>NC_057863.1:616746790-617432790 GCF_019393635.1 Dromiciops gliroides | reverse complement strand
GCTCTTCTACAAAATGAGGATAATTTTACTCCACCTAGGTCGCAAGGTTGTTATAAGAATACATTCACTTTATAAACACTTAGCCAGTACCTTCCATGTTCTACAAAGTGTTCTGCAAGCATTTGAGGAGCACCTACTATGCGCACAGCACTGAAGTAGACACATTAATTCAGCAAACACTTGAACAGCACCTGCTGTGTGCATAGCCTTAAGCTTGGTATGGTGGATACAAAGAGTAAAAAGAACATAGCAGCGGCCCTCCAGGAGCTTATATTCTCCCAGATAAAGTATCTTTTTTGACTACTGAATGCAAGGAAGCAGAAGCTTCACAAACTACAACCTTGTGACAAAGAAGACAGCCCTTCTAAGAGGCCTAATGACTTGCTCTTCTAACCTCAGCAACAGGTCTGTATTTCCTCATTTTTTGAGACCTACGATTCCACGGTATAGGAGTATTGAAGGAAGTGGCTCAGGCAGGGTTTGTTGCCCTGCTGTCCTAGATCATGCTGGCTGTCTTATCGATCTGGGTGCAAGCAGGGATTAAAGGCCAGGCTCCAACAATCAATGTACGTATGCAGGGAAGTCTATCCCTACCACCTCGCCTTCATCCCCATCCCCATCAAGAGGGGAAGCCACACAAAACTACCTCATTGAGGTCCTTATAGGAACAATCAGTGAAAGGAATAGAGTCATGTTCCCGGTCCTCCACAGGATTAGAAATGAAAACTCATTCACTCTCCCACCATCTGCTCCTACCCAGATACCAGGGAAGAGGGAAAATTGAAGACATAGCCCCAACATAAAGAAGCCTTTACAAATAACAGGGATGCTCTCTCCCCCTTCTGACTGACTTTAAAGTCATCTCTCGTCATCTCTCGTCATCCCAAGAGCACAGATTCAGAGTTGACCTTAGAGATGACCTTGTCCAACCCCCTCACATTAACAGAGGAAGAAACTGAGGCCCATCGGTTCAAGATCAATGACTTCCAGACCAAGGCTGAGTGGGCAAGCTAATATCAGCCTGGCCTTTTCTTTCCTTGACCTTGCCTGCATGACACACAAAGCCACAGGGTCAAAGGGCGCTCTATCTGCACGGATTGGTCAAGTCAAACAGTTTCCCAGGTGGCAGGTTGGCTGTTCATTGACTTGCCTGAGCATCCTTCCTTGTAGCAGTGCTATGAATATAAACTAGTGGAATTCAATCAGCTTGTGTGAGAGGGAAAATTTCTCCCGGCTGGGCCTCCTGAGGAACCCCATAAAAAGGGATCAGAGGCACATTAGCGGCCTCTCAGCAGAGCCAGGCACTTGGAGGGCAGGGTGGCCATGAATAGTGAATTCTCTTGGCCTGATCCTAATCACGGAGATGCAGTATGAATCACGGTGTTATCTTGTAACTAACAAGGCATACACAGGAGCTGATTTGACAAGACCCATGGAGATACACAGCCAAGGTCACTCTTGGAGGGGTGGGGGGGAGTGCCTTCACTGATAGCAGGCAGGCCTCCCTGATGGAAAAGAAACTGCAACAGGAAGGGAAAACAAATGGCTTTCTTTATATAAGGAGACAACATGTTGTAGAGGAAGGGAGTATCCCAGGTCTGATTCAGACACTTAGTAGCCATAGTGACCTTGGAGGAGTCACTGATCAGAAATTAGAGCAGAGATTTAGTTAGCATTACCAGGGACCCAAACGACTGAGGCTCACAGAGCTTAGTGGCCCTTAGTGACCTGCCTGGAGTCACACGAGTTACAGGTGGGGCTTAATTCATGCCCACTAACTTCAAATCCTGCCTTCTTTCCTCTGCTCCAGGCTGAGCCTCAGTTTCCTCCTCCAGAAAGCGGGCATAATATGCCACCACCACCTATCTGACCTCAGGATTTCTGTGCAAAAAGGGCTTTTATGTAGACTTCGACTTAGCACAGATGGGAGGGTTATTATTTCCTTCTTCCTCCTCTCATTTCCCAATGGAGTGGGGATCCCCTCGGGACCTAATTCCAACCCATCCAGAAAAGCATTTAGGAAAGAACACAACCTCATCTCAACAAGATGGTGAGAAGCAAAAAGAGGCACTGGGGTGTGTGGGGGGGGGGGGGGGGTCGGGGCGGCCAAGGAGACTGAACTCAAGGAGAAGGCAGAGGTTGAGCGTCAGCCTCTTGCCAAGAGGCACCGTCTCATTTCGTCGAGAAGGAAAGGCAACCTTAGGCATGACCACTACCAGTTAGGGTAATTCCAGTCTCCACCCCGAGCCAGTTGTGAGCTTGGCCCGGTAAAGGCGCCAACGCACGGCGGAGGCTATTTGCCACTGATGCAACCAATGTTGGGCGGGGATAAAAAAGTCAGCCATAATGGTTGTAAAGACTCCATCTTTCTCGAGGGCCCAGTCGTTGCACAGATGGCCCCCACTCTCCTTCCTTACACCTTTCTGACCCTTTTTGGGTCACAGGAGGCCATAGGCTCTTCACTCTCTATCTCGCCCTGTTGGGGAGTGCTGGTGTGCAAATATTTGCCCGCTGGGAGAAAGCCATGTCGCAGAGTACTTTGGGATCTCTCCAAGTGAAAGCATGGAAGGGAGCCAAGGGGGCCTTGGAACCCAGCTGGTGTCCCCATGTTCTGGAAGCAACTGCGGTGGGGAAGAGGTGGGAAGAAAGGTGTACTCCAAGGACTTCCTTCCACTGTTCACATGTCCAAGCCGAGTTCCACCTGAACGGCAGCACCCCGAAATGTGTGTATTTGGTAAAGCAGCTACTTCACAACACTGGCTTTGGAGCGTCTGGGGTACAGCTGCGCAGAACTCCATAGGGCAGATGTGTCTGTTCACAAAGGGATGGGAGAACCTGGACAAGGTTTGTTGTTGCTGTGCTGGGTTGTTTAAAGGAAAAAAACAAAACCAAGCTGTTTCTCCTACCTTGCTGTTTAGGCACTTCCTTCCGACCAATGAGGTCCCAGTTGGTCGCCCCAAAAATCAAAAGCTGCCCTCGGCACTTAGAGCCTTCAAGTTTCTATAAAGGAGGGGGAGGAGAAAGGAGAAAAGCATCAGCATTTCATGCCATCTCTGTGGGCAGACCTCCCGGGCGCGGCAGGACTCTCCAGCAGACAGCGGGAAGCAAAGGGAATAATGCCTCGTTAGTCGTTGGCACCCAGCTGGCCCGCTTCTTGGGCCTTGCTGAAGTGGCCCTCAGCAATCAAACAGCCTAATCTCTGTGCTTTAATACGTGTAATCCCATTCCTGCACACAGCACCTCACTTGTGATGCCCAGGGCTCATTTTTTTTATCCTTCTGATTTCTTATTTAAATATATTTTGCAAAACACGAAAAAGAATCAATCCCCCCATCAATTTACATCTCTTCCCTCCCACCCTGCAAAATGACTTAACACAGGTATTTGCAAGATCCCTGAAGAGAGGGTATTAAAACTGGTTTGTCCTTAGGGCCAAATCTGCATTTTCCTATCAGAAGCACTGAGCCCCACACAGATTTCCAGTGTTGGGACTGGGCTTCGCTTCTGCATAGTAATTCAATCTCACTAGGCTCTCCTAATGTTTCCCCTCTCCTCACTACCTAGTGAGTGAGGCCTAGAATCCCTGACTAGGGAAAGGGGAGGGAAGGGAAGAAAGAGACCCCCACATATCTATCTCCCTCAAGGTTTTTATCAACTTCTAAATCTTCAAGGAAAAGTGTGTGAACTCAACAACCAAGCCCAGGAGGTCTAAAACGGGGCTCCCTTCAAAGGCCATTCATTTTACTGTCCCGTTAGACCAAAAGGAATTAATGATGAGTGAAATGAGGGGAATTCCCCAGGGCATAGATGTGTAAGTGAGAAGCTGGAATTTCTAGCCGGTTTATTTCAGTTCATTCTGACCCAGCCTATCGCTGGTATCAGCCATTCGACTCAAAGCCGTGGATTCTCTGACATTCTATTTCAGAATCTATAGATCAACAAGGCAACCTCCCTGGGACTCAGTTTCCTCATCTGTAAAAACAAGCAGGTTGGACTAGATGATCTTTAAATTACCTTCCAGTTCTAGATACAGGATCATAAAATATCCCTGACCTAACAGTCTATTTGTGCTGTGAAATTATGAAGACCAACACTATTGGGACCAAAGCAGAGAGAGGGACATACATCTCCTTCCCTTCTCCCCCAACTCCATGGGAGACTAGGAACATTAGCCACCATGTCGGACTTGGCTGATGTGGTCACTTCAGCCTAACTGTTGTCTGTTTTTTAAAATTGCATTACCATGGGGGCAGCTAGGTGGCGCAGTGGATAAAGCACCAGCCCTGGATTCAGGAGGACCTGAGTTCAAAGATGGCCTCAGACACTTGACACTTACTAGCTGTGTGACCCTGGCCAAGTCACTTAACTCTCATTGCCCCACAAAAAAAGAAAAAAAAAATTGCATCCCTCCCCCTCTTCTACAGGATGGCTCTCTGGGAGGGTAGAAGGGAAATATGGGGGAGACGCAGGTGATATAAGTAAAAAAAGAAAACCTGTCTGTTCATTCCAGTTGCAGAATGGGAAGGAATGGAAACTGGTTTCATCGTTAATAATGCAAGCACCTCTCACCTCATGAGGCCCTGGGCAGGAAAACATTCTGTAAACACCAGAGTGCCAGAGACCTAAGTTATAATAGGTAGGATGGCTCACCAACATGGAGAAGAAAGGCAATGGGAATACATGCACGGGGAATTAAGTGGCCTAAGAAACTTCCAATGAGAAAACTCGATGTCAATGGGAATATGTCCAGCACCTTCAGGGAGCTGCCATGGATGATGGGAGCAGGAGTAACTTGCCCAGGGTCTCGAACCCAGGTCTCCTCAACTCTAAGGCTGGCTCTCCCTTTATCCACTATGCCTCCTCTTTTTCAAAAATAAAACCTTCTTAACCTCCTTAATTTAAGGCAACTGCCAACTTAGAATGCTTCGAAAAACCCAGTTAATTATTAACTGACATTTCTAGAGTCAAGAGAAAACTCCAAGTGTTTTTCATACAATTAGAAGCAGCAGAAGATGGAAGGACACAGAAGGGAAAGAACCCACTTTCCCTATGTTGCAAGAGGAAAACAGGTATTCACAACCCCATTTTACAGGTGAAGAAACTAAGGTTGAGAGGCTCCTGCCTGGACCTGTCCTCACAGACCAGACTCAGAGCCTGTATCCAGCCTCCCTTCCCACTGTACCACCCTGCTTCCCTGCCTAGGACAGCTTAAGAGCACATTTTCAAAGTAAAGGGATCCCATTTCCTTGAGAACTTGACAACCCAAATCTGAATGAGCAGGTTCTCCCTGACCCATGCTCTGGTTGGAGTCTCAAAACAGGTGGGCCTGAGAGAATTTACCCCACAGGCCACCTTCATAAATGAGGGGGGAAATCAGTGGGGGTGGGAATAGCTCGGGCAACAGCCAGAAGGGGACCTCACTACATTTAAATTATTTAGAGACAGACCTTAATCAAAGATACTAGAACCTAGCTGCAGTCAAGGCTCCGATTACTTGACTCTGAGCCCAGTTTCCCCTGGTTATTTGCCCTCCTTTGGCTAAAATGGTGGGCCTAGTCTTAGGTAAAAGATGTTGTGAGCTGGAGTACAGAGAGGATGCTAAGATCTCAAGAAATAGGAAGGAAAGAATCCTGGGCAAGTTGAAATGATGCTTACTGTCCAGGCAGTCTTAAGTTGGATAAAGCATAGTCTAGCGAGCAAGCATTTATTTGTTAAGCACCCATTGTGTACTAGAGAGAAAAGCACAGATGTGAAAGTCTTTCTTGTCTTCAAGGAACTTCCACTCTAGGAACTAATAATAGATTTGGAGAGAGGGAAGGTCTCTATGCAGAAAAGGGTTTTTTTAACTTGGGACCCCAAACTCCTCTAGATCTCAGGGGGGTCCATGTACTCAGATAGGAGAAAAATGACATCTTTAACTCAAACTAATTGGTTCCCCTTAGAATCCTCAGTATTTTATCGTATACATTTAAAGGCATCCTTAGGTTTCATCAAACTGCCTCACACACAAAAAAAAAGAGTTCAGACTGGCATGGGAGGCAGCAGACTCTTAAAGAAAATTAAGGCCTCTAAGCAGCTGAGGAGAGGAGGCTTGGGGAGCAGGCCTGTAAAAAAGCAGACACTGGAGGTCCTAGACAGAAGGAGATCGTTAACTCCTTGGGGGAGGGGAGGGGAGAAGTCGACAGACCATGGAGAGTTCATTCAGATGGCAACAACCAAGGGCCAGACATCATCAATTGCATCTGGTAGAGGGGTGGGGTGGGGGTGGTGGCAGGCAGGCAGAGGGTTCAAAGACGAACCTCCCATAAGTCACCCCTCATCACACACTTAAGCCACAAGACATGCCACTCTCCCAAGAATGAAATATATTCTTTCTGTGGCAAATGCTCAATAAGTAACTGTTTGGGGCCAGGTCACTCCATGCACCAGGGGCTGGATGGGAAAAATCTTTCCAAACCTTCCAGTCACCAGAGACCCTGTCATTCCCTTTAGGCAAAAATCCCTCCTCTAAAACAATGGCTAACAGTTATACTGAGCCTACTATGTGCCAGACACTGTGCTCCGCACTTTACAAGTATTATCTCATCTGATTCTGGCAACAACCTTGGCAGACAGGTGCCCATTTTTATCCCCATATTACAGATGAGGAAACTGAGGCAAACAGATTGAAGTAAGGTGCCCAAGGTCACGCTGCTGGAATCTGCATTCGGGCCATGCTGACTCCAGGTGGGCTGTGGCTTCAGAGCCTAACACTACTTGTGCTGTAGTCTCTGCCAGGAAAGAGGGCAGGGATTTCCTGCCTGTCCCTGGTGATTTCTCAAGGCTGCTCTAGAGGCACCAACATGAACATCAGTGGCAGCCTGAGCCACTCTGAGCAGATCAGCCTATTACCTCAACTATAGTTGTTACACTCCATAGTAAAAAAAAATGAACTGTGGAAAGAAGTAAATCTCACATCACTCTTCAAACTAGTTTAAGGGGCCTGATGACAAACGAGTTAACTATGCACCTGCTGGCAGTCAAAAAGCCCAAGACCCTGGGCAGGCACTGTTATCATTTCAGGCTTGGAGTCTGTCCCTAGCACCTAGCACACAGTAGGTACTTTTTTAAAAAGTGTGTCAATTGGCTTGAGGCAGAGTATTTCCAATTTGCATTCCCTACACACTCAATGCCTTCTGGTCCTACTTGTTCCAATATAACCTCCACTCCCTTACTTCACATTTTTACCCTTTTCCAAATAAGAAACCGGCCACCTTAACTGCACACCACGTCCATTAGCTATTCATTAGAGCCTTGAAATAGTCATCTCCTATGGAACAGCCTCCCACAAGATGAATGTGGAGAGAGAATGTCAGGGCAGCAAAAGCAGGGAGCGGGGAAGAGAGGGAGGACATATGGTATCTGACCCTTAGATATTTAATTCAGGTCTCATCAATGGGAGTACAGATTGTTTACTGGACGATGCTAGGTTCTGTAATATTGCTCATATCCAAAGGCCACAGAAGGATAGCTTAAAAAAAAAAAAAGCCACCCCAAAAGGCTAAGCGAATTTCATTTCATCTTGCTGTCTCCCAACACACCGTCACATAACCTGGGCTGAGATGGACAGCGATAGCAAAAAAATACACTGGGCTTCTTCAATCAACAAAATGGGATTTCTGGTATAAAGTGACTTTTGAATTATTACCCAAGACCAAGAAGCATGTTTGAGAGTCAACCTTTTAGCATACATTCATTTAGAAGGCTGCCTCTCTCCTCAGAGGAGGAAAAGGCTGTTCAGAAAAATGCCTTCCACAATAAATTCCCTAATGGGCTATCAACTAAAACAGGCTTCAAGCCCAGTTCTCCAAGATATTTATTTGCTCCTTTCCGATTGGACAGATTTGTCTCAGGGTCCACTAAACCTTCAGCAACCCTATCCTGAAAAAATTACACTGGGCTGTTTTCTGTGATCTGGCTGACTGCATTCACCTTAGAGCTGGTCAAGGATGCTTGGTTTAGTCTACTTGGGAGGGATACCTTAGGAAAGTCCCTGCTAATTCAGACTGAATCCAAGCGCCACAATTAACCACGGGAAGGTGTAGTCTGTTTCCTGGCAGAGATCCTTGGGTACTTAGGGCAAGAGTGATTTTCTCTGTCCAAAAGGATATATGGCTAGTACTAATCAGACACATAAAACCTGACATCACATGCTTCCAAGGCCGCATGGTATGGAGGAGAAAGCGCAGGCCCAGGGGTCAGAAGCCACACACTCTGCCACTTACTAGCTGGCTTTGGGTTTGCTGAGCTACTAAGGGACAGATGAGCTCCAAGACCCCTCCCAGCTCTGACTGTCTGGATTTTAAGGCCCTTGGGGTCCTGGATCAACAGTGATGAACCTAAAACAAAGCATTTTCGCATAGGCTAAAAAGCTACAGGCCCCTCTTCAAACTGCAGCTATATCTGTAGTTGCCTACAAAAATGATATCTGAGCAAACCATTCACATGTGACTTTGTACCACCTCAAACTATAGAGCTGGTCTTGGAAGGTTCTCAAAGTGGGGAGGAAGGAAGGAGTGAGGGAGAGAGATGAAGAGATAGAAGAGAGAAGAAAAGAAGGGAAGGAGCACGTGAAAGAGAACAAACCAAAAAAGTAAGAGGGAGAGGGGAGGGAGGAGGGACACTACTATTATACGAAGAAAGTTACTTATTTGTCCAAAACCTCTGACCTGGAGGTTATCCTACTGGGCTTACAAGTAGCAGTATGGTCCAGTGAGTGAGTACTATCTATCAGAGGACTTGGGTTCAAATCCCATACTTCATAGGCTCACTATCTGCTTGACTTGAGCAAGTTACATCAAAAGTCCACGAGCGGGGGCAGCTAGGTAGCGCAGTGGATAGAGCACTGGCCCTGGATTCAGGAGGACCTGAGTTCAAATCCGGCCTCAAACACTTGACACTTACTAGCTGTGTGACCCCGCCCAAAAAAAAAAACCCCATGAGCCTCAGTTTCCTCTCTTTGAAATGAGAGTTGGACTGCATGGGCTCCCCATCTAGGATTCCATGATAAAATACCCATGGTCACATTCACCCAGTGTATATGTTCATAGCAGCATTCTTTGTGATTGGGGGGAAAAAAGAATGCCCAATACAACGCGTCCCTTGATTGGAGAACAGTTCAACAAACGATGGCAAATAAGTATAATGGAGTGTTACTACATGAAGATGTCAGAGTATTATGGGAAGGCCTGCATGAAGCCACACAGAACAGAGGGGGCCCCACTGAAAGAGACTTTAGGAAGATGAAGTCTCTATGGAGAGAAGACAGACTCAGGTCACAGGCAAGGGTCAAGGCCAAAGTTCAAGGGCCCACTGACCCGCTCCTCCCTTCTGTTAAGGACTAATAATCAGCATTTCAGGGAATATACTTCTGTGGGGGCTGCTTCACATGCTCATCAGCATCAAATCAATACCAATGAGAATCAATAATTTTTTTCCTCATAAATGTTCCCATCCAAAGGATTCCACTTCCATAATGCACCTAGTAGGTATAGTGCTGACCCTGGTGAGCCAGGAAGATTTGAGTTAGAATCTAGCCTGACACTTACTACCTGGATGATGCCAGGGCATGTTACTTCTGGGGCTTGCTTCAGTTTCCTCATAAAACGGCACCTACATAGCAAGGCTGCTCTGAAGATCAACTGGGTCAATATTTGGATAGCACTTGGCACGACAGCTGGCACAAAGCTGGCATCTGCTATTGTTGTTGTTGATAATAATACTCTCCAGGGGAGAGGCATCCATGAGAAGGCTCAGGATCTGTTTGAAAGATGTTTCATGTCTCTTCTACAGTTCTGCCAGAATTGTATTTAAATTATCTTACTGTATACCTCTTTGCTCAATCATTTCTTTTTCTTTTCTTTTCTTTTTTTGTGATGCTACTGGGGTTAAATGACTTGCCCGAAGTCACACAGCAAGTGTTAAGTGTCTGAGGCCAGATTTAAACTCAGGTTCTCCTGGCTCCAGGGCCAGTGCTCTATCCACTGCGCCACCTAGCTGCCCCTCAATTATTTCTTTTAATCTTCTGCATCAGAGACACCCCCAGAGTACTGCCAACTGAGTAATTCTCCACTATATACAACTGTAAAGTCCCAGATTTACAGTTGGAAGAGAATGTAAAAGGTCACCCTAGCTTATAGGGTCATGTAAAAACACGTGTGTGAGGGGCAGGGGGGCCCAAAAAACTTGGGATCAGTAAAAGGTTATGACTACCTATTTTATATATACCTCTGTGCCTGGGGTCGCATAAAAACTTTTCAGGTGAAAGGGTTCTCAAGTGGTCCAAGTTTAAGAAGCACTGGACTAGAGCACCAAAGCCACCCCAACATCCCCATTTGTCAGAATCGTCCACAATCACAAGCAGGGCAATGGGGGTTAAGTGACTTGCCCAGGGTCACACAGCTAGTAAGTGTCAAGTGTCTGAGGCCAGATTTGAACTCAGGTCCTCCTGAATCCAGGGCCGGTGCTTTATCCACTATGCCATCTAGCTGCCCCACAAAACTGTTTTAAAGTCGAGATAACATTAGAACCCAAGTCCTCTTGTCTAACTTATTGGCACCACGTCCATGAGGTACGGCAGGGCAATATTCTGTATCCTGGGGCAGCTAGGCGGATCAGTGGATAGAGCACCGGCCCTGGTGTCAGGAGGACCCGAGTTCAAATCCGGTCTCAGACATTTAACACTTACTAGCTGTGTGACCCTGGGCAAGTCACTTAACCCCAACTGCCCTGCCAAAAAAAAAAAAAATTTGTATCCTAACAGGGGAGTCACCTCAAATGAGGAGAAATGACTAAATGTGTGGGGGGAAATGAAAGGAATGAAAGGAAAACTGACACTCAGCTACCTGGAACATATTAGCAAAGGCCAGAGGAAACAGAGGCAGTGTGGATTAATGGAGAGAACACGCCTTGAAGACAGGGAAATCTAGGTTCAAGTCCCACCTTTGACACATAATAGCCAGATTGGGAGGAAGGGAGACAAGTCAAGCTCTTAGGCATTCTGGGTAACTAACACTGGACATTGCCAAAAAAAAAAAAAAAAAAAAAAGGAAAAAGGGGGTGGGGAGTGGTACCAAACTCCTACCCTAGTAAAGGAAGCTTTCTCCAGTCTACCTTTGCTATCATCAGCCAGCTGGCCAGCTGGTTCCTATTTGAAGCCAAAGGAAGCAGAGGCAGCAGCCTGACCCCCCCCCCCAAGGCACTGCCCTAGGTCCAGAGCATCTCTGGACTCTGGACTGATGGGGATTTAAGGCTGAAGACTATGACTAGCCTTTCAATGGTGACAAGTTATACTCCCTCTTCACAGGTACAGGGTGTAAGTACAGAGGAAGAAACCGGTTGGGAGAGGTGAAAAAGATGAAGACATTAAATTCTAGCGACTCCTTCACTCTGGGATAAACCACAAACTCCCAGCTCAATCAAAGCCTGGAACAATCTGGCTCCGGGCTTCCTCTCTGGACCTCCTTCAACTGCGCCCCCCACACACACACACAAGTGCCCCATAAATGGCATTCACAGAATCACAGATTCAGGGCTGGGAGGGCCTCCCATGGTCATCCAGTCCAACCCCCAACACTCCTTTTACAGTTGTGGAAACTGAGGCTGAGCCAGAAGGGACTTGGTCCAAAGTCACACATAGATAGTAAGTGGCAAATGGAAGATCTGAAACCAGGTCACAACTCCAAGCCCCATACTCCCCTCTCCAGGCCTCCCATTCCTCAAATACACTGCCCTTCCTCCCGGATGAGTCTTAGAATTCTTCCTTCCAAAGGACAGCTTCAGTGCTCCATTCCCTTATCGAGCCTACTATGGTAAGCCCCAGCTGCTAGCACCTTCCCCCAGGAAATGACTGCACAAATTTCCTATTTACTAATCTGTGTTGTTTCCCACTAATCTCATTCCATATGAAATCTTTCACTGGAAAATAAAGAAAATAAGAAAGCCCCAAGGGGCAAGGACTGTCATTTCTGTCTCTTGTGCCCCCAGTCTGGGGCATAGTAGGTGCTTAACAACTGCTTCTTATCAGTCTTGTATCCCCAGAACCCAGCTCTGCAATTGGTCCATTAACAGGTGCTTGATAAAAGGAGATTTCTTTGCCTCTAACCACACACATCCATTACCTGTCAGCACTGGGATGTAATAATACAAGCACAAGCAAACATTTTTATAGTTCTTTCAAGTTTGCAAAACATTTTACCTATGACTTTTTTTTTTAAACGAGGCAATGAGGGTTAAGTGACTTGTCCAGGGTCACCAAGTATCTGAGGCTGGATTTGAACTCAGGTCCTCCTGAATCCTAAGCCACTACTCTATCCACTGTGCCACCTAGCTGCCCCTACCCATGACTCTCTTCTGAGTCTGAGCAGACAGCTAGACATATTTCAGAAAGAGGAAGGAGACAGTGCGGGTTAATGGATAGTGAGATGCCCACCAACCCACCCACCTGCTCCCTGGAGCTGGTACCCAAGCTCCATTAAATAGTAATGTTTTAGGGCAGCTAGGTGGGGCAGTGGATAGAGCACCAGCCCTGGAGTCAGGAGGACCTGAGTTCAAATCAGCCTCAGACACTTGAGACTTACTAGCTGTGTGACCCTGGGTGAGTCACTTACCCCCAATTGCCTCACTAAAAATAAATAAATAAATAAATTGGAATGATTGGAATGACGCCACCTGCTGGAGACTTACTGTAGGAAAGCTCCACCATGAGGAGAAGGCCTCTGAGGGCAAGGCCATGCAGCTTTTCTTTGGCGTCAGGAAGTGACATTTGCTTGTGGGAAGAAGAGGGGATCTGATGCAGGAGAGCTCTCCCTTTGATAGATGAATCTAGGCCTTTCTCTCTTCACCAAATTCTTGTTCTCCTTAATAAATGCTTAAAAGTCTAACTCTTGCTAAAGCTTATAATTTATCGGCGACCACTCATTAGATATTTTAGACAGACTAGCTAGAATTTTAGCCCCTTACAAAATAAATAAGTAGATGGATAGAAAGTAATGTTTTCTGGGGTTGGTTCCTCCACTGCTTTTTTAGATTTCTGAGCTCTTAAATCACCTTTCAAGAACTGCTCTTCTAAGGGTATGCTAATGACAGTAGGATTTGACTGTTTAATCTGGCTTCATAGGAAGGCTGGGTTCTCTTGCAAATGGTCAGGGTAGTTTCCAAAATAAGACATCATCAATGATGCTATGGACAGCCACAGGAATAGCTGCTCTAAATCACTAATGATGAGAAGAATGCAAATTACAGCCACCATGGGGAGGTTTCACCTCACACTCAGATTGGCAAAGCTGACTTAATTAATTAATTAGGTTTGCTGGCATGGACAAGTCTGGGCTGTCCCCTCAGCGCTTCTTCTAGAAAACAGCCACTGGCCAAAGGAAGACCGATGCTGGCTCCCATCCACATAATGGGTCATGAACAACAAGGACAGCTAACCCTTGACAGTTCCTTATCCATTCAATAATAAGCCTCCTACTTTGAATGAACCATCATGGGTTAGAGAACTCAGGTGACACCATGGTCTCCACCAAAACTTTAAGACCCTCTGGGGTCAACGGAATACTATTGCAAGCTAAGAAGACCTGTGTTTGCCATCTCCTCATTTCCACCCAGCTGCACTTCTTTGGGAGACCTCTCCCAGTGCTTCACATGCTCAGGAACCTCACCATGGTGACATCTCCTCATCCTGCAAGATCCAATCAGCCCTGGTTTTCACACAAGCCTCTCCGACCCTCTGGCTAAAGGGCAGAGTGGAGGACTCCAAAGCCTCCTTCATTTAAAGAGGAGGTTCGGGACACAGCCTCATTTCCCACCTTTCTCAACTACTTTGAGACTTCCCTGATTTTTCCATCCCATCTCCTGTACAGGGTACCTTCTTCCCCCACCCATTTCCATCCCTTTCAGTTTCCCTCTGTGTACTGTTTTCTCCCAATAGATTGTAAGCTCCCTGAGGGGCACATCTGTATCCTCAGAAGTAAAAGTTTTTTGATCCTCTTGCTTTGCCTTCTTAAGGGCAAAAACCCTCAAAATTTTTCTAAAAGTCACCTAACTTGAAAAGAAGCGATCTAAATGCTTATTCTCTTGCCTTTGCCCATGAAAAATTGAAGACTTTGCCAATACACGTGCACATGCTAAGTATATGATGCTTTAAAACTGAAAATAAGCATTTATTAATCACCAACAATGTACTATTCTTATTCTCTCTTTTGATTCCTCACAAAGATGATGACAAAGTAGGTGTTATTATCTTCATTTTATACATGAGGAAACTGAGGTCATAGGAATTAAGAGACTTTTTCAGGATCACAAAGCTAATAAATATCTGAGGCAGAATTTAAACTCGTGTCTTCCTGACTCCAGTCCCAGTAAGTTATCCACCAACCATCCTAACTACTTTGCTTAAAAACAAATGAACAGGGGCGGCTAGGTGGCACAGTGGATAGAGCACCGGTCCTGGAGTCAGGAGTACCTGAGTTCAAATCCGGCCTCAGACACTTAACACTAGCTGTGTGACCCTGGGCAAGTCACTTAAC
Source organism: Dromiciops gliroides (assembly GCF_019393635.1). NCBI lineage: Eukaryota > Metazoa > Chordata > Mammalia > Microbiotheria > Microbiotheriidae > Dromiciops > Dromiciops gliroides. The sequence goes on along the minus strand of NC_057863.1, from coordinate 617,418,223 downwards.
CCCAATTGCCTCACTAAAAAAAAACAAAAACAAAAACAAAACAAAAACAAATGAACAAAACACATCTGTTTATATTTCACAATGGAACTTCTTCACCAAATATGGGTTTTGCAAGGAGTTACTTCCCAGAGATGTGTAAAGATTACTTAGTCAAATGAAGTCACGGATAAGATAGCTCCAGTAACCTTTGGTGCCTCCACCCAGCCTCATTCATTCTGCGGTTCACTTTGGGGTTCCCTGACCAGACAAACCCCATTGTTAACAGGCTTCCTTGGAACAGGCCAGCAAAGTGATGCTAAATTTCACTTTGCCATATGTGATTGAAGGAATAGGTTGGGGTCCAGCGCACTCTACTCAGGCTGAGCTCTTGATTCAAATCCAAAATTAACACGTTAAGTGTTTGCTGGGCAAGGATCTGAATTACCAGATATCCCTAATAAGGGGGGAGGAAGTGGAGCAAAGAAAGTTTAAGTGGAGCAGCCAGTTTAATCCCCAAAACAAACACCCAGCTATGGGTGGATGAGCTGGCTCTCCCTGGCACTGTCAACCTCAAAACCACCCTCTGACAGACGGGGTCCATCCTAAACAAGACAGCCTACTAGAGTCCTTAAAACAGAGGATGATAGCTAGCATCAGGCAGGCTCTGAGGAGAGAGAATGTTTAAAGACCAGAAAGCCAAGGCCAAAGGAAGGGGAAGTCATTTGCCCAAGGTCACCCTACAAGGTATTGGCAGAGCAGGAATTCACAAGATCCTAAGGACACCCCCATCTCTGAACTCTGGACTCCCTCTCTACCACTGCTACAAGTAGTCTCCTTCATCAATTATTAATCATCAATGCCTCTGTGAATATAAGCCCCTCAAAATACTGAGCTGTATGTTGGGAATCTGCAAGGAAGAATTGTCATGAAGTTAAAAGACCACTCTGGCCCTCGGTTTTCTCCTCTAAAAAGGATACCAAAATAAATTTTACTACCTACAGGTTATGAAATGCTTGCTCCTTCAAGCAAAATCTTCTAAATTCAGAGTGGGAGGGGGTATTCTAATCCAACTGGATGTCGTCTAGTCCCCAAGCTTTTTAAACTGTGGGTAACAATCTGGGGGTCAGGAAAAATTTGGCAACAGAAAGGGTTAACATATACCAAATTTATATACCTATATACCCCGGGGTAACCTAAAAATTTCTCCAGATCAAAAGGGGTGGCCACGGGAAAAAGTTTAAGAAGCCCTGATCTAGTCCAAATTCTTCTACTAACTGGGCCAGTGTTTATTAGACTTCGGATGAAGGGGGGGAATCACTACTTGAAGAGGCAGCCCATTATTTCACTATCAGGCTCAGGAAGCCCATCCAGAAAAATCAGAATTAAGAAAGGACCTAGGACCACGAAATGGGAATAATTAAGCCAAGAGAAGGGGGAGGGGGCTAGCTAAACTCTGCAAACAACGGATATCTACATCAATGTGAGCTGCCATTACTATTCAATTACGGCATTAAGCACCTATTAGTGCTGGTAATGAGCTATTTATTATTCACAAGATGGGGGTGCAAAGTTTCCCCCCAAACCTGGATCTGCACCTGCCCCTCCCCCAGCAGTTCCCCCGGGGCGGAGTCCCCCGGGAGCCGGCCGTGCCGGCCCGCCCCACCTCCCACTCGGGTGGCAAGGACAAACCAGGAAACAAAGCTCATAACACCTCACTGCCGGGCGCCCCCGCCTCCCCCAACTTTCAAGGCAGCGCGCCCTACTGGGCATGCGCCCTCCTGGCTCAGCCCCTCTCCTCCCCCAAGCAGGGCTTCCCCCAGCTTCCAGGACGACGGGAGTGGGGCGGAGAGCAAGGCGGGGAGAGCATGCGCCCTACCTAGCTTCGCCGGCCCCTCCCCTTCGTCGAGCGCCGGAGCCGAGGCGGCGGGAACCTCAAAGCCCCGGCAAAACCGCCGCTCCCTGCAGAGCCTTCGCGGGCGGGCGGCCGGCCCCCCCCCCTCCCTTTCCCCTTCCCCCACCCCGCCATGACTAACCCGCCGCGCGCAAGGGGGAGGGAGTCAGGGAGGCTTCTTCCCCCCCACAACCCCCCCAGCTTCCCGCCCGGAGGCGCCGCCTGCTCCTCCCCCCCTTCATAACCGAACTTAAAAACTCTCGATTCCCCCAAATGGAGGGGGAGGGGAGGCAGCTCCCAGCGGCCGGCGGGGGCGGGGCCATGACCCCCCTCGCTAGCTCCCCGCTCCGTTCGGTTCTCCCTCCCCCCCCCCCCGGACCCCAGCGCACGCGGGCTTCGGCCCCCCTCCCCCGCCGCCGGCCTACCGGGGAGTGAAGGGGAGGGGAAAGGAGCCCCGGCTGCGCGCGGCGGCCCCCCGCGGAGCCGGCGCCCCGGCTCTCCCAGCCCCGCACTCACTATCCGCTCCTTGGTGTGCTCGGGCTCCGTGATGACGACGGCCTGTCCCGCCCCCGCCTTGCCCGGCGGCGCCGGCTTGGCCGCCCGCTTGGCCCCGGGGCCGAGGCTGCCGCCGTCCAGTTCGGGCAGGCCGTCCTCGTCGCCGCTGCTACCGCCGCCGCTGGAGCTGCCGCGCTCGGGCCGCTCCCGCTTCCTGCCCGCCGCCGCGCCGCCCCGCGCCTTCCTCGGGGGGCCGCCCCGGGCCCCCACCGCGCCCGCCGCCGCCGTCCCGTTGCCCGAGCTCTGCTGCTGCTCCCAGGCCGCCGCCGCCGCCGCCTTCGCCCCGGCTCCGAGCCCAGCGCCGAGCTTCTTCCTGGGCATCCTGGCTCGCGATGGGTGTCCTCCTGCTCCGGCTGCGCTGGGTCTCCCGGCTGGGGACACACACACACACATACACACGCGCACACACACACACACACACACACACACACACACACGCAGCCAGGCGGGCACATCCACGACACAATAGAAGCGGGGGGTCAATTTAGGAAAGGGAGAAAGCGAAACCAGCCCGATCTGAACCCACCCAAGTCTCCAAGCCGGCCCGGCTGGGCCAAGTTTAGGAAAAGCTATGCAACGCTTGGAGGTCACCCCAAAGTATCCAATGCATCCTCTGTCCTCAGCGACGCCCCCCAAAAAAGTAAAAACTAAGAGGGCACGAAAGGTTGCACCCTCTCACCCACCCCCCCAAAAAATAACCCCGAAATCCTAATGGCAAAGGATTTGGAAACACTTATAGGAAGCTCCAGGAGTGTCCCCCTTGGGGCACTCCAGTTTAAAAGGGGGGTTCATGCCGGTTGTCCCCCCACCTGCTGCTTTTGTCTGAGAGCCGCCTGCCAGCACCTTCCTACCCCGTTTTAAAAGCCCACAGTGAAATTAATGGCAATTATCTCTTCCCCTTCCCCCTCCCCCTCCCCCCCAGCTTCCCTCCCTCCCCCGCCGCAAACGGCTGGAGGGTCGATCCTAAGCCAAGTCTCCGGCCTCATCCATCCCTAAGGGAAGTCAGGCCTGGGGGTTCTGGGGTGAGCCGGACTTTACAAGGGAGGATGCTGCTGGAGAGAAAAGACCTTTCTCCGGGAAGAGAAAAAAAAAATTGTAGCCTTCCCCATTAAAAAAAGGAAAAAAAAAACCCACCACCTGTTTTTTGTTTTGTTTTCTTTTTCTTCCAACTGGAAAACCCCCGCAACTTTACTATGTGCCCCCAACTCTGCGCCTCTCTCCCCTCGGCGAGTGCCCCTCGGGGCGGCTTCCTCCCTCTTTCTCCCTCTCCGGTCCCAGGTTGCAGATCTCGCTGGGCTACCCTCGCCTTCCTCCGGCGCTTCTCTTTTCTTTTGCTCTGTCTGCCTTTTTTTTTTTTTTATTGATTTTGAACAATGGGATCTCTGTCTGTCTCCGATTAAACCACGTGGATCCGCCTTCCTTCCCTTTTTTATTCATTCAAACCTCCCCCTAGCCCCCCCCTCCTCCCTTTCCCCAGGTTGGGTGGTGTTTTTTTTTTAACCTTTTCTCTTTAAAGAGAAGAAAACACCAAACTTTTCCTCTAGCTCGCAAAACTGATCGCTCTTCAATTTCAACCCCCCCCTGCCCCCCAACCTGGACTGAAAGTGATGAAAAAAATTACTCCCCCCTCCACTAAAAAAAAAAAAAAAATTGGACCGCTCTCGTTTCTAAATCTCCCCCCCCCCCCATCTCCCCTCCCCATTCCAGTAAAGAAAAGGATTTCAGCCCACTCACCAGATACACTTAAAATGTAAATACGAGCTTCCAGGACAAATGCTTCACTACAAAACAGAAACACATGGACGAGCAGCAGAAAATGAGAGAGCTAGAAGAGAGCCGGGGGAGAGAACCTCCCCACCGCGCCCTCTCCAGGTCCGGAGGACCCGAGGGCCTGGAGGCCCTCCCCCTCCCCCCCACCCTTCCCCCAAGACGGGCCGCGCGGGCAGCCCCCGCCCCTTTCCACCCACTCACCCATCTACCCGCGCACCCAGCTCGGCTCGGCGCCCTCGGGAAGAGGGCGATGATGCTCCCTGCTGCTGGCCCCCTCCTCCCCTTTTCTGCATTTCTGAGCTCTTGGAAAAACTTTCCGAACCTTTCTTCCGAGAGGGATGTCAATCTCCAGTGGGGGCCCCACGCTTGGTTTGGGCTAGTTGGGAAGGGCAGCTTTTCGGGCAGGGATAATAAGATCCGGCGGTTTTCAAAGGACCACCTCCCTGAGAATAGATGCCCCAATCCCCTCTGAGTGGAGGAAGGCGAATAAGAGCCACGCGGAGGTTTCAACCTCACACGCCCAGCAGATGGGCAGAGATGACCAAAAAAAGATCTTGCAGGCACAAGTCTGCGCTGTCACGTCAGGACTTTTGCTAGAAAATGGCTCCTATTTGGCCAAGGAAGTAATAATGACAGCTCCCATTTCTCAGTTCATTTAAGGAGCCTTTGTGGAGTTCCTACCGTGAAGGCAATAGTGTCTGAGGTAAGGAGAGGGTCAGAGTTGGGAGAAGACCCTCAAGAAGGTTACCATGGGGTCACAAACTTAAAGGCAAAAGGGGACTCAGAGGTCAGTCAGTCCAGCCCCTTCATTTTACAGATGAAAAGCCTAAGGCCCAGAGAGATCCAATAATTGGTCCAAGGTTAAATCAGCGGCCAGTAGCAAAACGTAGACTCCAGATCTAGCCCTTTGACCCCAAAGGCAGAATCTTTCCCAGGCACCACCACCTCTCAATCTGCATTCCGAGATAACTACAATATTACCCGATAAGTACAAACGAGATAATGTGTCCACCTTTATTGTTATATATACAATAATAGGGAATTTTTCCATGACACTTTGAGGCTTTCCATATATCTCATTTTAGCCTCACAACAACCTTGTAAGTGCTAGTATTATGTCCAATTTACACGTAGAGAGAGGTTAAGTTGATTTGACCCAGCTAGTAAGTGTGTGAGGCTGGATTCGAACTCTGAACTCCTGATTCTATGCACTGTAATACCTCAGATTTGGACTCTAAATCAATGAATGCTCTTTCCACTAAATCTGGATGACATAAGGGCAAACATAATGATTATGTGATTGGAGTGAATTGGCCTTGCACATAGAGTTTGTGCAGTGATGTTCAGTTCAGTCAGTTAGCTGATAACATTTAAGTGCCTACTATGTGCCTGATGCTGTGCTGTGGGAAAGAAGGGGGGAAAAAACCATCTCAGCTCTCCAGGCTTTCCCAGTCTAATGAGGGAGACAACAAGTAAACCACTATGTAGAAGCAAGATATTAGAGGACAAATTTGAAGGGCGCCAGAATTACAAAATAAGTTCTCATTCCCAGTGATACCTCCTTTTGTAGTTTCCTTATTTCATTCCCCACTTGCACTTTTAGATTGAAAGCTCCTTCAGGGCAGGAATTGTGTTATTAGTCATTTTTATGCCCCCAGCACAGTAACTGGCCCCTGAATGCACCAAATAATCAGTGTTTATTAAATCAAATTAGTTCCATTAATAAAAGACTGCAACTTCCAGGTCTTACTCAGATTTCTTATTTCTTATTGGGATGCCTTGGTGGCCCTAAGTTCCCAAAGACTTTGGCAGGTGGGTCCTACCTAGCTGTACAGGTTTGGAAGGGCAAGGGAAAGTAAGAAAGTAGGTTAGTTCTCTGAGGAGCAGCCCCCTTCCCCTGTGACTACCAAGTGATGAACTGTTTCAGACATAGCAGTGGAGGAAATGGGGGCACAGGGGATAGAATGCTGGACTTAGAGCCATAGACATCTCTCTCAGTTCCAATCTGGCCTTAGACACTTACTAGCTGTGTGACACTGGGCAAGTCCCTCACCTTGGCCTGCCTCAGTTTCTTCAACTGTAAAATGAGCCAGAGAAGGAGATGGCAAATCACTGCAGGATCTTTGCCAAGAAAACCCCAAATGGGGTCATGAAGAGTCAAACCAGAGTGGAACAATAACAAATGGAGACATTGCCTTCATCCCTATTAATGAAATCATGTGATTCAAAGTGTCTATTGAAGTGCTGTAACATAGGAGAAGGAGTGATATCAGAGGACCAGGGTGTGAATATTCCCTATCTCTGGGTACCTGTCACCTCTGCCAAGTCACTCTTTGGACTTCCATTTCCTCTTCAATAAAATCATGGACTTGGACTTAATAACCTCTAAGGTCCCTCCCAGCTCAAACCCTATGACCTTTTGCTAGAAAGCAGACTCTGACTAGGCATCTCCAAAAGAACAGAGCCTGGGTAATAGATTTTGATTGAATTTGAATGGTAGCCCTCTCTGAATATTTGTTGAATGAGGGAGTGAGTGAGTGAATGAATCCTTGAAGCCAAAGGGGGTTGGAAAGGATGCATCTTCTCTTTCATATGGAAAAACTGAAAGAGCTAGAATTGGAAGCTTATTCTCAATGACAAAAAAGAATCCCTCAGAATCCAATAAATGCTGATGGAAAAAGGACACGTGTTATATCTATATATCTATCTATATATGTATATCTATATCTATCTATATCTATCTATGTATGTATATATATATATGTATATATATAATATGTATTTTTTTTAAATGAGAAATGTCCTGGGCCTGCATTGAACTTTGACCTCTAATCTATTACTGACTTTCTCCATCAGTTCTCCCAGTCTTGTGCTTGCTTTTCCATGTGTGCCTGGTATATTAGTAATTTATTTGTTTGTTTTGTTTTGTTTTGTTTTAGTGAGGCAATTGGGGTTAAGTGACTTGCCCCTGGTCACACAGCTAGTAAGTATTAAGTGTCTGAGGCCGGATTTGAACTCAGGTACTCCTGACTCAAGGACCAGTGCTCTATCCACTGCACCACCTAGCTACCCCCTTGTTTGTTTGTTTCTTATTTTGGGGAGGCAATGAGGGTTAAGTGACTTGCCCAGGGTCACACAGCTAGTAAAAGTCAAGTGACTGAGGTCACATTTGAATTCAGGTCCTCCTGAATCCAGGGCCGGTGCTTCATCCACTGCGCCACCTAGCTGCCCCATATATAGTAAGCTCTTTAATAGACCTTTGTAGACTAGCTGACTCTACCAAAGGATATTCTCACTATTCACCCCCTGGGTCCCAACATACACACACACACACACACACACACACACACACACACACACAGCCCCAATATCCTGTTTTCCAGCCACCTACACTATACTCTAGATGAATTAGACAGCTGTACCACCAAACCTGAATTGTGGAAGGGTGTGCCCTTCCCCAGAATGCCACTTCCCCCAGGACCACACCTCACTAAAGCTCTTTATTTTGTAACTCTTCTGGTACTTATCTAGGGATCTTTTGTATTGTAATTGACTATGTAGATCCCTCTGCTTTCAGGGGGAAGGGACTGCATCTTGTAGAAGCTTGGTCTCGCCTCCAGTACCTTCTCTGCACCTAGTAGGTACACAATAAAGGATTGAATGTGTTGTGTCCCAGATTTTTAAAAGCAGAAGCTGAATTAGGAAAACCTTTTCTCAAATACAGGGTATAAAAATGACTACAGAGAGGGGTGATCCCTTGGGCTCCCAAGGTCAGCTCCAGCAGGTTCTGCCTTCCTGCAAAAGGTTTCAGTACAATCCCAGACTATATCTAACTCCCCAAGGACCAATCTAATTAAGGGAAACTCCCTCCCTCTCCCCCAGCAGGCTAGCCATTTGATGACGAAACTTTGGCCATGGCAACCCCTGCCCAAAACACCAACCAAAAATACCTCATAGAAAATAAAAGCTACATAAATTATAATTCTGCAAAACCTCCAGCGTCCAGGGTCCTTTAGGAAATAGCATGTTGCTACTTGTCCCCATGATGTGTTTACCCCCAAACAACTTGTAGAACCTTCAGAAAGTACCTTCAGATGAGCACCAATGAGAGGTCTTTTTCTTCCATGGGTAATGCCCCTCTCCCCCCCCCCCTGCCCCCACTGGTTTAAAGGGCACATGTATCCTAAACCCTGATGCAATTGGACACTAACAGACAATTGCATCATATGATCCTCTAGGCGTGCCGTTCTCCAAACTGGTTTTTCTGGAGAGGGAGATGCATCAGTCCAGCACCTCTGCAGTAACAGCATAGGACTGGCCCTACTCGTCCTGCCACCCAAGCAATTTTTGTTAGGGCATGCCTCCCTCCTGTGCAACCATCCATCGAGGAAAGGCCAGAGCGCCTTTCCTCCCCAAAGGAGTGTCCTCCACACACACACACAGAGGTGTGTCATTGGGTGTGTTATGTAACACTTTTAAAATTGAGGTGCACCTACATGGATGAGGTCGAAATGCCAGTTCCTACTCTAAAATATGCTATGAATGCTAAATCTAATTATAACCAAGCCAGAGGACTGGTGATAACCAAGCAACCTCTCTTACAATGGTAAGAGGATTGGGAAAAATTCTGAGCAAGGATCAATTGAAGGAGCTGTAGGATATAAGCTAAGATAGGGAAGAGACTTTCTGTTTATTTCTTTGTTCTGTTCTGTCTTTATCTCCAGTGCCTAGCACAGTGACCCACACATAATAGGCACTTGATAAATCCTTGAAGGTTTTGAGAAGACTTAAGGAGGACAAGAGAGTTCTCTCTCTAGCACATGTGGGAAAAAGATGAGGCTTGATCTGCTTGGCCCCAAAGATCAGAAACCAGAAGTAACAGATGAAAACTGCAGAGATTTCTGCTCAGAAAACTTCCTAATGGAGCTGTCCGAAAGCAGCATGGATGACCTTGGGAGATAGTGAGCTCCCAGTTACTTTAGGTATTCAAGGAAAAGCTGGATGTGACCTTTGGGTGGGATGTAGTTGAAGTATTTCTTCTTCCAACTTTGAAATTCTGTGATTCTGCAGCTGAGTGCTCTACAGTACAGGGTTGGGGATGGAAAACGGGTGGATTCTTATCCTGCCAACCTATTTGCCATGTGAGTTTTGGGAAGTCCTTTCACTTTTCTCTGCATCAGTTTCTTCAACTGTAAACTGAAGAGATTTGAGTCCATTACCAAAGTGCCATTCAGTACAGGTCATGTAGTGTTTGTAGAGAAAAAAGGTAGGGGGCAGCTAGGTGACGCAGTGGATAAAGCACAGGCCCTGGATTCAGGAGGACCTGAGTTCAAATCCTGCCTTAGACACTTGACACTAGCTGTGTGACCCTGGGCAAGTCACTTAACCCTCATTGCCCAGCAAAAAAAAAAAAAATTCTCTGTAGAGAAAAAAGGTAGGAGTTGGCAACTTTTCTGAACTTCAGTTTTCTCGTATGCAAAATGGAAATAATAATACTTGTATTACATACCCAACTTATCTAGTTGTCATCAGGAAAGCACTTTGTTAACTTGATAAAGTACAGCACTCATTTCTATTAAAAACACTTGAAAGCATAAGTATAAATGAATTTTTCCCTTAAGTTGATAAAAAGTATTTAGTTGAAACAATAATTTTACCAAAGTAGCAGGATATAAAGTAAATTCACATAAATCATCAGCATTCCTGTATATCATAAACAAAACCCTACAAGAATAAATAGTAAGAGATACCCCATTTAAAATAACTCCAGGGGCAGCTAGGTGGCGCAGTGGATAGAGCACCGGCCCTGGAGTCAGGAGTTCCTGAGTTCAAATCCAGACTCAGACACTTAACACTTACTAGCTGTGTGACCCTGGGCAAGTCACTTAACCCCAATTGCCTTACCGAAAAAAAAAAAAATTAAATAAAATTAAATAAAATAACTCCAAGCAGTAAAAAATATCTAGGAGTATACCTACCAAAACAAACCCAGAAACTATATGGAAAAAATTATTTAAAAATTTTTTTCATATAAATAAAATTAGGTTTAAATAATTGGAGGTATAACGATTGGAATGACGCCACCTGCTGGAGACTTACTGTAGAAAAGCTCCGCCATGAGGTAAAGGTCTCTGAGGGCAAGACCATGCGTCTTTTCTTTGGCGTCAGGAAGTGATGTTTGCTTGTGGGAGGAAGAAGGGGGAGCCTGGTGCTCTGACTCTCTCTTTCCTGAGGACTCCGGTAGAGAAGGGAGCTAGAAATGCGCTCTCCCTTTAATAGATAGATGAATGTAGGCCTTTCTTTCTTTCTTTACCAAATTCTTATTCTCCTTAATAAATACTTAAAAGTCTAATTCTTACTAAAGCTTATAATTTCTTGGCGACCACTCAGATATTTTAGACACTATAGCTAGAATTTTAGCCTTTACAGAGGAATGTTCATGCCTAGGTAGGATCAATATAATAAAAATGACAATTTTACCTAAACTAATTCATATATTCAATACCATATTCAATTAATATTGAATACCATCTCAATTAAATTAGCAAAAAAAATTTTTACTGAAAAAACAATAACAAAATTCATTTGGAAGAATGAAGAGTCAAGGTTGTCAAAGGAATTGATGAAAAAACTATATAAAAGGAGGAGGGTTAGTAGCACCAGATCTTAAATTATAATATAAGGCAGTAATTATCAAAACTATCTGTTACCGGGGGCAGCCAGGTGGTCCACTGGATAAAGCACCGGCCCTGGATTCAGGAGTACCTGAGTTCAAATCCTGCTGCAGACACTTGACACTTACTAGCTGTGTGACCCTGGGCAAGTCACTTAACCCCCATTGCCCCGCCAAAAATCCCCCAAAAAACTATCTGTTACTGGCTAAGAAATAGAAAGGTAGATCAGTGGAACAGAGTAGATATACAATTTACAGCAACAAATAAATATAATAATCTTGTATTTGACAACTGTAAAAACTTAAGTTTTGGGATAAGAATTCATTATTTGTTAAAAATTGTTGGAAAAACTGGAAAGCAGTCTGGCAGAAATTGGGCATAAACCAATTATTTCACACCATTTACCAAGATAAGATCAAAATGAATGTACGATGTAAATATAAAGAGAGATATTACAAGAAAATTTGAAGAACATGGAATATATTACCCATAAGACTTAGGGATAGATGAACAATTTATGAATAAATAAGAAATAAAGAGCAGTGTAAGGTATGAAATGGATAATTTCAATTATATTAAATTTAAAAGGTTTTGTATAAATAAAATAAATGTAGCCAAAATCAGAAGGAAAGCAAAAAACTGGGGGAAAAAAATAAAGACAGATTCTCAGTTAAGGTCTCATATCTCAAATATATAAAGAACTTTGCCAAATCTATAAGAATACAAGTCATTCCCCAACTGATAAATGGTCAAAGGATATAAACAGGCAGTTTTCCAATAAAGAAATTCAAACAACTTATAGTCAAATGAAAAAAATGCTCTAAGTCATTATTGACTAAAGATGCAAATTAAAACAACCTTGAGATATCATTTTGCATCTATCAGATTGGCTAAAATGACTGAAAGGGAAAGCGACAAATGTTGAAGGCAACATGGAAAAATTGGGACACCAATTCACTGTTGGAACTATGTGAACTGATCCAGCCATTTTGGAGAACAATTAGGAATTATGCCCAAAGAGTTCTTTTTTTTTTTTCTTTTTTTTTTTTTTTTTAGTGAGGCAATTGGGGTTAAGTGACTTGCCCAGGGTCACACAGCTAGTTAAGTGTTAAGTGTCTGAGGCCGGATTTGAACTCAGGTACTCCTGACTCCAGGGCCAGTGCTCTATCCACTGCGCCACCTAGCTGCCCCCCAAAGAGTTATTAAACTGCCTATACCCATTGACCCAGCAGTACCACTACTAGATCTGTTTCCCAGAATGATTAGGGAAAAAAAGAAAAGAATCTATATGTTATAACATATTTATAGCATCTCTCTTTGTGGTGGCAAAGAACTGGAAATTGTGGGGATAGCCATCAATTGGAGAATGGCTGAACCAGTTGTATTATACGAATATGATGGAATACTTGTTTTTGTAGTTTGTCCTTTGGACATCAGGAAGTGATATTATGACTTGCAGTGAATTGGATTTAAGTGAGGGAGGGCTGTGCAAAGTCACCACCCTCACTCTCTCCTCCAGAGCCAGAACCCAGTAGCAAGATACACATCAAGACAATTGGAGATGGAATACTACTGTGCTATAAGAAATGATGAGCTCAGTGATCTTAGAAAAACATGGAAAGACTTTCCTGAAATAATGAACAGCAAAATGAGCAGAACCAAAAGAACATTGTATATAGTAATAATATTGTTGTTTTTGTTTTGTTTTGTTTTTTGCGGGGCAATGGGGGTTAAGTGACTTGCCCAGGGTCACACAGCTAGTAAGTGTTAAGTGTCTGAGGCCGGATTTGAACTCAGGTCCTCTTGAATCCAGGGCCAGTTCTTTAACCACTGCACCATCTAGCTGCCCCAACAATATTGTTTTAAGAACAACTTGGAGTAAAGAAGTCATTCTAAATATTGTAAATACTAGAATTAATTACAAAGGACATATGAAGGAAGACTATCTGCATCCAGAGAAAGAACTGATAAATAGAAGTATATATAGAAGGGTGTTCTACATATATATATATATATATATAGTAATGATTGGAATGACGCTACCCACTGGAGACTTGCTGTGGAGAGCTCCACCATGAGGAAAATGCCTCAGAGGCATTGTGGCTTTTCCTTGGCGTCAGGAAATGACGTTTGCTCATGGGTGCTGTCTATCAAGTCTACCAGCCAATCAACTGGAGGAGCCTCCTATGGTCTGGGAGGAGACAGGAAGGAGGGAAGGGAGCCTGCGCAGAGAGCGCTGGCTTTTTGGCTTCCGGACTTGATGGTGGTGGCGGCAGAGGACTTCACAGGAAATTTGAGGAAAGATAGGAATGCCAGGCTGTTAGAATTCTGTTCTCAATCTTTTTCTTTCTATTTTCCAATAAACCCTTAAAAACCTAAACTCGTTTTATCAGTGATTTTTAGTCAGTTTCCCCCAAACTGGGGGAACACATTAGAATCCACATTTAGAATCTTAAATTACACAATATATATATATATATTGTGTAATTTATATATAATATATAAAATATATATTATATAATATATATATATATAATGTATTACATATATTACATAATATAAAAACATATATTGTATGGTCCAAGATAGTTCCAAAGGACTCATGATGGAAAATGCTCTCCAAATCCAGAAAAAAAAAAAGGAACTATGGAATAGGGACGCAGATTGAACCATACTAGTTCTTTTGTTTTTGGTACTGTTGTTTTTCTTTTTTGAGGTTTTTTCTTTTGGCTCTGATTCTTCTCTTATAACATGACTAATGCAGAAATATGTTTAATCTTATTGTACATATATAACCTATATCAGATTACTTGCTGTCTTGGGGAGGGGGGGAGGGAGGAGAGGGAGGGAAAAAAATTTGAAACTAGAAATCTTATAAAAACAAATGTTGAAAACTATCCTTATATGTAATTGGAAAATAATAAAATACTTAAAAAACTTTTTTAAATTTAAAAAAAGTTTTACAAAAAATATATATTGTATATATACACACTTACATACTATATATGTATATATCTATATGTACACAGATATATTTGTGCCTTATGGTACCCATGGGGGGGTAGAAAAAAAGGGGGAAAAAGCTACATGATAACTTTTTTAAAAAATAAACATTTTTATTTATAATTTTGAGTTCCAAATTCTATCCCTCCTTCCCTTCCTCCCCTCCCCACTCCCTGAGGCAGTAAACAATCAGATACAGGTTATACATGTGCAATTATATAAAACATCATCACATTAGGCATTTTTATAAGACTCTAATAAAAGAAAAAATGAAAGAAAGAAAGTGAAAAATAGCATGCTTTAGTCTGTGTTCAATCAATATCAGTTCTTTCTTTGGAGGTGGATAGTATGCTTCACGATTATTCCTTTGGAATTGTCTTGGATCATTGTATTACTGAGAATAATTGTCATTTCACAGTTTTTCATCAAACAATATTGCTGTCTCTGTGCATAACATTATCCTGGTTCTGCTCACTTCACTGTACATCAGTTCATACAAGTCTTTCCAGGCCTTTCTGAGATTATGCTGCTTGCCATTTCTTATAGCACAATAATATTCCATCACTATCATATTACCACAGCTTATTTAGCCATTCCCCAATTGACGAATATCCCTTTGATTTCCAATTCCTAGCCACCACAAAAAGAGTTGCTATAAATATTTTTGTACAAATAGGTCTTTTTCTCTTTTGTGGAATGTCTTTGGGACATAAACCTAGCAGTGGTATTGCTAGATTAAAGGGTATGCACAGTTTATAGCCCTTTGGCCTTAGTTCTGTTAAGGGTTAAAATTCTAGCTAGTCTGTCTAAAATATTTAATGAGTGGTCGCCAATAAATTATAAGCTTTAGCAAGAGTTAGACTTTTAAGCATTTATTAAGGAGAATAAGAATTTGGTAAAGAGAGAGAGAAAGGCCTAGATTCTTATCTATTAAAGGGAGAGCACATTTCTAGCTCCGCTCTCCGCCAGAGTCCAGAGGAAAGAGCGCGCGAGACTGAGCGCCAGTCTCTTCCTTTCTCCTCCCACTAGCCCGCGTCACTTCCTGACTCCTGGTCTTGCCCTCAAAGACCTTCGCTTCATGGGCAGAACTCTTCTACGGTAAGTCTCCAGCAGGTGGCGTCATTCCAATCGTTACAGTTCCAAATTGCTCTCCAGAATGATTGGATCAGTTCACAACTCTACCAGCCATGGGTTAACATCCCAGTTTTCCCACATCCCCTCCAACATCCAACATTTTATTTTTTTGTTATATTTGCCCCTCTAATAGGTATGAGGTGACACCTCAGAGTTGTTTTAATTTGCATTTCTCAATCAATAGTGACTTAGAGCATTTTTTCATATGACTATAGATAGCTTTGATTTCTTTGTCTGAAAACTGCCTGTTCACATCCTTTGACCATTTATCAATTGGGGAATGACTTGTGTACTTATAAACTTGACTCAGTTCTCTGTATTTGAGAAATAAGGCCTTTATCAGAGATACTTGTTGCAAAAATATTTTCTGCTTTCCTTATAATTTTGTTTGCATTAGTTTTGTTTGTGCAAAAGCTTTTTAATTTTATATAGTCAAAATTATTTGTTTTATATTTTGTAATGTTATTTATCTACTTTGGTCCTAAATTCTTCCCTTGTCCATAAATCTGACAGATAAACTATTCCATGCTCTCTTAATTTGCTTATGGTATCACCCTTTATGTATAAATCATGTACCCATTTTGATCTTATTTTTGTACTCTGTGTGAGATGCTGGTCTGTATCTAGTTTCTGCCATACTGTTTTCCAGTTTTCCCAGTAGTTTTTGTGAAATAATGAGTTTTTGTTCCAAAAGCTTGGATCTTTGGGTTTATCATATACTAGGTTACTATAGTCATTTACTAATCCACCTCTCTTTCTTAGCCAGTAGCAGATTGTTTTGATAATTACCGCTTTATAATGCAGTTTGAGATCTGGTACATGATAACATTATTATATATTTAAAAGGAATAGGGGGCAGCTAGGTGGTGCAGTGGATAAAGCACCAGCCCTGGATTCAGGAGGACCTAAGTTCAAATCCGGCCTCAGACTTTTGACACTTACTAGCCGTGTGACCCTGGGCAAGTCACTTAACCCTCATTGCCCCACCAAAAAAATAATAAAAGGAATAGCAAGTTGTAAATAATAGATTTGCATTTTCATGTACAATCATCTTGTATTCTATTCTGCTATGTGATGGAACTGTTTGTTTTCTTTCTTTTTTTTTTTTTTTTTTTTTGGTTAGGCAATTGGGGTTAAGTGACTTGCCAAGGGGCACATAGCCAGTAAGTGTTAAGTGTCTGAGGCCGGATCCGAACTCAGGTACTCCTGACTCCAGGGCCGGTGCTCTATCCACTGCGCTATCTAGCTGCCCCTGTTTGTTTTATTTCTTAAGTTCAGAATAAAATAAATAAAATGTATTTTAAAATTTGCAAGTGCCATAGAAACATGATGGTGCAATTAGGTGGCACCATAGTGGATAATGTTCTGGGCCTGGAGTCAAGAAAACTCATTTTCATGAGTTCAAATCCAGCTTCACACACTTACTAACTGTTAGACCCTGAACAAGTCACTCACCTTGGTTTGCCTTAGTTTCCTCAACTATAAAATGATCTGGAGAAGGAAATGGGAAAGCACTCCACTATCTTTGCCAAGAAAACCCCAAATGGGGTCACGCAAAGAGTCAGACAGGACTGAAAAATGACTGAGCATCATCACAGCACAGGAGCAGGACCTGTTGTAATTATCCTGATAGCATCAACTTGAGACATATTTTGGTACTATACTTGTGATTTCATTGAAAGCCCAATTCTCCTTCCACTTAGGATTTTAAAGGGTTTCCTGGGGAACTGAGAGATTGTGATTTGCCATGGTCATATCACTAGTATGTGTCTTAGGCAGGACTTGACCCCTGGTTTCTGACCTCTCTATTCATTATACCACACTGACTTTCATTTGGGACATGTGGTTCCTAAAATGTTTGGTATTCTGCTTATAAAGTTCATGCTACTAAAAAAAAAATTAGGAAACGGTCTTAGAAAGTTCTAATGGTAGAAATGAGTTTGGTGAGTTGAGGACTCTCTGACCATTTTTCTGCTATCAATAATGGCCTTTTAGAAGCTATTGAGGATTCTCTAAGCCTTATGTCTTCATTTTTGTAAATAATTCAGGCTCAGAGAAAGAAGTGACCTGCACCAGGTCCTACAGCCAATTAGTGGTAGGACTAAATCACACCATGTTGTCGATTGCCAGCTGAACCTGCTCTGACCATGAGTCTGAAAGATACATGGAACTAGATGTTCTCTCTGAGGTCCTCTGTAGTTATAGCATGCTACTCTGTTCTAAGGTCACTTTCAGCCTTAACATTCTCCATTTTAAGATGGCTCAGACATTCTATGTTCTAAAGTCTCTCCCAGCTCAGATATTCTATCTTCAGATGCTCTGTGGTCTAAAGTCCCTTTCAGCTCTAACATCCCATTGACCATGCTTCTGAATGCTTTCAAATAAACTCTTCATAGAGCTTCTATTCCTATCTGTTCCTTCTCTGTGCAGAGCCCTCTAAGAAGCAAAAAAATAAATAAATAAATAAACAAAGATTTCTTAGTCTTCTTTAGGCCTTAAAACATTTAATGTTTGTTTGCCTTTAATACCAAACCACCTGACTCTCCTCTGCAGGGGGGAGGGGGGAGGAGGAGGAGGAACTCCCTCTGTTCATCAACCCACCATGGATCAATTAAGGGGCTAGACTAAATGACTGGCTGGGCACCTTTCAAATTGTAAAATTCTAAGATTCTAAAATACTGTGTGTCTGATTTTAATAACACCCCATAGTTCCCACAGAGCTTTGAGGTTTGCAAATTGATTTCCTTTCTACCGCTTTGTAAATTAGGGAGTCTGGGCATCCTTATCCCCATTCTGCAGATGAATGAGAACATTCAAGCTCAGAAATGCTGAATAATATGCCCATGGTCCCCACCCCACCCCCAAGTAAGTTCAGAGGCAGTACTGTATTTTTTTTAGTCCTCATATTTAATGAATCTGAAATTCCATGAGCCAATGATTCTAAGAATCCCTAATTCTAAGATTTTATGAGTGGTTGAGGCCCCACTGTGAAGGCCAGGCTTCAAGAGCCACTACTGTATCCCCAACTTGGTTAGGGAGCCCCTGAAAAAGCCCTAACTAATCTAACTAGTTATTGTCATAACTTAATGTGAATTGGTTTCTCATAAATGGACACTGAGAGAGATGGAATTTTAAGGGAGGAGCTAAAACCTTTAGAGTCTGAGGCCCTACCCAGGGAGGGCAAATCTCAGTAGGAAGCCATGATGGGCAAAGAGAGAGCAACAAGACTTCCAGGAAGTCTTGCCATATCCCTCCCAACCTTTCCCTTCCGACTTCAATCAATAATCAGTCAATCAAGGGTAGCTAGGTGGCACAGTAGATAGAACACCAGGTCTGGTATCAGGAGGACCTAATTTTAAATCAAGTCTCAGATACTTAGTAGCTGTGTGACCCTGGGCGAGTCACTTAACCCCGATTGACTTCCCATCCCAATCATTCAACATTTACTAAGCACCTACTATGTGGCAGGCACTGTGCTAAGCACTAAGGTTCCAAAAAGGGGCAAAAGGCAGGCCTTACCCCCAAGGAGCTTACAATCTAACTTCATATACTACTTTTTTACAGCACCTCCAGAATTCACTTTTTTTTGTTAAGTTTTTGCCTAAACCTGATAACCATTGATAAAAGCCAGCTTTGGGGCCCATAAGATATTTTTAATGAACATACATGAAATCATAATGTACTCCAGTTTGTTTTGAAAAGGTGCTTATTAATTTTAGCAATATTATAAAATCAGTGTATTTTTTTCTGTTTCCTTTTGAACCATTTTTCTGTGCATTCATTCTCCAGACACTATTGCTTTTTTTCTTCTATATAATTGTAGTCAGTATGTACTGTATTATTTCCTACTTTCTTCATTCTGTATTATTTCATGCAAGTCTTCCAATTTTTCTTTGTATTTGTCATTTCTTATAGTTTAATGGAGAAGAAACAGGGCATCATGAATGAAGAGTAGGCCCAGGAATCAAGAAGATCTGGATTCTAGTACCTCCTCTAACACATAAATGCTCTCAGTGTCCTGATATGCCACTGAAACTATATATCCAATTTTTTCAAAAGGATGCAATTGTACATGGTGTCCATCCAAATGGTTCAGTGGATAGAGAGCTGGGCCTAGAGTCAGGAAGACCTGAATTCAAATCTGACCTCAGATACCTACTAGCTGTATGACCCGGGGCAAGTCACTTCATTCTGTTTGCTTCAGTTTCTCATCTATAAAATGAGCTGGAGAAAGATATGGCAAACCTCTCCAGAATATTTGCCAAGAAAACCCAAATGAGGTCATGAAGAGTCAGACATGACTGAAAACAATACAACAACAGGGTGCCCATAAATCACAATTTGTTCAGCTATTCTCCAGATGTTAGATAACATATTTTGTTGGTAGCATTTCATTGTTCACTGGGCACCTTGGGCAGCAATTTAATCTTTGTTCAAAAATGATGCTAAAGGGGGGGCAGCTAGGTGGCACAGTGGATAGAGCACTGGCCCTGGATTCAAGAGGACCTGAGTTCAACTACGGCCTCAGACACTTGACACCTACTAGCTGTTTGACCCTAGGCAAGTCACTTAACCCTCATTGCCCCACCAAAAAAAAAATTCTTCCCTTTCTTCTATTTTCTTTTCTGCTGGAAAAAGACCCAAAGACAATTATGCAAGGTAAGTAATAGAACCCTAGACCTACAGTCAGGAAGACCTGAGTTCAAATCTAGCCTTAGACATTTACTAGCTGCGTGAACCCTGGTTAGTCACTTCAATTTTTTCTGCCTCAGTTTCCTCATCTGTAAAATAGGGATAATAATAGCACTTACTTCCGAGAGTAGTTGTGAGAATCAAATGACATAATATTTGTAAAGCACTTTACAAATTCTCCTTGAGGAGATAAATTGAATGAGAAAAAGTTATGATATATGAATGTGATGGAATACTATTGTGCTGTAAGAAATTATGAAGGGGATGGTTTTGGAGATGAAACTGGATCTAAGTTTCACAGAAACCTGGGAAGACTTGGATGAACTAATACAGAGTGAAGTGAACAGAACCAGGAGTACAATTTATACAGCAACAATAAGGTAAACTCAAACAATTTTAAAAGACCAACACGGTGAGCAATCACAATTCCAGAGCATGAACAATACTGTTGTTTGTCCTTCATTCTCAAAGAGGACTGTGACACTGGGATGATATCATTACTTGCAGTGAATTGGATTTAAGTGAGGGAGGGCTGTGCAAGGTCACCAACCTCACTCTCTCCTCCGAAGCCATCTGGGTCCAGTGGCAAGATATATATCAGGATGACTGGAGATGGCCTGAATGTTTAAGGCAATTGGGGTTAAGTGACTTGCCAAGGGCCAAACAGCTAATAAGTGATGTGAGATTTGAACTCAGGTCCTCTTGATTCCAGGGCTTGTGTCCTATCAACTGCATCACCTAGCTGCCCCATGAACAATACTACCCACTTCCTGATAGAGAGGTGATAGACTCTGAGAACAGATTGAGATATATTTTTCTTTCATGTACTCACCAATGGAGAAATCTGTTTGCTCTATCATATGTGTATATAACAAAGATTTTGTTTTTCTTGCTTTCTCATTTGGTAGAGGGAAAAGAGTGGAAGGAAAAGAGGAGTCAGAAAGAATGGGGATTTGAAAATAAAATAACATTGATTTGAAAACGAGACTATATTTGTTTAATTGAAAAACAAGTTTATACCACAGAATCCATTTTTCATGTGATAGTACATATTACCTTCATACATTTCCCATCCCTCTAAACTGGGAGCTTCCTGAGGGTAGAGACAATGTCTTATCTAAATTCTGTAATTCCCCCAGACCAGAACACAGTCCTCTGTCCAAAGCTGATCCTTATTATTAAGCTTATAGGGGCAGTTAGGTGGCACAGTGGATAAAGCACCGGCCCAGGATTCAGGAGGACCTGCGTTCAAATCTGGCCTCAGACATTTGACACTTTCTAGCTGTGTGACCTTAGGCAAGTCACTTAAACCCCATTGACCTACAAAAAAAAAAATAATAATTAAATTTAATTTAAATTTAAAAAAGATCTTATAGCTTATTATTAAGCTTATGAAGTTAATAAGCTGCCTTTGTGGCTTTGAGTAAATCAGAGGATGGGTGACTTAGTGAGAGGCAATTTGGTGTAACATGTAACTTGGAGTCAGGAAGGTCTGGGTTTGAATCTTCCCTCAGTTACTTATTAGATGTGGGACCCAAGCATTGTTGGCTTCACTTTCCTCCTGGCCTCAGACAATTACTAGCTGTGTAGCCCTGGGCAAGTCGCTTAACCCCAATTGTCTCCCAAAAAGAAAAAGAAAAAAAGTAAAAGAATCATATGACAATCACTTGGGGATGAAAAGCAAGAGGAGAAAAGAAATGCAAAACCCATATCATCCTAATTAATAGGACTGATATCTGCAACTTGATTTTCAGACTGGGTTCCTTTCTGAATCCAAAGCATTCCCATTCCATCGCCGGCTGTGGTCTTCAGTGATAACACATTTTGTCAAAGTGGTTTTCTGTCAGCAGAATGGGAATCATCTTCACTCAGAATTAGGTAGGCATAGTCTGAATATATTTTGCAAAGGAGTCCTCATCTAATCAGTGGGGGCTCCTTCCCACTTCATCATAGAACAGGACCCAGCATCATCATTCACAAAGCACCTACAATGTGCCGGACGCCATAGTAAGTGCTAGAGATACAGAGAAAGGCAAAAGATAGTCCTTCTTCTCAAGAAGTCCACATTCAGGGCCAGCTAGGCCTTATGATACAGTTTGAGATCTGGTACATGATAACATTATTATATATTTCAAAGGAATAGGGGGCTGCTAGGTGGTGCAGTGGATAGAGCACCGGCCCTGGAATCAGGAGTACCTGAGTCCAAATCCGGCCTCAGGTGCTTGACACTTACTAGCTGTGTGCCCCACCAAAAAAAAAAAAAAGGCCACACTAATGAAGGAAACCACATACATGGAGGGTTTCAGTTTATATATAGCAATAAATCAGATGGTGATGCCTCTTTCTTTTCTCTTTCTTTTTTTTTCTTTCTTTCCTTCTTTCCTTCCTTCCTTTCTTTTTCTTTTCTTTTTTTTTTTGGTAAGGCAATTGGGGTTAAGTGACTCACCCAGGGTCACACAGCTAATAAGTATCAAGTGGTCAAGTGTCTGAGGCTGGATTTGAACACAGGTTCCCCTGACTTCAGGGCCAGTGCTCTATCCATTGCACCACCTAGCTGCCCCAATGCCTCTTTTTTTTTTTTCCCCAGCACAAATAAACCAACTTTAATAGATTATTTTGTATTTATAGTGAGCTGTACTCCGAGGAGCTCAAATGTTTTACAGACATTATATCTAATTAATCCCCACAACAACCCTGTGAGGTAGGTAAACAGGGGTAGGTATTGCTCCCATTTTACAGAGAGGGAGAGTGAAGCACAGAAAAGTTAAGTGACTTGCCCAAGGTCACACAATTAATACACTGAAGAGCAGGATGATTCAGAATCTGTTTCCCAGCTCCCAGTTCAATATTCTGTTCAAATTGCCTCATGAAGTCTTTCACAAGGAGTGTCATTAAACAATGTATCAAGAGTAGTACATTATGAAAGGGAGGTCTTTGTTCTGCAGCCATCAAGGAGATAAAAAACAAACTGATGGCCAGAGGCAATGAGGCCCATATACACACAGGGCTCCCACATCCCTTTCTCCCAAGCTCACAGCTACTGTCTCTAGTCATCTTCTAAACACAAGATTTATAAGACAGAGGTCATGTGACTCAAGAGTAGGACTTTATATAGGTTACTCACCCTTTAAAGATACTTCATAGAAATTTTTGCTCCAATATACAAAATTTGGGACTGCTATCCCACTGAACATTTACATAGTTACACAGCAATCAGCTACCATTTACAACTTAAGACAATCTTTCCCCTTCTTATCTTAATCACAATCAACCAGACAACTTGATAATGCTTTCTATATTGGTCATTTTTCTTGCTTACTATATTATATTCCTTCCTTCCCCACCCCGACAGTTTAAAAAATAAACTATAGTTTCTGACATCAACTTTGACTTTTTACTTCACTTCAGTTGACCAATGCCTCTTTCTTGATGTCATTTCTACTGATAAAATCATCTCAGTTTTTGATGTTGAACCATGTGACAGGGCCAAGGATTTTGGTGGCTGGAACTTTCTTCTCTGGGTCTTCAGTGAATGTGGTTGAAGCATTGGCAGGAACAGTTGCTGGTCTCCATCTTCAGAGGGGTTGCTTTCCAGGGTGATGGCTGTGGGCCCCCAAGCAAAAGGACTTCTTTGACTCTCAGTCTAGGAGTTTGTTCTTTTCTATTCTTTTTTTTTTTTTTAAGTGAGGCAATTGGGGTTAAGTGACTTGCCCAGGGTCACACAGCTGGTAAGTGTTAAGTGTCTGAGGCCGGATTTGAACTCAGGTACTCCTGAATCCAGGACAGGTACTTTATCCACTGTGCCACCTAGTTGCCCCTGTTCTTGTCTATTCTTGATGAACGGATTGAAATCTCTGATCAGGAGAGAGCGCCTCCTAAATTCCCAGCATCTGGGTAGGGCTGTCAGTTCAGCCTTGGTACCCAGAGGAGAAGGAATGGCCTTTGGAATTCAATCCAGAAGTGTCCAGGGTAAGGATTCATTTAACAACCATGAACTTGGTGGGCCCAGTGTCATATGGGAACTGAGCTAAGAGAATGTCCCTGAGGGAAGGGGAAATGTTTGTTCTTGCTATAACTTGAAAGGAAATGCCCCTTTATAATAGCTAATTGATGTCAAATGGCTAAATGGAATTGACTTGCTAGTCACTGCCACCCAACAGTGGGTGGGATGCTCAAATCAATGCTAGAGAAGAGATGCCCCCACCCCACTCATGATACCCTATGACTATTGCGGGAAGATGTTGCCTGCCTGGCTCTGAGGAGAGAAAGCTAGAGAAAGTTAACTACATTTGTAATGAATAAAGTTTGTAACTTTAAATTTTGTGAAACACTATGTGCATTAGTATCTTATAGAGGATAGAGTATAGAACTTGAACTGAGAAGGACCTGGGTTCAAATCCTGCCTGTGAATCTTAACAGTAAGACATCAGGTAAATGACTTCTTCTGAAGTTTCCTCATCTATTATATTTAATGAAGGATGGACTTGACAGGCTCTTTCAACACTTGATCTGTGATCCCATGATCTCCCTTGAGCCTCATACCAAGCCTAGTAATAATAATAATAGTGTCATATCTATTATCATCCCCATTTCATAAATGAGGAAACTGAGACACAGTATAATACTTGAGCCATTCATCTGCTATCCCTCACTCCCAAGACATGACCAGCCCACCTCTCTTTCCTGTCCTTGATGATGTCTTTTTACTCACAGATCATCAATGGCAACAGGCTTCAACATATTTTTGCCCTCTATACCTCATTCTCCACCTTGAGGAGATAACCCTATTAGGCATGGTAGCTGCCTAAGTGGAGTGAGGGGACAGAACAACAGCCCTTCACCAGACTGCTTCCAACCCACCACCCAATAAAGGAACTTTCCAAAGTCAGATGATCACCCCATTGGACCACCATGGGTCCTCTATAAAAGTATCTGTCTGTTTCCTGCTTGAGGAGAAAGGTATCTCAGAGAGCCACACCTCTGTGCCATGCCTTCTCCCCAAGAGAAAGTTTCCTTTCCCTAGCACCTAAATAAAATAGTATTTTATTTTAATTGGATTTGTGTGCAAGAGGGTGTAATTCTTTAAAGAGGAATTCCTAAAAACCCCTACCCAAAACCTCCATCAATTTCTCCCATAACATTATTCTTGTCCAATCAATATGATCTGTGTTTTTGGAAATTAGCTAAAACTGTGTTGTTCTTTTTTAAAATTGCTATTTGCTATATATCAGTTTTGGGCAAGCATATTTTAATTTATTAATATTATGTACCAATAAAGGATTGACTATGAGTCTCCCTCACTTCTCATGGTCTCAGGCTGGCGTGGTAGAAAAAGCAGGGAGAGAATTTTAGCACGGCAGTTAGGGTGAGCAGGAAAAAAGCCCCATAAGACTCATACTGTCCTCCAGAGAGATAGCACAGGGTCTCAAGGAGACCTAAGAGAGTTCAGAAGACCTACAATACCAAGCTGTCCTAAGAGAGAGAGCCAAGAGCCAAGAGCTGGAGCCAAGAGGGAGAGCTCCAGGCCTTTTTATCCTCTTTCAATAGAGAATAAAAAACACTGATCAATGATGCTAATTGATTAGCATTAGCATCATTCAGTTCCATTGGTTTACATGACTTGAGGGTGGTCTATGTTCAATTGAACTCTACAAATGTCAAGGGGGAAAAATATAAAAGACCTTCTGTGAAGGGCAAAGGCAAAATCCAGTATCTAGGTGTGGTTTGATCTCATCAGTCCTTTGCTAAGCTATACAAAAGAATCTATCTCCATTTCTTTTGTTCCCTTAGGTTTGTCCCAAATAAGGTTTGTTGAAGTTTCTCAAGAACTGGGCTTTCTGGAGGGGATTGGGGGACTGATCTCTGGTCCCCCAAGAAATCCATTATTAATCATTATTTTCTCATATCTCTTTGATGTGGGGGACTTCCCCCCAAAGATACCTTTACATCCTGTGCCATTCACTCTTGTTCATGTCTTGTCCCAAATCCCTCATAGAAGCTTCCCTACCCATTGGGCATGAAGTCTTCATTGTGCCTTTGAACATTCTAAAGGTCTCAGTGAACTGCCCTGAAATGAAGCATTTAATGGAAACTAGAAAATAAGAAGCAGTAAACTATTTCCCCCCGGGCTGGCAGATATGCTTTTGAGACAGAAGGAGGAGGAGCTACAAATTAATCACAGACTTGACTAGGAACTGTGGGATTCATTATGAGATAAAAGGGTGAGTTTGACCAAATTTCTTTTGCAATCATGGAGTCTTGAGGGATAGATGGACTAAGGAAAACAAGACCCTTCCTTTCCTTGGAGATGACTTCCAGTTTATCCTGCATATATCTTGTATTGACCTAGTCTTTGCATGTTTTCTCCCTGCTTAGAATGTGAGGGCAGAGACCATGGTTTGGCCTTTCTATGTATTCCCAGCACTTTCCACAGAGCCTGGTACATGGCAAGTACTTAATAAAGGCAAGAACAGATGAGGGTTACTCTCCTTTGAGGTCACTAGGTGTCAGAGTGGATAGAATACTGGGTTCTAATCCTGCCTTAGAGACTTACTGGCTGTGTGACTCTGTGCAAGTCACTTTACCTCTGCTTGCTTCAGTTCCTTCTTCTGTAAAATGGAATCTTCTTTACAGGGCTGTTGTGAGGATCAAATGAGAAAATGTATATAAATATTTTGCATGCTTTAAAGCACTGTAGAAAAATGTGAACTTTCGTCACTACTCAGCAGAGCTAATAGAGTGGTTTACAATGCCTGCATGACTGGAAACCATTACATCTTATTGCTAATAATAGTTTATATGTCCATGGTCCTTTGAGGTTTTCAAAGTTTGGGAGGCTTTCATCACAAAAAGTTGAGGAGTGTAGGCATTATTATGTCCATTTTACAAATGAGGAAACTGAGTCTCAGTGGAGAAGCAATATGCCCAGAGTCATATAGCTAGTTAGTATCAGAACTGGGAGTCAAAAACCACGGTGTTCTGACACTGTACTAAGTGCTCTTTCCATTATGCCATACTGTTGTACAAAACCAAGATAACTTCTAAAAATAAGAAGGAACAGAGGGCAGCTAGGTGACATAGTGGATAAAGCACCGGCCCTGGATTCAGGAGGACCTGAATTCAAATCTGGCCTCAGACACTTGACACTTACTAGCTGTGTGACCCTGGGCAAGTCACTTAACCCTCATTGCCCCACAAAACAAAGCAAAAGAAGGAAGAGAAAGAGAAAGGAAAGGAAGAAGAGGAAGGAGAGGAAGGAGGAGGGAAGAAGAGGAAGGAGGAGGGAGGGGGAGGAAGAGGAGGAGGAAGAGGAGGAAGAAGAGAACTATTAACTTGGGAGGTTACAGTTGAACATTTCAGAAAAGCAATCCCATGTTCCATCCACACAGAGTCAAACTGATTTTCTCCTCATTTTCCCTACCCTTTCCACCCCTCCCCCAAGCAAATTGGAATATTATACCATAGATTTAGGGATATTGTTCCTCAATAGATAGTAGTCAAAGGATATGAGCAAATGGTTTTCAAAAGAAGAAACACAAATACACAACCAAATAAAAAAAGATGTCCCAAAGTGTTATTAATAAAAGAAATACACATTAAAACATCTCCAAGGTTTTACTTCACACACATCAAATAGGAAAAGATGATAAGGAATGGAAACAATCAATGCTGGAAGGACTGTGGGAAAACAAGTACTCTTATACATTGTTGGTGAAGCTGCAAATTAATCTCATAGTTCTGGAAAATAATTTGGAATTTGGAAAGTAAAGCACTTAAACAGCTCATGACCCTTGTAATGATTGGAATGATGCCACCTACTGGAGACTTGCTGTGGGAAAGCTCCGCCATGAGGAAAATGCCTCAGAGGGCAAGGCCATGTGGCTTTTCCTTGGCGTCAGGAAATGATGTTTGCTCATGGGTGCTGTCTATCAAGGTTACCAGCCAATCAACTTGAGGAGCCTGGGAGGAGACAGGAAGGAGGAAGGAGAGCCTGCGTGGAGAGCTCTCGCTCTTTTGGGTTTCTGACTTGATGGTGGTGGTGGCGGCAGAGGACTTCACAGGAAATTTGAGGAAAGATAGGAATGCTAGGCTGTTGGAATTCTGTTCTCAATCTTTTTCTTTCTATTTTTCAATAAACCCTTAAAAACCTAAACTCGTTTTATCAGTGATTT
Source organism: Dromiciops gliroides (assembly GCF_019393635.1). NCBI lineage: Eukaryota > Metazoa > Chordata > Mammalia > Microbiotheria > Microbiotheriidae > Dromiciops > Dromiciops gliroides. The sequence goes on along the minus strand of NC_057863.1, from coordinate 617,390,354 downwards.
TAGTCAGTATCCCCCAAAACTGGGGGAACAGATTAGAATCCACATTTAGAATCTTAAATTACACACCCTTTAATTAGCAGTACTTGGGCAAAACATTTTGTCTCCATTGAAGCAGTTTTCCTGTGACCAAATCCTCCTCCTCATTAGTAAACGTTTATTAAGTGCCTCCTCATAAAGTTAATATGACTTGATGTTTGGCCATAGTGCTAATTCTCCACTTCTTTTTGCTACCCTGATGCACTGTGTCACAGCAAGTATGAGGGTAGAACATAACTCTCCAAGGCAAAAGGATTTGTTGTTGTTGTTGTTGGTGGTGGTGGTTGTGGTGTTTGTCCTTCATTCTCAAAGAGAACCTTGACATCAGGGTGATGTCATGACTTTCAATGAATTGGATTTAAGTGAAGAAACCCCAGAAGGGAAGGTGCTATTGTGTGCCTAAAGGATAGGAAGATAAGGTAGCTACTCCACTAATACTGTAACACCTGAACCCCCACTGGTGGGGTTTCTATTAACAACACAGCCATTTGATTGAACTTTTAACAAAAAGGAGTTACTTAAAAGGCAGATTAAAAAAAAATCATAAAACATTGCACCCATAGACCTAATAGGTAATATTCTCTAATCAATGCACTAAGTATCTGTTGGGGAGAGCCTCGTAAATTTAAAGTACCATGATAATGAGGCATACATGTAGGGAATACATGTGGCTAGGGCAACTTACAAATCTGGAACTCTGGGCCTTGACGTCCTTTTTCTTTCAAAAGATTTGTGCCCATAAAGTTCACAAATGAGTATGGTGTTTGTGTTGGACAAATAGCTCTACTGCTAAGGTTGGCTACTCAGAAGCTATGCTAGACTGCTTCAATATAAGGCTGCCCTGCTGTTGGGCCAGACTATTCTATTGCAAGGACAAGTCACTCCCAGGCTGGCTAATCCTTTTGGTTGTTGGGGTAATGCCATGCTGTTTCAGGAAGTGCAAAAACCCTTATCTTGGGATTTATGGAAGCTTCTCCAATTCTATTTCCTTGGCTGGACTCTGATGAGTTTCTACCTCTCAGGAAACAGGTGACAGCACATATAGGTAGAGCCTCCCTTTTGCCAACCATCTCTTCCAGGTGGCAGATGGTGAGGCAGAGGCATTGCCTCTGTTCCACATAGTTCCAAAATCTTTTTTTAGACCAATCTCCCTAATTCAGAACTGGGTACCTGTGAGAAAATGGAGAGTTGTCTCCTATATAACAGTCAATCATACTCCTCCTGACCTGTGTTTTGCTTTTTTTTTTTTTTTTTTTTTTAGTGAGGCAATTGGGGTTAAGTGACTTGCCCAGGGTCACATAGCTAGTAAGTGTTAAGTGTCTGAGGCCAGATTTGAACTCAGGTACTCCTGACTCCAGGGCCGGTGCTCTATCCACTGCACCACCTAGCTGCCCCTCTCCTGACCTGTTTTTAGGACATAGGTCTCAGATCCCCTCCTCCCCCTCTGGCTAACAAAATCACATGGTTCAAGGAGTCCTGGTCTCAATAAGGTCCATTCCAGAGTTGTGTCCATATAGGAAGTATATGGTCTACTCCTGAGTTATGCCCATACAAGGAAGAGGGGTGGTAATACTGCATTCTGATTAGCTAGTTTTTGCCTGTAGATTGTAACCCTTGAGTAATCTGACCAGTAATGAAAAAGGAGAGGGTCCATTTATGTTAGGGATTAGGGTTCAAAATAGGGCCTGTAAGCCCCTCTTTCTTTGTACCCACTAGCTGCACACTAGGATGCCTCCTTCTCAGGAGAAGGAAATAAAAGAACCTTTGTCACATCACTGCTGAGTTCCTGAGAATTATTGAGAAGAAGATTGTTTTCCCTCACAATACCCTAAATAAGAGACCTCATTCTACCTTTACAGTGAGTAAACAGTATATTACCAAATTTTCATCTCCGTTGGCTAAGCCATAACCAGGCAATGTACATTTGTCCAATAATCACAAAACATTTCTGGGGTTCTTGGCTATTAACTCTAAACTTCTGTTAAATATATATTAATTATATATTCTATGTGTTATGATATGTTATATTATGTTTAGAGATTAATATATAATCTATTGATTATAAAGAGCATCTAGGAAACAGCAGTCAGGCAAGTTTTGCCCAAACAAATGCACTTTCTCTGTGAATTATTTTCATGTTTTTCATGTATAGTTCTCACATTTTTCTTTGTATTTGCCTCTTTCATTCAGCAAAATTGCCAAATTGTGAAAGGTGTTCAAATGTGTACCACCTTGACCACAGTAAATTCCTTTCAAATATTTGAAAACATTATATTCCCCTCTGGTTAAACATTCTCTGTCTCTCAAATTCCCCATGCAGCATGATCTCCAGGACTTTCATTATCTTGGTTGCCCAAATCTCAGTGCATTTCAATATCATTCCTAAAGAGGTGAGCAAAACTGAACACAGTCTTCCACATGTGGTCAGACTACAGCATAGGAAATTTGTTTAATAAGATACCTGTGTGTTTATTTCAGTCTATTAAGGGAATTGCCCCTTTTCCCTAATTTTCTCTAAATTGGGTTTTTTTTTTTGTTTGTATCTTTAAATTTTATTCTTTTGTAGCACAGACCTAGGCTGATTTCCACCTATAGAATTTCTGGGTCATGGAATTCTAGCTATCTAGCTTTCTCTGAAGCCTTTTAAATCTAAACTCCCCTAATCTAAGGTGCATGTCAGACTATGCTTGACTTTCTTCACCTCTGTTACCAATTGAAGATGGATTTGATTGGGTGCCTTTCCCCAAAGCTCCTATCATTTCTACATTAGCACCATGGTTATTTCAATTCAACACACATTTTTGAATATCTACTTACAGGACAAGCACCTGCTTTGGGGCCCAGAATACAAATACAGAAATGAAACATTGCTTGTCATAAAGGAGTTTATATTCTACTAGAGGATGCAACATATAACAATAATAATAATAATAATAGCTTTTATATAGTACCTACTATGTGCCAGATACTGTGCGTTACATATATTCTCTCTCTCTCTCTCTCTCTTTTTTTTGGCAGGTACTGAGGGAAAAATCCATCCTCTTCTCAATAATTCTCAGGAAAACTCAGCAGCGAGGTGACAAAGGCTCTTTATTTTCTTCTCATGAGAAGGAGGCACCCTAGTGTGCAGCTGGTGGGTTCCCAGAAAGGGGCTCGCAGGCCCTGTTTTATACCCTAGTCCCTAATGTGAATGGACTCTCCCCTTTTTCATCAACTGGTCAGATTACTCAAGCAAGGGTTACAATCTACGAGCAAAAACTAGCTAATGGGAATGCAGTATTCCCACCCTCTTCCTCGTATGGGCATAACTCAGGAGTGGACCTCATACTTCCTTAATAGACCACAACTCTGGAGCAGCCCTTATTGAAACCAGGGCTCCTTGAACCATGTGATTTCGCTAAACCTGAGGGGGAGGAGGGGATTTGAGACCTTTGTCCTACAAACTGGCAGGGGGAGTATGGACTGACTGTTATATTCACATTGAGAGGAGGACATACTATCCATTTTCTCACAGCAGGGTCACACAAGCTAGTAAGTGTCAAGTGTCTGAGGCTGGATTTGAATCAGGTCCTCCTGAATCCAAGGCCAGTGCTTATGGACGCACCACCTAGCTGCCCCTATATATATTATCTCATTCGATCCTCACAAGGACCCTGGAATATAGTGTTATTATCTTCATTTTACAGATGGGAAAACTGAGTCAGGACCACGGTTACATGACCTTGCCCAGGGTCAGACAGCTAGTGTCTGAGGCCAAATTTGAACTCAGGTCTTCCTGACTCTAAGTTCAGTGTTCTATGCACTATGGCACTACCTACCAGGGAAAAAACAACTGGCCAGGTCAGGATAAGGTTTCTATAGGTGGTGACAGGTGGGGGGTTGGGGAAGAAAGTGGTACATTTTAGGTTGTAGAGAGACAGCCTGAACAAAAGTGCAGAGGTAGGAGGTCAGGTACAAGGGACAGCAAGATAGACTAGTCTGGCTGGAACAAATAAACTTGGTGGGAGCCTGGCTGGGAGGTCTTTAAATGCCAAGCTGAGAAGTTTGAATGTTGCCCTAGAGCCAGCTGGGAGCCACCGAAGCTTCTTGGACAGTTGAATGACGGGGACAAATCAGTGCTTAGAAGCTGAATGAGGTGTCAGTGAAGGATGTGAGAGATGTGGTGGTGGTCAGACCAATGAGAATTCACAAATGTCTGGATGGTGAGAGGAATGGTAACAACAATCAGAACCTATGTTCCTCTAAGATGTACAAAGGATTGTACCTGAGCTATCTCATTTGTAGGCATGGGTCATGGGAGAAGAAAAAGGAGAATAGGATAATGAGCTTGAAGACTTGGGGGATCAGGGGGATAGTACTGTTCCCAACAGAAACAGGAAAATTTGGAGGGGAGTCAGGTTTAGGAAGAAGAGAATAGTTCAGGACATATTGGGTTTGTGATCCTCTGAGAACTCAGAAACGAATGTCCTGCAAGAGGATGAGAATGTGGGATGGGAGTTCCTAAGAGAGATGAACATTAGGAACATGGACTTGTCAGTCTTCTGCCTAGAGATGAGAATTCTTCCTGTTTGGTAAGAGTCAGGTCCAGCATATCAATGCCCCCTTACTGATTTCTCTCTTTTTTGCTGAAAGATGAAATTAGTGTTGAAGAGAGCTAAAAAAATGACTGGTCGGGGCAGCTAGGTGGTGCAGTGGATAGAGCACTGGCCCTGGATTCAGGAGGACCCGAGTTCAAATCTGGCCTCAGACACTTAACACTTACTAGCTGTGTGACCCTGGGCAAGTCACTTAACCCCAATTGCCTCACTTAAAACAAACAAACAAACAAAAAAATGACTGGTTGCTCTGCTTCTGGTGGAGGAGTGGGGTTGAAGAGAGAGATGGTGAGAGAGACAGAGGCAGAGAAAGAATAAAGACAAAAAACAACAGAGTCAAAGTGACAGAGACACAGAGAGATCTGTAAGAGGAAGAATTTAAAGGAGATGCTCTCTAGAATCTTTCTAGGCTTGGACATTTGATATCTAACCCTAACTCTAGTTTCGATATTCTATGCTTTAAGTCTTTCCAATTCTAATATTCTGGCTTACTTGGGCCTCTCCCAATTGTGACATTCTGTGTCCTAAGGCCGCTCCCAGTTCTGACTTCCTGTGTTCTAAGGGCCTTCTAGGACTGACATTCTGTGTTCTGAGGGCCCCCACTAATCTGACATCCTGTGTTCTAAGGTTCCTCCCAGTTCTGACATCCTGTGTTCTAAGGGCCCCCACAGATTTGACATTCTATGTTCTGAGGCTCCTCCAGCTCTAACATCTTAAGTCATAACTTCCTACTCCAATTTTCTTTGTTGCTGTGTTCCATATTATCTGACCAGTTTTCTCATTTCTATGACATTCCTTGTTCTCATAATTTGCTTGTTCCCTAGGTCACAGGGCAAATACAAGTACAAGCCTGTATCCAAATACACCCATTGACTCTACATACTGTGGAAAGCTAATGAAAAGGAAAGAAGTCACGTCATAACAGAATGTTCCTGAAGCCTTTTGCTCTCCTTCTGTGAGGCAAAGGCTATATTTGCCTATATTTTATATGCCCTATACTTATTAACATCATTCCTGCTACATAACGAGCACTTAATGAATGATGGTATGTGGATCGATAGCTCTCTTGTCTTTTAATCACTAATTAATGAAAAAAATGTCCTAATGAGATTAATCTTGAAGAACATTTGCAGATGGTTGAGTTGTCATGATGTGAATTGGGCTCCATTCACCCAGGCACATTACTAAATCAAATAAAGATGAGAAGCATGGGAGAAAACAGGCCTATTTAGAAGTGTCCAAGCAGGTTGTGTCATGCCCTGTTTGGAACAAACCCATGGGAAATCTCCTTGGCCTTACATGTAGGACAGGTGTGCACCCCTTCATCAATAAGAGCAAGTTAAGGGCTTAAGAAGCAGGATGTTGGCACAAAAGGGGGATTTGGGTTCATAAGTAGGATACTGATGTTTGATTCATTTTATGGCCATGCTTATGCATTATGTAGAATGGGGAGGGGGGGAGAGGGAAATTCCTTTTCTTTTATTTTTTTGGTTTAGGCAATTGGAGTTAAGTGACTTGCCTAGGGTCACACAGCTAATAAGTGTCAAATGTCTGAGGCCTGGATTTGAACTCAGGTCCTCCTGACTCTAGTGCACTGCACTACCCCAGCTGCCCTGATTAATTTTATCATTATTATTTTTTTGGTGAGGCAATTGGAGTTAAGTGACTTCTCCAGGGTCACACAGCTAGTACCTTGTCAAGTGTCTAAGGTTGGATTTGAACTCAGGTCCTACTGACTCCAGGGCCAGTGCTCTATCCACTGTACCCCCATCCCACTACGCCACCTAGCTGCCCCTCCTGATTCTTTTTTTTTTTTTTTTAGTGAGGCAATTGGGGTTAAGTGACTTGCCCAGGGTCACACAGCTAATAAGTGTTAAGTGTCTGAGACTGGATTTGAACTCAGGTACTCCTGACTCCAGGGTCGGTGCTCTATCCACTGCGCCATCTAGCTGCCCCCCTCCTGATTCATTTTAAAGTCAAGAATACATGATGTCATCAGAGTGGGTAGTCGTTCACTTAAAGTAGATTGGACTTTTTTGGGTCTTTTGTGCCTAGTAGCAAAGTGTTATGGCAAAAAAAAAAAAAAGGTGTTGTGTTCCACTATTTCCTGGAACTCCCCCATGACTTAGTTAGATGGATTATTCATTCATTTAATATTATGAACCACCTTCTATATGTAAACAGCCTTGCTAACTTCTAGGTATACAAAGAAAAAATATGACCAGGTTCCTGAATTTCTGTTCTATTAAGGGTGTGGGAGTCACAATATAAATAATATCAATAACAACAACAATAATAAACAATATTAAAAGCTGGTATTTACATAGAGCTTTAAGATTTACTAAGTTTTGCTGTTCATGTTCGATCTCTCATGTCCCCATTTGGGTTTTTCTTGGTAAAGATAGTGGAGTGGTTTGCCATTCCCTTCTCCAGCCTATTTTACAGATGAGGAAACTGAGGTAAACAGGGTTAAGTGACTAGTAGTTACTAGTAAGCCAGGTTTGAACTCTGGGAGATGAGTCTTCCAAACTCTAGGCAGGACACTCTATTTACTCTGCCACTTAGCTGCCCTTATGGTTTGCTAAGTATTTTATAACTATTATCTCATTTGATCTTTACAGCCCTAGTAGATAGGTGCCTTTATTATCCCTGTTTCACAGATAGGGAAACTGACAGAGGCTTGTCCAGAGTCACACAGCTACTAAAGATCTGAAAGTAGGGTTTGGGACTCAAGCAAAGGAAAGATTCAGAAGTGCACTGGAAAAAATGTAGAAAGAAGAGAACACAGGGGCAGCTAGGTGGTGCAGTGGATAGAGCACTGGCCCTGGAGTCAAGAGGACCTGAGTTCAAATCCGGCCTCAGACACTTGACACTAGCTATGTGACCCAGGGCAAGTCACTTAACCCCACTTGCCTCACCAAAAAAATAAAAGAAGAGAACACAATACTCTCAGCTTGGTACCATGGAAAAAATGTCGTATCTGCAGTCAGAGGACTTGGGTTGGAATTCTGCCTCTGATGTTTACCACTTGTGTGAAATTGGGTAAATCTGTTAGTTAATGTCTTCATGCCCCATCTGAAAGAGGAGGGGGATTGGACTAAATGGTTTCTGAGGTCCCTTCCAGCTACAGAGTTCAGAAATTTTGAGGTCTAGAGGGGTGAGAGGGACTTAGAGAGTGAATGTGATCCCAGAGCAAATTCTTCAAGGAGAAAGAGGTGAGAGGTGAGATCTGGAGAAATGAATGAATGTGAAAACATTGAAGTGCTTAATGGGAGTTGAATCAGTGCTAAGCACTGGGAATAATAATAATGATAAATTGCTGGCATTTATATAATACCTTTAAGGTTTACAAAGGTCTTTCCATATGGTAGCTCATTTGACTACAACACAAAAAGCAAAAATTTGGGCCTGCCCTCAAGGAGTGTAATTACATTTTAATGGGGAACTTAGAGGAAGTATATTGCAAGTGTATAGAAGGTCTTCACTAATACACAGAGGTTCTCTGATGGTCCCGGGGTGGGGTGGGGGGGTGGGGATGGGAGAGGATGGTAAAGTGAAATGCCTTAAGGAGAGCTAATATAAGATAAGAATTCTAAGGTGACTGACTGGTCTATAGACCTTTACTTACTCTATATTTGAAGCCCTTCTGGTGGGGATCTTGAAGAACAAGTGGAGGAAACAAGCATTTATTGCCAGGCACTGTGCTCTACAAATATTATCTCATTTGTTAGAAGCGTGTGTTCTCCTGCTGGGGCCCATTCACAGAAAGATAAACTTTGGACAATTTGTCTTATATTCCAAATCACCCAAAGGGCTATGGAGGTGCTCCTAGTGGGCATAAAATGTCTGTAGCCTATTTGTCCATTGAAAATCACTTATGAGGGGCAGCTAGATGGCACAGTGGATAGAGCAATGGCCCTGAAGTCAGGAGGACCTGAGTTCAAATCCGGCCTCAGACACTTACCACTTACTAGCTGTGTGACCCTAGGCAAGTCGCTTAACCCCAATCGCCTCACCAAAAAAAAAGAAAAAGAAAATCACTTATGGAGTGATGTGAAAGATGTGATCAAGTCAAGTCAACCAGCATTTATAAAGCACCTACTAGATGCTAGGCTCTGTGCTAAGTGATGCAGATACAAAGAAAGGCAAAAGACAGTCCCTGCCTTCAAGAAGGTTACAGTCTAAAGGGGGAGACAACATGCAAACGACTCTACACAAACAAGAGATGGATAGATGGATAGACAGACAGACAGACAGACATATTCTATATATTACAAACTACAGGGGCAACTGGATAAAGCACAGGCCCTGGATTCAGGAGGACCTGAGTTCAAAAGTGGCCTCGGACACTTGACACTTATTGGCTGTGTGACCCTGGGCAAGTCACTTAACCCTCATTGCTCTTCCCCAAATCATCCCCATCATCATCACCACAAATTACATATACAGTACAAATAAATCTGCATAAGATAATTATCTAGATGTTTGTATGTTGTCTCCCCCATGAACCGTGAGCTTCTTGAGAACACACACTATATATACAAACACATATAGGTCTATATAGGTCTATATACAGGTATATGCATATATACAACATACATATGTATATCTGTTGGAGGTATACAATAGGACCCCCTAAAGATCCCAACCCCCAAGGCCAAGGGAGAAACTGCTTTCTCTCCCACCTCAGGTATGAGATGTGGCTGGACACAGATGTGTGCTGCAAGAGGATATGCAGGAGATGGATGGATGGATGGATGGATGCTGCATGTCCTACAGATACTCCATTATCTCAGATGCCCTCTTAGTTATCAGGCCCCAGTTTTTGCATTTCCCCTTGCTTTGTAACTCCCTTGGCTTTCTTTGTTTTGTAAAGATACAAAAGACCAGATCTTCTCTTCCTCTAGTGGGACAGTCTGCAAGGTGATCTGCCATTATTCCTCTATCCTAATAAATATCTTTTTATTTGACAAGATTCATAATGAGCCTCCAATTCTTTGGGTGAGCTAGCCCCCTGAACCAGGTCACAAGTCCCCCATAAACATATCTATGTATTTATGATGTATGTATATCATATGCATGTGTATATACTACATATGTATTGATGTGTATTGTGTACACATGTGTATGTAGGTAGAGGTAGAGGTAATGGTAGAGCTATAGGTATAGGTATATACTTTTTTTTTTTAATAGGACTTAAAAGGAGTCAAGGAGGCAAAGGTGACGTGGGAGAGGGTTCCAGACATGGGCGCCAGACAGTGAAGATGTAGAACCTGTATAACCAGAAACAGAGGTAGGCTGGTGATGTATCAAAAGGAAGAGATAATGATGGCTATTTCAGATGCTTCATTGCTACCACATAATATCACAGTCACTAGAGGATGGCCCCAAGCATACTGGGTTTATTTCTTGTGGGAAATTTTTGACAGTGCATGGCAAGGGTGATAGGTGATAAGACACAGATGGCTGGTGATTTCTATAAAATCTCTCTCTCTCTCTTTTTTTTTTTTTTTGGTATGTGAGGCATTTGGGGTTAAGTGACTTGCCCAGGATCACACAGCTAGTAAGTGTCAAGTGTCTGAAGCTGGATTTGAACTCAGGTCCTCCTGAATCCAGGGCCGGTGCTCTATCCACTGCACCACCTAGCTGCCCCTGATTTCTATAAAATCTCAATGAAATAACACATATTCACAAGTCCATTACATGGTTTTTCAAGCTAAATATTATAGTGGATAGAGAGCTAAAGTTGGAGAGAAGACCTCAGTTTGAATCTGTTATGGGCCTGGGTACTTCATTTGAATGGCCCTGGGTAGCCCAGAAGTTTTGTAGGGTAAATCAAAAGAACCTTCTCCTTGAGAAATTAAACCAAAGGATCAACACACCTAAAGAGATAAGTGTCTCTGGATGGGGACTGAGTTAGCTCCAGGACCCCCACCCTTCATTCAGGTCTCCCCCACCCCTGGGGAGATAAGATTAGGTATGGCTTCTGCCTCCCTGGAGTGAGGAGAACAGAGATGGCTTGAGATCTGGAGCCACCCCTCGCCCAACTTCCCCCAGCCACCACCAGTGGGGGTGGTCCTCCCCCAATAAGGAACTTTCCACAGTCAGATGATCCCCCATCGGACCACCATCAGTCCTCTATAAAAGTATCTGCCTGTCTCCTGCTCTAGGAGATTGGTATCTCAGAGCCACGCCTCTGTGCCATGCCTGCTCCCCATGAGAAGTCCAAGGATTTCTCTCTTGGTTTCCTTTTCCTAGCACCCTAAATAAACTATTATTTTATTCTAATTGGATTTGTGTGCAAGAGGGTGTCATTCTTTTTTTCTTTTAATTAAAATTTTTTTTTTGCAGGGCAATGAGGGTTAAGTGACTCACCCAAGGTCACATAGCTAGTAAGTGTCAAGTATCTGAGGCTGTATTTGTACTCAGGTCTTCCTGAATCAAGGGCTGGTGCTTATTCCACTGTGCCACCTATCTACCCCAAGGGTGTCATTCTTTAAAGATGAATTCCTAAGAACCCCTATCCCCAAACCCCCTTCCATTTTCCCCATAACAAATCCTACCTCAAACACTAGCTATTAGATTCTTTGCAAGTCACATAATCTCTCTCTGTCTCAGATACTAATAATAGTAGCTACCTCACAGGGGAATTATGATAACCATATGGCAATATAAATGTAAGCACTTGATAAATCTTAAAGCACTATGTAATTGTTAGCTATTATTATCAATAATATTAATATAATTATCTCATAGAATGTTAGCTCTAGAGGAACCTGAGAAATCATTTAGTTCTCCCTGTCCCCTCATATTTTAGCTAAGGAAACTGAGTTACTTGCCAAAGATCCAAATATAAAGTCATGGAAAAATACATACATACATACACACATACATACACATATCCATTCCTGCGGGGCAATGAGGGTTAAGTGACTTGCCCAGGGTCACACAGCTAGTAAGTGTCAAGTGTCTGAGGCTGGATTTGAACTCAGGTCCTCCTGAATCCAGGGCCAGCCTAGCTGCCCTGGAAAATATGTATTATTGAGATTGTACAAATCAGTCTTTGGCAATTATCAGAGAAAAAGGAAAACTCAGCTGACAGAGACAGATAACTATGATTATCCTCTGGGGGAAAAGGGGGAATAAGTATATTACCACACCTCATCAACCTATTATAAGTTGGTTGTTTTTTCTTCCCCTTCATTGAAATGATTGAGTAATGTGGGTGTGCTCAGAATCATATAATTCTAAAATGTTCACACTAGAAGGAAACTAAGAAGCATGGAATATGAGAGTTTAGCCTGAGTGTTAGACTGTAGAATAATAGAATTAGAAGGGACTTTAGAACTGCCATTTTGGAAGGAAAAGCAGTGAGCTCTGAACTCAGGACAGGGTCTCTCCAAAAAACCTCCAGAGCTGCCATTTTCCTACTGGAAGAGAATAGCCCTTAGAACAGGGAATGTTGTTTTTTGTTCTTATTTTCACAGAGGACAGATGACATCACAGGTGATTGTATTGACTTATATATGGTTTGGATATAAGTGAGGCAGAGTTGTACAAAGTCATCAGTCTCTCTCTTTCAGAATCATTGAAATCCAGTGTGAGAATTACAAATTTACTGAGAACTGACTGATTCCCCACCCAGTCCCCCTACCCAGGCAGATGAATTGCCTGGGGCTGACTGTCTTTGTCATTTCCAGACTCTTGATGGATTTATGGACCTCCCCCACCTCCCCCCAAGCAACTTATCCCCTCCCAATGTTTCCCCACCTTACTCCCTGGACATTACGTTATCATGTAAAAAGGGTCCACCTACATTAAGTAGTTTCTATTTAGAGTTAGTAGCTTCTATACTTAACTCTGGAGCTTTGAGATACCAAGAGCTATAGTTCCTCTGCCCAGATTAAATACTTTATTTCTCCTATATTGATTGTTTCCTTAATTTCCAGGTTAACAAGTGGCAAGACAATAGTCTAGGCAACTGGTGATGGACCTTGGCATCTTCCATGTCTGACCAAGTGCTAAGGGTTCCATAGCGCCTGCTTCAGCTGCTTTCTTGGCTGGTGGAACAAATTGTTCTTATTCGCCCATTACACTGGGGGAAGTCTTCACATGCTTGGGGTAAACATCACCTTATGACGTGTAAACCCCCAAAACACACCTCCACAGAAAAAGGTACCCGCCTCAGGGGTTGGCTTAGGACCCCCAGGAACTCCAAATTAGGATAAGCCCTCCCTTGTTACCTCCACAAGGTGGAGATTATTATAATGAGACTGATAATCAATTTATCCATACTGTCATGGGGTGCAGAGCACCCCAGAAGTTCTCTGGGGCACATCAAGGAACCTTCTTGAGAAACTAAACCAGAGGACAGATAATGCCTAGAGAGATAAACTGAACCAAATTGGACTGAGCTAGCTTTGGATTCCTACCCTTCATTCTGGTCTCCCTTACCCTGGGGAGATAAATTTGGGTGTGGCTGTGGCCTTTGTTCTGAAGAGGGATCCGTAGCCACCCCTCACCCAATTCCTCTAGTCACTACCAGTGAGGGATGGTCCTCCACTCCTCACCCAATTCCCCCAGCTACCACCAGTGGGGGATGGTTCTCTCTCACTAAAGGAACTTTTCACGGGCAGATGGCCTACCCCCATCAGTCCTCTATAAAAGTACCTTCCAGTCTCCTGTTTGAGGAGATTTGGTACCTCTGAGCCATGTGCTTTGTGCCTGTCTCCCTATGAAAAGTCCAAGGATTTCTTTCATGGTTTCCCTCCCCCCACTCTTCCCTTCCCTTGCTCCTAAATAAACTACCACCTTATTCTAACCACTTTTGTGTGCAAGAGGGTATAATTCTTTAAAGAGGAATTCCCAAGAACCCCAACCCCTGATCTAACCCGTAACAAATTTCCCACCATTACATCACTATAAATATAACTGTCTTTTCTTTCCTTATTTGAGAGATATCTTTCCAATATTCTGGTTCTCTCCCTGTGGTCACCCACAGTATTGCAATAAAACTTAGGAAACTGAGTCACTGAGTCTTGTAATTCTTTTGGGACGACTCACAATCAATTGGACCCCAAATTCCAGCCCACATCACCCTGACTTACTGATGGGTTTGAGGTCTGTTGGTTACCCAGAACCTGGTTTAGCCCTATCTGCTGAGATGGTTTACCAGGGTGTGCCTATACTATAGTTTCTTGGAGCCACAGGTGAGAACTGGATGGATCTGGTAGATGAGCAGCCCTGGAAAGGGTTTAGCAAGCTCTCACACCAGAGCTGCTAGTACTCACCCCATGTGGAATGTAGGATTCTAAGGAAGAATTCCACCTTAGAATGTGGTATGTAGATGTTTGAGCCGGAGATCTTAGATCTTAGCACAAGATGAGAAACTATGCATGAGTTGGAATGTTTGATAAAGGTAGACACAGGGACTAAACTATGTGACATCATTCATAGAGGTAGTTCCAAGGTGAGGAAACTCTCTTTAACAATGCAGGTTAGGACCTCTGTAATTTATAATTTTAGTTACATTGAGAGGTTAAGTGACTTGTCATGAGCCCAGTTTTTCCTTGCTTCAGGGCCACCCTGCTGCTTTTGATCTTCACTAAATTATTTAGGAAATATGCATATTCCCAAATCCATCCTATGGGTTTTCAAGCTATAATCCCATAGAAGTCAGAGTTAAGAGGGACCTTAGATAATACAATGTCCAAAGCTAGAAAAAACCTTGAAGGAAATATAAGATCATGTAATGTAGTGAGAGTTATAAGGGACATTGTGGGGCAGCTAGGTGGCGACATGGTGCATAGAGCCCTGAGCTTGGAATCCGGAAGACTCACCTTCCTGAGTTCAAATCTGGCTTCTGACATTTCCTAGCTGTGTCACCCTGGGCAAGTCCCTTTACCCTTTCTGCCTCAGTTTCCTCATCTGTAAAATGAGCTAGAGAAGAAAATGGCAAACCACTCCAAGTGTCTTTGCTAAGAAGGGTTACAGAGAGTCAGACTTGACTGAACAACAAAAGGGATTGTACTCCACAGAGTGTTAGAATGCAGAATGATAGAATTAGAAAGGACCATAGAGGGGCAGCTAGGTGGTGCAGTGGATAGAGCACTGGCCCTGGAGTCAGGAGGACCTGAGTTCAAAGCCAGCCTCAGACACTTAACACTTACTAGCCATGTGACCTTGGGCAAGTCACTTAACCCCAATTGCCTCACCAAAAAAAAAAAAAAAAGAAAGGACCATAGAATGTATGACACCCACACACACATACTTTATCCAGATGAAGGAATTGAAACCCAGAGAAACGTTCCTTCAAATCCACTTTCTGTAAGAAGCCTGATTCTTACATGTATAATCGCATTAAACATATTTCTTCATTAGTCATGTTGTGAAAGAAGAGTCAGAACAAAAAAGAAAAACCTCAAAAAACAAAAACAAAATTAGAAATGGTATGGTTTAATCTTCATTCAGAATCCACAGGTTTTTTTTTCTGGATGTGGAGAACATTTCCATCATGAGTTCTTTGGAATTGTCTTAGATCATTGCACTGCTGAGAAGAGCCAAGTCTATCACAGTTGATCATCATACAATGCTGCTGTTACTGTGTACAGTGTTCTCTTGGTTCTGCTCACTTCACTCAGCATCAGTCCACTTAAGTCTTTCCAGGTTTTCCTGAAATCTGCCTGCTCATTTTTTTTTTTTTTGGTGAGGCAATTGGGGTTAAGTGACTTGCCCAGGGTCACACAGCTAATAAGTGTCAAGTGTCTGAGGCCGGATTTGGACTCAGGTCCTCCTGACTCCAGGCCAGTGCTCTAACCCACTGCGCCACCTGGCTGCCCCCCTGCTTATCATTTCTTACAGCACAATAGTATTCCATCACATTCATATACCACAGCTTGTTCAGCCATTCCCCAATGGATGGAGAGAAAGCAAGCAATTTTGATATAGGTTTTACAAGTGCAGCTATGCAAAACATTTCCCTATTAGTCATGTTATGAAAGAAAACACAGATGAGTCCCCCCCTCCAAAAAAAAACCATGAAGAAAAATGAAGTTTTTGTTTTGTTTTTTTGGGTGAGGCAATTGAGGTTAAGTGACTTGCCCAGGGTCACACAGCTAGTAAGTGTTAAGTGTCTGAGGCTGGATTTGAACTCAGGTTCTCCTGAATCCAGGGCCAGTGCTCTATCCACTGTGCCACCTAGCTGCCCCAAAAATGAAGTTTAAAAAGTACGTTTCAATTTGTACTCAGATCCCATTAGTTCTTTCTCCAGAGGTAGATAGCATTATGAGTCCTTCAGAATGAGTTTAGATTGGGGCAGCTAGGTGGCACAGTGGACAAAGCACTGACCTTGGATTCAGGAGGACCTGAGTTCAAATCTGGCCTCAGACACTTGACACTTGCTAGCTATGTGACCCTAGGCAAGTCACTTAACCCCCATTGCCCAGCAGAAAAAAAAAAATAAAAGAATCATCTTAGATCATTGTATTGCTGAGAATACTTGTCATTCACAATTGATCATCGTACAATATTCTTTTTACTGGATATGATGTTTTCATTTTATATCAGTTCATGTAAGTTCTTCCAGGTTTTTCTGAAACCATCCTGCCTGTCGTTTCTTTCTTTCTTTTTCTTTTTTGAAAGTGAAATTAAAATTTATTGATTAGTCATAGACTAATTCATGACAAAGAATTAAACAGCAAGATACATTCTGTAGTTACTCCTCAAGACGGGTTTTGGTGCCTCTTCAATTTGGGGTCTTCAAATTTGAATGTTGGGAATGTATCATGTCTGCTTTGCCATACATCTGTTTAAGCTTGAACAGTTCCCTGTCCAGATCTTGTTGATATTCAGGACCTATATCAACAGGTCCTCCAGCTGCCTGTCTCTTGGATTTATATTCTCTAATCTTGTCTACAAAGAGTTTTTGAACAGGATCAAGTTCCTTGTTAAATGCAACAGCTGTAATACCAATGTTCCTTCAAAAATATACTGAAGTTGTGGACTGAACAAGAGATAAAAACCTGGGCAGCTAGGTGGCACAGTGGAAAAAGCACTGGCCTTGGATTCAGGAGGACCTGAATTCAAATCCAGACTCAGACACTTGACACTTAACTAGCTGTGTGACCCTGGGCAAATCACTTAACCCTCACTGCCCTGCCAAAAAAAAAAAAAAAAAAGAGAGATAAAAAGCTGGAAAGCCTTTTAAGAACCATGGTGATCCTGGGCCTACCATTTGGTCCCAGTCGCCTTCTGCCTATTGTTTCTTATAGCATAATAGTGTTCCATCACAATCATATACTACAACTTGTTTAGCCATTTGTCAATTGAAGGGCATCCCCTCAATTTATAAGTCTTTGCCACCACAAAAAGAGTGGCTATAAATATATAATTTTGTGCAAATAGGTCTTTTCCTTTTCCTTTTTAAAAAATCTATTTGGGATACAGACCTAGTAGTTGTATTGCTAGGTCAAAGGGCATGCACAATTTTTCAGTTCCAAACTGCTCTCCAGAATGGTTGGATCAGTTCACTACTCTACCAACAATGCATTACTGTCCCAGTTTCCCTACATCTCCTCCAACATTACTCATTTTCCTTTTCTGTCATATTAGCCAATGTGATATGTATGAAGCAGTACCTTAGAATTGTTTTAATTTGCATTTGTCTAATCAATAGTGATTTAGAGAATTTTTATATGATTGTAGATAGCTTTGATTTCTTCATTTGAAAATTTCCTGTTCATATCCTTTGACCATTTATCAGTTGGGTAATGACTTTTATTCTTATAAATTTGACTCAGCTCCCTATATATTAGAGAAATCAGGCCTTTATCAAAGAAATTTGCTGTAAAAAAATATTTTTTACCAGTTTTCTGCTTTCCTAATCTTGATTGCATTGGTTTTCTCTGTGTAAAACCTTTTTAATTTAATGGAATCAAAATTAGCCATTTGACAACATGTATTTCTTTCTCTTTTAGTCATAAATTCTTCCCTCATTCATAGATCTAAGGTAAACAATTCCATAATCCCTTAATTTGCTAATTATATCACCCTTCTTTATGTCTAAATCATGTACCCATTTTGACCTTATCTTGGGACATAGTGTAAAATACTGGTCTATGCCTAGTTTCTGCCAAACTGCTTTCCAGTTTTCCTAGCAATTTTTGTCAAATGGTGAGTTCTTGTCCCAAAAGATTGGCTCTTTGGATTCTCAAACACTGGATTACTATGGTAATTTACTACTGTATCTTGTATATCTATTCTATTTCACTGATCTACCATTCTATTTCTTAGGCAGTACCAGATAGTTTTGAGGATCACTGCTTTGTAATGCAGTTAGAGATCTGGTACAGCTAGGCAACCTTTTTTCATAAATTGTCTTGATATTCTTGACCTATTGTTCTTCCAGATAAATTTTGTTATTGTTTTTTCCGGCTCTAAGAAAACAATTTTTTGGTTAGTTTGATGGATATGGCACTGAATAAGTAAACTAAGGTAGACTTGTCTTTTTTATTTTTTTATTGATGGCTTACCCATGAGCAATCAATTTCCCCCCCAGTTATTTAGATCTGACTGTATTTGTGTGAAAAGTGTTTTTGTAATTGCGCTTGTATCCTTCCTGGTTTGTCTTGGCAGATAGACTCCAAGTATTTTATAATGTCTACAGTTGGAATTTCTCTTTCTATCTCTTACTGCTAGACTTTGTTAGTAATATATAGAAATACTGATGATTTATGTAAATTTATTTTATGTCCTGTAACTTTGCTAAAGTTGTTAATTAGTTCAAGTAGTTTTTCAGTTGACTCTTTTTTTTTTTTTTAGTGAGGCAATTGGGGTTAAGTGACTTGCCCAGGGTCACACAGCTAGTAAGTGTTAAGTGTCTGAGGCTGGATTTGAACTCAGGTACTCCTGACTCCAGGGCCGGTGCTCTATCCACCATGCCACCTAGCTGCCCCCTAGTTGACTCTTTAGGATTCTCTAAGTATACCACCATATCATCTGCAAAGAATGATGGCTTTATTTCCTCACTGCCCATTCTAATTCCTTCAATTTCTTTTTCTTCTCTTACTGCTATAGCTAATAGTTCTAATACAATATTGAATAATAGTGGCGATGATGGGCATTCTAAATGGCTCAGTGGATCTAGAGTCCTGGGCTTGGAGCCAGAAGGACCTAAATTCAAATTTGGACTCAGATACTTATAAGCTGTATAATCCTAGACAAGTTACTTAACCTTTGGGGATAATAATAACACCTACCTTGAAGGGTTGTTGTAAAGATCCAATGAGATGGGGCAGCTAGGTGGTGCAGTGTATAAAGCACTGGCCCTGGATTCAGGAAGACCTGAGTTCAAATATGGCCTCAGACACTTGACACTAGCTGTGTGACCCTGGGCAAGTCACTTAACCCTCGTTGCCCTCCCCCCCCCACCCCAAAAAAAAGAAAGAAAAGCAAGCTAAAGATCCAATGAGATAGCATTAGTAAAGCACTTAGCACAGTGGTCTGGCACATAGTAGGTACCATAGATATACTTATTCCGTTCCTTTTTCCTCCATTAAGGAGATGAGCAATATGATTAAATCTATACTATCATGTCAGCTGCTAGGCCATTTACAATGAGCTTTGTGATTGTTCTGGGCTTCCTTCTTTCCATTAATTTGGATAAGGATTTTCTTTAATAGGACAAGCAGGACTAGGGGAGCTCCAAGCAGCTGATAAATAAATGCTTGTTGACAGATTGAATTCTGCTGTGGTTGAATTAGTCATATAATTTACTACAAATTGTTCTCACTGTTTTTTATGTTAATCTCCCAAATCAGTCCGTAAGAAATGGTAGAGACCTATCTTGTCCATTTCTACTGACTTCCCAGGCACAGGCCCTTATAGTGGATTCCCCAAAAAGTGTTTTATTGACATGGATAGAGCACCGGCCCTGGAGTCAGGAGTACCTGAGTTCAAATCCGGCCTCAGACACTTAACACTTACTAGCTGTGTGACCCTGGGCAAGTCACTTAACCCCAATTGCCTCACTAAAAAAAAAAAAAAAAAGTGTTTATTGACCCTTGGATTTGACTTGGATCTGATCTGGCTACATTGGATATCACTAGTATGGAAATATGCAAATGAAGGGGTATTTTTGTGTTTGTTTGTTTGTTTTTTGCCTTGGATCTATGATTTTATCAGCCTGGGGAACTCTAGATATAGAAACTTCCCTTCCTGATATAGATCAGAATAACTTCCCTGGGGCCACTGAGAGGGGCAGTGATTTGGCTAGGGTCATACAATCAATCCAAGGCAGGGCTGGAACCCAAGTCTTTACCAGCTCCAGGATCAACTCTTTTGTTTGTTTGTTTTTTGTTTTTGTCGGGGCAATCAGAGTTAAGTGACTTGCCCAGGGTCACACAGCTAGTAAGTGTCAAGTGTCTGAGGCCGAATTTGAACTCAGATCCTCCTGAATCCAGGGCCAGTGCTCTCTCCACTGTGCCACCTAGCTACCCCCCAGGATCAACTCTTGAACCTTTTCCTCTCATAAATGATGATGCTAATAGAGTGATATCATGTCCAGGGTGATGAAGATGAAGGAGATAACTTGTAACAGGGAAAAACAATTGGACAGTCAATAGGACCGAGTCCCACCTTTACTACTTACAATAGGGATAGGACTCAGGCCTGTGATTTCATTAATAAAGGGAAAGAACTCCCTCTACCAATGCAGGTTATACCTTCTCTGCACCTTAGAAGTTGGACTGAGAAGTTGAGTGACTTGCCAAGGGTTCCCTAGTTAGGATGTGTCAGAGGCTGGCCTTGAACCCAGGTCTGTCTGACTCTGAGGCCTGGCGTCTGTGCACTGCCCCTTGGAGGCTCTTCATGGATTATCCAGCCTGGAGAAGAGTCATTTCCTCTCTCTGACATCAGTTTCATTATTCGCAAAATGAGTTGATTGGAATATATGATCTCTAAGATCTCTCCTAGTTCTCAATTCTCTGTTCTAAGGCCCCTACAGCTCTGCCATTCTTTTTTTTTTTTTTTGCGGGGCAATGGGGGTTAAGTGACTTGCCCAGGGTCACACAGCTAGTAAGTTTCAAGTGTCTGAGGCCAGATTTGAACTCAGGTACTCTTTTTTTTTTTTCACTTTCATTATTTTCTTTTATTCAAGTTTTCTTGTACCAAATGACAGAAAGGAAAAAAAAAAACATTTGCCCTTTTCCCAACCTCTTTATCACTGTTGAAGATGACACCATCTTCACTTCATTCACATTTAAAATCTTAGTGTCATCTTTGACTCCTGACTCTCACTGGCCTAAAATATCCTATCTATTGTAAAATCTTGTCATTTCTACCTTAATAAAATCTCTCACATACATTCCCTCCTCTTCCTTCACTCTTAGAGCCACAACCCTGATTCACATTGAACTCAGGTACTCTTGAATCCAGGGCTGGTGCCTTATCCACTGTGCCACTTAGCTGCCCCTAGCTCTGCCATTCTGTGTCCTAAGGGCCCTCCCAGCTCTGACATTCTACAGGTTCTAAAGGTTTCTTCTTCTTCTTCTTCTTTTTTTTTTTTGCGGGGCAATGGGGGTTAAGTGACTTGCCCAGGGTCACACAGCTAGTAAGTGTCAAGTGTCTGAGGCCGGATTTGAATTTAGGTACTCCTGAATCCAGGGCCCGTGCTTAATCCACTGCGCCACCTAGCTGCCCCCTAAAGGTTTCTTATAAGCTCTGATATCCTGTGTTCTAAGGGCCCTCCCAGCTCTGACATTCTGTATTATAAGGGGCCTCCCAGCTCTGACATTCTATGTTCTAAAGGTTTCTTCTAAGCTCTGACATCCTATGTTCTAAGGGTCTTCCCAGCTCTGACATTCTGTATTCTAAGGGGCCTCCCAGCTCTGACATTCTGTATTCTAAGGGCCCTCCCAGCCCTGACATCCTGTGTTCTAAGGACCCTCCCAGGTTAGACATTCTATGTTCTTTTTTTTTTTTTGGTGAGGCAATGAGGGTTAAGTGACTTGCCCAGGGTCACACAGCTAGTAAGTCTCAAGTGTCTGAGGCTGGATTTGAATTCAGGTCCTCCTGACTTCAGGGCTGGTGCTCTATCCACTGTACTACCTGGCTACCCCAGACATTCTGAGTTCTAAGGGCCCTCCTAGCTCTGACATTCCATGTTCTAAGGGCTCTTCCAGCTCCAACATTTTATGTTCTAAGGCCCTTCTCAGCTTTAACATTCTATGTTCTAAGGCTCCTTCCATTTCCAACACTATGTTTCAAGTTCTCTCCCTACTCAGACATTCTATATATTCACCTATTAGAGATACTAGAAAATTATCAATTAACATCTTTCCTTACTGAGTCAGCTTGGTTGAAGGTACAAGGTCACACGTGGTATCACAGCAAAGGAGAAATAAACCCAGGACAAGGGTACCCTAGCTAGGGCTCATTGGTTGGGAATGTCGGCCAGAAGTGTGATTTCATTCCCAGGTCCCTTCTCCCTGTTCACTTGCTGCTTGTTTGCCATGTTGGATGTGGTGGTACAGAGAAAAACCCAGCTTGAAGTCTCTACATCTTTAATCAGCAGGACAGATAGCTTGCCAAGGAGCCAGTAGCTCTAGGAGAAGTGCTTTAAAAAGGACAGCTTATGGGGGCAGCTAGGTGGCATAGTGGATAAAGCACTGGCCCTGGATTCAGGAGAACCTGAGTTCAAATCCAGCCTCAAACACTTGACACTTATTAGCTGTGTGACCCTGGGTAAGTCACTTAACCTCCATTTCCCTGCCAAAAAAAAAGAAGAAGAAGAAGAAAAAAGGACAACTCACATTAAAAATGTCTATGTCTATGTGTGACCCTGGGCAAGTCACTTAATGCTCACTGCCCTGCAATAAACAAACAAAGGAATGAATGAATGACAAACAAACAAATAAATAAAATAGAAATAAAAAATAAAAATGTCTATCTATAGTATACAAGGTGCTTTCCTCACAACAACCTTGTAAGGCTCCCATTTCACAGATGGTGCAACTGAAGCTCAGGAAGAGAAAGTGACCTGCCCATTATGTCAGGCAGAGGCAAGATTTGAACCCAGGTCTTCTGACTCCATGCATTCCAAGTTCCGCATTCCTTCTACTAGCCTGGATTCTTTAAGAAATGAATATCCAGAAACTCAAGGATGAGAAGAAAAATAAGCTGTCCTTCAGTGAAACATTTACGGTGAGTGCAGAAGTAATGGAGGCAAGATCAGAGAGAGCAGGGAAAAGAAGAGATGAGAATTTAAAAATGGGAATTGAAATATTAGCCTATCTCTTTGGGCTGACTTGTTCCTGGTTTTTATAATAGATTTTCTGCAACATGAGAACTGAGTTAACAAGGCAGAAGTCAGAAAAAAAAGAATAGTGAACATTTTTTTCCATTAAAAACCATAGTTGTAGAATACGCCCTTGATAAATTTCACATAAATGATTTAAGGCTCTTTCATTAATTGATTTCTCCCCACCCCTTTCCCATTGGTAACCAGCTCCAAAAGCTGTTAGACAGAAACAGAAAACAACAAAAAACATTCCTGGCTTTGGATGAGAAAAGGCTGCAAATGTAAGGAGCTGGAGGTTCCTCCCTCTTTGGGCTCCCCTGCAAATTCCAAGACTGGATCATGGGGCATCAAAGGATGGAGCTGGGAGTTTCCCCTAATCTCTGGAATGCACAGTCTCCTCACCTACCCTCCATGCCTGGCTTCCACCCACGCTCAGCTCAAGTGACCTGCTGCTGCTGGTTTTCCTCCTGCCTAAGTGAGCACTTGGTCTCCTTTGCTGGCTCTTTTTTTTTTTTTTTGGTGAGGCAATTGGGGTTAAGTGACTTGCCCAGGGTCACACAGCTAGTAAGTGTCAAGTGTCTGAGGCTGAATTTGAACTCAGGTCCTCCTGAATCCAGGGCTGGTGCTCTATTGACTGTGCCACCTAGCTGCCCCATAAATGTCCTTTTAAACAAAAATAAATCAAGTCATTCCCCCACCCTTATTTCAACCTTGTAGGCTTTGAAGGATAGCACAGATTCAGACAATTGCCAGGAAAGAAGAGAGAAATTCAGATAGGAGAGAATGATTTTTTTTCTGTGGGAGGCACCATGGGGATATTCTTTAGTTGTTAGCCTTTGAGAAGCAATGTGCTGTGGTAGATAACGGGAACTGAATTTGGAGTCAGGGAGACAGGTTCTAATTCTGCCCCTGATACTTATTATCAGTGTGACCAACAGCAAATAAATCACTTAACCCTTTTGAGCCTACATCTTCCTCATCTGTAGCATGGGGATGATAATTGTACCCATAGTATTGGCCTCCTGGGGTGCCATGCTCAATCACTGTATGAACTCTAAGACAGTAAACAAATGTTAGTTACAGTTGTGTGTGGGACAGAGTGGGCCATGGTGTGGATATTAAACCAGGGTTGAACATACAAGTTGCCAAGCTCCCTAGGGAATAGGGTGGTCCTTCTGGGGATCCTCAGCCCAGGAAAACTTCCATCTAAGTAGTTTCAAGAGTATTTCCGATATATACGGCAGGATGCCTACTACCTTCTAATCTTCATGGTACTTTTTGTGGGTCTACTCACTCAGAAAGATGAGACAGGAAACCTTAGATGCTCAGAATGAACCTTGGGGATTATCTCACCCAAGCCCCCCATTTTCCAGAGGGGGCACTGAATAGCATGGGTGACCCATAGCCAGGAAGGGGGATGCTTTTCAGAAGAAAGCTTTCTGGATTTCACCACAATGCACTCCATAATGAAGGCTTTGAAGTTGGCTGGCTGCTGCTGCTGCTGATGTCATCCCTGCCCTGCTTCCCCTCCCTCTCCCCATTAGAGTTTCTTCGGAAATAGTCCTCTGCCCACCACACAAGTCAGAGAATTTAATAATTATTATCTTTTTTTTTTTAAATCAAAGCCTGGGTGAATTCTTTCTCTCTGTTCAGCGAGTGGGGAAGATGCTCCCGTTCCACCCTCACAGGAGGAAGGCTGCGTGGGTGTTTGGTGGTGTGAGGGACAAGAAGAAACAGGCCTTTGGGGCTGTGCTGCCTTACCTGACATGACCCATTCCCTATTCGTTGTTCAGTAAAGGAAAGGGGCGGGGCTACAAGAGGGCGGGGAGCCTTTCTAAATCTAACAGAAAGTCAGTCTGGCCTAGAGGAGGGACAGTTGCCTTGTTTGTAAAATGGCAGGGGGGGGAAGGGGGAAAAGGGGGGAGGGAGGGGGGGGGGGAACGAGCTGTAATCCTTCCTTTGACCGCTAACATCCCCATCAGCATTAAATCTATAATCCTGGGAAGACCTGGTTCCAGCCCAGCCTCTATTTGATAATGGCTTGAATGGCCTCTGGGAAAGTCAGAACATCTGTCTGCCCTCAGTGTCCTCATCTCTAAAATCAGGGTGATAATAGCTCCTACCTCTCAGGGTTGTGTGGATCAAATGATTATAATTGTAAAGCACTTAGCAGAGTTCTTATATGTGATAGAGCTATTATTATTATTGTTATTGTTATTATTATGCTATGATTTTATGATTCTCTTATCCTAAGTCCTAAATCAGGAAAATTTGGGTTCAAGTCCAACCAATGTCCATATTGCCATGTGTGACCCTGAGCAAGTCCCTTACCTGCTCTGTGTCTTTGGAACTGAAAGCACCTTCTGTCTTTTAAAAACTGGACTGATACACCAATATTTTATTTATGTGACACTTTTCATTTGTATGAAAGCTGACCTGGGAATCAGGAATCATCTGGGTGATTTTTTAAAACTAGAAAGATAGGAGTAGTTGCTGATTTGCATTGATGAAATCACAGGTCCTCTGCAAAGGCCCCTCCCAGCTCTGACAGTCTGTGTTCTAAGGCCTCTCCCAGCTCTGACATCCTATGTTCTTTTTTTTTTTTTTTTTTTTTGCAGGGCAATGAGGGTTAAGTGACTTGCCCAGGGTCACACAGCTAGTAAGTGTCAAGTGTCTGAGGCTGGATTTGAACTCAGGTACTCCTGACTCCAGGGCCTGTGCTCCATCCACTGTGCCACCTAGCTGCCCCTGACATCCTATGTTCTAAGGGCCCTCCCAGCTCTGACATCCTGTGTTCTAAGGGCCCTCCCAGCTCTGACAGTCTGTGTTCTAAGGGCCCTCCCAGCTCTGACATCCTGTGTTCTAAGGGCCCTCCCAGCTCTGACATCCTGTGTTCTAAGGGCCCTCCCAGCTCTGACATCTTATGTTCTAAGGGCCCTCCCAGCTCTAACATCCTGTGTTCTCAGGGCCCTCCCAGCTCTGACATCTTATGTTCTAAGGACCCTCCCAGCTCTAACATCCTGTGTTCTAAGGGCTCTCCCAGCTCTGACATCCTATGTTCTAAGGCCTCTTCCAGTTCTGACATCCTATGTTCTAAGGGCCCTCCCACCTCTAACATTCTGTGTTCTAAGGCCTCTCCCAGCTCTGACATCCTGTGTTCTAAGGGCCCTCCCAGTTCTGACATCCTATGTTCTAAGGGCCCTCCCAGCTCTAACATTCTCTGTTCTAAGGCCCTCCTAGCTCTGACAGTCTATGTTCTAGGGGCCCTCCCAGTTCTGACAGTCTGTTCTCAGGGCCCTCTCAGCTCTGACAGTCTGTGTTCTAAGGCCTCTCCCAGCTCTGACATTTCTTTCTGACCACAAGCATCTTGATTTCTCCCTTTCCTGTCCTCACTCATGCTGCTTTTCACCCTCCTTGTGACCTCTGATCCCTTGACTGATACATATTCCTTCAGTATACAGGCCTTCGTATACTACACTTGCTTCCCTATGAAGGAATATGAAATAGGAATTTGAACACTCTGGTAGTAGTCCCTATTGTTTATTGTTTGCTGTTGGGTCCTGTTTCAGTTGTGTCCTGCTCTCTGGTGACCTCCATTTGGGGTTTTCTTGGTAAAGATACTGGGAGTGGTTTGCCATATCTTTCTTTAGCTCATTTCATAGATGAGGAAACTGAGGCAAACAGGGTCAAGTGACTTGCCCAGGGTCACACAGTCTAGGAAGTGTCTGAGCTGGATTTGAATTCATGAAGATGAGTCTTTCTGATTCTTAGCCCTCTGCTCTATCCACTGTACCACCTAGCTGCCCTTTGCCTGGCAAATGGTAAGTGCTTAACATTTGTTGATTGATCGACTTCCCAACACTGAGATCCCTGTGACCCCTGTCACTCAAGCTTTGGCTTTAGCATACCCATTGAGCATATGGGGAGCCAAGCAGAGCTTCCCCAGCCACTCCTAGTGAGACAGGTGACTGAATGCTAAAGACCTTGCACTTTGGTTTTGTTTTGTTTTGTTTTTGCAGGGCAATGAGGGTTAAGTGACTTGCCCAGGGTCAACAGCCAGTAAGTGTCAAGTGGTCTGAGGTCAGATTTGAACTCAGTCCTCCTGAATCCAAGGCCAGTGCTCTATTCACTGCCCCACCTAGCTGCCCCCCAACCTTGCACTTTGGGAAGATGAAGCAATGCCCTTATTTGACCATCAGCCCAAAGGATGTTAGCAATGAATCTCTGTCAAAGAGGAGTGACCACTGAGCTGGGAACAATGAGACATCTTTGAGAGTGAGACATCTTCTGCCCTCGCTTTTCTTCTCTCTTTGTAACATGTGACCTGGGATGCTCTCAGGCTTCTCAAGGCCGGATGGAGGGGAGTAGGTGCCTCTTTCCCTGGTGCTTTGATGACTGATGATGCACATGGCAGCTGAAGTGTGTATTGCCCAGGCAGGCCTGAACCTGGACCTTAGGGCCCTAGCTGCTTCCTTGGTTTTGTATTTCTTTACCCGGGCATAGGAGTGCTATGACACTCGATGTATCTTCTCTCACTAAAGGGCACATTTCTGGTCTCACAAAGCTACATGACTTCATTCATGTAGAGTCTGGCCTCATGGATGAGCCTTCTGTCTCATTATCTTGGGGTTTTTTTTTTTTTCCCTAGTTTCTCTCTCTCTCTCTCTCTCTCTCTCTCTCTCTCTCTCTCTCTCTCTCTCTCTCTTGCTGGACAATGAGGGTGTTTGCTGGGCAATGAGGGTTAAGTGACTTGCCCAGGGTCACACAGCTAGTAAGTGTCAAGTGTCTGAGACTGGATTTGAACTCAGGTCCTCCTGAATCCAGAGCCTGTGCTTTACCCACTGCGCCACCTAGCTGCCTCTCTCATTATCTTTGTCTCTTTACACCCCTACTCAAGAGCCCTGGGGGAAAATTACCTAAAGCTTAGGTATATTTCATGTTAAGATCTCCCTAAAAAGGAATTATAAAGATACTCAACATACTATATAAAATCAGGTAGAGCAGAGCTTCTTCTGCTAGTGACCTTTTTTCACCTGAGAAATTTTTATACAGCCTCGGGCATATGGGTATGTAAAATAGGTACACATAACCTTTTACCATTTGCCAAATTTTTTGCAACCCACACATTAAGTTATGTGACCCCATATGGGGTTACAACCCACAGTTTAAGAAACTTCAGCTATAGCCAGCTATTTCTTTTCTCCATACAAATGTTTCATAAGTACATAAAATTTGAAATAATAACCTCTAATTTCAATTGTACACTGCCTTTCCCTCTGTTAATTACTTCCTATTTATGCTGTATATATTTGCATATTTGTCCTGTATATATTTGTATCCTGTATATATCTGTATATACTTTCATGTTTTCTTCCCCAATAGATTATAAGCTTCTTGAGGCCAAACACTATATTTTGCTTCTTTTTGTATCTCCTGTGCTTATCACAATACCTGGGGGCATAGTAGGTGCTTAATAAACGTGTATTGATTGATTGATTGCTAGATGGTACAGTAGACAGACCTAGAATCAAGAAGACCTAAGTAGAAATCCAGCCTCAGACCTTTACTAGCTGTGTGACCCTGGATAAGTCACTCACTCTCTGCTTCAGTTTTCTCATCTTTATAATGGGGATAATAATAACACCTACCTCTGAGGATCGGGTGTGTGGATCAAATGAGATAATATTTGTAAAGTTCTTCATAGACCTGAAAGCCCTATAGAAATATTAGCTATTAATTATACCTTGCTGGGAAGTTCTTACCAAAAATATAATATATAAAACTTAAATCATAACACATAACATTTGGTGGGACTATTGAACAACCATTTCACCTTCATCTTTGCATAGTCTGAAAAACTTCAAGGTTCATGTCTTCTCATATGGCAGGTTAGGACTCAGCTCATTCTTCCTGTCTATTCTTTTGAGAAATATTGTAGCAACTACAAGGGATTCCTCCCACAGAGCAACTGGCATTTAGCAAGGAAGCCAGAAACTCAACTCCCAGGGTGGCAAAGTCCATCTTTCATAAGCACGGGGCAGCTAAGTGGTGCAGTGGATAAAGCACTGGCCCTGGATTCAGGAGGACCTGTATTCAAATGAAGCCTCAGACACTTGACACTTACTAGCTGTGTGACCCTGGGCAAGTCACTTAACCCCAATTGCCTCACACACACATACATACACATACACACAAATATATATATATATATATATTTATATATATATATAAAATCATATTAAAAGGGGCTGCTAGGTGGTACAGTGGATAAAGCACTGGCCCTGCATTCAGGAGGACCTGTATTCAAATGCAGCCTCAGACACTTGACACTTACTAGCTGTGTGACCCTGGGCAAGTCACTTAACCCTCACTGCCCTGCAAAAAAAAAGGGAAGGGGGCAGCTAGGTGGCGCTGCAGTGGATAGAGCACCGGCCCTGAAGTCAGGAGTACCTGAGTTCAAATCCGGCCTCAGACACTTAACACTTACTAGCTGTGTGACCCTGGGCAAGTCACTTAACCCCAATTGCCTCACTTAAAAAAAAAAAGGAAGAAAAAAAAAGAAAGAAAAACTTCAAATGTCATCTGGGAAAAACCCAAGGGAATAAAAGGAATGGACATCTTTCATAATCATGGATCCATCACCTTTTCTCAGGGAAAGAAACACAAAGCAGATGAGGTCCTGTCTCCTCTGGCTGCG
Organism: Dromiciops gliroides; assembly: GCF_019393635.1. Classification (NCBI taxonomy): domain Eukaryota; kingdom Metazoa; phylum Chordata; class Mammalia; order Microbiotheria; family Microbiotheriidae; genus Dromiciops; species Dromiciops gliroides. The sequence continues at coordinate 617,360,731 of NC_057863.1, read as the reverse complement.
ATTTGTAAGCATCCAAGGGAGAGGCACCCCTAATGGGAGGGGGCAAGAGAGAGAGAGAGAGAGAGAGAGAGAGAGAGAGAGAGAGAGAGAGAGGAGACAGAGAGGAGACAGAGAGGGGAGACAGAGAGACAGAAAGAGACACAGAGAGAGGAGAGACAGAGATAGACAGAGAGAAGAGACAAACAGCCATACACATAGAGGAGAGAGAGAGAGAGAGAGAAGAGAGAGAGAAAGAGAGAGAGAGGAGACAGAGAGACAGAAAGAGACACAGAGAGAGAGGAGAGACAGAGATAGACAGAGACACACAGAGGAGAGAGAGATAAGACAGAGAGAGAGAGACAGACAGACAGACAGACACACACACACACACACACACACACACACACAGAGGAGAGAGAGAGAGAGAAGAGAGAGGAGAGACAGAGAGATACATACCATGTTCCAGAGAAAGAAGAGAGGAAGTTATATCATTCTTTTTTTGTTTGTTTGTTTGTTTTGGGGGGGGGCAGTGGGGGGTTAAGTGACTTGCCCAAGGTCACACAGCTAGTAAGTGTCAAGTGTCTGAGGCTGGATTTGAACTCAGGTACTCCTGACTCCAGGGCTGGTGCTTTATCCACTGTACCACCTAGCCGCCCCCAAGTTGTATCATTCTTTTTTTTTTTTTTTTGTTTTTTGCGGGGCAATGGGGGTTAAGTGACTTGCCCAGGGTCACACAGCTAGTAAGTGTCAAGTATCTGAGGCCAGATTTGAACTCAGGACCTCCTGAATCTAGGGCTGGTGCTTCATCCACTGCACCACCTAGCTGCCCCTCCCCATTGCCTTTTTTTTTTTTTTTGGCGGGGCAATGGGGGTTAAGTGACTTGCCCAGGGTCACAGAGCTAGTAAGTGTCAAGTGTCTGAGGCCGGATTTGAACTCAGGTACTCCTGAATCCAGGGCCGGTGCTTTATCCACTGCGCCACCTAGCCGCCCCAAGTTGTATCATTCTTAAGGGTAATGAATAGGAAGCTCTTGTTGGCTCATTGGCCAATTCTCTTTAACATAGGCACCCTTTGCTGCCATCACCTGGACCATGAGACTAATAAAAGAATTGTTTAGTTATCCCAAAGTAAAAGTCCTTAATTGTTTAGCCATGGGCATAACCAAAAATATCTAGCGATGCTCAGTTCAGTTCCATCCATGGGGATCAAGGTGGGGGCTGGGGAGACCCTCATTATCCCCATTACTTTTACCTCCTTGTTGAGAGGAAAGCCCTTTGCCCCTTTTAAAGCCTTAGGGAACTATCAGCTGTGTGATTGTGGGCAAACCATTGGAGCCTTGGTTTCTGCCTCTAAAAAATGGCGATAATATATTTACAATACCTACCACACAGGGTTGTTTCAAGGAATAATGTTTTACAAAGCTGAAAGCAATGTAGAAATGAGAGTTATTATTGGGATTAAGCCTGTGGGGAGGAGAGAATTCCAGAGATTCAGTCCCCTGCCTATAGGCAAAAGGGTTAATTGTAAAACCATCAACCTCAACTTGCCTGGTTACAAATATCTAGTTACTCATGTAGTATGCTTGCCAGAGCAGAACGTCTTTGGGTTTGGCCCAGATATATTTGTGGTCTCTTTGTAAGCTTCAAATGTTTTTACACAGTTCCCCCTTGGGGAACAAGGATCAGGTCTATTTCCTAAGCACTGTAGCTCCCCCTTCTATGGTCACTTATGGTCTGTCTGATCAGTTTTTTGTTTTGTTTTGTTTTTGTTTTTTTGCAGGGCAATGGGGCTTAAGTGACTTGCCCAGGGTCACACAGCTAGTAAGTGTCAAGTGTCTGAGGCCCGGATTTGAACTCAGAAACTCCTGAATCCAGGGCCGGTGCTTTATCCACTGTGCCACCTAGCTGCCCCCTGATCAGTTTTTGAAAGAGTATCATGTGATAGGGAGAAATTGGCATGAACTTTAACATTCCCATTCAGAAATTGCCAAAGTTCTTCCCATTTTAATTTTCCCAAGATTCAGATGCAGAGGCATCTGAATGATAATTAAGTTAAAAGAGAGGTTTACAAGAAGTCTCTCCTCACTCCAAACCGTCATCCACTCAGCAGGCAAATTGACCTTCCTCAAATGCAGGCCTGACCACATCTCACTAGCTGTTCATTAAAAAACTCCAGTTTCTTGGGCCGGCTAGGTGGCACAGTGGATAGAGCTCTGACCCTGGAGTCAGGAGGACCTGAGTTCAAATCCGGCCTCAGACACTTAACACTTACTAGCTGTGTGACCCTGGGCAAGTCACTTAAACCCAATTGCCTCACTAAAAAAAAAGAAGAAAAAAAAATATAAAATCCTCTATTAGGCATTCAAAGTCTTTTATAACCTGGCTCCCTTAAACCTTTCCAGTCTTCTTCATGCCATATTCCTTCCATATTCTCCTTGATGCATCCATACTCGTCTCCTGACTCTTCCTCCCACAAGATACTCCATCTCCAGACTCCAGGCATTTTCCCTGACTCTCACCCATGCCTAGAAGGCTCTGCCTCCTGGCTCCCTTCAGGTCTCAGCTAATGTCCCTCCTTCTGCAAGAAGCTTTTCTTGGGGGCAGCTAGGTGGCACAGTGGATAAAGCACCAACCCTGGATTCAGGAGGACCTGAGTTCAAATAGGACCTCAGACACTTGATACTTACTAGCTGTGTGACCCTGGGCAAGTCACTTAACCCTCATTGCCCTGCAAAAAAAAAAAAAAAAAAAAAGAAGGGTGGGCAGGCCAAGTAAAGAGAAAATAGTAAAAATAATTATACTTAGTTATATTTAATAGCTGCCTAACTGTGAGCAAGGGCCCTTATTCTCTGGGCCTCAGTTTCCTCATCTGTAAAATGAAGATATTGGATCTGATAACATCTAAGCTCCCTTCCAAATCCTATGACATTCATTCATTCATCCATTTGGTCCATAAATACTTATTAAATGCCTACTGTATGCCAAACTCTGCTCTTAAAGAGCTCACAGTTTAATGGGGTAGAAGACATATAAATAACTACGAATAAACAAGCTATAGACAGGATGGGAGATAATCAACAGAGAAAAGGCATGATCATTAAGAGGGATCATTCTTATAGTTTGGTGTGTGTGTATAAATATATATATATACACATACACATACATATACACACATATCTTTATGTATGTATATATAGATAGAAAATATATTATATATATTATGTAGCATATAATATCATATAGACATATTTATGTATCTTTTTTTGTTTAGTTGTGTGTCAAGATAATGCCATGTGGTAGATGAGGGGATTTAGCAGATACTCAGGGGCCCACCTGGAGATTGATCGAAATTGATTGAATTGGGTGAGAGAGGCTGACTGCTGATTGGCTTACTTCCAGTTAACTAGATTGTAAACATATCTGACTGGTATTTAAGAGGGTATTGTTCTCAGAAGCTAAAAAGTTTGAACTTTACATCGAGACCACCTTTGGGTCCAGTGAACCAATGTATTTGAATGATGATAGCCAATCAGCTTGAAGAACCTCCCATTTCTGGGAGGAGAACATGAAGGAGGAAGTGGACACTGGGGGGAGAGTTCTCTCTTTTGGTGGGAGACATCAGTGTGGTGGCAGAGGACTTCAGAGGTAGGAGGTTTAGGAAGGCTAGGATTTCCGTGTTATAAGAAATCTGTTCTCTATCTTTCTCTTTCTTTACTATCTTATATCTTTTAATAAACCCTTAAAAAACCTAAACTCATTTATCAGTGATTTTAGCCAGTTTCCCCCCAAAACTGGGGAGGACAGATCAGAACCCACATTTAGAATTTTAAATTACACAGTTGTTTCAGTCATGTCCTACTCTATGTGCCTCCTTTGGGGTTTTCTTATCAAAGATTGTAGATTCTTTTGCCATTTCCTTCTTCAGCTCATTTTACAGATGAGGAAATTGAGGCAAATAGGGTTAAGTGACTTGCCTAGGGTCAGGTAGTAAGTGTCTGAGGCTGGTAAACTCAGGTCTTCCTGACTCCCGGCCTGGCACTCTATCCACTGTGCCACCCAGCTGTTCATTTATCTCTATTATATATATTTATGTATATATGTTTAATTTTCTATATAATTTTATTTGAGCCTCATAACAACTTTATGAGAGAGATACAGCTGAAGCAACTGAGTCTCAGTGAGGTTAACTTATTTCAGGTCACACAACTGATAAATAACAGAGGCAGGATTTGCACTAAGGTGTACCTGACTCCAGGTCCAGAACTCCATCCATAAAAGCCCCATTGCCCCTCCTAGCACAGGTATGAAAGCATGGGATATGTATAGGAATGGCTAATAGTCTAGTATGGTTAGAAGGTAGAGTATAAGGGGACATATGAAATAAGGTACAAATTATATATTTCAATTCAACGAACATTAAGAACTTTTGAGGCATTCTGCTACAGATTAGGTGATCTTAGAGAGATAAGTCACAGGCCTTTCTTTTTTTTTTTTTTATGGGGCAATGAGGGTTAAGTGACTTGTCCAGGACCATACAGCTAGTAAGTGTCAAGTGTCTAAGGCCTAATTTGAAGTCAGGTCCTCCTGAATCCAGGGCCAGTGCTTTATCCAAGGCCTTATTTCAAGATGAGGAACTGAAGCTCAGAGAGATGTTTCCAGTCTAATGCAGGGTGAGAGGATAGCATATACTCCAACAAGAAGGATACAAGGTAGAATGTGATAAGAACAAAGTTGATTCCAATCTTGGCCCCGCCATTTATATCACCTGCGTGACCTTGGGCAAGTCACTCAACATTTTGGGGCCTCAGTTCCTCATCTGTGAAATGAGAATGGTGGACTAATTTTTACCAAGGTTCATAAATTAAAAGAAAAATTGTTTTTTGATAAATGTATTTCAATATAATTGGTTTCCTTTATAATGTTATGTATTTTATTTTTTGCATTTGAAAACACAATTCTGAGCAGGGGTGCATAGGCTTATCCAGACACTGCCAAAGTGGGCCATGATCCAAAAAAAAACCCCAAACCAGTTAAATACCCACTGGGCTAGATGATCTCTGTGCAAATCTTTGATTTTATGGCCAGGTCTTAGGAAGATTATCTTGGCAGCTGTGTGGAGGATGGGTTGGGAAGGATACACAATGGGCTCAGGGACACTGATTAGGAGGGTATTAAGAAGTGATGAGGGCTTGCCTTATATTGCATCTATTTTGGCGTACTTGTTTGTCTTTGTGGCTTTGTGCACATTTATACACATGTTGACTCTCTCATTGGAAGGTTAACTCTTTGAAGGCAGCATCTATTTCATTTTTGTCTTTCTGTTGCGGTCATCCAGAAATCACAGCTTCAGGAAACATGTGTGAACCTGGATTTGATTACAAGAGAAATGGACATGCGTGTTACACTCTAGCGCAGTTTGTGGTATAGTGGGAACCTTATAAATGCTTGTTTGCTTGTTCATTGATAGATTGATGAGGGCAGTGGTTACATGAGTGGAGAGATACTGTGAAGCTAGAAGCTACAAGATGCATAGCTAGAATTTATACAGTGCTTGCTATGTGCTAGACAGGGTCAAAGCACTTTACAAAAATGATCACTTTGAGCCTCACAACAATACTGGTGGTGGTGGTGGTGGTGTGTGTGTGTGTGTGTGTGTGTGTGTGTGTCTGTCTGTCTGTCCACCTAGTTTGGAGGGATAGCTCACCCAAAGAATTGGAAGGTCACTGCGAATCTTGTAAAATAAAAAGATTTATTAGGAGAGAGGACTATATGGCTGGGGTAGAAGATTTGGCTTTGATTCCTTGAGGCACTTTATAGTGGGCCTTGTGAGGTTCTTAACCTAACTCAAATGCCTCCCTGCCCCCCCCAAAAAAAAGACTGGCAAGTCTTCCTTGACTTTGCTGATCGCTAACCTTCCCTATGGGACCCACTTTGCACATCTCTAATGCCCCTATCTCATAACACTATGTTTCATGTTCGCTAAATCCTATCTCCTCTAGCTAGAACATCAGTAACACGAGGCCAGGGACACTGTCTTATCTAAACTCTGTACAGCCTCCGAAGACCAGATTGTACAAGTGTACAATGAATCCAAATGCTATCATCTCATATTAATATCTTGCTGTCTACTTCTGCATTTTGGCAAAATAAGTCCCAGTTTATGGCAATAGAAGTAGATTCTTAAAATATGATGATGATAAAGTTTCTCTTGTTTTTCTTCAACCCCTTTATTTTTCTCTGTTAGTCCTTTCATAAGACCTATGCTTTATAAAAAACAGGTAAAGATAAAATCAAAATAGAAAATCCACAAAAATGAAGCATTGTCTTACCCAATGTAAAGATCAGAAGGTTGAGGGGTTCAGCAGTCCCTTTGTGGTTGCCAAACTGTGATATTTAAAATCTATACTGTGTGATCACCTTAAATTAGAAGCTTCAGCACCAGTCTTTGGGCATTAAACATTTATTAAAGCATACAGATATTCACATGGAGTTCAGAAAGTTAAGAAAAAGCCTAGAGTTCCAGCTTGGTTTGGTTCTTCCTCAAGTCCTCTGCCAAGAGCCTGCTTCAATCAAGAAGTCTCCAGCAAGCTGATTCTGGAAGCTTTTTATAGGTCTGGAACAGAGGCGGTCCTTACACACTGCTTCAAGCTGATTGGTTGGTGTCATCCAAATCCATTGGCTTTGAAGGTGTTCTCAAGTTGAATTCACAGTCTAGCTTCTGAGAACAATACCTTCTTAAGGGCTATCCAGGTGTGATTACCATCCAGTTAACTTGAAGTAGGCTAATCAGCAGTCAATCACTCTCACTTGATTCAATCAGTCTAGATTAATCTCCAGGTGGGTCTTTGAGTATCTGTTAAATCCCATTATTTCATCACAATTTGGAGGGTCTTCTATCCCCAGCACTCCATGAGCTGCTTTGTACGTAACACATACTTAAAGAGATATTTGTGAGACTCAACCAATGAATGTTTGTTCAATAAATTGGATGAATGATTTTGTTTTCCTCCCTCCCTCCTATGCTCTGCTCCCTCCCCCTTTCCTTCTCAATTAATGACTGAAGAAAGATGACTTTGGAGTACATTTCCAGCTGTTACTGGCTACCTATGGGAACTTGTACCTCTTTGGGTCTCAGTTTCCTTCAGTTGTAAAAGGAGAAGGTTGGATAGGATGATTGCTGAGGTTCCTTTCAGTTCTAAATTTATGACCTTGACCTTGTGATATGGAAAGAACTGTGGCATTTCTTTTAGTAAGGCGTGTGTGAGTGTGTGTGTGTGCCCAGAAGTGCCTGGAGACTCCAACCCACTGCCCAGTGTGGCATGGAATATCAAAACCAGGGACCCATAAAGTGAATTTTTTTTTTTTTGGTGAGGCAATTAGGGTTAAGTGCCTTGCCTAGGGTCACACAGCTAGTAAGTGTTAAGTGTCTGAATCCGGATTTGAACTCTGGTCCTCCTGACTCCAGAGCCAGTGCTCTATCCACTGCGTCACCTAGCTGCCCCCCATAATGTGAATCTTAAAGCGGTTCTCCTTTATTTGAAAATAAATGGGCCAGAGCAGTTAGGTGGCGCAGTGGATAGAGCACTGACCCTGGATTCAGGAGGACTTGAGTTCAAATCCAGTCTCAGACACTTGACATTTACTGGCTCTGTGACCCTGGGCAAGTCACTTAACCCTCATTGCCCTGTAAAACCAAACCAAACCAAACCAAACCAAACCAAAAAAACAAACAAGAAAATAAATGAGTCATCTCCTTTGGAAATAACCTTTCCCTTGGGTTTTTCTTGTCAGTCTTATAGTAAAATGAACCCTTTGGCAGTCTCTTCCTTCTCTCAGGGGTGACTTTCTGGCTGCCATCAGCTTCAGAAGAGCCCCCTGTTGTGGGCTTGGGGTTTGGGGGTGAGGGAAGAATCAGAAGCCAGGGGAGTGGTGCATATACAGTAATTTTCAGGGGTTCCTGATGGGGTCCCCAACTGTCTTTTTTTACCTCCCATGAGGTGATTGTCTTCCTGGCAGTAATGTAGTGGAACCACCCCTCCCCCCCCACCTTCCAGTCTAAGCACCTCCCTCAGCCTCAGTTTCTTCCCCTGTAAAATGGTAAAAAGAGGCAGAATGGCATGGTAGATATAAAGAATGGGACTTGGAGTCAGGAAGACCTGGATTTAAATCCTGCCTCTGACTCTTATTAACTGCATGACTTTAGATAAATCAATTAATCTCTCCAGGCCTCAGTTTTTCACATCTGTAAAATGGAGATAATAGGTATACTGTACCTCATTGGCTTTGGAGGTTGAAAGGAGATAATGTATGGAAACTTTAAAGTACCAAAGCAATATGTGCAATTATTAAATCAGGCCTCAGACTCATATAGGCTGCGACCCAGGTCACTTTAAAGTCTCCTTCCCTCAGGAAATTCTGAGACTCTAAATTGCAAATTAGGTGCTAATCTATATCTGTAGGGGGAGTTTCCACAAAGGGATGAAATCCCAGGCCTGGAAAGGGCCCCTCCTCCCTATCGTAACCCTGCCAAATCTGGATGACAAGACCTGGACTCTGTAGATTACTGGATTCTTGGGAGGAAATTGCTTTGTAAGCCTTAAAATGCTTTATAAATATGGATTGTGGAGCTGAGGGAGGGGCATGTGGTCTGTCTGTTCAAGGTTTTGAAACTCTCAGCTCCCTCTCCTGATTCATTTCTTCTTCCTTTCATTCATCCAGGAAAAAAAATGTTTATATTTTGTAGGTGAGAGCCAGCTATTGCTGAGCCTTGTGGCCTGGCCAAGAAAAAAATTAAAGCAGTAGTTAAAAAAAAAAAAAGACTAGGCCTGGAATATAGGAGACCTTATAATAATGTTATAGATATAGATCTGGAAGGGACTTCATGAGTCATCTAGACCGTGTTACAAATCAGGAAACTGAGGCTCAGAAAGTTAAATCACTTATTTAAGGTCATATATTAGCCCATTACATTGGGAGCTCCTTGAGGGCAGGGACTATCTTTTGCCTCCTTTTGTATGTCTAGGGTTTAGCACAGTGCCTGGCACATAGTAGGTACCTTACACATATTTAGTTGATTATTTCAGATGGGATTTGAACCCAGATCTTCCTGACTCTAATTCTAGCATTCTCATCCACTACTCCATCCTGCCTCTTACAGGTCTGAATCTCCTTGGGTAGATCCCCGCCCTGGAGGATTTCTGGGAGGACCTGGAAAGTTATCACACAGACTGAGGGATTGGGATCTGAGGAGAGAAGAGAGTAAAGATCCATTGGAATTCTCAGTAAGGGTCTTGGGATTTCAAGCTGGGAGAAGCCTGAGAGTTCCAACCCTCTTGATTTTACAGATGAGGAAACTGGGGTAACTAGCTGAAGTTCATTCAGCTAATAAGTATCACATTCATTTGTATTTATGTTCTATCTCCCTCCCCCACCTCAACCCCCAGTAGATTATAAACAACTTGAGGGCAGGGCCTATCTCAGCTTTTTGTTTTTATTTTTATTTTTTTTGCAGGGCAATGAGGGTTAAGTGACTTGCCCAGGGTCACACAGCTGATAAGTGTCAAGTGTCTGAGGCTGGATTTGAACCCAGGTACTCCTGAATCCAGGGCCAGTGCTTTACCACTGTGCCATCTAGCTGCCATTGTTTTTATTTAATAGAGTTTGTTGAACTGATCTGAATTTAAAGGAAATTTTTCCACCAGAGTCTGGGAGGCTCTAGCCCTGGCTACTTTTGGCCTCAGTTTCTTCAATTATAAAGAAGCATATGGTTGATTAGAATTAAACCTGGAGTCAAAGTTCCTGGGTTCAAATCTCACCTCTGATACCACCAGTGTGACCTTAAGAAAGTCATTACCTTCTCCTGAGTCTTAGTAATTATAATGATAATTAATAATAATAATAATAATGGTAGCTGAGTGGCTCAGTACATAGAGTGCCTGGTGTCAGGAAGACTCAACTTTGTGAGTTAAAAACTGGCCTCAGACACATCTTGGCTGTGTGATCCTGGGCAAGTCACTTAACCCTATTTGCCTCAATTTCCTCATCTACAAAATGAGCTGGACAAGGAAATGGCAAACCACTCCAGTATCTTTGCCAAGAAAACCCAAATGGGGTCACAAAGAGTCAGACACAACCGAACAACAACAATAATAATCTTGAGGGCTAGCATTTATAAAGAGCTTTAAGGTTAACAAAATACTTCATGTATGTTAATGCATTTGATCCTCACAACAAACCTTGAGGCAGGTACTATTACAAGATTTTACAAGGGGCAGCTAGGTGGCTCAGTGGATAGAGCACCGGCCCTGGAGTCAGGAGGACCTGAGTTCAAATCTGGCCTCAGACACTTAACACTTACTAGCTGTATGACCCTGGGCAAGTCACTTAACCCCAATTGCCTCACAAAAAACCAAAAACAATAAGATTTTACAGATTGTCACAAGGGAAAGAGATCCTTAGGTATTCCTCTCAACAAAGTCCAAGTAGAATTAAAATGGTCTATTATTGGACGCTAGAGAAAGTGACCAAGAGGGAAGTTGAAGAGTTAGCTTCAATGGGAGGAGATGGTTTAGAAACCTCTTCCTCCTAGAACAGAAGGAAGGCCAAAACTTTTATAGAAGATAGATGGGGTGACCACCCTACAATGGAAAGTTCCCTTTGGGGGTGGGCTGGGAAAGATCCCTGAGAGTCAGGGAGAACTTGCTTTTGGAATGATAGTCCAGACCTCTGGAGTTATCTCTGTCTCCTAGCTCAGGTAGTAGCTGTGTCCAACTGACTTTCCTGCTATAGAATTTTATCTCCCCTTACTCCTTAGGTGCATCAGTCCTGATATCTAATTGGCTAAGCTTGACTTTAATAGTCCCTTGACTCCTCGATATGTCTGTCCTGTTATCTGGTCACCTTTGGTTTTGCTTCTCAAAGGAGAAACTTCTTCTGCATTATTCTAATGTCCTAATTGATCTAGCCCCATGTCAAGATGAAGAAACTGAGGCACAGAATGATTGTTAAATGACAGTGCCCAGGGTCAAAAAGTGTCTCAGTCAGGATTCGAACTCAGGTCATCCTGACTACAAGTACCACACCACCTAGCTGCCTCAGCTCTCAATCTGTAAAAATAAGAGAATTTGGACTTGATGGCATCTGGGGTGTCCTAGATATGGTCTAGTGATTTGGAGGGAACTCTGATACTGTCATTAGCTATATGACCCTCACCCTTTCTGAGCCCATTTCTTCATTTGTAAACAGGAATATTAGAACTCTACAGGTTTTAGAAACGGTTGCTAGTAACTCTTCTAATTCATTGGCCTACTGTAAACTCAGATGAGTCAAAGACAGATGGCTCCTTACAACCAGAAAGTCCACATAGATCCAGGAGAACATAAATTCATGGAGGACAGAAGGCATGCCCCCACCCCCCTCTTATTGTCTCTATATATCTCCAGCACCTGACACACAGTAGGTGCTTAATAAATATTCATGGACCACCAGAGGAAATCAGCTGAGTTTTGCTTCCCAAGGAGATGGTAGGAGAGGGAGCAGGTGTGGAAGGCCTGGGGAAAAATCAGTCTTCCAGTCAAAAGGTCAGTGAACTGACCTGTTCACTTGACACCTTGTGCAGAGAGATCACTTGTCTGTTTGCTGGGAGACGTGTTGTTTGTTCTTCATTCTTTTTTTTTTTTTGGTGAGGTAATTGGGATTAAGTGACTTGCCACAGCTACTAAGTGTCAAGGGTGTGAGGCTGGATTTGAACTCAGGTCCTCCTGAATCCAGGGCCAGTGCTCTATCCACACACTTTCTGTTTTTTAACTTCTCATCTCCCACCTCCTTGTTTTTGCACAGGTAGTCTCCCCCTCCTGGAAAGCTCTCCCTGATTCAAGACCCTCTTCATGAATTCCTCAAGGATTTAATCTTCAAGGATTAATTCAAGTGCTACTTCCTATTGGAGGACTACCTTGATTTTTCCTATCCCTACTTACCAACTTCTGGATGTGATTTTTCTTTATTCTAAACTATAGGATTGGAGAAGGGAAAGAGGAGGAGGAGGAAAAGGGGTGCAAGAAGGGGAGAAACCAGGGAACACAAAGGCAAATAGCAATACAGTGTGTTAAGCCTAAAATATCTAACTGTGATGTTTAAAATCTAATGAGTGGTCGCCTTAAATGAGAAGCTTTAGCACTAGTCTTTGGGCATTAAGCATTTATTAAAGTATGTTAGGGGTTAGCAAAGAGAGAGAGAGAGGAAAAACAGCCTTCATCTAGCTATCTAAGAGAGAGAGAGTGTTCCTGCCGCCAACAGCTGGTTCCTGAAAAGAAAAGACCCAGATCCTTCGCCACTTCTCCCAGAAGCCCTCTCTGAAACAGGAAGCAGGGGCATCCACACACAGAGCTCCAAGCTAATTGGCTGGTAGCACTGATTGACACAACCAACAGGTAGTAACTTCTGGACACCAGGCTGCTTCCGGATGCTAAGTCACATGCTTTCTTTTCAGGCCTGGTTCTCACAATGTCTCTCTCAGCAGGGGGTGGCGTTTCAATTCTCACAAGTGGAAAGAGCCTGATCCTGGCCTCAGAGGGCCTGAGTTCAAATCCTATCTTGTTCACTTACTGTCTATCTCACCTTGGGCTAGTCACTTAACCTCCTCCTCTCATCCCCACCTCAATATCTATTTGTTTAGATTAAGTGGACACTGAGCTCTCTTCTACCTCTGGACCCATGATCCTACGGTGTTAGATTCAGGTTAAGATTTGTGCCAACTGAGTTCACATTGTCTCTTCTTCTGAAAGAATAAGAGTGCAGCAAATTGATAGAATGGGTAGAATCAAGCAGCCCTAAATTCAAATTCTGCCTCAGGCACTTGCTAGCTGTGTGACCCTGGACAAATCACTTAACCTCTGTCTGACTCGGTTTCCTCAACTGTAAAATGGGGATAATAATAGCCCCTCCCTCCCAGGGTTGTTGTAAGGATGGGATAATAATTGTTAGTTGCTTTGCATAGTGCCTGGCTATGGTGAGTATTATATAAGTGAGAGCTACTGTTATCTGTATGACTTTAAGCTCTCCCCCCCCCCACCTAATCAGCATCACGCTCACAGGGAAGCTGAGGGGGCAGCCCCCCACAGCTGGGAGGGGAGCAGGGCTGTTTTCTCCCTCTTTATTGGTAACATCAGCAATCCTTGATCCCTGCCCCTGGTCCCTACAAGGAAGCACAGCTTGGGTGGAGTTTATGGCTCTGCCACTGACAAGCCTGTTATCCACCTCTGCTGGATCTAGTGTTAACATAGAGAGACATACAATGTCAAGGCTAGAAGAGCCTTGGGATATTTGGAATAATGTTCCAAGGTTAGAGTGGAAAGGGGCCTTAGAGTCATAGAACATCAGAGCTAAGAGAAGCCTTAGAAAAGAGAATGTTGGGCAGGTAGGTGGTGCAGTGGATAAAGCACCAGATCTGAATTCAGGAGGATCTGAGTTCAAATCCACATTCAGACACTTAACATTTACTAGCTGTGTGACCCTGGGCAAGTCACTTAACCTTCATGGCCCTGAAAAAAAAAAAAAAAGAATGAGAATGTCAGAGTTAGGAGAGCCCTTAGAACACAGGATGTCAGAGCTGGGAGGGCCCTGAGAACACAGGATGTCAGAGCTGGGAGGGCCCTGAGAACACAGGATGTCAGAGCTGGGAGGGCCCTGAGAACATAGAATGTAATAACTAGGAGGGCTCTTAGAACACAGGATGTCAGAGCTGGGAGGGCCATTAGAACACAGGATGTCAGAGCTGGGAGGGCCCTTAGAACACAGGATGTCAGAGCTGGGAGGGCCCTTAGAACACAGGATGTCAGAGCTAGGAGGGCCCTTAGAACGTAGAATGTAATAACTAGGAGGACCCTTAGAACACAGAATGTCAGAGCTGGGAGGGCCCTTAGAACGTAGAATGTAATAACTAGGAGGACCCTTAGAACACAGAATGTCAGAGCTGGGAGGGCCCTTAGAACAGGTTTAAGTCCAATTCTTTCATTTTACAGAAAAAGAGAGGAAGCCACTTCTGCAGGGCCACACAGCAAGGCAACCATGAAGTGTGATTGGAACCCAGGTCTCAGATTCCCCCAATGCTCCCCTAGGGCTCCTCCCCTTAGGCTGCTCCCCACCCCTGTCCTTTAGTTTCAAAGCCTCTCTCCCCACCGCTACTGAAAGGCATCCAAGCCCGCCTGGGATCAGAGCAGGGCCCATCTGGAGCTTGCTGAGTTAATAGAATTGCTTTCAGCTGTGATGGTGGGAGCCAGCCTGGGCCCCCAAGGAGATGGGAGAAGTGCCATGGGGGAGGGGAGGGAGAGATGCCGAAAAGATTAAGGGCTCTGAGGGTCAGGCTGGAGTGGAGTTTATAGCCACATGTTCCAAATAAGCCACCAAGAGACTCTTTTCTTGGCTCATAATGGAGCACTCTGGGGGTGGGGGAGGAGGTCTGGGGTTAGCGAAATTAACCAGGGCCCGTCCGGTATAGTTAAAGGGGTCCTATGTCTGTGAAGGCTTACTTAGTGAGGCTCTATCCCCCTCCACCCCAGTCTGCAGGCCTGACAACCATTTTCACCCTATCAGACGCCAGACATAATGGTTCCCCACTCCCAGGCCTCGCCCACTTTTGGAAGGGACTGATGCCCAGGTCTGGTTGGGAAAAAGGGATCCCCTGTCTTTAAGACTTGATGAAGGAGGGGCAGCTAGGTGGCACAGTGGATAGAGCACCGGCCCTGGAGTCAGGAGTACCTGAGTTCAAATCCAGCCTCAGACACTTAACACTTACTAGCTGTGTGACCCTGGGCAAGTCACTTAACCCCAATTGCCTCACTAAAAACAAACAAGACTTGATGAAGGACCATTGCAGCTACCTAGGCTGAGAAGTCATCTAGGAAGGTCATGACTTTAGAGCTGGAAAGGGCTTTAAATATTTGTTTAAATCATCAATGAACATTTATTAAGCACCTACTATGTGCCAGGTATTGGGCTAAGCACCAGGGCTACAAAGAAGGTCAAAAGACGAGTCCCTGCCCTTGGGGAGGTCACTGGTCTAATGGTGGAGACAAAACATAATAAGAAACTCAAAGCGGGGGAAGGAGAGAGGGTAGAGAGAAAGGGATAGGAGCTGGGAGCAGGTGAAGTCCTGCAGTCAGGTGGGAAATGATGAAGTATCCACCTTGGGGTGGCCCCTCCTTAAATGGAGAATCTAGGAGGAGTTCTCTGATGTCGACCTTCGACTTCTTACAGTCTGAGGGATGGAAGGGCCCCAGGAGCAGGAACCTTCTGGTTCCACTGACCTCATTTTACAGAGAAGGAAACTAAGGCTCACAGTAGTTAAAGTATTTGCCTAAGATCACACAGAGAATAAATGACAGAGGCATGATTTAAACCTAGTTCCTTTAACATCTAGGGATTCTTTCTATCTATCTATCTACCTATCTATCTATCTATCCATTCATTTATTAGTTCATTTATTTATTTATTTGCTCATTCATTCATTCTTTTTGTTTTTTTGCAGGGCAATGAGGGTTAAATGACTTGCCCAGGGTCACACAGCTAGTTAGTGTCAAGTGTCTGAGGTCGGATTTGAACTCAGGTCCTCCTGAATCCAGGGCCGGTGCTTTATCCACTATGCCACCTAGCTGCCTCTAGACATCTAGGGATTTTAAGGATAATGTGTGACCTGGGACAAGTCACTTAACCTCTGTCTACCTCAGTTTCCTTAACTATAAAATGGGGATAATAGTAGCACATACCTTCTAGGGTTGTGAGGATGAAATGAGATAATATTTGTGAAGTGCTTAGAACAGTGTTGGCATATGGTGGATGATCATCTTTCATACTCAAAAAGGACCATCACTGTGTTCAGGTGAAGGTACAGTGTATCCAACTGTGGTTCATTGGACCAATAGGACCTTGGAAGGCTTTACCACAGGTCAGACATAACTAGTCCATAGGAACATTTGGAGTGGAGATGTCTCTAAATTTGTGCATCTTGCATTTTATTTGAGCTACTGCAATTCTGCTGTGCTCCTAGAGCACAGTGCTTTCTTTGATGTGGGTACGCCATGCTGGGCGGTCTTGCGCCAGTGTCTCCCATGCCATACAATCAATTCCAGAGACCTTGAGAGTGTCCTTGTGTCATTTTTCCTGACCTCCATGTGAGCGCTTGCCTTGTGTGAGTTCTCCAAAAAATAGTCTAGGTAAATGTACTTTTGGCCTTCAAACAATGGGGCCAGGCCATTGAAATCCTTGTGCGCCCGTTCTCTCTCTCTCTCAGCAGTAGAGTTTGGGGATTTTTTGGCGGGGAGAGAGGTTGTTTTTTTGGCAGGGCTATGAGGGTTAAGTGACTTGCCCAAGGTCACACAGCTAGTAAGTGTCAAGTGTCTGAGGCCGGATTTGAACTCAGGTCCTCCCGACTCCAGGGCCGATGCTTTATCCACTGCGCCACCTAGCTGCCCCCTCGGCAGTAGAGTTTGAATGCTTGGCAGTTTAGCTCCAGAAAGGACCTTAGTGTGCGGTACCTTATCCTGCCAGGTGATCTTCAGAACCTTCCTAAGACAATTCAAATGGAAGCCATTCAGGTTTCACAGGCATCCAGCAATGAGGTCAGCACAATGGCTCCTCTTCTCTCCCACACTTTCCTTTGGCACTTCCCCAACACTGAGCTAGCTCTGGCAATGCGTGGGTCAACCTCATCGTCTGTGTACATCCCTGGAAAGTCTACTGCCAAGGTGAGTGAACTTGTCCACAGCGTTCTCTATTTGTTGTAGCTGATGGTTCCACATATGGATGATGTGGTGCTGACTGGTGGAGAACCTGTTTTCTTGGTGTTAATTATTGGGCCAAAATTTCTGTGAATACTGTTTCCTTTCCCCTTCAAGCATTTATTAGGCACTTACTATGTGCTATGCCTTGTGCTAAGGAGTAGGGATGTAAAGAGAAAAGTTAAACAGTCTTTGTCCTCAAAGTGCTTATATTCTAAAGGAGGGAAATCTAAATTTATACACATACTGTATATTGCATATATTCTTCGTACCTGCATATATATGTGTATATACACACCCACATATCCTCTATATATGTATATGCTATATAAAAAATTAATCCAAGGTAGTTATGGAAGGAAGGGTGGCTAGGGGGCAGAATGGATAGAGTGTTGAGTCTGGAGTTTGGAAGACCTGAATGAAAATCTGGCCACTTGGTAGCTGTATGACCCTGGGCAAGTCACTTCACCCTGCTTGCCTCTGTTTCCTCATCTGTAAAATGAGCTGGAGAATGAAATGACAAACCACTCCAGAATCTTTGCCAAGAAAAGCCCAAATAGGGTCATGAGGAGTTGGACATGACTAAAACTACTGAACAAGTTACAGAAGGAAGGGTGTCATTAGTTCTTCCCTGGTGATTTAGGAAAGACCTCATGGTCTCAGTAGTACGTGAGCTGAGCCTTGAAGAAAATTAGGGGTGCCAAGAGGCTCCTGTGAGGAGGGAGGGCTCTCCAGAATGAAGAGCAGCCAGAGCAAGATCACAGAAGCGGGAGACAGAGACTCACATATTGGGAAGAATAAGTGGGCCAATATGGCTGGGTCACATCAGGGAGAGATTGTGTCCCCAGCCAATGGCAATCCATTTTGTTTCCCATTCTTTGCTGCCATGAATATCTTGTTGTGTCTGGCCTTTTCCTTTCTGTGTTTCCCCTTTTGGGGGGAATATACTTAGCAATGATATCTT
This sequence comes from Dromiciops gliroides, assembly GCF_019393635.1. Lineage (NCBI taxonomy): Eukaryota > Metazoa > Chordata > Mammalia > Microbiotheria > Microbiotheriidae > Dromiciops > Dromiciops gliroides. Next base: position 617,343,017 of record NC_057863.1, on the reverse strand, counting down.
CGGGTCAAGGGTTGGGGATGGCAGGATACATATAAACATACATATATACACACATACGCATATGTATGTGTATGCACATGCATATATATACACATACACATAAATCTGTATACTTACACATATATATACCTACACATGCACACATGCAGATGTGTTTATATACACACATATACATGTACATATATACACATACACACATGTATAGGTTTAAACATAGTTAAACATGTTAAATATGTATATATCTACAACATGTGTGTATTTACACATACATAAAGATTTAAGAAGCCCTGGGCTGGGGAAGTCTGTTTCATTACACACATGCATATGTGTACCCACATGCCTATATACACATACATGTATGTGTATGTGTAAACATACATTGATACATATATACACATGCACATATATACACACTTACATATACATACACACACACACATATATATATATATATACACATACATGTATGGAAAGAGAGAGAGAGAGAGAGAAGAGACCGTAAGCCCAGGGCTTCTTAAAGTTTTTCCCCCCTGGGCAAGTCACTTAACCCCAATTGCCTCACCAAAGAAACCCCAAAAAACCCAAAAAACCAAACCAAAAAAAAAGTTTTTCCCACTAATGACCCCTTTTCTCCTCAGAAATGTTTACGCGACCCTGTGTATACAACTATATAAAATAGATATACATAACTTCACTGTTGCCAAATTTTTCACCACCCCGACATTCAGTTGCATGACCCCATATTGGGGTCTCGACCCATAGTTGAAGAAGCTAGGCCCTGGTCCATAGAAAGAACCAAGCCCTCTACTTTAAACTCTGACCACACACACACAGCGAGGCCACACTCACATGAGCACACATGCCTAAGAGATCAGAGTAAGTTCAGCTCATTTTGCAGGTGAAGAAATGACAAAAGTGACAAGGACTTTGAGAGTCAGAAGGAGGATTAGAATTCAGCTCCTAGAGTGGAAGATGCTGTTCGTAGGGAAGAAATGTCATGAGCAGCAGGTTATGACAGACAGACTGTTGGACCTGGAGGGAGGAAGTCACTGAGGCTTGTTGTTTGCTAACTGGGGATGATCATGCCTGTGGTGCCTGCCCCAAAGAGCTATTCTTGGACCAGTGCAGTAACTAGCATTCCTGTTACTTGGACTAAGCAGAATAAACATTGCTCCAAGTCCCCATGGGGATTGCCATGGGGACATAGAATCTTTGGGGCCTAGGCCTCTATGGGCAGAGAGCCAGAGCTAGGATGACCTTAACAGGTGAGGGAACAATGTGCTATATGGGAAAATCTAGAGTCAAAGTACCTGAGTTCCAATTCTGCCTCTGATGCTTATCAGTTTAAACCAGTCAGTCAATAAGCATTTATTAATTTCCTACTGTGTACCAGGTGTTGTGTTAAGTGCTGAGGAGACAAGGAAAAACAAAAGATAGTCCTGCTCTCAAGGAGTCTAATGGTGGTGTCAGTGTTCAAACAGCTATGTACAAATAAGCTATACATAGGGTAAATTGGAAATAATCAGTAGAGGGAAGGCACTAGTATCAAGAGAGCTAGAGAAAGGCTTCTCATAGAAGAATGGATTTTAGTTGGCACACAGAGGAAGCTGGAGAAGTCAGGAGGCAGAGAGGGGGAGGGGATAAATTCCAGGTATGGGGGACAGTCAGTAAAAATGCCCAGAGTCTGTACATGGAGTGTCTTGTTGGAGGAACACCAATAAGGACGATGGTGTCACTGTATCATGGAGTATGTGGGGTCGGGGGAAAATAAGATGTAAAAAAACTGGAAAGTTAGGAGGGGGCTAGGCAGGAAGGACTGTGAGTGTCACGGAGGATTTTTTATTTGATCCACAAGGCAATAGGAAGCCATCAGAATCTGTTGAATAAGGGGATGACATGGGGAGATCTTCACTTTAAGATTACTTTGGAGCAGCTAGGTGGAGCAGTGGATAGAGCACTGGCCCTGAATTCAAGAGGATCTGAGTTCAAATCCAGTCTCAGACACTTGGCACTTACTACCTGTGTGACCCTGGACAAGTCACTTAACCCCAATTGCGTCTCACACACACACACACACACACACACACACACACACACAATTTAAAAATAAGATTACTTTGATAAGTGAGTGGAGGATAGACTGAAGTGTGGAGACATTTGAGGTAGGGAAACCCATTAGAGATCTAATTCAATAGTCCAGGGAGAGGGTGATGAAGACCTTCACTAGGGGGCTGGCAGTGTCAGAAGGTTTATATACAAGAGATGTCACAAAGGTAAGATTGACAGACCTTGGCCCCAGGTTGGATGGGGGTGGGTGGGACAGGGATGAAAGACAGTGAAAAGTTGAGGGTGACATACGGGCTACAAGCTTGAGTGCCTGGGAGGGTGATAATATCCTCAGTGGTAATAGGGAAGTTTGGAGAAAGATTTTGGGGAAAAATAATTAGTTCAGTTTGGTACATGTTGAGTTTAAGATGTCTACTGGGGGGGGGGCAGCTGGGTGGTGCAGTGGATAAAGCACAGGCCTTGGATTCAGGAGGACCTGAGTTCAAATCTGACCTTTCATACTTGACATTTACTAGCTGTGTGACCCTGGGCAAGTCACTTAACTCCCATTGCCCTGCAAAACCAAAACCAAGCAAACAAACAAAAAAACTTGTTGCTTTTGGGCATCTAGGTGGCTCAGTGGATAAAGCACTGGTCCTGGATTCAGGAGGACCTGAGTTCAAATCCAGCCTCAGACACTTCACACTTACTAGCTGTGTGACCCTGGGCAAGTCACTTAACCCTCGTTGCCCCCCTCCCCCCCCCAAAAAAAAAAAAAAAGAAAAGAGCTTCCCCTCCAGGAGTTTACAATTAACAAGATATCTACTGGACATCTGTTTTAAGATGTCTTGGTAGTTGGAGATTCAAAATCAGAGGTCAGCAGAGAGGGTAGTATGGGATAAGTAGATTTGGGAACCATTAATGGTAATTAAATCCATGGGAGCTGATGAGATCACAAGTGAAATAGTATAGAGGGAGAAGAGAATAAAACCCAGGTCAGAGCCCTGGGGGTCCCAATGGTTTGGAGGTATGACCAGGATGAAGATCCAGCAAAGGAGACTGAGGAGAAGATGTGGTTAGACAGGTAGGAGAACCAAGAGAGAGCAGCAGCATGGAAACTGAAAGAATAAAATAATTAGGAGAAAAGGGGAGTCAATCATGTGAGAGGCTGCAGAGAGGTCAAGAATAATGAGGATAGAAAAAAGTCCATTGGATGTGGCAATTAAGAGATCACTTATAACTTTGGAGAGTTTTGGTTGAATGATGAAATCTCTGGGCCTCAGTTTCTTCATCTATAAAAAGAAGGGGTTAGTCCATTTGGCCTCTGAAGTTCCTTCCAGCTTGAAATCTATCCTATGATTGTAAGTTAGGGTCAAGGTAGGGAGGGATGGCAATCAAGGGAGCAAACTTCCTAGATTATCTAGTTCTCCTCATTAACTCTAGGTACTACTTAGTTGTTTCTACCTATTGAAAGAGTTCAGGGGCAGCTAGGTGGCACAGTGGATAAAGCACCGGCCCTGGATTCAAGAGGACCTGAGTTCAAATCCGACCTCAGATACTTGACACTTACTAGCTGTGTGACTCTGAGCAAGTCACTTAACCCTCGTTGCCCTGCAAAAAAAAAAAAAAAGCTGTCACGCTAGAGCAAAACCCCAGTGTTATACCTTAGTTTATAGCTCTGCTCATGAAGCTCAATTATATTAGATGATATGTGTATAGTACCTTGAAAACTTAAAGTACTACCAAAATGGTAGTTATTTTGATGTTGCTACTTCTGCATACTATAGTGCTAAAGGGGAGTGGAGTATGGTATGAAAAACCAGTGGATTTTATGTGAGGATTACTATCTTCCTGTCCTGGCTAAGGTGACCAGTTGTCATGGTTTCTGAAGACATGGTAAGCATTATGTACTAAGAAATGGTCTTGGAGACAAAAGATGAGCAAGAGCCCCTGGTTTAAATACTAGGAACCAAGATGGTAGAGTAACAGTGGGGACTCACCTGAGCTCTCTCAAATTCCCCTCCAAACAACTTCAAATAATGCCTTAAAATGAATTCTAGAGTGGCAGAACCAACAAAAGGATGGGGTAAAACATTTTTTCCAGCCAAAGACAACTTAGAAGGTCCATAGGAAAAGTCTGTCTCACTAGGATGAGAGTAGAGTGCAAACCAGTGCAAGGCGTCACCCTGTCAAGACAGCAGAAGGCTTTGGGGGGTGACTAAGTCAGTTGTATTTTCTGGAGCTCTCAGTCCACAAATGATAAGGGGGTTGGACAACTGGTCAGAAAAAGATTATAGTGGACCCTTTGCTGGCACTAGGAGCAGGACTCTGTTGAATCGCTCATATGGGGTTCTGGGTTGTAGTGCCAAGGTGAGGAGGAGCATTACTAGGAGCTGGGACCCTGGTCAAGGGTCCAGGGTGGAAAAGAGTGTTTGTGGTCACTCACTGACCAGAGCACAGGCCAGGAGAGCAGTGACCACACTTCTCCTTAGGTTATACCGCCTTGGAAGAACTAAAAACTTATAGACCTCCAGAATTAGCTCTGATCAAAGCCTCATTTCTCAAATATACAGAGAACTGAGTAAATTTATTAGAATATAAATCATGGGGGGGCAGCTAGGTGGTGCAGTAGATAAAGCACTGGTCCTGGATTCAGGAGTACCTGAGTTCAAATCCGGCCTCGGACACTTGACACTTACTAGCTGTGTGACTCTGGGCAAGTCACTTAACCCCCATTGCCCCGCAAAAAAAAAAAAAGAAAGAAAAGAAAAAAAAGAATATAAGTCATGGCTGTTGACTGAGACGGTGGTGGTGTGTGTGAGGGAATGTGAGCAACTTAGACTGGCTGGCTGTTCAGGTTGATATCACCACCAGAAGATAGTGGAGGAAAGGCAGTGAGCTCCCGAACTCATGACATGATCGCTCCAAAAAACATCCAAATAAGGTCATAGGAAAATGTCCGGAGCAGCAAAACTCACAGAAGAATGTGCTAAAATCATCTTCTAACCAAGAACGGCTTGGGAAGTCAGAAGGAGGGAGCTGCTGTGCTGATACAGGAGTTGAGCCCAACCCCACAGTCACCCTGACACAGATCCAGTCCCAGGAAGGCCTCACCAGACAAGCAGACCCTCAGAGCCTCTGAATCAGCTGAAGCACCAGTGTTGTCTGGAACTAAGCTCACAGTCTGGTGAGAGGGCTGAGCCCTGGGCAGGGGGAGACTACAGGGGTCTATGCTGGTGCTAAGGCAGAACTTGGATTTTACACCCCTGCTGAGAACCAGGAGGTAGGCTTGAGTAGCAGTGGCCCAGGTGGGGGAGGGGCACAGGCTAGTCAGAGCTAACAACCACAACACACAAAGCTGGTTGATTGGCAAGTTGGTCTGGGGTCATCTAAGGACCAGGCAACAAGCCAGGCAAGGGAAGAACCTGATCCTCCTTAAATCATACCACCTGGGACTTCTGAAGCTTGGGATACTGCAGCCTGGAAACAGAGCCCCACTTTAAGGAGCTAAAAGTCAAGTAAAAGAAAGGCAAGATGAGCTGACAGAGAAAGGTGAGGACCATAGAAAGTTTCTTCAGTAACAAGGAAGACCAAGGGGCCCCTCAGAGGAAGATGTCCACATCAGGGCTCCTATATCTAAAGCTTCCAAGAAAAATATGAATTGGTCTCAGGCCATAGAGGTGCTCAAAAAGGACTTTGAAGATAAAGTTAGAGAGGTAGAGGAAAAAATGGAAAGAGAAATGAGGGCAATGCAGGAAAGACATGAGAAAAAAGTCAACAGCTTGAAAAGTCAAATTGGCCAAATGGAAAAGGAGGTACAAAAGCTCTCTGATGAAAATAATTGCCTAAGAATGAGGATTGAACAAATGGAAGCCTGTGACTTTATGAGAAACCAAGACACAATAAAGCAAATCCAAATAAAAAAAAAATAGAGGGCAATGTGAAATATCTTCTGGGAAAAACTGCCAACCTGGAAAACAGGTCCAGGGGAGATAATTTGAAAATTATTGGTCTACCTGAAAACCATGATCAAGGAAAGAGCTTAGACATCATTTTCCAAGATATTCTCAGGGAAAATTGCCCTGAAATTCTAGAAGCAGAAGCTAAAATAGAAATTGAAAGAATCCACCAATCACCTCCAGAAAGAGATCCCAAAAGGAAAACTCCAAGGAATATTATAGCCAAATTCCAGAGCTCTCAGGTCAAGGAGAAAATGTTGCAAGATGCCAAAAAGAAAGAATTCAAGTACTGTGGAGCCCCAGTCAGGATAGCACAAGATCTAGCAGCTTCTACATTAAAGGACTGGAGGGCATGGAATATGATATTCCAGAGGGCAAAGGAAATGGATTTACAACCAAGAATCGCCTACCCAGCAAAATTCAGCATAATCTTTCAGTGGAAAAAATGGGACTTTAATGAAAAAGAAGACTTTCAGATATTTGTGATGAAAAGACCTGAACTGAATGGCAAATTTGACTTTCAAATACAAGACCCTAGAGAACCATAAAAAATTGGAGCTGGGGGACATACCTGGGGTCATACAGTGGGCAACTGCCTTGTGTCTGAGGTCGGATTTTGGCTGGGATTCCCCTGGGTCCAGGGGTGATGCTTTGTCCACTGTGTCACCTGGCTAGGTGATGACATCTTTAGGGTTAAATTGAGGGGTGAAGGGAATTCACTGGGGGAAGGGGAAGGGCAGAGGTGAAATCCTACATGAAAGAAACAGGAAAAGGCTTATGGAGTTGGGGAAGAGATGGGAGAGGAACAGGGCACTAAATGGATTTTACACTCATCAGAAAAGGCTCAAAGACCTTAAACTCATCAGAGCTGTCTCTAGGAGGGACTAAAAGACACACCCAACTGGGTAGAGTAATTATTTAATCTGGGCAGTAAATGAGCCTAACACTCATCAGAATTGTCTCAAAGACCTCAATCTCATTAGAATTGGCTCAAGGAGGGAATAATGTACACACTCAATTGGGTGGAGTAATCTCTCTAACCCTGCTGGAAAATAGGAGGGGAAAGGGATAAAGAGAGAGGGGCAAAAGAAGGAAGGGCAGAGTGGGGGAGGGGACAGACAGAAACAAATCCCTTTTGAAGAGTGATAGGATGAAAGAAGATGGATAATAGAATAAATATCATGGGGAAGGGAATAGGATGGAAGGGAAACAGTTAACAATAGTAATCATGAAAAAGAGAAAAGGGGAAAATTGTACAAAAAATATTTATAGCAACTCTTGCTGGAGGCTGAGAATTGAGAATCAAGGAAATGTCTATCAATTGAGGAATGATGGAAAAAGCTGTGTTATATGATTGTAGTGGAATGGTCTTGTGCTACAGGAAATGACAAACAGGATGATGCACAAAAAACCTGGAAAGACTAATGAACATCGATGTATAGTGAAGTGAGCAGAGCTGGGAGGACATTGTGAGTAGTGACAGCAGTATTTTTCAATGAGCAATTGTGAATGACTTAATTACTCTCAGCAATGCAATGATCCAAGACAATCCCAAGGAACTAATGAGGAAGCTTACTATGCACCCCTATAGAAAGAACTAATTAAAAGAATACTTGTAAGGGGGCAGCTAGGTGGCGCAGTGGATAAAAGCACCGGCCTTGGATTCAGGAGTACCTGAGTTCAAATCTGGACTCAGACACTTGACACTTACTAGCTGTGTGACCCTGGGCAAGTCACTTAACCCCCATTACCCCGCAAAAAAAAAAAAAAAAAAAGAACACTTGTGGATTGTACATATATAACCTGGTTGTGATCTTATGGAGGGGGGAGGAAAGCGAGAAAAATTTGGAACTCTATATCTTATGAAAATGAATTTTGAAAACTACCCTTACATGTAATTGGAAAATAAAATTAATGTTGCTGAAAAAAAAAGAATATAAGTCATTCTCCAATTGATAAATGGTCAAAGGATATGAACAGGTAGTTTTCAGATGACAAAATCAAAGCTATCTATAGTCATACAGATATATAAAATTCTCTAAATCACTATGAAAGAAAGAAAAATGCAAATCAAAACAATTCTGAGCAACTGTCTCACACTTATCAGATTGGCTAATATGACAGAAAAGGAAAATGACAAATGTTCGAGGAGATGTAGGAAAATTGGGACACTAAAGCATTGTTGGTGGAGTAGTGAACTGATCCAGTTATTCTAGAGAGCAATTTGGAACCATGCCCAAAAGGCTATAAAACTGTATAACCATTGACCTAGCAATACCACTGCTAGGTCCGAATCCCAACAAGATGGAAAGAAAAGGAAAGGATCTATATGTACAAAAATATTTATAGCAGCTCTTTGTGGGGACAAAGAATTGGAAATTGAGGGAATACCCATCCCCTGGAGAATGATTGAACATTATTATAATGAATATTATTTATTTATTTTTAGTGAGGCAATTGGGGTTAAGTGACTTGCCTAAGGTCACACAGCTAGTAAGTGTTAAGTGTCTGAGGCCGGATTTGAACTCAGGTACTCCTGACTCCAGAGCCGGTGCTCTATCCACTGCGCCACCTAGCTGCCCAATGAATATTATTTTGCTGTGAGAAATGACAAGCAGGGTGACTTCAGAAAAACCTGGAAAGATTTACATGGACTGATACAAAGTGAAGTGAGCAGAAGCAGGAGAACACTGTACATAGTAACAGCAATATTGTATAATGAACAACTGTGAATGACTTAGCTCTTCTCGGCTATATAGTGATCCAAGATAATTCCAAAAGACTCATTATGAAATATGCTCTCTGCCTCCAGAGAAAGAACTGATGAAGTCTGAATGCAAATCCAATCATACTTTAAAAAAAAACCACCTCTCTTTTCTTTTTTTAGATTTGTGTCTTTTTTTATAATATGACTAATATGGAAATGTTTTTGCATGACTGCACATGTAAAACCGCTATCAAATTACTTGCCTTCTCAATGAAGGGGGATGGGAGGGAGGGAGAAAATTTGGAACTCAGAATTTAAAAAAAGAATGTTAAAAATAGTTTTTATATACAATTGAAAAACAAACAAATAAATATTTGTTGGGTCAGTAGTTCGGGGAAGGTTGCTATCACTTTGCATGCCTCTGTTTCTTCTTTAATCAAATGGGAATAATACCCAGAGGTGTGGTAAAGATCAAATGAGGTAATTAATGTAGATTACAGAGATTTTACAAAGTGAGCTATTACATGAGAAAGCTGTTTTTGTTGGACAGGGATTCTGGGAAATAAGAGAAAGGTGAAGATGGGAAAGTGCCTTTGAGGTCCATCTCCTTCATTTTACAGGAGTGATGTCACCTGCCTAATATCATCAAAAATGGTCAGATCCTAGAGTTTCAGACCCGAAGGAGAGGGGACTTCAGGAACCTCATGGTCCAACCCACGCCTGAACAGGGATCCTCCCTAAAACATACACAAGTTGGGGCAGCTAGGTGGCACAGTGGATAAAGTACTGGCCCTGAATTCAGGAGGACCTGAGTTCAAATCTGGCCTCATACACTTGACACTTACTCGCTGTATGACCCTGGGCAAGTCACTTAACCCTCATTGCCCACCCCACCCCTCAAATAAAAAAATACATACGCAAGTCATGTTTTTGCTTGATGGGTCAGCTTTTGCTCAGGAGGCCTGTGGGGAGGGAGAACCTATTTCATTGAGATATGGCCCATTCTACTTTAACATGGCTCAAATGTTTCCTTTTGGGGTCTATGGGGTGTTCAGGAGGACCAGCACCTCTGGTGTGAGGGTTTGCCAAGCCCTTTTCAGAGTTGCTCATCTGGGGGCAGCTAGATGGCACAGTGGATAGAACACCGGCCCTGGAGTCAGGTGTAACTGAGTTCAAATCCGGCCTCAGACACTTAACACTTACTAGCTGTGTGACCCTGGGCAAGTCACTTAACCCTAATTGCCTCACTTAAAAAAAAAAAAAGATTATCTTGTTAAGGGGGCAGCTAGGTGGCACAGTGGATAAAGCACTGGGCCTGGAGTCAGGAGGACCTGAGTTCAAATCTGGCCTCAGACAATTAATACTTACTAGCTGTGTGACCCTGGGCAAGTCACTTAACCCTCATTGCCCTGAAAAAAAAAGAAAAGAAAAAAGCAAAAAAACAAAAAAACCCCAGAGTTGCTCATCCACCTTTGGTGTCTACCTTTAACCCAACTCTCACCTGTGGTTCCAAGAAACTAGCATATGCAGCCAACATACCATGGTAAAACCATCTTGGCAGATGAGCTAAACCAGGTTGAGGGGAACTGATGGTCCACAAACCCACTGGTGAGTCAGAGGGATGTCTACCCCAACCATGGGCAGATTTCTCTGGAAATAGGCAGATGAGAAAAATTTGTTCCAACAGCCATGAAGGCAGCTGAAGGAGGTGCTGTGGACTGCTCTGAGCTTGGTCAGACATGGGAGACCCCAAGGTCTGCATCCTAAGCCATCACCACTCATTCTGACTTTTGGTCTGCTGCTGGAATTTGATGGCTCTGGAAGAGAGAGTGAGGCTAACAACTTTGTGTAGCTCTGTCTCACTTAAATTCAATTCATGTGCAAGTCAAGATATCACCTAGGAGGTCAGTAGTCCTCTTCAAGATGGAGGACAAACAGCAAATGGCTCCTCAAATCAAACCTAAATTTGCCTCTTTGTAACTTCCTCCTGGGATCACAGGATTGTAGATATAAAGCTGGGAGGAACCTCAGAAAACATCTAGTCCAAACAGTTTGTTTTAGACCTCCATTTAACAGGGGAGTTAAGTGAACTTGCCCCAAATCACTTGTTTGTCTTCCTTTGTTTTGTTTTAGTTGGTTTATAGGGTTAAACCAAAAATGAGATCAGTCAGGATCATAGGCTCATCTTCTTCTTAAGTCAGTTTGCTTTTCTCAGGGGGAAAAATAATCCCTTGTGTACACTGACTCTGCCCCTGTCCTCTAACCTCATTGCCCTCCAAATGAGAGGCAGCATGGTGTAGGGGAGAGGACATTGCACTTGGAGTCAGGAAGTTCTAAGTTTATATCCCTCTTGGGACCCTTACTAGCTATGTGATTCAGAGCAAGTCACAGCTTCTCTGGGCCTCAGTTTCCTCCTCTGTAAATGAGAGACCCAGAGTCTAACATCCCTTCCAGCTATAGGGTATAAGGTGAGATGGAATGGAGTTCCCACTCAGGGTTAAACAATTCAAAATTTTGGTGAGATCTGCAAGAGACTCCTCCTGCTACAAAGGAGAGTCCTTTGTGGGGTTTCTGTAAATGAGGGAGGGCAGCAAGAAGGGAAACCTTGACTTTTTGGCACCTTTGGCCAGCAGAGGGCATCCGAGGACCAGAAGTATGCCAAGGTTGGGTTTGGATGTGGGCTAGTCAGTTTCTTCTGTTCATGATCCTGGTTTCAAGACTTTAAATACAAACAGTTCATGTTTCTTTAAGGTTTGCAAAGGACTTTTCTCATCATTTCCTATCTCTGAGGAAGGTCATGTAAATAAATACTTTGTTGTTGAATAGTTTCAGTTGTGTCCAAGTCTTTTTGACCCTATTTGGAGTTTTCTTGTCAAAGATACTGGAGTATTTGCCATTTCCTTCTCCAGCTCCATTTACAGATGAGGAAACAGAGGCAAACAGGGTTAAGTGACTTGCCCAGGGACACACAACTAGTAAGTATCGGAGGCCGGATTTTAACTCAGTCAGTCTTTCTGACTTCAGGTCCCGTGTTCTATCTACTGTGCTACCCATCCCCATTTAATGGTTGAACTTCTAAAAGGGGAAGCAATTTGTTCAGTCACACAGTTAGGAAACATCCAGTCCAGGATGTGAACTGGACCAAACTGTTTCTTTACATGGGTCATACCTTATTCTGATTCACTTTGCTGCTAGTGCTTTCTCCTTTCAGATTACCTTTCATTTCCTTTATTTATCTTATACATATCTGATTATTTATATTTCTCTCTCTCAGTTTTCTCACCTATGATGTGAGGGGGTTGGAGTGAATGGCCTCTCCATTGGAGATATCTCCTAAGTCTAAATCTATGATTCTATGATCCTGTCACTAGTATCCTGGGTTCAGAGAAACCTGGGAAGACTTGCATGGACTGATGCTGTTTAGGAAGCAGAACCAAGAGAACCATTTTTACAGTTTCAAAAGCCTTAAGAATTCTGCTTAATGCAGTGACCAACCACTATGGTTAAAGACCTTTAATGAAGAATGTTACCCACCTGACTTATATGAACTGATACAAAGTGAAGTGAACAGAACCAGCAATAGTGTAAGGATGATCAACTGTGAAAGACTTAGCTACTCTGTTTCAGTACAATGATTAAAATGCTACAAATGATTAAAAAATGCTATTCATCTCCAGAGAGAACTGACAAAATCTGAGTGTTGATTGAAACATTTTTTTCACTTTAAAAAAAATCTTTCTTTCTTTCTTTCTTGCTTGCTTGCTTGCTTTCTTCTCCTCCTCCTCCTCTTCTTATAGAAATGTTTTGCATTTAAAAAAAAGAAGAAGAATGTTACCCACCTCCTGACAGAGAAGGGATGGATTCAAGTTGCAAATTAGAACATAGCTTTTTTTTGTTTTGTTTTGTTTTGTTTTTGTTTTTTTTTTAAACATGAGCAATATATTGTTGCCACAATTCAGTCTATGGGCTGCTGAGATGCAGGAAGGTTTTGAGACTAAGGGAGAGCCTGGCTACTTCCTCTCTCTTCCAGTGTCTCATCCTAAGGCATTTGCATATTGAATCATAGGATTCAGAGTTGGAAGAGGAAGAAAGCAAAGCCCAGAGAAGCCAAGTGACATGTCCGAGGTCAGAGAGGAAATAAGTAACAGATTTGGGATTTAGGGCAGCAAGATGACTCAGTGAATAGAGCTCTGGGCTTAGAGTCAGGAAGACCTGAGTTCAGATTCATCTTCAGTCACTTACTAGCTATGTGACACTGGACAAGTCACTTAATCTCTGTTTGCCTCAGTTTCCTCATCTGTAAAATGAGTTGGAGAAGGAAATGGCAAACAACTAGTATCTTTGCCAAGAAAACCCCAGATGGGGTCATGAAAAATTGGATGCTACTAAAATGACTGTAACGATTAGAGTGACATCACCTGCTGGGGAGTTACTGTAGGAAAGCTCTGCCATGAGGAGAAGGCGTCTGAGGGCAAGCCATACAGCTTTCCTTGGTATCAGGAAGTGGCATTTGCTCATGGGTACTGTCAATCAAGGCTACCAGCCAATTAGCTTGGAAATGTGTATGCGAGTGGATGGGATGTTCCCAGTTTCACAGGAGGCTTGTGGGATGAAGGAGGTGTGGCTCACTCTTTTTCGAGAGGACTCTCATGGAGAGTGGAGCTAAAATGCACGCTCCCTGAGATAGATAGATGTAGGCATCTAGGCCTCTTTCTCTTCACCAAATTCTTATTCTCCTTAATAAATGCTTAAAAGACTAAACTCTTGCTAAAGCTTATAATTTATTGGTGACCACTCATTAGATATTTTAGACAGACTAGCTAGAATTTTAGCTCCTTACATGACCAAATAACCACATGGGATTTGAACTCAGGTCCTCTGAGAGTACTGGTTTTGGAGTCAGAGGACCTAGGCTTCTTTCCCAGACTTGCTGCTTATTAGTTTGGACAAGTCACTTAACCTTTCTGAGTTTCTTCATCTTTTAGACTTGATGTTCTCTAAGGGGTCTTCCAGCTCTAGGTGCTATGAACAGGATTCCAAATCCAGTGACCTTTGCATCACATCCCACTGCTAATGGAAGTACTGAATGGAACTCTCTATGAAGGAGTCCCATTGAGTGGCCATAGACACCCGAGATGGAGGGGACAACAAAGATTTGTATAATAATGCAAGAGCCCAATGGAGAAGTAGAACCTTGAAGCTGAATGGAACTGGCTCATTTTACAGCCCAGTGTAACCCAGGCTTATCTGAGCATGCCCAGTTGGCTTAACAGGGAATTCTTAACAGGGAAGGCTCTGCATCCCCTACACCATGCATAGCCCCCTTTGATTGGCCGCCCACATCTTTCAAAATGTCAAGACTGAGCCAGCTGGTGCCTCTTTTCCAACACCCTTTCTGCTATATCCAGACTGCAAAGATCATCCACAGCATGGGTGCCATGAACTGACCCCGGGAGAGGGGAAGTTCTTTTTCCTCCCGTACTGTCCTTCTCTTTGACCCCTGGTTCTGAGAAATGGGCCTGTGGACGTTTGTTCCCATTCTGTCTTGCTTGTTCTCTTCAGATTTAGGTGCTGGAGGTGAGAAGGTAAGGCTCTTGCAGGAGGGTTGCTGCAGCTGCCCATCCTAGCATAGAAGCCACAAGAAACCAGGGTCTCTGGGACTTGAGCCTGAGATTGGTTTTGGACCAGGCACTGAGACTGTGCTCCATGGGACTGGAGCTAAGCTATGAACTGGATCCATTTCCCCTCCCTGCACTGAGCCGGTGCAATAGGGGAGGAGGATTATGTCTCCCCATGTTGGAGAAATAAGATCATACATTTGTGATTATGCCTTTTGAAATTAATATTTCTGAGTGAAAGCTAATCTGACTGTTAGTAGCTAATGGAACTAGGGTGCAGGGGAGTCCCTCCTAGATTTAATAATACATCAGTGTGGGACTGGAGCCATTGACAGATGCCACCCCCTAAATCCTTTTTTTTTTTTTTTTAGAAAACATTTTTATTTTAAGTTTTGAGTTCCAAATTCTATTCCTTCTTCCCTCCTGTCCCCTCTCCCTGAGGCGGTAAGCAATCAGATATAGGTTATACATGTGCAATTATGTAAAACATTTCCATATTAGTCATTTTGTATAAAAAGACTCAAAAGAAAAAAAGTGAAAAATAGCATGCTTCAGTCTGTACTCAATCAATAACAGTTCTTTCTCTGGATGTGGATAGTATGCTTTATCATTGGTCCTTTGGGATTGTCTTGGATGCCCAAACCCTTTTTGTGTGTGTGTGTGGGGGGGGGGCAATGAAGGTTAAGTGACTTGCCCAGGGTCATACAGCTAGTAAGTGTCAAGTGTCTGAGACCAGATTTGAACTCAGGTCCTCCTGAATCCAGGACCGGTGCTCTATCCACTGCACCACCTAGCTGCCCCCCAAATCCTTTTTTTTTTTCTTGCGGGGCAATGGGGATTAAGTGACTTGCCCAGGGTCACACAGCTATTAAGTGTCAAGTGTCCGAGGCCGGATTTGAACTCAGGTACTCCTGAATCCAGGGCTGGTGCTTTATCCATTGCGCCACCTAGCTGCCCCCCCCAAATCCTTTTAAGGATGCCAGAGAAGCCTGGTAGGGCGAGGGGATGGTGGCAACCTCCCTCACTGGCCTCCTAGGTGATGAGGACCACGTAGTCTCAGGTTCCCTGATGTGGCTCATGCTTTCTCAGGGCTTCCATCCCAGGTTGGCTGGCTACAAGGCCCTGGCTCCAAGGTCACCATGGCTGGAACTCTCGAATCCCATTGAGGTTCACTGTCTCTCCTCCAGCACCTGAAACTGAGGAGGGGGGCAGCTAGGTGGCTCAGTGGATAAAGCACTGGCCTTAAATTCAGGAGGACCTGAGTTCAAATCCAGCCTCAGACACTTGACACTTACTAGCTGTGTGACCCCGGGCAAGTCACTTAACCCTCATTGCCCTGCAAAAAAAAAAAAAAGAAACTGAGGAGGACAAAAAACAAAACAAAACAAAACAATCAGACCCATTTCTGGGAGGAAAGGTGAGGAAGACCAGGGCAAGGAATGTTCTTCCCTTCTCACCAGTTTGGCTCATGGCACCCATGCTGGGAGGAAAAAGGAGAGGGAAGGAGAAGAAAAGAGATATGGGTAAAACATGGTAGAAGAGAGTTGTGGCTAGCCTCCTAATCACTCCTCACTGAACCCCAATTATTCTCCGTTTTACTTTCATGTATATGTTGTATTATCACAGATTCCCAGAGCCTGATGGTCCTTCGGAAATCATTTAGTGATGTCCAACCTCACCAAGAATCCCTTTTCTTTAATATCCTTGACAAGGGACAATCTGGCCTCCACTTGGAGACTTCCGGCAACGAGAAACTCCCTCCCTCCAAAGGCAACTCATTCTACTTGTGGACAAAACCTAAGAGCCAGCCAGGAAATTTGTCCTTACATAGAGTCTCTCTTTTTAAAAAAAAGTAATTAATTAATTAATTTTTTTGGTGAGGCAATTGGGGTTAAGTGACTTGCCCAGGGTCACACAGCTATTATAAGTGTTAAGTGTCTGGGGTCGGATTTGAACTCAGATCCTCCTGAATCCAGGGCCGGTGCTCTATCCACTGTGCCACCTAGCTGCCCCCTTACATAGAGTCTTGATCTTCCTCTCTGATATTTCTACCCACTGCTTGTAGTTCAGCCCTCGGAGCTGGAGAAGAACAAGGCTAACCCCTCTTCCATAGTTTCCAAATAATAACATGGCAGTTAAGTCTTATCTCCAGGTTAAACACCCCCAGTTCCCTCCATAGACCCCCTTATGACAAGGCCTTTGGTCCTCTTTTAGCTTGACTCCACCAGCTTGTTACAGTTGCCTCCTCTGGACATCACAGATCACCCTGCTGGTTACAGCTGCGACCTTCCATCTCAGAGGCCTTCTTGAGAAGCATAACTCACATTTCTATACTTTTAAGGCTTATAAGGAATTTGTTTGTTTGTTTGTTTGTTTTTTGTTTTTTAGTGAGGCAACTGGGGACTTGCCCAGGGTCACACAGCTAGTAAGTGTTAAGTGTCTGAGGCCAGTCTTGAACTCAGGTCCTCCTGACTCCAGGGCTGGTGCTCTATCCACTGAACCATCTAGCTGCCATCTAGCTGCCCCCTTATAAGGAATTTTTGTCACAACCTTCCTGTTTCCCCACCAGTCTGCGTTTCTTGGACTGGACTCTAGAATAATCCTAGGAATTCTCATCACCAGGAAATTCATCACCACAGAGATTGCATGAGCCTCATTCACACCCTTCATCAGTAACCTCTGCACCCTCTGCTCCTGTGATGGGAGGACTGGAGGGTGGAGCAAAAACTCTCCACTCAGTGTCCATTCAAAGAGGGTTCCCAGGCTGGCCAGCTCTTCATTTCTCACCAGCTGTCATTCCTTGGGTCACCTCCCTTCTCCCCCTTTTCATTGTTCTTTTCTGTGATCTTTTTCCCTTTAGAGGGTAAGCTCCCCAAGGCCAGGGACTTGTCTTCCCAGCACATACTAAGAGCTTAATAAATGTTTACTGATTGACTGAGTCACTTGCTCAGGATTACACAGCTAGTGTCTGATCAGGCACTTCAAATCAGACTTCTGGCTCCAGATGTAGCACTTTCCCATTGGGCCTGGAAATCTTTTTTTTTTTTGAGGGGCAATGAGGGTTAAGTGACTTACCCAGGGTCACCCAGCTAGTAAGTGTCATGTGTCTGAGGCCAGATTTGAATTCAGGTCTTCCTGAATCCAGGGCTGGTGTTTTATCCACTGTGCCACCTAGCTGACCCCTTCCCATTGGGCCTAAAGGATAGTCTGCAGCCTCGAGACAGGGCAGAGTTAACTGGTGCTCATGAGAACCAAGAGCATAATTTTGGCTTTATGAGTGCAATGATCTTACCTACTGGGTGAACCAATTACGGATAACCCCGTGTGTGTGTGTGTGTGTGTGTGTGTGTGTGTGCGCGTGCGCATGCGCACGCGCGTGTGCCAAGATCAAGACACAACAGCCCCAACACAATAGCTCTCCCTTGGGGAGAGCAATGAGGAACTCATCACTCAGGGTTCTGTGGCTATTTCTATTGAAAACAATAATTATTTGTTAGCTTGAAGGAAAGTTCTAGGCCATATAAAGGTGTCTGCATTTAATCATATTTACCTAGTCTGGATTCCTACTTTGAAAGGCATATACATACACACATGTATGTACACACATGTACACATGGGCATGCACACACACATCCTTGTCCTTACAATATGAGGCTAAAGTTAGCAGCAAGAGTTTATTAATAAATTAAATGAAAGTAAAGGGTCGTGTCTGACTCTTCATTTTCCCATTTGGGGTTTTCTTGGCAAAGATGCCTCTTCTCCAGGGATGAACAACTAGTCCAGGTATCCTTTTGGGAAGATGGTGCTATGAGAGAGAAATCCATGAGGTTAAGGATGAGGGTGGTAATAACTAGGTAAAGGAAGAGAGTTAAGGTTGCTGATTGCCAAAGACCACCTCTACACCGAAACCCCAGGTGGATATTTCATATTCTAAGGGCCCTCCCAGCTCTGACAATCTCTGTTCTAAGGGCCCTCCCAGCTCTGACAATCTCTGTTCTAAGGGCCCTCCCAGCTCTGACATCCTGTGTTCTAAGGGCCCTCCCAGCTCTGACATCCTGTGTTCTAAGGGCCCTCCCAGCTCTGACATTCTGTGTTCTAAGGGCCCTCCCAGCCCTGACATTCTGTGTTCTAAGGGCCCTCCCAGCCCTGACATCCTGTGTTCTAAGGGCCCTCCCAGCTCTGACATTCTGTGTTCTCTATACCCTAAATTCTATATTCTAGGATCTCTTCCCCTCATTTGTAGCTTCCCTTGTTCTCTGGCCCTCTTGTGCACTCACAATTTACAATTGTATGGATAAAACTGTGACGTTTAAAATTTAATGTGTGGTTACCTATTTCTGTCCCAAGTGTAGGGAAAATTAGCTGGGGTTTCTAATATATTTGTTACTTAGAAATCAGAGGCTACTGCACCAGTTTGGGGCATGAAGCATTTATTAAAGTATATTAGATGTTAGATATATTATATTAGATATTAGTACAGTGGCTCTTCAAGGTGCTGATCCATGGTCATCCACGACTGGTGAAGGCCTACTACTACTACTACTAGTATAGAGAGAACACGTGCCTCTGAAAGATAGGAAAGCCTAGAGAAGAGGGAACTCTAGCGGGCTGCATCTGCACTCACCCTTTTCTGGCACCCCAGAGACCTTGAGTCTCTGCAAGATCACTGAGGGCAGGAGCAGACCCCGCCCATTCACATTGTTCAAAGCTAGCATCTCTCAAATCTATTAGTTCACTGGATTTGAGGGCAGTTTGTCAGTGCCATCATGCTGATGTCCTCTGGCAGGAACAAAGTTCTCAAGTAGGTGTAGTTTTGGGGCCCCTGGAAGTCCCCAAACTCCTATTATTTTCTCACAAAACACTCTGTTTGACCTTGGACAAGTCCCTTACCCTCTCTGGACCTCCATCTCCCCATCTATGAAAGGAGGACACTGCACTGGATGAGCTTCACATTCCCTTCCAGTTCTGACACTCTGGGATCTAATTTTTTTTTTTAAGGCATTCTCTTTGATTTGTTCTTTGCTGAAAGTTAAAAAAAAAAAATCCCCAGCTGTCTGTACTTCAGAGTTAATGCTTACCCTAGCCTTGGGGCTGCTGGAGGACGGGCTCAGCTGGAAACCAATGAATGCCCTCACTAATAGAGGAATAAATAAAAACAAATCATGTCACAAGAGCTCTCAGCAGAGTCGCTTATCCACTGTGCAGGCTCTGGGGCCTTAGAAGGAAGTAGGAAGAGAGTTCTGGACCAACATGCAAATCGCTTTGCACATGTGGGCCTTACAGCTGATAACATTTCCCTTATTTATGCCCTGCTTCCTTTTTGCTTTGGGCCTCTGGAAAAAGGGAGGGATATAGCATCAGAGGACCTGGGTTCAAATCCTGACTGTAACTCACTACCTATACAACCTTGGACAAGCTTATCCATTTCCACCCTCCCTCCCCCAAACCAGGCCTCAGCTATCTCATTTGTAAAAATGAGGAGACAGGGCTAGATAACTTACAACTCTAAATCCTTGGAGGCAGGGGGTGGGATCAGGCATATTGGAGTGAGGTTCCCCAATAGGGCTCGACTTTGGCGATGCCCTGCTTTAAGTGGGGTCTCTCTGAGATTTTGTGCGTTTGAACTTTTGTTGGTGTGATTGGGGGTGTTTTTCTCTTTCTTTCTTAGGAGATTCTTTTTTTTTAACTGCAACCTCATTTACACTGAGGGCAAAGAGATTTCCCGTCCACACTTTGGCCAGTAGAGATAGGGGAAGAAGTAAATAGATTCCTGGGCCGTCCATTTCCCACCTAGGCTGTTCCCCTATGCCTGGAGTGTTCTAGCTTCTCATCTCTGCCTCTTGGAACTCCTAGCTGCCTTAAAAACTAGTTCCTGCAAGATGCCTTGGGAAAATCACTTTCCATGTCTGAGCCTCAATTTTCCTTTCTGTCAAATGGGGGTAATGATACCTGCATTCTTGGGGTGTTGTGAGGATAAAATGCTTTAAAAATATATATAACATGTATGTATGTGTGTATGTATGTATATATGTGAATGTATGTATATACACTATGCACGTACATAGTGCTTTTTACAAAATGATCTAGAGGGAAGAATATTATTATTGGAGAGGCTAGTTTTCTAAAATCAGACTCGTGTTTTCAGTGGTGCAGGGAGACTCCTGGTGAGATAACTCCTTTTCTCAAAGGAGATGACAGGCACCTGCTTGGCAACTTAGAATCTGAGAGATTTTTCTGGGGGCACTGAGGGTTAAGTAAATGAAACAGCTAGTTAGCACAGTGAATAGAGTGTGGGACTTGGAGTCAGGAAAAGCCAAGTTCAAATCCTGCCTCTGACACTAGCTGCATAACCCTGGGCATAATCGCTTAACCTTTGCCTCAGTTTTCTCATCTGTAAAAGGGGATAATAATAGTGTCTACCTGGCAGGGCTGTTGGGAGGACCAGATGAGATAAGATATATAAAGCTCTTTGTCTTTTTTTTTTAAGGCATTTGGGGTTAAGTGACTTGCCCAGGGTCACACAGCTAGTAAGTATCAAGTGTCTGAGGTTGGATTTGAACTCAGGTCCTCCCGAATCCAGGGCCGGTGCTTTATCCACTGCACCACCTAGCTGCCCCTGTATAAAGCACTTTGTAAACCTCAAAGCTTGTTGTATAAATGCCACTTATTATGATTAGCTGTGACCCAGGGTCCCACAGTCAGTATGTGTCAAAGGTGGGAACTAAATACATATCTTCTTTTTTTTTTTTTTGGTGAAGCAATTGGGGTTAAGTGACTTGCCCAAGGTCACACAGCTAGTATGTGTCAAGTGTCTGAGGCTGGATTTGAACTCAGGCCCTTCTGACTCCAGAGCCGGTTCTCTATCCACTGTGCCACCTAGCTGCCCCTAAATACATATCTTCTTGACCCTGAGCTGGGATCTATCTCTATCTAGTATGTTCATCTTTTTTATGCTAGGTATCCTGAAAAATTTGAGAATTGTCTTCAAGGTCAAACTCTCAGACATAGGTGTTGCCACATCATTGTTTCAGCCCTGCAGGGTACAGAGTGAACCCCCCCCAACTCCCAAGAGGAGGAAACCCTAAAGCAGAAATACCTTGATTGGTTAAACTCAGAAGCAGCTCCTTTTCTACTTACTCAAGTCAACAATATTCATTCATTTATTTATTTATCTATTTATTTATTCATTCATGTATGTATGTATGTCAGGCAATTGGGGTTAAGTGACTTGCCCAGGGTGTCACACAGTGCGTAAGTGTTAAGTGTCTGAGGCCGGATTTGAACTCAAGTCCTCCTGACTCCAGGGCCAGTGTGCTATCCACTGCACCACCTAGCTGCCCCTAGTCAATGGTATTTATTAAGCACCTACTATGTGCCAGGCACTGGGCTAAGTCCCTGAGCTCACAGTCTGATCTGGGAGACAAAATGCAAACAACTATGTCCAAGCAAGCTATAAACAAGATAAATTGGAGCTAATCTCAGCATAAGGGGGTCTTTCCTGGTGTTGGGAAAGGCTTCTTAAAGAAGGGAGGACATTAGCTGGGACCTGAAAAAAAGTGAGGGGAGCTGGGAGATGAAGAGGAGTAGGGAGAAGATGTGAGGCATGGAGCATAGCCAGTGAAAAGGCACCGATCAGGAGATGAGAGTGTCTGGCAGGAGGAGCAGCAAAGAGGCAAGAGTCAGTGGATTATAGTGCAGAGGATTAAATTGTAAGAAGATTGGAAAGGGAAGAGGGGGCCAGGAGGCGGAGCCAAGATGGCGGAGAGGAAGCAGCGAGCTGCCTGAGCTCTCCTTCTGTTCCCTCAAAATGAACATTAAATCAAGCCTCTGGACGGATTCTGAAACTACAGAACCTGCAAAGAGACAGAGAGACACAGTCCTCCAACCAGAGATCATTTAGAAGACTTCAGGAAAAGGTCGGTCTGACTCGGGTAAAAGGGAGGCCCAGCGCAGGGCAGCAGCCCAGCGCCGAGGGGGTCGGGGCAAGTCAGCAGGAGCTGTGGGCCACAGCCGAACAACTGAGGCCCCTGGAACCTGGTTCAAAAATCTGATGGCCAAGAAGGACAGTGGAAAAACCTACCTGCGCCGGCCGAGAGGGCCACGAACGGCGGGATCAGACGCCGGGGTCTGGCGCCTGGCTGGCTGAGCACAATCAGACAGGAAGTGCAGGGCGGGGGATCTCCACACACCATAAAGGCCTCAGAGTAAAAACCCGGTCACACAGCACCTATACCCCTGCACAAGAAGCCCAAAACAGGGACCCTGGTGCCCCCAGAGCAGACCTCAACTTAAAAAATAAATAAATAAGCTGCAATAATGAGTAAGAAGCAAAAAAGAGCCCTCTCCATTGAGAGCTTCTGTATCAATAGGGAAGAAGCCAACACAAACTCAGATGAGGACAATAGCCTCAAATTGCCTACATCTGAAGCCTCACGAGGGAAGGTGAATTGGTCTCAAGAACAAAAAGCCTTCCTGGAAGAGCTCAAAAAGGATTTTAAAAACCAATTGCGAGAGGTAGAAGAAAAAATGGGGAGAGAAATGAAAGCAAAACAAGAAAACTATGAAAAAAGAATCAGCAGCTTGGAAAAGGAAGCACATAATTTCACTGAAGAAAACAAAGCCTTAAAAAATTCATTTGGCCAAATGGAAAAAAAGGTGCATAATCTCACTGAAGAAAACAATACCTTAAAAAATTCATCTTGGGGCGGCTAGGTGGCGCAGTGGATAAAGAACCAGCCTTGGATTCAGGAGTACCTGAGTTCAAATCCGGTCTCAGACACTTGACTTACTAGCTATGTGACCCTGGGCAAGTCACTTAACCCCCATTGCCCAGCAAAAAAAAAAAAAAAATCATCTGGCCAAATGGAAAAAAAGGTGCATAATCTCACTGAAGAAAACAATGCCTTAAAAATTAAAGTGGGACAGTTGGAAGATAAGGAATCCATGAGACACCAGGAATCAGTCAAGCAGAATAAAAAAAATGAAAAAATAGAAGAAAATGTGAAATACCTCACTGGAAAGACAACTGATCTGGAAAACAGATCAAGGAGAGACAATTTGAGAATCATTGGACTGCCTGAAAGCCATGACCAGAAAAAGAATCTAGACACCATATTCCAGGAAATTAAGGAGAACTGCCCTGATATCATAGAATCAGAGGATAAAATCATCATTGAAAGAATCCACCAATCACCTCCTGAAAGAGACACTAAAAGGAAAACTCCAAGGAATATTGTAGCCAAATTCCAGAATTATCAGGTGAAGGAGAAAATACTCCAAGCAGCCAGAAAGAAGCAATTTAAATATCATGGAGTCACAGTTAGGATTGCTCAGGACCTGGCAGCTTCAACATTAAAGGACCACAAGGCTTGGAATATGATATTCCGGAAGGCAAAGGAGCTTGGATTGCAGCCGAGAATCTATTACCCAGCAAAAACGTGCATTTTCTTTCAGGGGAAAAGATGGACATTTAATGACATTGGGGACTTTCAATCTTTCCTGGTGAAAAGACCAGAACTGAATAGAAAATTCGATCTCAACATACAAGACTCAAGAGAAGTTTAAAAAGGCAAACAGAGGGGGAAAAAAAGGTTACCCTATTAGGTTAAACTGTTTATATCCCTACACAGGAAAATAATACTCATAACTCTTAAGAACTGTAAATGTATTTGGGCAGAGAGAAGGACTTTACATAGAGGGTATAAATATAAATTGTCTAATGTGATGATACAAAAGAATTAAGGGGTTAAAAAGGGAGTCTATGGGGAGGAAAGGAAAGGGGAGGTGGAATGGGATGAATTATATCATATGAAGAGGTGGGAAAAAAATCTATTACAATAGAGGGAAAGAAAGGAGGGGGGAACATTGTTTCAACCCTATTCTCATTAGATTTGACTCAAAGAGGGAATAACATATACGTTCATTGGGATAAAGAAACTTAACTCATTCTTTAGGGAAGCAAAAGGGGAAGGGAAAGGGGGGGGACTGATAGAAGGGAGGACAAAAGCAAGGGAGAAAAGGGTAAAGAAAAGAGAGGGGGGTGATAAAAAGAGAGGGAAGATCGGGGGAGGCAGGGGTAAGAAGTAAAACGTCAGTGAGGAGGAATAGGGTGAAAGAAGGAGGGAAAAGTACAAAGGGGGTAAATAGAATGGAGGGGAATAGACAGTCAGTAATAATAACTGTGAATGTGAATGGTATGAACTCTGCTATAAAACGGAAGCGAATTGCAGAGTGGATTAAAAACCAGAATCCTACAATATGCTGTTTACAAGAAACACATTTGAAGCAGAGAGATACACACAGAGTAAAGGTAAAGGGCTGGAGCAGAATATATTATGCCTCAGCTAAAGTAAAAAAAAGGAAGAGGGGGCCAGGGTTATGAACGGCTTGAAAGGTAAACTGAGGATTTTCTAATTGAATCCTGTAGTGATAGGGAGCCAATAGAATTTATTGAATGGAGATGTGGGGGACATGGTCAGACATGCACTGCAGGAAGGTCACTTGGATAGCTGAGTGGGAGATGGACTAGAATGGGAAGAGACTGGAGGCAGGGAGACCAACAGGCAGGATATTTCAATATTCTAGGTATGAGGTATGAAGACTTGCACCAGAGTGTTAGAGAAGGCAGGTCAAATGGAGGGAGAATCAACAGCACTTGGCAAGAGATTGTATCTGGAGGGTGAGAGGAAGTGAGGAGTCCAGGATGTGACATAGGTTGTGGCCCTGAATGACTGGGAGGATGGTGGAATCTTCAACAGTGATAGGGAAGTGGGAAGAAGGAAGGGGTTTGTGTGGTTTTTTTGCAGGGCAATGGGGGTTAAGTGACTTGCCCAAGGTCACACCGTTAATAAGTGTCAAGTATCTGAGGCTGGATTTGAACTCAGGATCTCCTGAATCCAGGGCCAGTGCTTTATCTACTGCACCACCTGGCTGTCCCAAGAAGGAAGGTTTGAGGGAGAAACATAGTGAGTTCAGTTTTGGATAAGTAGAGTTTAAGATGTCCATGGGACATCCAGTTGGAGATGTCTGATACATGGGTGAAGATGCAAGACTGGATGGAAGTCAGGAGAAAGATTAGAGCTGGATAAGTAGATCTGAGAATCATCTTTGTAGAGATGATCATTTAATCCATGGGAGTTGAGATCATCATGAGAAATAGTATAGAGGGTGAAGAGTAGGACAGAGCCTTGGAGGACCCTCAGTGGTTAGCAGAAGTGACTCGGAGGGAGAGGTCAGAAAAGTAGGAGAACCAGGAAAGAGAAATGTCATGAAAACCTATAGAGAAGAGGGTGGTCAGCAGTGTCAAAGGGCTGTGCAGAATGAAGGATTGAGAAAAGGTCATTGGATCTGGCAGTTAAGAGATCACTGTTGGCAGCTAGGTGGTGCAGTGGATAAAGCACTGGCCTTGGATTCAGGAGGACCCGAGTTCAAATCCATACTCAGGTACTTGACACTAGCTGTGTGACCCTGGGCAAGTCACTTAACCCTCATTGCCTCACAAAAAAAAAAAAAAGAAGTGAGCAGAAAGGAAGTGGAGTTACTGATTCTAGAGGGGTTTAACTTAGGAAAGGGAAGATAAAAGCGTGCATGGATCAAATGAAGGTTTTTTGAGGATGAGGGAAAAGTGAATGTTTTTGGCGTTACTGGAGAAATTGAATCTAAGGGAGAGAATGGGGACTAGTAGAGGGGGCAGTCTACCGGAAAAGATGGGATAGAATGGAATTACTTGTGCATGTAGAGGGAAGTAGATGGGCCACCTCTTCACGTGAGATGGTGATGAAGTAGATAGCAGAAGGCATTTGGATTTTATGGGATGAAGAAGAGGGGAGAAGAGACAGCGCTTGGTGAAGGAGCTCCATTTTTTCAGAGAAATATAAGGCAAGATCCTAGCTGAGTGGTTGGGTGGGTGAGGGAAATCCCAGGGAGGCTTGATGAAAAGATTTTGATAAAAACATTGTGGTGAATGGGAGAATGAACTCATCATGGAGGTGTAAAAGAATTCAGCAGCGAGGGTCCAGTTGAGATTACATAACAGCAATCAGCTTCCATGGTGGGATGTCTAAGGGCACAGAGACAATCTCATTGTGTTAGAGAAAACTAATAGCCATCTACAAGTCCAGATCCATAGGACACTGATCTGTTGGCCTAGACCATCAATCAATTCAGGTCTAAATTTGGAAAGACAGCACATCACAAAAGAGTTAGAACCATCTGACCCGTGTGCCCTTAGAGAGGTATCTGCTACACAGAGGAGGACATTCGGGCTAGTCATGGGAAAGAAGGCCGTAATTTGTTCTGTCTGATGCCAGGGGGCAGAATTGGGAGCAATGGGTGGAAACCTGAAGAAAGGTACATTTTGATTCCAGATAAGAAAACAAAACAACTTTTCTAACAAACTAGATTTGTTCTAAAGTGGAAAAGCTCTGGGAGTGTTGGGATGCCTAGTACTCCACCAATCCCTTTCCACAAAGCTTGTTTGTGTCCAAGATTCAGCTCAGTTGCATCAATAATAATAACTGACATTTATAGAACATTTACTACATGTCAGGCATTGTGTTAAGTGCTTCCTGCTTCTTACAGGAGTTAGGTGCTCTAGTTATCTTCGTTCTATAGATGAGGACACTGAGGCAAATGGAGGTTGAGTGACATGCCCAGGGTCACACATCTAGTAAATAAATGTTTGAGACTGGATTTGAACCCTCATCTTCTTGACATCAGGCCCAGTACTCTAGCCTTAGCACCACATAGCTACTTTTTTGCCTCTTTTAGCTGTAGCCTTCTATGTTCTAAGGGCCCTCAGATGTTCAATGTTCTAAGGGCCCTCCCATCTCTGACATCCTGTGTTCTAAGGCCCTTCCCAGCTCTGACATCCTGTATTCTAAGGTCCCTCCCAGCTTTGACTTCCTGTGTTCTAAGGCCCTTCCCAGCTCTGACATTCTGGTTCTAAGGACCCTCCCAGCTCTGACATCCTGTATTCTAAGGTCCCTCCCAGCTCTGACATCCTGTATTCTAAGGTCCCTTCCAACTCTGACTTCTTGTGTTCTAAGGCCCTTCCCAGCTCTGACATTCTGGTTCTAAGGGCCCTCCCAGCTCTGACATCCTGTATTCTAAGGTCCCTCCCAGCTCTGACTTCCTGTGTTCTAAGGCCCTTCCCAGCTCTGACATCCTCTATTCTCAGGCCCCTCTCATCTAGGGCTTTCTTTGTCTTCAGCGCTTTCCTAACTCCAACATTTCCCTGTTAGGGCTCTCTTAGTAGGAGCAGGGCTTAATAAATGCCTGTTTTTTATTTTAAGGCTTGCTTGTTGGAGAACAGGTTCTAGGCTCCCTTCTAGCACTCATGCTTTTTGATTCTAGGAATCTTGAGGCCAAGGTCATGGGTTCAGTCCCTGCCCTTGAATGCCAAGGGGAGTGACCATCAGAACTGCTGGAAAAACATTTCACCAAGCATACCCGTTGGATAATGTCATCTGAATACAAAATTAGTAGATTATAGCACAGTCACAGGAGTATGTCTCATCCACTGGGGTAAATTTGGTTTTCAGAAGGTCCCTCTTCCACATGAGATGTGCAGACCAAACATCCTGACCCCTCCCCTCCCTTCCCCACCCAGGGCTGGCTGAGGGAGGGACCTGGACTGGGATCCGATGCCCCAGATCCCAGCTCTCCACTTCACATGCACGAACATCTCCTCAGCCACTCCCCCACAAAACCACTCCTTCCCTCTCTCTCCTTGGTGCCAAGCCCTGTCACCAATTACCCTCACATGCTGGGCCTAGGCTGTCTGAGCTCCCACGCCCAGACCCCGGCTCCTTTCACCCCTCCTCACCCTCTCCACATCTGGTGCCTTGCTGGTGCCCAGTGGGCAACAGGACTTCTTGGACACATCCAACCCAAAGGGCTGGAGCGGCTGGATTAGAACACTTGGGGGTTTGAGTTAGAAGAGACATTTGAGTTCGTCCAATCTTATCCCTTATTTTACTGCAGGGCAGACGGGGCCCAAACAGTGACAGAGATCTGCTCAAGGTCACACAGCTAAAAAAATAGCAGAGTCTAGACTCCAATCCTGGGCTTCCGGACCCAAAATCATCATTCTTTCCACTATATCACATGCTTCTGCAGTCACTGGGGGTGGGGGGAGGAACCCAAACAGGGTAATTGGTGCCAGGAATGGTGAGCTGTCTTGGCAACAAAAACGCCTTTTTTCTCTCCTTTCCAAATTCCTTTTCTCTAATATCTGCACTGTGACCCCCACACAGAGTAATTTTCAGTGAGGAAATCTTTGAAGAAAAAGTATTTAACCTTTAAAAGAACCTCCCTCTGGATAAGGTGAAGAAGAGAAGGAGAAGGAATAATGATGATAACAACAAGAATAATGATGGTGAGGATGATGACGCCTCACATTTTTAGAATACTTTGATGAGGCCCATCTGGGTGTCTGACGTGAACTCTTTTTTTTATTCTTTTAAATAATGCCTTTTTGTAGCTTTTAAATGCAATCATAGAAATCTGTCTAACATTGCACAGGCTGGTAAACCAGGGGAATCTATCGATTTGGAATTAATAGACATGGGGCCCCGGGGCAGCTAGGTGGCGCAGTGGATAAAGCACCGGCCCTGGAGTCAGGAGGACCTGAGTTCAAATCCAGTCTCAGACACTTGACACTTACTAGCTCTGTGACCCTGGGCAAGTCACTTAACCCCAATTGCCTCACTAAAAAAAAAAAAAAATAGACCCGGGGCCCCTGTTCTGCTTCTTTTTCTTTCTTTCTCTGTGACTTTGGGCAAATCCCCGAACTTTTCCGAGCCTCAGTTTATAAAACAAAGCTAATGATCCTTCAACTTCCTCCCTCTCAAGGGCAGCTGGGAGGAAAGAGTTTTGTAAACCTCCAAGCCCTAGAAAAATGGGTGTTATTATTATCAGGTTTAATGAACAGATAAAAATCAATTTCCATCTGCCTAGCAATTGTTTATATAGTGACTGGCACATAGTAGGTACTTAATGAATACTTGTCTGGCTGACTACTATTAGAGTGCTTTAATAGTGCTTTTTTTTTCCCCAGAGAAGAGTTGAGAAATTGTGTTTTCCTTCCTTCCTTCCTTCCGTCCTTCCTTCCTTCCTCCCTCCCTTCCTCCCTCCCTCCCTCCCTTCCTTCCTCCCTCCCTCCCTCCCTTCCTTCCTCCCTCCCTCCCTCCCTCCCTCCCTTCTTCCCTCCCTTCCTTCCTTCCTTCTTTCCCTCCCTCCCTCCCTCCTTCCTGCCTTCCTTCCTAACTACTAGAGATGGTGAAATGCTGCATATATTGGTATGGAGGATGCAGAATTCTAGATATAGAGTTCCAAGGAATCTCTGAGGCCATTTAGTCCAACTTGCTCTCATACTGAAAAACAGTTTTTAGAATATAATAGACTTTTCTCTTTCAAATGAAAACCTTTTGAATATTTGCAAGCAGTTATCACCATGCTTCCCTGGCTATTATCTTCTGCAATTTAAATAACCCCCATTTCTTCTTCTTCTTTTTTTTTTAAAGTGAGGCAATTGGGGTTAAGTGACTTGCCCAGGGTCACACAGCTAGTAAGTGTCAAGTGTCTGAGGCCAGATTTGAACTCAGGTCCTTCTGAATCCAGGGCCAGTGCTTTATCCACTGCACCACCTTGCCACCTTCTTCTTTTTTAAAAAAATATTTTTTAATAGGCAAAAATCTATTTTCTTTCTTGACTCCCATTCGTTGTTTTACGCATGAGGTAACTGAGATGTAGAGAGTTTAAGCAGCTTGAATGTAGGAATAAAGGAACGAAAAAGCATTTATTAGGCTCTTACTGAGTGTCTAGAATGTGCAAAGGGCCTAGATTCAAATACAAGGAAGCTGAATAGTCCCTACCCTCTGGGATCTTACATTCTAGTATGGAGGAGGGGCAGTGGAGGATATAGGGGAGGGGTGGCAAGCTTCAGAGATGGTGGGAAGTAGCCTGTGGGATTGGGCAAGACAAGATGGAAGCCCACCAATCTGCCCAAGGTCCCAGAGGCAAGAGTCCAAATTCTGATGGGGAGGGGGCAGCTAGGTGGCGCAATGGATAAAGCACTAGCCCTGGATTCAGGACGACCTGAGTTCAAAAATCGGCTTCAGACACTTGACACTTACTAGCTGTGTGACCTTGGGCAAGTCACTTAACCCTCATTGCCCCCACCAAAAAAACAAAACAAAACAAAATGTATGGAAACCAAATTCTGAAGGAAAGAAGCTGGAAGGCAAGGAATTTGGCCTGAAGATGGTTGGGATGGACCCACTGAAGAGAATGTAGAAGCTTACCAATCAGTGACTTGGTCCAAGTTACACAAATAGGATTAAAGGTAGGATTTTGTTTTGTTTTGTTTTTTGTTTTCGCAGGGCAATGAAGTGGATTGTCCAGAGTCACACAGCTAGTAAGTGTCAAGTGTCTGAGGCCAGATCTGAATTTTGGTCCTACTGAATCCAGTCCTGGTGCTTTATCCACTGCACCACCCAGCTGCCCCCTAAAGGTAGAATTTGAACTAAGTTCTTCTGACTCCAGAGCCTGCACTTATATCAAGGTACTTCCCATTTGGTGTGTTGGTTGGTTAAGCTCTTTTAATATCTTTATTTTTACAAGGGAAGGTTCATTGGGTGGAGAAACAGGGAGGTGCATATTTAGAAATGAGTGTAACATTCAAACAAAAAGACATCAATAAAAAAAAGAAAATGAATGTTTTGTTGCCCTAAGTCAACCTTTCTATTAGACTGGGAATTTGTTTTCAGGGGCCCAGCCTTCTTCCCAGAAGGCTGCCTCTGCCCTAGACCTTGCACCTCCTTCTGCCTATAGTACTCACCCCTCCCTTTTCTAGAAATTCTTTGAAATGTCCCTGTTGGAAACTTCCATGAGCTACACTTATAGATTGGGGGGTTAGAATGGGGTTCCCCTGGACAGTCCCTAGTGTCTACCTTTGACAATGCATTTATGAGAGCAATCTGATATGTGTAAGCAAGAAGCCAACCCTTTAAAACTCATAGACCTTCCCTAAGGGCAGCTAGATGACATAGTGGATAGAGTGCTGGGCCTGGAGTTAGGAAGACTCCTCTTCCTGAGTTCAAATCCACCCTCAAACACTTTCTAGTTGTGTGACCCTGGTAGAATCACTTAATCTTGCTTGCCTCAGTTTCCTCATCTGTAAAATGAGCTAGAGAAGAGAATGGCAAACCACTCTAGTCTTTGCCAAGAAAACTCCAAATGGGGTCATGGAGAGTCAGAAAAGACTGAAAAAGTGACTGAGCAACAAGACCTTCTCTGCCTTCCCTGAGCTACCTTGGTTCAAAGGTGAGTGAAAATTAAGAAGAGTGGGATAGGGGCAGCTAGGTGGTGCAGTGGATAGAGCACTGGCTCTGAAGTCAGGAGGACCTGAGTTCAAATCCGACCTCAGACACTTGACACTTACTAGCTGTGTGACCCTGGGCAAGTTACTTAACCCCAATTGCCTCACCAAAAAAAAAAAGAGTGGGATGACTTTGGTAACTCCTGTGTGTCATCTACAGGAAGGCCTCCTGATGGACCATCAATCTTTAAAATGAGAGAATCATTTTTCTTCTACTTAAAGACAAAAAGATCTGGGTTCAAGTCTTACCTGTGATACATATAAACAGTGTGACCCTTCTCTGGGCATCAGTATCCTCATTAGTAAAGTGAGGGGGTCGGTTTCCGTGACCTCTAATGTTCCATTCAGCTCTAAAACTGTACTCCTACCCAACAGAGTTATTGTTAAAAAAAATACATTTCAATAATATAGGAATGTATACTTAATATTATGCTTAGCAAATTCTCATAGAAGAGTTTTCAAAGGTAAATTTCAGTTCCATTGCTATTGTCACAAATTCCTAATTAGTCAGGCTTGAGGTTTCCACTTTCCATTTCTGGGCTGGCTAATGTCTTTGATAAAACATTTCAGTTGCTGTTGGGTTTTTTTCCCCTCCATCCAGACAGGAAGTAGCTATTGCCAATATGTTGGGATGCCAAATGTGGATGAAAAACGGATGGATAAGAAAGAAAATGCTTTCTTCTGGGGGCTGGCTAGGCTAGGCTGCCCTGAAGGGGTCACAAGATAATTGGCAGATAGGCGTAGAACAGTAACCAGCCTGATTTCCTTTGAGGAATGAACCATACAGGAAGCGGTCTCAGTCCCAAGTTTTTGCCCTGTTGTTAATCCTCCAACAAATCGTCTTTGAGATGGCTCATATTGGATTGGGAATGTGAACTGTCTTCCCTACCCACATCCTTGATTATAAAAACTATAACAAGATGCTAATCACTCCTTGTGGCATTGAGAAGAAGGCCGGCATAGGATAAGGGAAAGCGTTTTGACTCTGGAGGGAGAAGAACTAGGTTCAAATCCCACGTTTCCCACTGTGGGTTTTTTTTGTTTGTTTGTTTTGCAGGGTAGTGGGAGTTAAGTGACTTGCCCAGGGTCACACAGCTTGTGTCAAGTATCTGGGGCTGGATTTGAACTCAGGTCCTTCTGAATTCAGGTCCAGTGCTCTATCTACTGCGCCACCTAGCTGCCCCCCACAATAATTTTTTAAAAACACAGTGGTAGAGGGCAGCTAGGTGGCACAATAGATAGAGCACTGGACCTGAATTCAGAAAGACCTGAGTTCAAATCCAGCCTCAGAACCTGAAACTTACTAGCTATGTGACCCTGGGGCAAGTCACTTAACCCCAATTGCCTTGCAAAAACAAAAACAATAAAAAATTATTGTGTCTACTGTATTTTATAAATTAATTGATTGATATTTATGTACTAATTGCTATTGCACCTGTTTTGACCGTAAGCATTTATTATTATTATTATTATTGTTATTGTTATTATTATTATTATTATTATTATTATTTTGGTGAGGCAGTTGGGGTTAAATGACTTGCCCGAGGTCACACAGCTAGTAAGTATCAAGTGTCTGAGGGCAGATTTGAACTCAGGTCCTCCTGATTCCAGGGCCCGTGCTCTATTCACTGCAACACCTAGCTGCCCTGTAAGCATTTATTATTAATTAATACCATATATACCAGTAACAAATTGACTGTGTGACAGCACAAGCAGGAGAAAAGCCCCTGACCTATACTGTGTCTCAGAGAGAAAGCACATGGGCTCAGGGAGAGTTCAGACCTACAAAGCCTATACCAAGAGACAGCATTCTGAGCCAAAGGAGCCGAGAGAGAGCCAGGACCTTGTCATGGCCAACAGTTTTATCTTCTTTTTAAATAGAGGCAGGTCATTATACATTGATCAAAGCTAATTGGTTAACATCATTCAATTCCATTGATTGACAAGACTTGAGGGTGGTCCAAATTAAAATGAACTCTACGGATGACCTAATGGAAAAGACCCTCTCTGAAGGGCAAAGGCCAAGCCCAGTATCTAGATGTGGTTTAATTCCATCAGTTCACTGGACTAGACAAAAGAATCAGTTTCCATTTCTTTTGTTCCCTTGGGCTTATACCAGGCAAGATTTGAACTTCCTCAAGAGCTGGACTTTCTGGAGTGGGGGGAAAAAGGATTGAAACTTATCTCTGTGTCCCCTCAAGAAATTAATTATTGGGTTTTGTGTTTTGTTTTGTTTTGTGGGGCAATGAGGGTTAAGTGACTTGCCTAGGGTCACACAGCTAGTAAGTGTCAAGTGTCTGAGGCCGGATTTGAACTCAGGTCTTCCTGAATCCAGGGCCAGAGCTTTTATTAATTGAACCACCTAGCTTCCCCCAAAGAAATTATTTATTAATAATTATTTTTTCACACCATTTGCTACCTGTATGACCTTGAGTAAGTCACTTCCTTGGGCCTCAGTTTCCTCAACTGTAAAATGATAGGATTAGACTAAGTAGTTCCTGAGGCCCCTTCCGGCTCTAGGTATATGATCCTAAGAAACTAATGTAATAACAGTTTCAGTTCATGCCTCCTTAACATTGACTAATTACACTAAAGGCTCAGGGGTTGACATCTGGCCAGTGAGGGACCTGTCCTTAGAACATGTGCAACATACTCCTCTTTTTTTTTCTTTTTTTGGGCAGGGCAATGAGGGTAAAGTGACTTGCCCAGGGATCACACAGCTAGTAAGTGTCAAGTGTCTGAGGTCTTATTTGAACTCAGGTCCTCCTGAATCCAGGGCTGATGCTCTATCCACTGCACCACCTAACTGCCCTGCAATATATTCTTCTTTCTATAAACCCACATGTAGGTTTGGCGACTGCTTCTGGAAAAGCATGGTGAAGGGCCTTTCAGAGAAGGTCTCCTTTAGCTACTTCCTGTTGGCATACTTCATGGGAAAAGCCTTTTAATTGGCTATAAAGTGGAACTTAGTGAGCATATGATGGAGGAGGCAAAAAGGGGCTAATAGATAAACTGAGGCTCGAGTTATTATTACTATTTTTTTTTTTGGTGAGGCAATTGGGATTAAGTCACTTGCCCAGAGTCACACAGCTAGTAAGTGTCCAGGGTCTGAGGCTGGATTTGAACTCAGGTACTCCTGAATCCAGGGCCGGTGCTTTATCCACTGCACCATCTAGCTGCCCCTTGAGGCTTGAGTTATTAATCATACCTAAAAGGGTCAACAGAGAAACTAAGGTTTGTGTTCTTACAGTAACCAAGAGGGTTTGTCCCTATCAACCCTCACCATTAAGAGAGATAGTAACTAGGGACCATTAACTTTTTTTTTTTTTGCAGGGCAGTGGGGGTTAAGTGACTTGCCCAGGGTCACACAGCTAGTAAGTGTCAAGTGTCTGAGGCCAGATTTGAACTCAGGTACTCCTGAATCCAGGGCCGGTGCTTTATCCATTTGCGCCACCTAACTGCCCCTACCATTAACTCTTAATAGCCATTAATATTCCTAGATGACAGGACATCTAGAAACCAGATCTTAAGTAAAGAGATATTATAAACACAGAGACCCTCTGGGTCTGACAAGTTTAAGCATGTCTTTAGGAACATGTGCAGAGAAGGCCAAATGTATCCTTAGGTTCGCCTTATGATGTGTAAACCCCAAAAACACACCTCCGTGGAAAAAGGTACCTGTCTCCGGAGTTGGCTTAGGACCCCAGGAACTCCAAATTAGAATAGACCCTCCCTTATACTTCCTTAAGGTGGAGATTAAAATCAATTTTTTCTTACTATAAATATATTATTCATCTCCCTAATCAAGACAACTCTCTCCTTGGGTGATTTTCCCTGTGGTTAGCACAGCCTTTCAATAAAACTTGGGAAACTAAGTCACTGAGTCTTGTAATTCTTTGGGACACCTCACCATCAATTTGATCAATTAACACTCCCCCTCCCCCCCAATCACATACAAAAGGTTTGAATAGATGAAGGCTCTTTCTCTTGTTCAGTGACTTTTGAATGAAGAGGAAAAAAAAAGTGTTGCAAGCCTCAGGATGAGGGAGGAAGTAGTAAGCAGTGCCCTTTCCACCCAGCCACCATGTGGTTGTAAACACCTGGTGCCACCTTTATTTCTGTCTCTGTTTTGCATTTTCTTTCCAGATCCTGGGTAAAGGAGCATGAGAGACAGAATAGGCCAGGTTATAACATTGGGAACTTTAGAAGGTTGAGAGGGCCACTGGAGAGCTATCAACTGGAGTCTATATCAGTCAATTTGTTCAAGCATGTAAGTCTGGTGAGTACTCTGTCCTAGGGTCTTCTTGCTTGACAAAGACCAACAGTGAATCGACCCAGAAATACCATGTCCTTCAAGCAAGGTATAAACTTGTCCATAGGCTATACCCCACCCAGAAGTGAATTTGATCTTGGTAAGGGGAATGGTTTGTAGTGACCACTTTAATGTTTTATTTTGTTTTGTTTTGTCTGCCACCATTTAAAACGGAGCCCACTCTACCTAGGGGTTGAGGTGGTAGAAAAGAATAAGCTCTTGGTTTTGGAAAAAGTTATATTTTTGGTTCTTGTTATACTTTCTTAGTAAATATCCCTTTTTAGAAGCCAATTGATATTAAGTGGTTAGTTGGTCTCGAGGAGAGACCAATCGGTCAAAGTGATACTGGGGATGCTATTAACTGTCAATTTATAATGGGGAGAAGACATTCCTGGGAGCTTGTGAGAAAAAGTATGGGAAACACCTCCCATCCCCTTAGGATTACCCTTAGAACCCTTAAGGGAGACATAGCCAGTCATGCTCTGGGGACCCAGACTGCTAATCTGAGTGTGGGTTGACAGTGTGAGCCTATAGACCATGTGTTCTATATGTTCTATAGGTGAGAGAAATATATAAGTTGAGATTCAGTGAGAGCCCATTTTAAAGCACTTTGGATTGTTACATCCTTGTTTCAGATGACAAAATCACTCCTGAAAGGCAGGTGAGCAGAACCCACTAGACACTGCATGATCCCTTGTCACATATTCTGTTGGGGGTGGGGGTTCCCTATTTCAGATAGGTATTGGATTGTATGAGCTCTGATGTTTGTTTCAACTATGAGATTCTACAATGCTATTAACCTGCACCTGAAGAATGAGTCTTGCTTATATTCATGGCAAGTAGCTGTCCAGTTTCCCTTTGAAATCTTTTTTTTTTTTTTTTGGGGGGGGTTATTTTGCAGGGCAATGAGGGTTAAGTGACTTGCCCAGGGTCACACAGCTAGTAAGTGTCAAGTGTCTGAGGCTGGATTTGAACTCAGGTCCTCCTGAATCCAGGGCTGGTGCTTTATCCACTGTGCCACCTAGCTGCCCCTTTCCTTTGAAATCTTGATGGTGAACTCACTATTTCTTTAGGCAGCCCATTCGGTTTTAGGACAGATCTAATGTCCCACTGGGGAGTTCTTGTATCAAGCTGAAATCTGTCTCTCTTAAGATTTCTAGCCATTGTACTCAGTTTCACTTTGTAGGAAGCTGGGATTTCCCTTATACAGAAATACTCTATGATCCAAGAACCCCTGGGGAATCCCTTTCAGAGCATCCAGGAGGTAAAAGGTATTTTCATAATCATACTAACATATTTAATTTCTAATATGGTAAATGTTAATATAATCCCCATAACCAAAAGCTCTTTGAGTGGATCCTTAATAATATTTTAAGAATTTAAAGGGCCCTAAAACCCAAAGGTTAAAACCCCCACAGCGTTAAAAAAACCAGACAATTATCAAATCCTTTTTTAACTGGCACCAGAAGCCTGCAATATCAGTGAGGATTTCCTGTAAGCCTTTGCGACAGAGGGTCTCTCCTGACACCAAAATCCTGGGGATTTCTCCATTATCTGGCTCATGGCTCTCAACCAGGTGGAACTGGCAAGCACATAGTGTAGGTGCTTACTACATGTTCAGTGACTGACTGACTGAGAGTAGAGTTGAGATCCTCTGACTTACAGCACTATCCTGAGTAGAGACTAGTAAAGGCCATTGTTTTTGCTCCATATCAAGACTCTCTACTCCTCACTTCTCTTTCTGCAGTGGGTCATTTTTTGGGTCAGCATTCTACAGCTTTCCTTTGTTTTTGACCCACATGGTGGGTCTTTTTCATAGCCTTTAATGTGCTCAGCTCTTTTCCCGCAGAGGGTGCTGGTTACCTCTTCTCTAGGTACCAGCTTTCAAGCAGCAGTCCCAGGATCCTCAACAGTGTTACAGCTCTCTTCCCCCCCAGAGGCTGTTTTATTATTCCTAAGGTATAGAACTCCACCCTGCATATAAGTTACTTTTACTCGGTCAGGTATTTTGCTAATTAGGTGCTGTGCATACAAAGAAAGGCAAAAACAATCCCTGCTCTCCATAAGCTCACATTCTAACCGGGAGACAACATGTAAACCTACATACATGCAAGATAAAAAGGGAGGTCTGCTCAGAGGGAAGGCACTAGTAGTTGGGGAGAACTGGAAGGGATTTGAGCTGAGACTTGGAAGAGTCCAGGGAAGCTGAGAGGAGGGGGTGTCTGAGGCTGGATTTGAACTCAGGTCCTCCTGAATTCAGGGCTGGTGCTTTATCCATTGCGCTACCTAGATGGCCCCTATACATTGCTTCCTTTCCCACACTCTAAGATCTAGTCAAACTGACCTTACTGTTCTTTATATACCGAATTTCATTTTCCATTCTTTGCACTGTTGGTTCCCCATGCCTGGAATTCACTTCCTCCTCACCTCCACCTTTTAGAATCCCTGATTTCCTAAAAACTCAGTTCAATTTCTCCCTTTTACATCAAGTCCATAGGGTTGGGAAGAGTCAGACATGACGGAACAACCCAAGAATCCTTCCCTGATTCTCCTGCAGTTTCTAGTGCTTCCAGGGGAAGTCAGATTACTCACCAAATTACATATGTACATGTTGTCTTCCCCAGAATGTGAACCTCCTGGAAAGGAAGGACTGTTCTGTTTCTTCCCTAGTGTCGAGCATGCTTGTTTGATTGGATTGTACATAGAGAACCTATTTCAGATTACTTTTTGTCTTGGGGAGGGGGAGGGGAGGGGCAAAGAAAAACTTGGAACTCGAAATCTTATAAAAACAAATGTTGAAAACTATCTTTACACGTAACTGGAAAAAAAATACTATTAAGATTGTTTGATTGATTGATTTCCAATCTTCCTCCTGGCTTCCTCCAGCAAAACTGGGCTGGGTCAGGCTTTTATTAGATTTTTTTTCTAATGGGTTGGGGAGGGGGGATGAAACAAACAGCTCTCTGTATAGCAGCTGCTTCCAGCTAGGCTATTGACTCAAGAACAAAGATCTATGTTCTTAATACAAAAGGTAATGTAACAATTTAAAAACAAACATATCCAATAATATATGTTCAATTGAGTTCTGTTCCTTCAGGAGGCAACATCCTTATTCTAACGATGCAGTTATTTTTCTGTAACCCAGGGCATGTCCTGAATGCCATTTTGGGAGTTTATTAAGGACCAGTAGTGTAGCCCATATTATGCCATCTCCATTATGTTAGCTATGCTGTAGGCGGGGTTATCAATTACATTAAATACACCAAACATTTATTAACCACCTATTATGTGAGAGAACCTGTGTAGGAATAAATAAGCTTCGCTTCCAACCCTCCAGGAACTCACAGTCTAGAAGATTTTAGTATTCTATTACTCGGAGAATCATAGGATTCTGTGACTTGTTCCCACCTCCACATATTTTGCTTATTTTAATTCCTGCTTTTCTAATTAGGGCTAATTAGGAGGAAGGTCAACTTAAATAAGTGTGAAGTTTGAGTTCTAGAACACCCCCTCTCCCCCCCAAACAAATAGGATCCTATCACTTTTGAGAACATACAGCAAGGAACTTTAGGTAAAGGGAAATTCTTGTTGGGTTCACTATTCTAATAAAGGGAAGAAAGTGAGATGTAATTAGCATATCAGTATATTGTAAGTTTGCAGGTCTTTCCCTACTCTCCTGGAGTCATTACTTTCTTAGATGCTAATATATCACTGTTTGCCTTTGCCTGGGGCTTAATCAATTCTCCTTCCTAGGACTTAAAGAAGTATATTTCTTCTTAGAGCTATAGACTATCCCAGACTTTTCCCCAATAGCTCTCTCTCTCTTTTTTTTTTTGGCGGGGCAATGGGGGTTAAGCGACTTGCCCAGAGTCACACAGCTAGTACGTGTCAACTGTCTGAGGCTCGATTTGAACTCAGGTACTCCTGAATCCAGGGCTAGCGCTTTAACCACTGCGCCATCTAGTTGCCCCCTCCCCAATAGCTCTTATGGCAATCAGGTTCCAAAGAGCTTAGACCCTTGGACTACCAATGGCTGTTAAGAGTAATGTGGGTGGAAATCAATCAATGAATGCATCCAGGGTAATATGGGGGAATTGTTCTATGGGGTCCTTGGGAGCATGCACAGATCCTTCCTGGACCTGATCTATTTCAGAGAAGTTTGGAGGGTGAGGGCTTGGAGTATGGGCTACTTCTGGCCATTCTAGGGGCTTATACTATGTAATGACAAAGAATTCCCTAACTGGTTGCTGAGCCAGAAGCACCAATGATTCTGGAGATAAATAAAAGCAGGTGCAGTGATGACTCTGTCCTTACTCCCCTAGAAGGGATGCTGGTTCTAGATGGGGAGGACCCAAGAAGGCACAACAAGAGAACACACCAAGTCATGTAGTACCTTCCGGAATGTCCCCCACTTCTGACTATGCAGCCACTTAAAAAGTCTCCTTTTCATCACATGGTAAGTGGACCAGAACTAGGTACAGAATATCTATGTGTGTCCCAAAGTTCATGTGGGGATTGCATCAGAGGTACTTGATACATGCTCATAAAAATGGGGCTCACTGGCCAGTTCCTTGTTACATTCATTCTCAGCTTTATGCAAGCTCAAGGTGAGATGGGATCTGCTGTATGAGCTACTGGGCTCTTTGATTGTCCCTTAAAGTCTGGTGGATGTAGGAGCTGTCTCCCACCTGATCTCCATGTGGCTGTTAACCCATGGCCACCTATGCCCTTTTTTGTGTTTGTTGTTTCATAGAGAGCCTATTGGGAAAATGATAAACTTGGCTATTTGGAAGAAAAGAGGTATTAGATTGACTACAAACTGAAGGTCTACAGAGCTGTTGTGCTGACCTCACTGTTGTATGCCTAT
Source organism: Dromiciops gliroides (assembly GCF_019393635.1). Taxonomy (NCBI): domain Eukaryota; kingdom Metazoa; phylum Chordata; class Mammalia; order Microbiotheria; family Microbiotheriidae; genus Dromiciops; species Dromiciops gliroides. The sequence continues at coordinate 617,302,128 of NC_057863.1, read as the reverse complement.
GAAACCTGGACAATCTACTGGTGCATACAAGGAAACGGAACCACTTCCATTTGAATTGTCTTAGGAAGATTCCAAAGATCACCTGGCAGGATAAGGTACCAGACACTAAGGTCCTTTTTCAAGCTGAACTGCCAAGCATTTAAACTCTTACTTCAGAGAGCACAACTCCAATGGACTGGTCATGTTTGAATACCAAAAGTACACCTGCCCAGAAAACTATCTTACAGAGAACTCAAAGCAAGTGCTCACATGGAGGTCAGAAGAAGTGACACAAGGACACTCTCAAGATCTCTCTGAAGAACTTTGTAATTAATGCTGAGACATGGGAGACATTGGCATAAAACCACCAAGCATGGTATGCCTGCATCAAAGAAGGTGCTGTGCTCTATGAATCAAGCAGAATTGTAGTAGCTCAAAAGAAAGAGGAGATGTGCAAATTTAGCTAGACAAAAGAATCAGTCTCCATTTCTTTTGTACCCTTGGGCTTGTCCCAAACAAGATCTGTTGAAGTTCCTGGACTTTCTTGGTGGGGTGGGAGAGGGAGAAGGGACTGAAACTGATCTCTGGGTCCCCCCAAGAAATTCATTGTTAATATTTATTTTCTCACACTTCCAAGGTTGGGTTGGTCTGATCAGCCACAGTCAGCCACACTATACATAGAGCTCAACATAGTGATGCCATCTTGGTCCTCTTCAAGCACGAAGGATGATAGCCAAGTAGGAGCGATGTGTAAAAGGACTGGAAAGGTGGTGGGAAGATCTTTACATGTCAAACAGAGGATCTTATATTTGATCCCAAAGGCAATAGAGAGTCTCCGGAGTTTATTGAGTAGGGAAATGAAACGATCAGTCCTGCACTTCAGGAAAAGCACTTTGGCAGCTGTTGGGAGGATGGATTGGACAAGGGAATGACTCAAGGTGGGGAGACCAAATTGGGAGAGTCCAGGTGAGAGGTGATGAAGGCCCAAGCCAGGGTGATGGCTATGTGAGTGGAGAGGACAAGTTGTGGGAACAGAAACAGTCCCTTACATTCAGCAACTTATTGGATACTAGTGGGGAGAACCTGGGGTGTGGAACCTGAGTTCAAATCCTGCCTCTGTTCTTTACCGCCTTGGTGACCTTGGGGAATTGAAAAGCTCTCTGGGCATCTGCTTTCTCTCTCTTTTTTTTTTTTTTTGGCGGAGCAATGAGGGTTAAGTGACTTGCCCAGGGCCACACAGCTAGTAAGAGTCAAGTGTCTGAGGCTGGATTTGAACTCAGGTCCTCCTGAATCCAGGGCCTGTGCTCTATCCACTGCACCACCTGCTTCCTCATCTTAAAAAAAAGGTAAGATTAGATGAATTTTAAGGTTACTTTCAGCATATTAGAATTCCATAAACAGCTCACACGGTAATACATATTTCTTCATCTCACCTCTAGAAACCCTCTCCAATTCGGTTTCAACTTCTTCCAAACTGTTCTTTCCCAGGTTACTAATGATCCCCTTTTTTGTTTTTTTTTAGTGAGGCAATTGGGGTTAAGTGACTTGCCCAGGGTCACACAGCTAGTGAGTATCAGAGGCTGGATTTGAACTCAGGTCCTCCTGACTCCAGGGCCGGTGCTTTATCCACTGTGCCACCCAGCTGCCCCTACTAATGATCTCTTAATTGTGAAATCCAATGACATTTATTCAGTCTTTATCCTTCTTGACCTTATTGTAATAATGATGATGATAGCTAACTTTTATTATAATACTTACTATGTGCCAGGCAACATGATAAATACTTTACAATTATTATCTCATTTGATCCTCACAACAACCCTGGGAGGTGGGTACTATTATCCCCATTTTACACATAAGGAAGTTGAGACAGAGTGACTTGTCCAAGGTCACACAGCTAGTAAATGTCTGAGGTTGGATTTGAACTCAAGTCTTCCTGACTCCAGGTCTGGTAACCTAGAGCTATAGGTCTTTGTTCTAAGGTCCCTCTCAGCTCTGATATCCTGTGTTTTAAGAACTCTCCCAACTCTGACATTCTGTTTACATTCTATATACAGTGCAACCTAACAATTATTAAATATCTACTTTATGCAAAGAGCCACACTCATTGCCAAGGCTACAAAACCAAAACTTCACTAAGTCTCTGCCCTCAACGAGCTAGCATTCTGTGGGGAGGTACAGCATGCGTTTTACCAGCGAGTTGAGCCCTGAAAGAGAGTAAGGATCTCAGAGGCAGAAGTGAGGCGAGAAAACAGCCTCTGAAGCCTCAGAGAGGGACAGAATGTCACCTGTGGGACAGCTGTGATTCAGTTTTCTTGGGACTTCAATGTACGAAGGGGAAGCAGTAGGAAATAAGTCTGGAAAGGCAGATGGGAGTCAGTCTATGAATTCCTTTAAATGTCAGATCAGAGAATCACGAGTCAGTTGATCATAGATTTTACAGCCAGAAGGAATTTTAGAAGCCAACTGATCGAACTCTTTGATTAGTGTAATGGGAGTCTGGCCAATGAGGACCCAGTTTTGGGAACGTGTATCAGGCCGATGATGATGCAGAATGCAAGCTCCGCCCCCCACCACTTCAGAGCATGGAAAGTAGTCTGTGACTGTTTCTTTTTCTTTTTTTTTTTTTTTTTAACTATCTTTATTTTTTTGGTGAGGCAATTGAGGTTAAGTGACTTGCCCAGGGTCACACAGCTAGTAAGTGTTAAGTGTCTGAGGCTGGATTTGAACTCAGGGTCTCCTGATTCCAGGGCCGGTGCTCTATCCACTGCGCCACCTAGCTGCCCCTATGACTGTTTCTTATGGTCTGTGTGGTGAAGAGAGAAGCCTTTTAAATGGCCCTGAACCAGAAATGAGCATAGATAACAAAAGGTTCTAAGAGAGAATCTTGTCCTTCTTACCCAGAGGTTAACAAGGCCTGAACACCTCCCTGGGAGTGATAGCGTCTCAGTTCAGATTGGTCAAAAGACTTTGTTACACAAGTTTGTCTATAAAATACCCAGCCAGTTTGAAATCAGAGGATTCAAGTGAAGCAGGTGGATCCTTCTGGCCAAGACTTTGAGGAAGAATAGCTTGGTTGGGGGAGAATGAATCTTGGGCGTCAGTCCCTTCTTTCCCCATCCCTTCCCCTTGCCCTTAACCTGAAGAAGACTGTGAACTTCAAAGGAGCAGAGGGTGTGAATTTCTCATTGATATCTTTATAGCATCCCCTGGAATCACTATCAGTATGAGGATAAAGTAGATGTATTGAGAAAAGACATTCACAGCCCTACTAGGATCCCAACAGAAAAAAAACTACACTACACCTAAGGGGAACATATTGGGGATTTCCAGGAGTTATGTTACCCTTTTATGCCATAATCACTCTTTAAACTTGAACCCACTTTCCCCTAGTTTCCATATGTACTGATGGAAGAATGTGTCACAGAACTCTTGCAGGGAGAAGCAGCAAATGTTTTGTCTCAAAATTTCTTACACTAGGGGTGGCTAGGTGGTGCAGTGGATAGAACACCAGCCCTGGAGTCAGGAGTACCTGAGTTCAAATCCAGCGTCAGACACTTAACACTTACTAGCTGAGTGACCCTGGGCAAGTCACTTAACCCCAGTTGCCTCACTAAAAAATAATTTCTTACACTATCATCTTGATCAGTACCTCCTGAGAGCTAGTTAAGTCTGGCTGACTAATTGATATCAACTGACGATCTCAGGTAGGGGAAACACACTGGTTAGGGGCTCATGAACTATAGCATTAGAAAAATTCTCAGGGCAGCTAGGTGGTGTAGTGGATAAAGCATTGGCCCTGGATTCAGGAGGACTTGAGTGCAAATCTGGCTCTGACACTTGACACTAGCTGTGTGACCCTGGTCAAGTCACTTAACCCTCATTGTCCCATAAAAAAAAAAGAAAAAAAGAAAAACTCTCCTCAATTCTAAGATACCTTAAGATTTAAGAGGAGACAGCTGAGCTCTGAGCATCCAGCCTGCCTGTGAATGGAGGTCAAGAGTAGCTTCAGAGCGTGTGCTACCTACAAATGAGGAAATGGAGGTCCCCCAAATGTTAAGTGACTTGTCCAAAGTCACAGAGAGCTAGGAAGTGTCTGTATTTTATTTTAGAAATCAATGAAAAAAAAAAGAAATCAATGGATCCAATGGAGATTTTTGGACAAAGAAATGGAATAGTCAGACTTGTGCTATAGGAAGGCTTTCCTGGGGTGGGGGGGGGAGTAATGTAGAAATAGAGAGGATTTGGAAGGAGGGAGACCAATCAGAATTAGACCAACTAAATATCATGGCAGTCCAGGTAAGAGGCAGCATAAAGTAATATGAAGTATTAGTAGTGCCCCCATTTTGTACATGAGAACACTGAGGTCTAGCAAGATGAAAAGACTTACCTAAGGTCTCACAGCTAGTTGGTAGCAGAGCCAGAACTTGTCTTCTTCTTTGTGTGTGTGTGTGGGGGGGTGGGGGGGCAATGAGGGTTAAGTGATTTGCCCAGGGTCACACAGCTAGTAAGTGTCAAGTGCCTGAGGCTAGATTTGAACTCAGGTACTCCTGAATCCAGAGCTGGTGCTTTATCCACTGCACCACCTAGCTGCCTGGGAACTCATGTCTTCTAATCAATATTATGCAAATTTAGACCACAAATTAAACAAAGCTTGGAAACTAATTGGATAAGAGAGGTGAGGAATGAATCCAGTGTTCCAAACCTGAGTGATCTGGAAGACGGTCGGTGGGGCCCTCAACAGAGATAGGGACGTTTGCAAAGAGCAGGTTGGGAGGGAGAGATGATGGTTCTTTTGGAGATGCTGATAGGATGATTATCTCCACCATTCTGGACGCTAAACACTTTAATAAGGAGGGAAGGGGTAGATAGAGCACTGGAGTCAGGAGGACCTGAGTTCAAATCTGGCCTCAGACACTTAACACTTACTAGCTGTGTGACCCTGGGCAAGTCACTTAACCCCAATTACCTCACTAAAAAAAATAAGGAGGGAAGGGGACAAGGCTGGCCTGCTACGCACCAGACACTGTGCTAAGCACTTTTTACAAGTGCTATTTCGTCTGATCCTCATGATAACCCTGAGAGATAGAGGCTATTATTATCCCTGCTTTATTGTTTTTCTTTGCCAAGAAAACCACAAATAGGGTCACGGAGAGTCAGACACAACTGAAAAATGACCTGGAGTTGAGCATTTCCTTCACTTATTTAACAGCTTTATTCTTAGAAGGGTTCCACGGATCCCGCCAGAGTGCCAGAGGACTTAAGATCTCTTGTCCTAGAAGGGCAAACTGTATCCTCTGTCACGGACCAGGAATGAGGGGCAGGATGTGTGTAGTAAGTAGATAGAAGATGTGTGAGGGAAGGAAGCAAGGTAAAAAGCAAGAGTTCATAATCTCTATGATTTATACTGATGAGTACTGAAAGACGTTGGGCTTTTCATAGGTTAGGGACAGCTAAGGCACTACAGGGTAATGGGAAGAACACTGAACTGGGAGTCCAAAGATCTGAATTCAAGTTCTGCTTGGACAATGGCACTGGCTAGATGTCAGATTGGGTACATCACTTGTACAAGTGTCTACTTACAGGCCAGATGCTGGGGGATGAGTGTACTTGGAGTGCCTCAAGAACAAGACACAATGGTGTGGGAGAGTTTGAAGAAGAAAGTTGTCTTTCCTGTTAGACTGTAAGCTTGTTGAAGGAAGGGACTGGCTTTTTGCCTCTTTTTCTATCTCCGGTGCCTAGCACAGAGTCTGGCTCATTTGTGGTTATTCAGTCATTTTTCAGTCATGTCTGACTCTTCATGGCCACATTTGGGGTTTTCATGGCAGAGACACTGGAGTGTTTGCCATTTCCTTTGCCAGCTCATTTTGCAGATGAGGAAACTGAGGCAAACGGGGTGAAGTGACCTGCCCAGGGTCACACAGCTGGTAACTATCAGAAGCTGGATTTAAACTCAGAAAGATGAAGCTTCCTGACTCTGAGCTTGGTGCTCTATCCCCTGCACCACCTATCTGCCCCTAGGCCTGGCACATAGTAGGCACTTAATTACTGATTAAGAGGGACAGGGAAATAGTGATCAAGGCTGAGGAGAGATACAGGTAGGAAGGAGACATGTTAGGAAATCTAGTTATCTTTACTTTGATTCCTGGTTAAAATGTCAAAATTCATTAATATTATTATCATTATTACAACCAATTTATTTATTTATTCATTCATTTATCTATTTGTCTATCTGTCTATTTATTTATTGCAGGGTAATGAGGGTTAAGTGACTTGCCCAGAGTCACAGAGCTAGTAAGTGTCAAGTGTCTGAGGTCGGATTTGAACTCAGGTCCTCCTGAATCCAGGGCCATTGCTCTATCGACTGTGTCACCTCACTGCCCCCCTGTATTATTATTATTTTTTTGTTTTTTGGTGTATTATTATTATTATTATTTTGCGGGGCAATGGGGGTTAAGTGACTTGCCCAGGATCACACAGCTAGTAAGTGTCAAGTGTCTGAGGCCGGATTTGAACTCAGGTACTTCTGAATCCAGGGCTGGTGCTTTATCCACTGTGCCACCTAGCTGCCCCCTGTATTATTATTATTATTATTATTATTTATTTTTTTATTTAATTTTTTTTAGTGAGGCAATTGGGGTTAAGTGACTTGCCCAGGGTCACACAGCTAGTAAGTGTTAAGTGTCTGAGGCCGGATTTGAACTCAGGTCCTCCTGACTCCAGGGCCGGTGCTCTATCCACTGTGCCACCTAGCTGCCCCATATTATTATTTTTTAAAGAATGTTTTTTTAAAAAAATTTCCTAAAGGAACAATTAGTGAACATCTACCACTTGTTACCTGTGTGATCTTGAGCAAATCTTCTCCTCATCTCTCTGGACCTCAGTTTCTTCATCTGTAAAAGGATAGGGTTGGATAAAATGATCTCTAAGTGCATCACTGCCTCAGGAGACTAGTAAACCCACCCATGTCAGCTTCACATATGGACTGGACGAAAGAGCTGAGGAGGTCCCTTCCCCCAATGGAATTAAGTTGGGGGGGCAGCTAGGTGGCAAAGTGGATAAAGCACCGGCCCTGGATTCAGAAGGACCTGAGTTCAAATCTAACCTCAGACACTTGACACTTACTAGCTGTGTGACCCTGGCCTAGTCACTTAACCTTCATTGCCCTGCAAAACAAAACAAAAAAAAATTAAGTTGGGCCTCACAGGACCATCTGGGCAAGTACATTTTCACACAACACGTGTGGGAGGGGCTTTTGCCTCCCAGACCTGCTCGCCTCTAAGTCTGGAGTGTTGACTCAGTCCAGCCTGCTCTCTGATGGGGGCCTTGGTGTCTTTGCAGTATGACTCCTCCAACCTGGGTTATGTTTCCACTTAAATAGATTGTACCACGCCTCCCCTAAAGGCTTCTGGACAGCATCCTGTTTTCACTCATCAGCGGGGCTTTGGCAAACGTGATGGCCTGCATGGCTCTGTTGGAGTATAAATAGCCTTCCCCTGTTACAAATGGAGCTGAGACAGAGATTGTTTTTATCCTGTGGAACTGGGCACTGTTCTCTTAACTGAAACTTAGACAGCAGGGACCTGAGTTTTAATTCCACCTTATACTCTTTGTTTTTGTTTGTTTGTTTTGTGAGGCAATTGGGGTTAAGTGACTTGCCCAGGGTCACACGGCTAGCAAATGTCAAATGTCTGAGGCCAGATTTGAACTCAGGTCCTCCTGAATGTAGGGCTGGTGCTTTATCCACTGCCCCTCCACCTTGTATTCTTTTTTTTTTTTTAGTGAGGCATTTGGGGTTAAGTGACTTGCCCAGGGTCACAGAACTAGTAAGTGTTAAGTGTCTGAGGCTGGATTTGAACTCAGGTCCTCCTAACTCCAGGGCCGGTGCACTATCCACTGTGCCACTTAGCTGCCCCCACCTTGTAGTCTTTTTTTTGGGTTTTTTATTGAGGCAATTGGGGTTAAGTGACTTGCCCAGGGTCACACAGCTAGTGAGTGTAAGTGTCTGAGGCCGGATTTGAACTCAGGTCCTCCTGACTCCAGGGCCGGTGCTCTATCCACTGCGCCACCTAGCTGCCCCACCTTTTACTCTTAATAACGTCACCTTATGAAGATGCTTAACCACCTGAAAAATGAGGATAATTATGCTTTCACTGCTTGCTTCACAGGGTCATTGGGAAGGAAGAAGCATTTTGTAAGCCTTAAAGTGTAATAGAAATGTGAAGTATTACTATTGCTCCCATTTTGCAGATGAGAAAGTTGAGGCCCAACAAGGCGAAGAGACTCGCCTTAAGGTCTCACAGCTTACTCAGTAGCAGAGCCAGAATTTGAATTCATGTCTTCTAATCAAGATCCAGCAGTCTTATAACTAACACTCTATTCCATTCAATAAACATTTATTTTGAGTGCTTATTATGAGCAGGGCTCTGTGCTGGGGCCGGGGAGTAGAAACAAAAATGAATAGTCCCTGCCTTCAAGAAGCTCACGTTCTCCTGAAGAAACACAACACAGAGGAAAGGGAAATGCAAGGAAATGGAAAGATAGATGACAGAGACAGAGAGACAGAGAGACAGAGAGACAGAGAGACAGACAGAAACAGAAACAAGACAGAGACAGAGAGAGACAGACAGAAACAGAAACAAGACAGAGACAGAGAGAGACAGACAGAGGCAGAGACAGAGGGAGAGAGACAGAAACAAAGACAGAGAAAGAGAGGAGAGACAGAGATCAAGATAGAGCTAGAGACAGAAATTGAGATATGTTGGTTGGTTCCTTGTCCTTTGTTCTCAGAGAGGACCAGAATGACATCACTATGGTAGAGTCAAGTTACAGCGTGCCTGACTGTGGCTGATCAGACCAATATGAGCTCAGAAGGCTCTACTGCAGGTTGGACACAAATAATCCATGTGAACATTTGGAGTGGAATCTTTAAATCTGTGCCTCTCATGTTTCTTTTGAGCTACTTCAATTCTGCTTTGCTCACAAGGCACGGCACCTTCTCTGATTTGGGCATGCCATGCCAGGCGGTCCTGTGCCAGTGTCTCTCATGTCATACAATCAATTCCAAAGTTCTTCAGAGGCCTTGAGAGTGTCCTTGTATTGTTTCTTCTGACCATCATGTGAGTGCTTGCCTTGTATGAGTTCTCCATAAAATAGTCTTTTAGGCAAGCATACATTTGGCATTAGAACAATGTGGCCAACCCATTGGAGTTGTGCTCTCTGCAGTAGAGTTTATTTGTTTTGTTTTGTTTGTTTGTTTTGTGGGGCAATGAGGGTTAAATGACTTGCCCAGGGTCACACAGCTAGTGCCAAGTGTCTGAGGCTGGATTTGAACTCAGGTCCTCCTGAATCCAAGGCCAATGCTTTATCCACTGCACCACCTAGCTGCCCCTCGCAGTAGAGTTTAAATGCTTGGCAGTTCAGCTCAAGAAAGGACCTCAGTGTCTGGTATCTTATGCTGCCAGGTGATCTTCAGAATCTTCCTGAGACAATTCAAATGGAAGCAATTCAGTTTCCTGGCATGGCGCTGGTAGACTGCCCAGGTTTCACAGGCATACAACAGTGAGGTCAGCACAATGGCTCTGTAGACCTTCAGTTTGGTAGTCAGTGTAAAACTCTCCTCTCCCACACTTTTCCTTGGAGCCTCCCAAACGCTGAGTTAGCTCTGGCAATGTATGTGTCAACCTCATTATCAATGTGCACAGCCCTGCCAAGGTAAGTGAACTTATCTACAGTTTTCAAAACTTCTCCATTTGCTGTAACTGACAGTTCCACGTATGGATGGTGTGGTGCTGGCTGATGGAACACCTGTGTTTTCTTGGTGTTCAATGGTAGGCCCCAATTATCGCAAGCAGCAGAGAATTGGCCATACTTTGTTGCATCTCAGCTTCAGAGGCTGTATTGAGTGCACAATCATTTGTGAACAAAAAGTCACGCACAAACACTCCCTCCACTTTAGTCTTGGCTTGTGGCCTTCTCAAGGTTGAAGAATTTTCCATCAGTGCGGTAGCTGACTTTGATGCCACGATCAAATGCCTCATTGAAGGCATTTGATAACATGGCTGAAAACGTGTTAAAAAGCATGGGAGCAAGCACACAGCCCTGTTTCACTCCACTGCTGACTGGGAAAGTGCAAGAGCATTGCCCATCATCCAGAACTGGGCAAACATGCCATTGTGAAATTGACATACAATCATCGTGAAATTGACATACAATCATCGTGAAATTGACATACAGCCATCGTGAAATTGACATACAGTCATCGTGAAATTGACATACAGTCACCGTGAAATTGACATACAGTCATCATGAAATTGACATACAGTCATCATGAAATTGACATACAATCATCATGAAATTGACATACAATCATCATGAAATTGACTTACAACTCTGACCTTCATTTGCCAGCCTTTTTTCCATGCAGCGCTGCTATTTAGATGAGACACCTGCTGAGTTCTCCCACAACAAGAGCCGTTCTTTCAGGTCTACTGGATTTTGTGTTGTCTATAAGTATGTGCACATTCCACATACCAATAGTGAGTGGAATTACCTTTGTGGAAGTTTTTGTACATTATTTTGTGTGTGTTTTGACCTCAGGGTGGGGTCTGTACTTTCCATGGTAAACAGGCCAGAGTTGAATAAGCAGACAATTTTTAGGGCACATTTTCTAGAAACCTTCCTCACACCGGGAGGCGAGCAGTGCGGTCCTCAAAAAAGGCTGCTCAGATACATGAGGGGGCTGCCAAATTCCACTGCTGCTTCAGTCCAGTGAGAAGAAGACCCTATGGTCTGGGGCCCCGTTGCCACAGGACTTTGAGATAAGTAAAAATGGTAAAATGGTATGGGTGAGGTCTTTTGACTCGTGCATAAATTGGATTTATGTGAGGCAGAGTTGCATGAAGTTGTAGGCCTCAGTTTCTCTTCCAGAGTTGTCACAGTCCCGTACCAGGACAGAGATAAGTCTCTGAAGATGCAGCGGACGACCTTGGTGTCTTCGAAGTCTAACCAACCTCTAGGCTCCACTGCACCTGTTTTAGCTGCCTTCATGGCCATTGGAAGACATTGTTCTCATTTTCTGTTTCCACCAGGGGAAGTGTAGACACCCCCCTCATTCACCAAAGGGTTTGCGACCCCTCGATTACCCTCAACTTGGTTTAGCCTGTCCGCTGACATGGTTTACCGGGTTGTGTCCTCTGCTCATGCTACAGCTTCTTGGAGCCACAGGTGAGAGTTAGGTAGATCGGGTGGACACCAAAGGTAGATAAGCAGTCCTGAAATGGACTGTCCTCACACCAGAGGTACTAGTCTTCCCTGAACACACTGTATACCCCAAGAGATATATAGCACCCCTCTGGGTTTGCTCCCCCAATTGACACTAGTAGAGGTTGACTAGTAGTAGAGGTTGGTGTCATGAGAGGTGGCTTCTACTGCTCTCAGGGTTCTAAGGTTAACCCAGTGAGTGGGTGGCTCTCTTCCTAAAACTAGCACTTGGAAAAACAAAAAAAGAAAAAGAAAGAAAGAAAGGGGCAGCTAAGTGGCACAGTAGATACAGTACCAGCCCTGGAATCAGGAGGACCAGAGTTCAAATCTGACCTCAGACACTTGACACTTACTAGCTGTGTGACCCTGGGCAAGTTACTTAACCCCCCCCCCCCAAAAAAAAAAAAAGAAAGAAAGAAAGAAAGAAAGAAAAAAGAAAGTACTTACTATGTTTGGGGCAGCTAGGTAGTGCAGTGGATAGAGCACTGGCCCTGGATTTAGGAGGACCTGAGTTCAAATCCGGGCTCAGACACTTGACACTTACTAGCTGTGTGACCCTGGGCAAGTCACTTAACCTCAATTGCCTCACCAACCAAAAACAAACAAAAAAACAAAAAAGAAAAAAGAAAAACCCTAGCAGTCAAGCCCCCAACTGGTGCGCTTCTTCTTAACAGTCAAATAGTAGAGTAATTTAGTCTTTTAGTAAAGCGATATACTCAAATGTCCAAAACAGCTACAAAGCATTTCTCCTTCAAAGTTGTGGTGTACTCTCCTACAAATACACATAGAGTTCATGAAGAAGAGTGAGCATTAGCTTAAAGTTCAATAGTAGTGGGGCATCTTTGTTGTCAAAGCAACTCACAACTCCAATAACTTCAGGGCCTTGATGCCATTTCTTTCTTGGGAGGGTTGTCAAAAAACCCCCAACAACTCAAAAACAACCTATTGTGTGATATCATTTTATAGATGAGGAGTTCTACTGTTTGGCTGGACTGGCTCCTAAGAGGGCATGGCATCTCAGCCAGACAGGTTGATCTCATTTTAGACTGGATCAAGCAGGTCACTCAGTTGTGGGAGCTGGCTCCTCCCCAAGCTCAGCTCTTGCTGGGGTGTCTCAGGTAGGTCACTCTACTACTGGGCAGCTACTGCCAAGTCAGGACAGTTGAGTAATAGTATCCACTCCACTAGGGTGTTATTGTTTTCTTTTTCTTTTTCTTTTTCTTTTTCTTTTTCTTTTTCTTTTTCTTTTTCTTTTTCTTTTTCTTTTTCTTTTTCTTTTTCTTTTTCGAAAGGGCAACGACCCTTTGTCTAATATCAACAGAATGCTCCTCTCTTTGACTCCAGCAGTTCAGCTTTGAGGTTTGTTATTTCTGGACAAGTGAGGAGAGATTTTCTGTTGGATAAAATCTTCCTATTTCAGGGGCGACTAGGTGGCGCAGTGGATAGAGCACCGGCCCTGGAGTCAGGAGTACCTGAGTTCAAATCTGGCCTCAGACACTTAACACTTGCTAGCTGTGTGACCCTGGGCAAGTCACTTAACCCCAATTGCCTCACTAAAAAAAAAAATCTTCCTATTTCAGAAGTGATTATCCTTGGTTTTGGCCTCCACCTTATGATGACCAAGAATGTCACATTTCCCAGATTCTTTTGGGGTCTTATGCAGATGAGTGTGTGGGGACAAAAGTAGGAATGCATCTTCATTGTCTCACCGGCTTTTTCACATAAATTTGAGCTACTCAAGTTCCAGACTCTTTTTTTTTTTTTAGTGAGGCAATTGGGGTTAAGTGACTTGCCCAGGGTCACACAGCTAGTAAGTGTTAAGTTTCTGAGGCCGGATTTGAACTCAGGTACTCCTGACTCCAGGGCTGGTGCTCTATCCACTGCCACCTAGCTGCCCCTCCAGACTCTTTCTAAGGTGTGGAATGCTTCTTTCACATCCTAAAGGTCTTCACCTTTACGTTTCAATGTCCATATTTTTGCTCTTTAAGACCTTCAGCTTTGTTTGAAGTTCAAAGGATGCAATATATATGTACACACACATATACCTGTGGATACATGTGTTCACATATACATACACACATGTATTACATATAGACACACAAACACACAAATATAGACACATGTACACATTAAATACATTTTTTTTGCTAGACCTGTGATTTCATGATGAATTCCAAGTGAGGAAACTCCTTCCACTAATGCAGGTTGATAGCTTCTCTGGAACATATTGTCCTAAAGAATACCTGGGAGGCACTGAGAGATTAAGCCTCTTGTCCAGTGCCATACCACCAGCACGTGTCAGAAGACTTACTCTCTCCTCAAGTCCTCCTGTCTCCAAAGCCAACTCTTTAGCCTCCACACCAAGCTGCCTTTCATGGAAACAAAATATATATGGAGTAAAGGGGAAGGGGAGGTGAGAGAGAGTGAAGAGTCAAAGATGATTCCTGGGTTGTGAGCTTGAGGGACTGGGAGATGATGTTGCCCTTGACAGTAACAGGGAAGATAGGCAGGGAGGGTTTGGACAGAAAGATAACAATTCTGTTTTGGACAAATGAATTTAAGATGTCTACTGAACAGCTACTCTAAGATGTCTGAAAGGCCATTGGAGATGTGATATTGCGGGTCAGCAGAGAGATTGGGGCAGAGCAGGTAGATTTAAAAATCATCAGCATAGAGATGGTAATTAAATCTATAGGAGCTGATGAGATCACCAAGTGAAGTAATATAGAGGGAGAAGAGAGGGGAGCCCAGGACAGAACCCTGAGGGACACCTGAGGTTGTAGTGTGTGATCTGTGTGAGGAACCAGCAAAGAAGACAAAGAAGGAGTGGTCAGATAGGCAGGAGGAGAACCAGGAGAGAGCAGTGTCCTGAAAACCTAGAGAGAATGGTCAGTAGTGTCAAAGGCTGTGGGGGGTGGAGAGGGGTGGGTGGGTTAGGGAGAATGAGGATTGAGAAAAGGCCTTTAGATTTGACCACTAAGGGATCAATGGTAACTTTGGAGATAGCAGTCATGGTGGAACATCAAAGTCAGAAGTGGGATTGTAAGAGGGAGAGAGGAGAGAAAGTGGAGGTATCATAGACCTCTTCTTGAGGAATTTAGCTACAGGGCAGAAGAGACATGGAACAACAGTTAGCAGTGATGGAAGGATCAAGTGAGGGTTTTTGTTTTTTTTTCCCAGGGTAAGGGAGACAAAGATGTGTCTGTAGGTAGTAGGGCAGGAGGCAGTAGACAGGAAGAGATTGAAAATAAGGAAAAGACCTGGAAAGATCTACATGAACTGAAGCAGAGTGAAATGTACTATATACAAAATAACAGCAATAGTGTAAGATGATCTGCTGGGAAGCATGTGGTTATTTTCAGCAATGCAATGGTCCAATATAACTCTGAAGGACTTATGAAAATTGCAATCCATCTACAGAGAAAGAATTGATGGTATCTGAAAACAGATTGAAGCATAATTTTTTTTGAAAGTTCCTTAATCTGAAGTTTTCTTTTTATCTGTTTTCTCTCACAACCTAGCTAATGTGGAGATGTTTTCCATGACTACTCATGTATAACTTACATTGAATTGCTTGAGTTCTTGGGAGTAGGGGGTGGGAAGGGAGGGAGGAAGAGAAGTTGGAACACAAAGCTTTAAAAAATTGATGTCAAAATGTGTTTTTTACATGTAATTTGGAAAATAAATAAAATTCTAAACAGAGAAAAGAAAATAAGTGAAAGAGTAGGGATGACAGAAGAGCCAATCTGTTGGAGGAAACAGGATGGAGTGGGATTGCTTGTGAGAGCAGAAGGGATAGCCTTTGTAAGGAGTAAGGCCACCTTATCATGTGAGATAGGGGTGAAGGAAGAGATAGTGGCAGAAGACATCTAAGTGATGGGAGATGAGAAAGAGGGGAGAAGAGGGAATTCATGGTGAGTGGCCTCAATGTTTCTCTATAAAATATGAAGCAAAGTTCAAATCTGAGAGAGTGGGTAGAGGGGTAGCCATGGGAGGCTTGAGTGGGGATGAAAAAGTTTGGGAGAGCAGATGTGGAGAGGGGGGATAGTGAGTTAATGAAGGAAGTATATTACCATTGCCTAGCAGCAGTGAAGGCCCAGTTGAAGTTATAACATAAATTTGTAGTAGATCCAATCAGAACGGTTGTGTGATTTTCTCCACCACTGTCCAGCAGTATCTGTATAGGAGCAAAGGCGGTAAATACACCTCCTACTCACCTTCACTAGTGAGAGTCCCTTCAAATCTCAACTAAAGTACTACCTTCTATATAGAATGTCTTCCTGGATTTCCCCATTCCTCCCCCTCCTACCAGGTGTTGTGGTAGACAGCACTCTGGGCTTGGAATCAGGATGACCAGAGTTTAAATCTCACCTGAGATAGCTTACTTTGTGCACTAAGGCAAGTCACTTACTTAGTCTCTCAGCTTCTTTTTCCCCATCTGTAAAATTAAAATAATAATAGCATTTGCCTTACAGGGTTGTCTGTTGTGAGAATACAATAAGATGAAAAATATAAAACAAATTACAAACTGAAAGAGCTATTATCATTATTATTGAAATGATCTTGTATCCATTTTATACATGTGGACCATCTCCTCCAGCTGGATTGTAAACTCTTAGAGGGAGGGACTGTCTCATTTTTGTTTATCCCTAGCACCTAGCACTTTGCCTGGTATACAGGAGATGCTGGATCATGGCTTGTTGATCCAGGTGGCCCAGTGGATAAAGCCCAGAGTTCCTGGAGTCAAAAAGACCTGAGTTCAAATCTGTCCTCAGGCACTTATTAGATGTGTGACCCTGGGCAAGTCGCTTCACCCTGTTTGCCTCAATTTCCTCATCTGTCAAATGAGCGGGAGAAGGAAATGGCAAACTGCTCCAGTATCTCTGCCAAGAAAACCCTGAAAGGTGTCATGATGAGTCAGGATGAAAAATGATTAACCAACCCCTTCCTTCTGACAAAATTCAGCAAACACTTCTTAAGCCTCTGTATGAAAAACCCTGTGCTCATCAAATACTCACACTAAATGGAGCCCGCCTCCAATGACACAGGTCTCTAGCCGCCCACTTATACCCATTCTCCCAGAAGTTCAGCAGTGGGTCTGCCTAAGGTTTTGGGGAGTCTGCCTTGCTTTCCTCTTGACACCAGGAAGATGCTGATGGAACACTCAGATATCCATCTGTCATCCCTTTCCCTTGTCAGCTGGAGTTGCAGGGGAATTGAGGCTCAGTCCTGCCTTCCAGAAGCTTACTATGTGAAGAATATGAACATAGCTAGTCAGGATTCTAGGGAGAGAATGATGGGAATAAAGAAGTCTGAGGAAATCCAAGAGGGGGAAATACCTGTTAGCTGAAGGAAGGAAGGAAGGGGGAGCAGCTAGGTGGTGCAGTGGATAAAGCACTGGCCCTGGATTCAGGACGACCTGAGTTCAAATCTGGCCTCAGACACTTAACACTTACTAGCTGTGTGACCCTGGGCCAAGTCACTTAACCCCAATTGCCTCACCAGAAAAACAAAACAAAACAAAGCAAAAAAAGGAATGAAGGAAGGGTTTGTTCATCCAGGTGGCCCCTGAGCTAGATCCTAATGAAAGAGGCTTTCAAAAGGTTGATAGGAAAGGAGTGCATGAAAAACCTGGGGACTTACTGGAATGAATTTTGAAGAGAGACAGAAGATAGAGCTCCATCCAGGCCCAGAGAGTCATCCAGTTGAGCTGGTCCCTGATTTACCACAAAGGCTTGTGCCTAAGGAGAAACCAAGCCTCGGGGTGCACGTACAGAAAGAGTGTCAGTGGAGGGAAATTGAAACACATTTTCCTTTGTTCTGGGCACTACCTAGCTTTAACATAGGGAGGGCACCAAATTCAGAACAAAAGAATGATTAGCCTTGACAATGGGAATATGAACAGGATCTGATTCACACTTGTGCTAATTGTGGCTCTTTGGATGCTTTGAAAAAAATCTGGGTGGAGAAGAGGGTTCTGTCAGTTTTACAAATCCAGAGTTTAACAGACTCAGAACTAACAGTTAATATCTGACCCAACTTTAAAGTGGAGGAAAATCCATCCTCCTGTGTCCCACCTGGTCATGGGCTTCATCAAACTTATCTGGGCTGCTCTTTGCTGATGTCACCAGGTCTGTACCATAATGGGGGGGGGGTGAGGAATGTTCCTTAAAAATGCCCTCCCATTTTTTTTTTCTGTAATTCATATCTCTATAGCCTTCTTGGCTCATAAAGTGCATTTTTTTCCAACAATCCCCCTGAGAGAGGAAGTACAAGAGAGGGAGTGTGGCTCAGTGGAAAGTGTGTTGAGTTTGGAATCAAAATACCTCTTCTGATTCTAGATCTATCACTGTTATCCTGAGCAAGTCGATTGACATCTTGGAGCCTCATTTCTCATAGCGTTGTGGTAATGATGTAGGAGGCAAAAAGGGGTTAACAGAAAAACCTAAGGTCCAAGCTCTGATTCAGATATTAGCTCTAAAGGGGATTCAGACCCCAGGTAATGGATAACTTAAGATCTGGGAAGCAAGTCAGGGCCCAGTTTCTCACATACCCACATTAATCAGTACCCATAACAAGAACATAAAGGGGCAGGTCATATAACAATGATATACTGACAGGCTATAGAAAATCAAACTAGAAATAAATGAAAAATTTTTTGAAATTTTGAAAAAATGTTTTGAAACTAAGCCATGGGAATCAGAAAGAGAAAGGGCCAAATTTGTCCCCAGATTCACCTAATGACGTGTAAACCATAAAAATACACCTCCAGTGGATAGAGCACAGGCCCTGGATTCAGGAGTACCTGAGTTCAAATCTGGTCTCAGACACTTAACACTTACTAACTGTGTGACCCTGGACAAGTCACTTAATCCCAATTGCCTCCTTAAAAAAAGACAAAACAACAACAACAAAAAAACCACACCTCCACAGAAAAAGGTACCTATCTCAGGGGTTGATTTAAACCCCCAGGAACTCCAAATTAAGATAAGCCCTCCCCTGTACCTCCCTAAGGTGGAGATTATTATAATGAGACTGATAATCAGTTTATCCATACTATAAATATAACTGTCTTTCCTTTCCTAATTCGAGAAATACCTTTCCACTATTCTGGTTCTCTCCTTGTGGTTACCCACGTTATTGCAATAAAACTTGGGAAATTGAGTCACTGAGTCTTGTAATTCTTTTGGGATGACTCATGATCAATTTGACCCTAATTCCATCCCACATCAGTAAGACTAATTTTTTTTTTTAGTCAATTAGTCATGTCTGATTCTTATCACCTTATTTGGGGTTTACTTGGCAAAAATACCGGAGTGTTTTGCTATTTCCTTCTCCAGACAATTTTACAGATGAGGAAACTGAGGCAAACAAGGTTAAGTGACTTGCCCAGGGTCACACAGCTAGTAAGTGTCTGAGGTCAGATTTGAACTCAGGTTCTCTTGACTCCAGAGTTGCACTCTATCCACTGTGCCACCTAGTTGCCCTAAAACTAATGATGGTTCAGTATAAACAGTGCAGAGTATTTAGCCAGAGGATCTAGGTTGAACTCTTTACTGTATTTGGCAAGTTACTTACTCTCTTCACAAATTTGTGTGCCATCCTTGAGCAGGGGCCATGTTAATCTTTTCTGTATCCTTCCAATTTTAGTATATGTGCTGCTGGAGTGAGCACCAAGTTACTTATTCTCACTCAGTCTTCATCTTCTTTCTTCACCTGAAAAACATGAGGATTTGGTGCCATTAAAAAAAATTATTTAAAATTTTTTTTGGTGGGGCAATGAGGGTTAAGTGACTTGTCCAGGGTCACACAGCTAGTAAGGCCATTTTTTTTTTGAGACTCACTCTCCCCATCTCATCCAGGCTGGTACTGCAATGACCACTCATGAACTGATCCCTATACTGCTCTGTACAAAAGCTTTGACCTGCTCTGTTTCTGACCCAAGGACCTTTGCCCCTCCTTAGGCTACCTGGTGGAGCCTGTTGATAGCCCTGCCCCCCTCCCCCCCATACCTTCTGTCTCTCCAATAATAATGGTGCTAGACAGTGGATAGAGCACCGGCCCTGGAGTCAGGAGTACCTGAGTTCAAATCCGGCCTCAGACACTTAACATTTACTAGCTGTGTGACCCTAGGCAAGTCACTTAACCCCAATTGCCTCACTAAAAAAAAAAACAAAAAAAAACCCCAAAAACCCAAAAACAACAACAACAAAAAAAATAATGGTGCTAGACTCAGTGCAGACAGGAGGCAATCACCTTTAGCTGGACTGCAACTTAGAAGTCCGAACCTCAAGCAATCCAATAGCTTCAAACCCTCCCCCTCTCCCAAACGGAGATTACAAGCAGGGGTGTGCTGGTAAATATTTAACTAGAGACTTTCCAGAAGGGGGGGGGGACCTTATAAATAGGACACACCTTTAAAAAAGATTTCTAATACAGTATTTATTTTTTCCCAATTACATGTTAAAACATTTTTAACATTCGGGTTTTTTTTTGTTGTTTTTGTTTTGTTTTTTTTTTTGCAGGGCAATGGGAGTTAAGTGACTTGCCCAGGGTCTCACAGCTAGTAAGTGTCAAGTGTTTGAGGCCGGATTTGAACTCAGGTACTCCTGAATCCAGGGCCGGTGCTTTATCCACTGCACCACCTAGCTGCCCCAACATTTGTTTTTAAAAATTTTGAGTTTCAGGGGCAGCTAGGTGGCCGCAGTAGATAGAGCACTGGCCCTGGAGTCAGGAGGACCTGAGTTCAAATCCAACCTCAGACACTTAACACTTACTAGCTGTGTGACCCTAGGCAAGTCACTTAACCCCAATTGCCACACACACACACACACACACACACACACACACACACACAAAATTTGAGTTCCAAATTCTCTCCCTTCCTCTTTTCCCTTCCCCCTCATTGAGAAGGCAAGCAATTTGATATAGGTGATACACGTGTAGTCATGCAAAACATATTTCTGTGTTAGTAATGTTGTAAAAGAAAACAGAGACCAAAAAAACCCCAAGAAAAATAAAGAAAGCAAAAAAGTATCTTTAATCTGCATTCAAACCATCAGTTTTTTCTCTGGAGGTGGATAGCATTTTTCATCATAAATTCTTTGGAATGCTGAAAATTGCTAAGTCATTCACAGTTGATCATCAGGCAATATTGCTGTTACTATGTACACTGTTCTGGTACTACTCAACTTTGTATCATTTCATGTAAGTCTTTCCAGGTTTTTCCAAAAGCATCCTGCTCATCATTTCTTTGAGCACAGTAGTATTTCATCACAATCTTATATGACAATTTGTTCAGCCATTTCCCAACTGATGTCATTCCTTTGATTTCCCATTCTTGGCCACCACAAATAGAGCTACTATAAATATATATATATATATATATATATATATATTTTTTTTTTTGGGGGGGGTGTTTTTTTAAGGCAGGCAATTGGGGTTAAGTGACTTGCCCAGGGTCACACAGTGTATATATATATATATATATTTTTTTTTTTTTGCAGGGCAATGAGGGTTAAGTGACTTGCCCAGGGTCACACAGCTAGTAAGTGTCAAGTGTCTGAGGCTGGATTTGAACTCAGGTCCTCCTGAATTCAAGGCCAGTGCTTTATCCAGTGTGCCACCTAGCTGCCTCCTATAAATATTTTTGTACAAGTAAGTCTTTTTCTCTTTTTGAGATGTTTTTGGGATATAAACCTAGTAGTGGTATTGCTGGATCAAAAGGTAGGCACAGTTTTATAGCCCTTTGGGTGTGGTTCCAAATTGCTCTCCAGAATGGTTGGATTAGTTCACAACTCTACCAATGGTGGATTAGTGTCCCAGTTTTCCCATATCCCCTCCAATATCCAACAATTTCCTTTTTTTCCACAACTTTACCAATAGTGTTGTGGTGTCCCAGTTTTCTCACATTTCCTCCAACATTTGGAATTTTCCTTTCTGTCATGTTAGCTCATCTAATAGGTGTGAAGTGGTTTTTCAGAGTTGTTTTAATGTTCATTTCTCTAATCAATAATGATTTAGAGCATTTTTTCATATGATTATAGATAGCTTTGATTTCTTCCTCTGAAAACTCTTTGTTCATATCCTTTGATATGACCATTTATCAATTTGTGAATGACTTGGAATCTTATAAATTTAATTCACTTCTCTGCATGTTTGAGAAATGAGGCCTGTATCAGAGAAACTTGCTATAATTTTTTTTCTCCAGCATTTTTTTCTTTTGCTTTCCTTCTAATCCTGGCTGCATTGGTTTTGTTTGTGCATAAACTTTTAAATTTAATGTAATTAAAATGATCTATTCTACAACCTGTAATTCTTTCTGTCTCTTGTTCAGTCATAAATTCTTCCCTTATCTGTAGATCTGACAGGTAAACTATTTCATTCTCCCCTAATTTGCTTATGATAGCACCCTTTATCTCTAAATCCTGTACCTATTTTGACCTTATCTTGGTATGAGGGATTAGATGTTGGTCTAGACCTAGTTTCTGCCAAACTGCTTTCCAGTTTTCCAAGAAATTTTTGCCAAATAGTGAGTCCTTGTCCCCAAAGTTCAGATCTTGGGGTTTGTCAAACACTAGATTACTAAGGTAATTTACTACTGTATACTGTATACTGTATACCCAATCTATTCCACTGATCTATCATTCTATTTCTTAGCCAGTACCAGATTGTTTTGACGATTACCACTTTGTAATATAGGTTAAGATCTGGTACAGCTAGGCTACCTTCCTTCACATTTTTTTATTGATTCCCTTGATATTCTTGACTTTTTGTTCTTCCAGATGAATTTTGTTATTATTTTTTCTAGGTCTATAAAATATTTTTTTGTTTAATTGGTATTGCACTGAATAAGTGAATTAAGTTAGGTAGAATTGTCATTTTTACTATATTGGCTCAGCCTACCCATGATCAATTAATATTTTTTCAATTCTTTAGATTTGACTTTGTGTGAAAAGTGTTTTATAATTGTGTTTATATAGTTCCTTGGTTTGTCTTGGAAGGTAGATTCCCAAATGTTTTATATTTTCTACAGTTATTTTAACTGGAATTTCTCTTTCTATCTCTTGCTGCTGGACATTGTTGGTAATACATAGAAATGCTGATAATTTATGTGTTTTTTTTTAATCCTGTAACTTTGCTAAAGTTATTCATTATTTCAACTAGTTTTTCAGTTGATTCTCTAAGTATACCATCATATCTGTAAAGAATGATGGTTTTGTTTCCTCATTGCCTATTCTAATTTCTTCAATTTCTTTTTCTTCTTTTATTGCTGTGGCTAGAATTTCTTTTTTTTTTTATTTTTTAGCAACAAACATTTATATTATTTTTTCCAGTTACATGTAAGGATAGTTTTCAACAATCATTTTCATAAGATTTAGAGTTCCAGGGGGCAGCTAGGTGGTGCAGTGGATAAGTACCAGCCCTGGATTCAGGAGTACCTGAGTTCAAATCTGGCCTCAGACACTTGACAGTTACTAGCTGTGTGACCCTGGGCAAGTCACTTAACCCCCATTGCCCTGCAAAAAACCAAAAAACAAAAGATTTAGAATTCCAAATTTTTCTCCCTCCCTTTCCTCCCCCCTCCACAAGATCACAACCAGGTTATATATGTAAAATCCACAAGTGTTCTTTTTATTAGTTCTTTCTATGGGGGTACATAGTAAGCTTCCTCATTAGTTCCTTGGGATTGTCTTGGATCATTGCACTGCTGAGAGTAGTTAAGTCATTCACAATTGCTCATTGAACAATACTGCTGTCACTATGCACAATGTCCTCCCAGCTCTGCTCACTTCACTATACATCGATGTTCATTAATCTTTCCAGGTTTTTCAGGGATCATCCTGTTTGTCATTTCCTGTAGCACAAAACCATTCCACTACAATCATATAGCATAGCTTTTTCCATCGTTCCTCAATTGATGGACATTCCCTTGATTCTCAATTCTTAGCCTCCACCTAGAGTTGCTATAAATATATATATATATAAATTTTTATTTTATTTTTTTTGCGGGGCCATGGGGGTTAAGTGACTTGCCCAGGGTCACACAGGTAGTGTCAAGTGTCTGAGGCCGGATTTGAACTCAGGTCCTCTTGAATCCAGAGCCAGTGCTTTATCCACTGCGCCACCTAGCTGCCCCTATAAATATTTTTTGTACAATTTTCCCCCTTTTCTCTTTTTCATGATTACTATTGTTAACTGTTTCCCTTCCATCCTATTCCCTTCCCCATGATATTTATTCTATTATCCATCTTCTTTCATGCTATCACTCTTCAAAAGGGATTTGCTTCTGTATGTCCACTCCCCCACTCTGCCCTTCCTTCTTTTGCCCCTCTCTCTTTATCTCCTATCCCTCCTATTTTCCTGCAGGGTTAGAGAGATTACTCCTCCCAATTGAGTGTGTACATTATTCCCTCCTCGAGCCAGTTCTAATGAGATTGAGGTCTTTGAGCCAATTCTGATGAGTGTTAGGCTCAATTACTGCCCAGATAAAATAGATTACTATACACAGTTGGGTGTGTCTTTTAGTCCCTCCTAGAGACAGCTCTGATGAGTTTAAGGTCTTTGAACCTTTTCTGATGAGTATAAAATTCATTTACTGCCCTGGTCCTCTCTCATCTCTTTCCCCACTCCATAAGCCTTTTCCTGCTTCTTTCTTGTAGGATTTTACCTCTGCCCTTCCCCCTATCCCAGTGCATTCCCTTCACCCCTCAATTTAACCCTAAAGATGTCATCACCTAGCCAGGTGACACAGTGGACAAAGCATCACCCCTGGACCCAGGGGGATCTCAGCCAAAACCCGGCCTTAGACACAAGGCAGTCGCCCACTGTACAACCCCAGGTATGTCCCCCAGCTCCAATTTTTTATGGTTCTCTAGGGTCTTGTATTTGAAAGTCAAATTTGCCATTCAGTTCAGGTCTTTTCATCACAAATATCTGAAAGTCTTCTTTTTCATTAAAGTCCCATTTTTTCCCCTGAAAGACTATGATGAGTTTTGCTGGGTAGGTGATTCTTGGTTGTAATCCCATTTCCTTTGCCCTCTGGAATATCATATTCCATGCCCTCCAGTCCTTTAATGTAGAAGCTGCTAGATCCTGTGCTATCCTGACTGGGGCTCCACAGTACTTGAATTCTTTCTTTTTGGCATCTTGCAACATTTTCTCCTTGACCTGAGAGCTCTGGAATTTGGCTATAATATTCCTAGGAGTTTTCCTTTTGGGATCTCTTTCTGGAGGTGATTGGTGGATTCTTTCAATTTCTATTTTAGCTTCTGCTTCTAGAATTTCAAGGCAATTTTCCCTGAGAATATCTTGGAAGATGATGTCTAAGCTCTTTCCTTGATCATGGTTTTCAGGTAGACCAATAATTTTCAAATTATCTCTCCTGGACCTGTTTTCCAGGTTGGCAGTTTTTCCCAGAAGATATTTCACATTGCCCTCTATTTTTTTTTTTCATTTGGATTTGCTTTATTGTGCCTTGGTTTCTCATAAAGTCACTGGCTTCCATTTGTTCAGTCCTCATTCTTAGGCAATTATTTTCATCAGAGAGCTTTTGTACCTCCTTTTCCATTTGGCCAATTTGACTTTTCAAGCTGTTGACTTTTTTCTCATGTCTTTCCTGCATTGCCCTCATTTCTCTTTCCATTTTTTCCTCTACCTCTCTAACTTTATCTTCACAGTCCTTTTTGAGCACCTCTATGGCCTGCGACCAATTCGTATTTTTCTTGGAAGCTTTAGATATAGGGGCCCTGATGTTGACATCTTCCTCTGAGGGTGCCCCTTGGTCTTCCTTGTTACTGAAGAAACTTTCTATGGTCCTTACCTTTCTCTGTCTGCTCATCTTGCCTTTCTTTTACTTGACTTTTAGCTCCTTAAAGTGGGGCACTGTTTCCAGGCTACAGTATCCCAAGCTTAAGAAGTCCCAGGTGGTATGATTTAAGGAGGATCAGGTTCTTCACTCACCTGGCCTGTTCCCTGGTCCTAGATGACCCCAGACCAACTTGCTAATCAACCAACTTTGTGTGCTGTGGTTGTTAGCTCTGAGGAGCCTGTGCCCCATCCCCGACCTGGGCCACTGCTACTCAAGCCTACCTCCTGGTTCTCAGCAGGAGTGAAAAATCCAAGTTCTGCCTTAGCACCAGCAGAGACCCCTGTAGTCTCCCCCCTGCCCAGGGCTCAGCCCTCTCACCAGACTGTGAGCTTAGTTCCAGACTACACTGGTGCTTCAGCTGATTCAGAGGCTCTGGGGGTCTCCTTCTCTGGTGAGGACTTCCTGGGACTGGATCTGTGTCAGGGTGACTGGGGGGTTGGGCTCAACTCCTGTATCAGCACAGCAGCTCCCTCCTTCTGACCTTCCAAGTTAGAAGATGATTTTAGCACATTCTTCTGTGAGTTTTGCTCTGTGGCTAGAATTTCTAATACAATTTCAAATAACAGTGGTGATAATGGGCATTCTTGCTTCTCTGCTGATCCTATCAAGAAGGCTTCTAGCTTATCTCCATTAGAAATAATGCTTGCTAATGGTTTTAGATAGATACTACTTATCATTTTAAGGAAAGCTCCATTCATTCCTATGCTTTCTAGTGTTTTAATAGGACTGAGCATTGTATTTTGTCAAAAGCTTTTTCTACATCTTTTGAGAAAATTATATGATTTCTGTTGGTTTTGATATTGATAGGGTCAATTATGCTGATAGTTTTCCTAATATTGAACAATCCCTGTATTCCTGGTCATAGTATATCATCTTTGTGATATATTGCTATAATCTCCTTTCTAGTATTTTATTTAAAATTTTTACATAAATATTCAATAGTGAAATTGGTCTATAGTTTTCTTTCTCTGTTTTTGTTCTTCCTGGTTTAGGTATCCATACCATATTTGTGTCATAAAAGGAATTTGGAAGGACTCCTTCTTTGCCAATTTTTTTTCAAATAGTTTTTATGGTATTGGAATGAATTGTTCTTTAAATGTTTGGTAGAATTCACTTGTGAATTCATCTGGTGCTGGTGATTTTTTTCTTAGGGAGTTCATTGATGCCTTATTCAATTTCTTTTTCTTAGATACTGTTATTTAAATATTCTATTTCCTCTTCTCAATCTGGGCAATTTACATAAAAATTTATCCATTTCATTTAGATTGTTAGATTTATTGGCATATAACTGGGCAAAATAGCTACTAATAATTGCTTTAATTTCATCTTTATTGGTAGTGAATTCACCTTTTTATTTTTGACACTGCTAATTTTGTTTTCTTTTTAAAAAAATCAAATTAGCTAGCTGTGAACTGATCTAGCCATTCTGGAGAGCAGTTTGGAACTATGCCCAAAGGGCTACAAAGCTGTGCATACCCTTTGACCCAGCAATAACACTATTAGGTCGTTTTCCCAGGGATATCATGGAAAAGGGAAAAGGACCCACATGTACAAAAATATTTATAGCTGCTCTTTTTGTGGTGGAAAGGAATTGGAAATTGAGGGGTTCCCCATCAGTTGGGGAATGGCTGAACAAGTTGTGGTATATGAATGTAATAGTGTGAGGGCCAAAATTTGATATACGGATTGTTATTTGGGTGACTCGCCTTAAAATTGGGGTCCCGGAAATAATGAGGAACCTTTTATGTTCACCCTCCCCTCTGAACTGCCCTTTTTAGATATTTCTCCCAGGTCAATAAGAAAGGAGCCTTACAGCTTTAATTCACAGATTTTATTACTTGGGAATTAATTAAACAACAAAGGTAAAACTAATAAAAATCAAAGATAAGGAAATAGGAAAATAGAAATACAGATAAATACTCTTAACTCTAAACTTAACCTATGAAATCCCCAGACCGTTTCCAGTTAAGCTAGTTCAAAGGAATTTAGGGTTTTCTGTAATTAACTCACCAAAGCCTGGACAGTCTACAGTTGTCCTCGCCTGCTGGGAAAAACAGCCACCATAGAACTCGTGCCACCACTGAAAGGGGAGAAGTCTGAGAGACCTCGTTCTGCAAGAAACCTGGCGTTCCGGAAGAGCCTCTGCCTCCCTTCAGGGAGCATTTAATCTTTCCTCCCCCAAAAGGGGAGGTCCTTGAAAAACTGCCTATGGAGAGTTCTCTTTCTGACCTCAGTAGCATACGTAACTTCAGGGTGGGCCAAGTGTGGCCCCTCCCAAATGAGTCAGCTAAAACGCCAATAGTTTTACCACAAATAATTTTTACTACAATGGAATACTATTGTGCTGTAAGAAACAACAAGCAGGCAGATTTCAGAGAAACCTTGGAAGGACTTGCATGAACTGATGATGAGTGAGAAGAGCAGAATCAGGAGAACATTGTACACAGTATCAACAATGTTGTATGTTGATCAACTGTGATAGACTTGATTCTTCTCAGCAATACAATGGTCCAAGATAGTTCCAAAGGACTCATGATGGAAAATGCTCTCCAAATCTAGAAAAAAAAAAGAACTGTGGAATCTAGATGAAGATTGAACCATACTATTTCTATTGGGTTTTTTGTTGTTGTTGTTGTTTTTCTTTTTTGAGGTTTTTCCTTTTTGCTATGATTCTTCTCTCATAACATGACTAATGCAGAAATATGTTTAATGTGATTGTACATATATAACCTATATCAGATTACTTGCTGTCTTAGGGAGGAGGGAGGGAGGGAGGGGAGGGAGTGAGAAAAATTTGAAACCAGAAATCTTATAAAAACAAATGTTGAAAACTATCTCTAAATGTACTGGAAAATAATAAAATATTTATATGAAGAAAAATAATAAATAAAACAATCAAATCAGCCAATGGTTTATCTATTTTATTGTTTTTCTCATAAAACTAGTTCCTAGTTTTATTTATTAGTTCACTTGTTTTTTTCTTTCAGTTTTATTAATCTATCCTTTGATTTTTAGGATTTCCAATTTGGTCTTTAATTAAAAATTTTTAATTTGTTCTTTTTCTAGGGTGTTTTTTTTTTTTGCCTAATTCATTGATATACTCTTCCTCTATTTTATTGATATAAACATTTAGATATATAAAATTCCCCCTAAGTATAGCTTTGGCTTTATCCAATGTTGTTGTGTTATCTCATTGTTGTCATTCTCTTTAATTAAATTATTGATTGTTTATATAATTTGTTCTTTGACCTACTTTTTCTTTAGGATTAGATTATTTAGGGGGCAGCTAGGTGGCTCAGTGGATAGAGCACTGGTCCTGGATTCAGGAGGACCTGAGTTCAAATCCAGCCTCAAACACTTTACACATTTACTAGCTGTGTGACCCTGGGTAAGTCACTTAACTCCAATTGCCTCACACACACACACACACACACACACACACACACACACACACACACACACACATAGAGGATTAGATTATTTAGTTTTAAATTAATTTTTTAATGTTCCCACAGCCATTTATTGAATGTAATTTTTATTGAATTATGATCTGAAAAGGATGCATTTAATATTTTTGCTTTTCTGCATTTTTGCCCTACTACATGGCCAGTTTTTGTGAAGGTGTCCTGTACTGCTTTCTATTTCTATTCATTTTTCTCCAGAGGTCTATCATACCTAAGTTTTCTAAAATTCTATTGATCTCTTTCTTATTTATTTTTGTTAGATTTATCTAGTTCCAAGAGGGGAAAGTTGAGGTCCCTGACTAGTATAGTTTTACTGTCTATTTTATCCTATAACTCATTTAAACTTTTCCTTTAAGAATTTAGATGCTATGCCATTTTGATACATGTTTATTATTGATATTCATTTTCTATAGCAATATACTTCATTTTCTTTTAGCAAAATGTAGTTTCCCTGATTATCTCTTTTAATTAGGTCTATTTTTGCTTTTGCTTTGAAATCATGATTGCAACCCCTGCATTTTTTTTTTTAATGTTAACTGAAGCATAATAGATTCAGCTTGGGACTCTTACCTTTACTCTATGTGTGTCTGTCTGCATCAACAGCATTTTTTGTAAATAACATATTGTAGGATTCTAGTTTTTAATCTTCTCTGCTATCTGCTTCCATTTTATAGCTGAGTTTGTCCCATTCACATTCATGGTTATGATTAATAACTGTGTATTTCTCTCCTCGCTACTTCTTCCTTCTGTTTATCTTTCTCTCATTTCATCCTGCCCCTCCTCAAAAATATTTAGCTTCTGTTCACCACCTCCCTCAATCTGCCCTCCCTTCTATCATCCCTGTCCTCTTCTCTTATCCTCCTTGCCGCCTGCTTTCTGTAGGGTCAGCTAGATTTCTATGTCCAACTGAGTGTGTATTGTGAGAATCAGGGTGCCACCCCCTGCTGAGAAAGATATTGTGAGAACCAGGGCAACGCTCCCCCCGCCCCCCACCCTGAAAAGAAAGCATGTGACTAGCATCCAGAAGTTGCCTGGCATCTGGAAGTTACATCTATTCATAGACTGCCTGTAAGTTATGTCAATCAATGGACCAGCCAATTAGCTTGGAGCTGTGTGTGTAGGGACCTCCCCTCTTCCAGTCCGCAGGAAGCTTCTACTGGAATGGACTGAGGATCTGCCCTTTTCATTCGGGAACTGGCGTGTGGTGGCAGAAGCAGGCAGGGTAGACAGATCTCCTAACTTTCAGAACTTCATGTGTTCTCATTGGAAGCATGGATAGCTAGGTAAAGGTGGCTTTCTCTCTCTCTCTTTGCTAACCCCTAATATACTTCAATAAATGCTTAAAAGCCTCAATTGTTGCCGAATTTATCAGTAAACGTAGTTGGTTCTACACCCCCCCACACACACTGGGGGGGTGCAGATAAGGTGATCACACATTAGATTTTTTTGTGTGAGGCAATTGGTGTTAAGCAACTTGCCTAGGGTCACACAGCTAGTAAGTGCCAAATGTCTGAGGCTGGATTTGAACTCAGGTCATCTTGAATCCAGGGCCAGTGCTTTATCCACTGCGCCACCTAGCCGCCCTTTACACATTAGATTTTAAACATCACAGTATGTTATTCCCTCTTTGATCTAATTTTCATGATAGTAAGGTTGAAGCATTGCCCTTTTCCCCAGTGTTCCCCTCCATTGTAAAAGCTCTTTCATATTTCTTTTATGTGGAAATAATTTACCCCATTCTATCTCTCCTTTTCCCCTTTTCCCAGTGCATCCCTTTTTCTCACCTCTCAAATTTATTTAAAAAATATCATCTCATCCTAGTCTGCTCACATAAGTCATGCCCTCTGTCTATGTATACTCCTTCTAACTGCTCTAATAATGAGAAAGTTCTTAGGAGTTACAAGTATTATCTTCCCATGTAGAAATTTAAACAGTTTAACTTTATTGAATCCCTTATAATTTCTCTTTCCTGTTTATTCTTTTATTCTTCTTTTGAGTCTTGTATTTGAAAGCCAGATCTTCTATTCAGCCCCAGTCTTTTCATCAGAAATGCTCAGAAGTCCCTCACTTCATTGGATGTCTATCTTTTCACCTGAAGGATTATACTCAGTTTTGCTGGATAGGTGATTCTTGGTTGTAATGCTAACTCCTTTGCCCTCCAGAATACCACATTCCAAATCCTCTGATCATTTAATGTAGAAACTGCTAAATTTTGTGTTATCCTGACTGTGGCTCAGTGATATTTAGACTTTTTCTTTTTGGCTGCTTGCAATATTTTTTTTCTTGATCTGTGAGTTCTGAGATTTGGCTATAATATTCCTATGAATTTTCATTTTGGGATCTCTTTCAGGAAGTGATCAGTGGATTCTTCCAATTTCTATTTTACCCTCTGGTTCATAGCTTTCAGGTAGTACAATAATTTTGAAATGATCTTTCTTTGACCTATTTTCAGATCAATTGTTTTTCTGAGATATTTTGCATTTTAAAATTTTCTCATTCATTTGATTTGATTTTATTGTTTCTTGACTTCTCATGGAGTCATTAGCTTCTGGCAACCCACAAAGCAGAGTGCTGAACCCCTCAATCTTCTGATCTTCAAGTTGAATAAGAAATTTTCTTATTTCCATGTCTGTCCCTTTAAATTTTCAAATGGTTCTCATTAACCTCTTAAGTACTTTAGTCCAGCTATTCACACAAGCAAAGATTGAGATCATGTAGCTATTTAAAGTTGTGTTAAGTTCAATTTTGTAGGAAACTTTCCAGCTGATTATCAGTATCTGAAACATTTGAGAGACTTTACAACCACACCCAAAACTCTCCAGCTGAGACTTGCTAGTCGGTCATCAGCATCCACACCTGAAAGGCTTTCACTTCACAACTACAACCAGAGGACTTCCCAAGAACCATCTGAAATAAGACTTTCAAAGACTTAAATGGACATTTTCCCGTTTTCCTCTTCCCCATTGCAAGCACTATTTATAATGTCCACCTGCTAAAGGGGAGTGCTCCCTTTAGTTTTTTCTTTGTAATGTCCACCTGCTAAAGGGGAGTGCCTCCTTTAGCTTCTGTCAATGTGTAGCTCAATTTCTTTTCTCTCTTTTCATTCCCTTTACTTTGTTAGTCATAAGTATCTGAATGTTATTGCTTCATGCAAAGAAACGATACTTGTTCATGAAGCACAGGGGAGAGTGTGAGAACCAGGGGGCCCTGCCCTCTGCCGAGAAAGTATGAGATGACCTTTCTGAGGTTTCTAAGGTAGAATTGGCATCCTGGAAGTTCACGGACTGCCTTTAAGTCATGTCAATCAATGGACTTGAATTTGACCAGCCAGTTAGCTTAGAGCTATGTGTGGAGACTGCCCCACTTCCTGTTCCACAGAGAGCTTCCAGTCAAACTGACTGGAATTCAGTCCCTGTGCTCTTTCTCTCTCTCTACTAACTTCTTTTTTTTTTGGTGGGGCAATGGGGGTTAAGTGACTTGCCCAGGGTCACACAGCTAATAAGTGTTAAGTGTCTGAGGCTGGCTTTGAACTTAGGTCCTCCTGAATCCAGGGCCAGTGCTTTATCCACTGCGCCACCTAGCTGCCCCTCTACTAACTTCTAATATACTTTAATAAATGCTTAAAATCAGGCATCTAGATGGTACAGTGAATAAAGCACTTGGCCCTGCATTCAGGAGGACCTGAGTTCAAATCTAGCCTCAGACACTTG
Organism: Dromiciops gliroides; assembly: GCF_019393635.1. Classification (NCBI taxonomy): domain Eukaryota; kingdom Metazoa; phylum Chordata; class Mammalia; order Microbiotheria; family Microbiotheriidae; genus Dromiciops; species Dromiciops gliroides. The sequence goes on along the minus strand of NC_057863.1, from coordinate 617,269,843 downwards.
ACACTTACTAGCTGTGTGACCCTGAGAAAGTCACTTAACTCTCATTGCCCCACCCCCACCAAAAATGAATAAATGCTTAAAAGCCTAAACTGTTGATGAATTTATAAGTAAATTCTAACCTAGTTTCCCCCACACACTGGGGGTCAGGTAAGGACACACACTTTAAATGTCACACTTTCAGTTGCCCAATTCTAATTTTCATTTTATTTTATTTATTTATTTTTTGAGGCAATTGGGGTTGTGACTTTCCCAGGGTCACACAGCTAGTAAGTGTTAAGTGTCTGAGACTGGATTTGAACTCAGGTCCTCCCGACTCCAGGGCCGGTGCTCTATCCACTGAGCCACCTAGCTGCCCTACCAATTCTAATTTTTAAGGAATCATTTTCTTCAGTGAACATTTGTACTTCCTTTTTAATTTGTCTAATTTTACTTCTTAAGGAATTCTCTTTAGTGGATTTTTGTGCTTTTTCTACCATTTGGCTTCTTTTTTTAAAGTGTTATTTTCTTCAGGTTTGGTTTTTTTTTTTGTCTATCAAGCTATTAACTTTTTTCATGATTTTTTTTTTTGCATTATTCTCATTTCTTTTCCCAATTTTTCTTCTACCTCTCTTATTTGGTTTTCAAAATCCTTTTTGAACTCTTCTAGGACTTCTTTTGGGGGGGAGTGGGCTGAGGTCAATTCACATTTTTCATTTAGACTTTTCATATGACTGTTTTGATATTGTTTTCTGAGTTTGTGTTTGGATCTTCCCTATCATCAAAATAGCTCTTTATTGTCAGGTTCTTGTTTGTATGTTTATTTGCTCATTTTTCCAACCTATTTCTTGACTTTCAAAAAAAATATTATTTAAAAATTTTTTAATTTAATTTAATTTTTAAAAGATTTCTTGACTTTTAAATTTATGTTAAAGTTGGACTCTGCTTCCAGGGTGTAAGAGGCATTGTCCCAAGTTTCAGGTTTTTGGTGCTGCTGTTTTCAGAGCTAGTTCTAAAGGTCTATAAATTTTCAGTTTTTCCAAGGAGGTATGACCTAAGGATTGATGTAGTCACATTCTCCTGGCCTGTATGCTGGTCTGTGAGCAACCATAAGCACACTTTTCTGCCTTAGAACTGTCATCCAGGGTTCCTGTTCTTGTTAGTGATCCTCCTTACCTAGGGACTGCAACCCAGAGCTGAGTATTGGCAATGCAACAGAGTTCTGCTCCCAGTGCCAGCAAAGGGTTCCCAATAATCTCCTTCTGTCCAGGTGTCCAATCCTCTGTGGGCTGAGAGGTTTGGAAGCCTTCATGATTGATTCAATTGCCCCCAAGGTCTGTTGTTACCTTGCTGGGCACGACCTGTGTTTTCTGTCTGTACTGTATTAGCCTGTACTGGTCTGCATTCCACTTTTACTCCAGTGAGACAGACTTTTCATGCTGACCTTCTAAGTTGTCTTGGGCTGGAAACTTGTATCACCCTGTCCTTTTGTTGGTTCTGCTGCTCTGGAATTTGTTTTGAGGCTTTATTGCAAAGTTGTCTAGATGGGAATTTGGGAGAGCTTGGCCAAGGACCTACCTTTACTCTGTCATCTTGGCCCCACCAGGACACACTTTTAAGCTTAATCTTCATTATTAACATTTTCTCCATCATTTTTTTAAGTTTAGACAATCAACAAAAAAAGAAATTAGGGCCTGATGTGGAGTGTTTTCCATTTCTGAGGTGTAAATGATCACCCTGAAAATTTAACTTTCAGTAAGGAAAGAGCTGGTTCCAGCACAAACCTGAAGATGTGCACCACCATCCATGCCTGGATCTTTTTACTTGTTTATTTTGTTTTTATCATGAACCAAAGAGATTTTGCAATGAAAGCATTTTGTTAAATTCTTTAAAAGCAGAGATCAAATAAATCTGGGCCTTTAATGTTCTTTATAGCTCTAGATCTATGATACGTCTGTGGTTCCATGTTCTATCTACTTTGTGGGACTGTTATGAGCAAGCGCTTTGCCAGCCTTAAAGCACTACATAAATGTGAATTATAACATCAACCATTATAACCACCTTTTTCCAGAGGAGGAAAAGAGAGGTGAAGTGATGTGCTTGGGGTAGTAAGACCCTCCATCTCTTGGCTCTAGGCACTTTCTCTGGCTGTCCCCGCATGTTTTAAATGCTCTTCTTCCTCCCTCTGACTACTGACCTCTGTGGCTTCCTTTAAGTCCCAACTAAAATCTCACCTTCTGTGGGAAGCCTTTCCTACCCCCTCTTAATTCTAGTGTTTTCCCTATATTATTTCTGATTTATCCTGGTATGTAACTTGCTTTGTATATTTTTGTTTGTGTATTGTCTCCCCCATTAGATCGTAAACTCCTTGAAAGCAGTAACTTTCTTTGGCTTCTTTTTGTATCTCCAGCACTTGGCACCATGCCTGCCACATAGGAGGTACTTAATCAAAGTGAAATTGAACAGCAAGCAGCAGAGGCCAGTCAGGAAGCCAGGTCTCCGGATACCAAATTCTGTGCTGGTGGCATTCTGGCACAAGGTACAACTATTATTAGTTCAGTTTAAAGACAAGACCAAGGTTCTGAGAGAAGTGACCTGTCTCAAGTCAGAAAGCGGTAGAGTTATAACTTGAACCCAGGTCTCCTCTTTCCACTCAAAAAGAGGCCAACTATTTTATATAGATCATAGATTTAGAACTGGAAGTTCAACCCTGTCATTTTACAGATGACAAAGCCAAGGTCTAGAGGAAGGAAATGACTTGCCCAGGCTCATTGGACCATACATCTTTTTTTTTTTTTTTGGTGGGGCAATGAGGGTTAAGTGACTTGCCCAAGGTCATACCGCTAGTACGTGTCAAGTGTCTGAGATTGGGTTTGAACTCAGGTCCTCTTGAATACAGGACTGGTGCTTTATCAACTGTGCCACCTAGCTGCCCCTGGACCATACATCTTGAGCTGGAAGGGGCCTCAGTTCAACCTCTTCATCTTTACATGTAAAGAAACAGAGACCTAGGGAATTTAAGTAATTTGTTTAAGGCTACGCAGATAGTAGGCATCAGGGGTAGGATTTGAACACAGGTCCTCTGATTCCAAGGAATCTGCTTTTTCCAATACTCTAACAGGTCTGGGATTTGAACCCTTGTATCTTCCTCCTTAGATTCTCTGACCTCAGAGGCAGTAAGTAGTCTTCCCACCTTATTGAGTCTTTTTTTTTTTTTTTGCGGGGCAATGAGGGTTAAGTGACTTGCCCAGGGTTGCACAGCTAGTGTCAAGTGTCTGAGGCCAGCTTTGAACTTAGGTCCTCCTGAATCCAGGGCCAGTGCTTTATCCACTGCGCCACGTAGCTGCCCCTTCCCCCTATGTCTTAAGCAGTTGGCCCCATTTACCCCAAGTACCCAGGCAGCTTGGCTTCTTCCCATTGTCCTTTGTGGTATAACCCATTAGGTGGCACTACCTTTACTCTCGGCCTCTCTCTGGGTTTGCCTCTCTCCAACAGTTTGAGGGACAGCCCAGCCTAGCTTGGCCCAGCCCAGCCCAGCCCTGCCTGGCCCGACCCGACCTGGCCTGGCAGAGGCTGACTCATTCCCAGCCCCTCCTGGGAGCCAGGCTGGTCTGGCAGGTAAATGAATCACTCTCTGGCCCTTCACTGTCCAGCATAGGAAGCAGAGAGGGAACCAGCCCGGGAGCAGGGCACAGGAGGCTGCCGCTGATACTTGCAGGGAGCCCTGCAAGGGAGAATTCATTCCCCAGTCAACGGAGAGATAGACAGGCAACTCCCCCCCGCGATCCCTGCTTGGACGCTTGCCTCCTTCCCCTGGGCAAAGGAGGGCTGGGAAGAAGCCAGGTGAGCCTGTTTTCTGTTTTTTAACAATCCATAGCTGTGTGCTGACACAGATCTCAATTTGTTCGTGTGTGTGAATGGTGAGTTGTGGCATTTTCTGACAGCTGCCAACCTGGGTAGGGAGTCTCTCTGTAATAACTATGACCACTATTTCCCCTGTCCTTTAAAGTTTACAAAGTATCTTCCTCAAATCTTCTTGTATCTATTTGGTTTATGCCTGTATACGTGCATGTTGTCTTCCCTGGAAAGATTGTAAGCCTCCTGAGAGCAGGGAATGCTTTGGGGTTTTTTGTCTTTGTATCTCTAGCCACCTCCCCCCCTCCCCGCACAATACCTGGCACATAGCAGGTGTTTAATAAATGCATGTTGACTGGTGGATTCACCGATTAATCTGGGGCTCTGGGGATCTGGGGATAGTTTGTGCCTCTAATCCTTGGTTATCACCCCTATTTTACAGATGAGAAAAATGAGACTCAGAGAGAGAAAGGATCATAGGCTTCAGAGCTATAGGATCCTTTAGAGCAGATTAAAATGCAATTGAGAACCATTTAACAAAGAAAGAAAAATATAATAATACGTAGATAATAGTAATTAATATGTAGCCTTCTAAGTCAGCATACTGCCTTATACTGGGATTATTTTGTTGTTGTTATTCAGTCATTTTTCAGTTGTATCCAACTCTCCATGACCCTATTCTGGGGTTTTCTTGACAAAGATACTGGAGTGGTTTGCCATTTTCTTCTCTAGCTCATTTGTGTGTGTGTGTGTGTGTGTGTGTGTGTGTGTGTGTGGCAATTGGGATTAAGTGACTTGCCCAGGGTCACACAGTAAGTGTCAAGTGTCTGAAGCCAGATTTGAACTCAGGTCTTCCTGAATCCAGGGCCGGTGCTCTATCCACTGTGCCACCTAACTGCCTCTCTACCTCATTTTTATAGATGAAGAAATTAAGGCAGAGTAAAGTGACTTGCCCAGGGTCACACAGTTAGTAAGTGTCTGAGGCTGGATTTGAACTCATAAAGTTGAGTCTTCCTGACTCCACAACTGGTGCCCTGTCCACTGTGCCAACTAGTTGCCCAGTTGGGATAATCATATTCCATTTAGTTGGCCCATTTCTATTTCAGTTTGATACCACTGTTTTAGAGGCAATCTAGCCCAGAGCCCCAGAGAGGAATGGTCCATTAATTAATTGACCAATCAACAAGAATTTATTAAACACTTGCCATGTGCCAAGCACTGTGCAAGGGATTACAGATACAAAGTAAAAAAAATTAAGCAGTCCCTGCCCTCAGGGGGTTTACAGTCTAGCCAGTTAACATCTACATATCTAGGCATAAACAAAATAGAGACAAGGAAATTTGGGGAAGGTACTAGCAACCAAAGTGGAGGAAGGGAGAGGTGGGAGGGGAGGGAAGACCACAGGTAGTTTGAACTGAGCCTTGAAGAAAACTAGGGATTCTGTATTAGGAAGCATAAGAGCCAGTAACTGAGCCCAGGTCTCTGCTGCTAGACTCTATTCTATTATAGCACACTGTCCTCTGACACCAGGCACTCATGGTCTTTAGAGATAGAAGTGACCCGAGTTATCATCTAGACTGATCCCCTTATTTTACACTGGGGGAAACTGAGGACAAAATAAAAGAATTGACTTGCCTAAAATCATACAGCTAGCCTGGGCAGGATTTGAATTCAGGTCCTCTATCTCCAAATGTAGCATTTTCCCCAAGCACTAGTCACTCACTGTGATATTACTCCTTCCAGAACAGGAGTCCTGATTAGGGAGAGGAGGGTGGGAGAAGGCAGGGGTGGGGTCATGTTGGCCAAAACTCTGACCACACTTCTGTTCCTTCGGCTATATAGAAACATGAGCTTGGCCCAAGTTAGAAAGAATAATAAATTAAAATAGAAAGCTAGCAGATGGTGGCTACCTCCCCCAATGACTTTGCCCTATTCTCCCCTCAGGCCCCACTGCCAAGCCTCCCAGAAGTGGCCTTGCAATGTCCTTTGGGTCTCTGATGCCTCTGTACCTCCGAGTGAATCGAAGGCTCATTTCATCCTGGGCACACAGATTAATTAGCTGTACCTAAGGATCTGGATGTAGGGGAAAGGAGAGAGGAAGGGTTGGAAGGAATGGCACAGACTTCTTCCCTCTTCCTTCTTTTCTTCCTACAATAGTACAGCGGCCCACTTTGGAATGCAGAAAATTCGAGGAGGAACTGAGTTCTTTAAAATCTGACAGACACCTTAGAGGTCATAGAGAGACTGAGGCACAGGGTTGAATTCCTCCCTAGCCCTCTCCCTTACACCTCAGATTAGAGGCTATTCCCTGATCTCATCTTGTCCTCAGTGGTGCGTGAAAGATGACACTCCTGAGGAAGCAAAGGTTCGAGCTTCCCAGCATTTTGATTTATTAAGCAATGCATGCTGATCACCCAACAAATTGGGATCGGGCCCCTTCCTCAGTTAAGACTGGAACTCGAATACAGGGGGAAACCTTTATACATTAAAAAACAATTAATCGGGGGCAGCTAGGTGGCACAGTGGATAGAGCATTGGCCCTGGAGTCAAGAGGACCTGAGTTCAAATCCGGCCTCAGATACTTAACACTTACTAGCTGTGTGACCCTGGGCAAGTCACTTAACCCCAATTGCCCCACCAAAACAACAAAAAACAATTAATCAAATAAGACCAATTAATTAAAAGGAAACAATGTGACATTGGATAATCTGATTCCTAATTGGAGGAAAAATTAAGGCCTTTCTAAACTGGAGAGAAACAAACAGGTGCAATTCCCTGGATTCGGAAAGGTATCCCACTCACCTCAAATGTCTGTGAACAATCAAAGCAACATGAAAACAATAACTGATTCATCAGTATGGGGCCAGTTTTCAGATAAGACATATGGATTTCATCTTTCACACATTGTACCTCTCTCTTTTACCTCTGGGCACCCATACAAGGTCTCCTCCACGCCTCTAACACAGCCTTCTCTCAGGCTGTTGAAAATCTTCTTTGCTGCCAAGGCCCAGCTCAGGTAACCCTTCCTTTAGGAAACCTTCCTTGATTTCCTCCCCGTTGCTAAGGGATCTCTTCCTTCTTCTCATTTTCTTAGAGCTGTTTGGGCATCTCTGAACCTCAGAAATGGGAGATAGAATGTTGGGGACAGAGAAAGCCTAGTAGTCTAATTTGACAGAAACATGGAATGAAAATACGAATGGGGATTAATTTTGAATGTGGCTAGAAAGGTAGGTAGAAATCAGACAGGCGGGGACTTTAAATGTCAGGTCAAGGATTTTGTATTTTGTCCCAGAATCAGTAGGGAGATACTGAAGGCTGCTGATCTGAGCAATGTGACATGATCACTCCTTTGCCTGAGGTAGATTATTTGGGCATTTGTAAGGAGGATGGATTTGAAAGGAGGAGAGGCAAGAGACAGGAAGACCAATTAGAAAGCCATTACAATAATTCTGGCAAAAGCTTATGAGGGCTTGAACAAACAGTGGTGGTCACGTGTGTGGTAGTCCATGACTTGATGGCTGATTGGATGTGGAAGGTGAGGGAGAGTAAGGAGGCACAGATAATTCAAAAGTTTCATGCCTTTAACTGAGCTGCCTGAGCAAATAGTGATACCACTGACAGAACCAGAGAAGTCTGGAGGGGAAATAGGTTTAGGGGAAAGATGGTGAGTTCGATTCACATTGAGTTCAAAGTGCCAACAGGACTCAGGGTGAAACTCAGGAGAAAGAGGGATAGATCTGAGAATCATCTGCACTGATCTGCTACTGTAACCCATGAGTTTGGATGAGACCACTGAGGGAGAGAGAAAGTGAAGAAAGAAGAGACCTGGGACAGAGCCTTGGGGAAGCTACTATGATCCCTCACACACTGGCTCTGTAACTGGATAATTGTATGGGGTAAGCCTCAGTTTCCTCCTCTGTAAAATGAAAGAGTTAGATTAGGTGATCTCAAAGTCCCTACAAGCTCTGATAGTCTGTGTCGAAGTCCTCTTAAGCCTTATTTCCCTCCACACACCATGACCCAGTGACACCGACCTCCTTGCTGGTCCCTGAACATGATAGTCATTCCCTAGACTCCTCACCTATTTCCTGGCTGGCTGTCCACCATGCTTGGAATGTTCTCCCTTCTCTCTTCTCCATCTTGACTTCCTTAGTTTCCTTCAAATCTCAGCTCAAATCTCACCTACATTCTTGCAGCTTGTGGGAAAGAAAGCTCTTCCCGATCCCCATTAATGTTTTCTCTGTTGATTATCTCCAATTTACTCTCTCTCCCTTTCCCTCTCCTCTGTCTCTGTCTCTGTCTTTTTCTACACAATTTCATTTTCTTTTTTACATGTTGTCACCCCATTAGATTTCAGACTTGAGGGAAGGGATTGTTTCTGCCTTTCTTTGCCTAGTGCTTAGTTCAGTGCCTATCAGATAATAGGCATTTAATAAGTGCTTATTGCTTGCTTGCATTATAAGACCACATATCCTCTGAAGTCCTTCTCAGTTCTGAGAGGACCTTTCTAGCTCAGACTTTCTATATTCTAAAGTCCCTCCCAGCTCTGACATTCTGTCTTCTAAAGCTCTCTCAGCTCTGATGGTCTGTGTTCTTTTTTTTTTTTTTAGTGAGGCAATTGGGGCTAAGTGACTTGCCCAGGGTCACACAGCTAGTAAGTGTTAAGTGTCTGAGGCCGGATTTGAACTTAGGTACTCCTGACTCCAGGACCAGTGCTCTACCCACTGCACCACCTAGCTGCCCCTGATGTTCTGTGTTCTAAGGGCCCTCCCAGCCCTGACATCCTGTGTTCTGTATACTTTGTGGCACACCTAAAGTCTGTGCTACCGATGTCACTGTCATATGCCTCCTTCTGGCTTTTTATTTTGTGTGACCTCTACAGCTAAAGTCCAGGAGAAAGTGGTTAATGATACCCACAGGATGCCACCAGGTGACTTATGGGCAGGTGAGAGAGTTAAGTGTGTTGTTAGGGAGTTAGGATGAAACTATTTTCATGGTATACTGAATGACCTGACCTGTTTAACAGAGGCTCCCAATTTGGGTAGTATTCTTAGGGACAGAGAAGAGGAGGAAAAGAAATAGAAAGAGCCAGAAGCAATGAGCTCTTTAATCTCCACCATAAACTTACTATTGACCTGCTGGGTAATGTTTTTTTGATTGATTCACTTTAGTTTGCACATCTGGGAAATAGATTTCATGATTCTTTGCTCTATCTCATTCTGTTTCTTCAGTTGTAAAATGAAAATAATAATAGCACCTACCTCCTAGGGTTGTTGATAAAATGTGATAATGTTTGTAAAGTTCTTTTTAAGCCTTAAAATATTATACAAATTTCAGCTATCATCATTATCACACCACCATCATCATAGAATCCCTACAAAGTTTTAACCAAAGCTGTTAATAATATTTTCATGCTTTTCTTGTATCACTCACATTTCTTTCCCCAAATTTTCCTCTACCATGCTTATCATTTTCTTTAACTCTTCCAGGGAGAATTTTTCTTTGAGGCTTTCCTTGTAGCTGTTTTCACATTGTTGTCTTCTGAGTTTGTTTTGGCCTTCACTGCTACCATAATAGTTTGTTTTTGTTTTTTTTTGCGGGGCAATGAGGGTTAAGTGACTTGCCCAGGGTCACACAGCTAGTAAGTGTCAAGTGTCTGAGGCCGGATTTGAACTCAGGTCCTCCTGAATCCAGGGCCGGTGCTTTACCCACTGCGCCACCTAGCTGCCCCTAGTAGTTTTTTTTTAAATGGTCAGGTTCTTTTTTTAGTTGTTTGCTCATTTTCCTCACTTTGAACTTTTTGTTAAATTTGGGCTCTGGTCACCTGGGGTGGGAGGCCCTAAGTCAAGTCTTTTCCATGCTGTTGTTTTCTGAGCTGGTTTGGGTGGGGTCTATATGATCTCACAAGAGGTGTGGTCACTACTCTCCAGGTCTATGCTCTGGTATTTACCAGGAAGGGACCCTGATCCCCTGTAGCCACAAGTACTAGTGTTCTTCTTGGTCCTGGAACTGTGACCCAGAAAACTTCCCTTGTATTTCTTCCTTCCTTCCTTCCTTCCTTCCTTCCTTCCTTCCTTCCTTCCTTCCTTCCTTCCTTCCTTCCTTCCTTCCTTCCTTCCTTCCTTCCTTCCTTCCTTCCTTTCTTTCTTTCTTTTCTTTCTTTCTTTCTTTCTTTGCAGGGCAATGGGGGTTAAGTGACTTGCCCCGGGTAACACAGCTAGTAAGTGTTAAGTGTCTGAGGCTGAATTTGAACTCAGGTACTCCTGAATCCAGGGCCAGTGCTTTATCCACTGCGCCAACTAGCTGCTCCAAAACTTCCCTTGTAACAAAGAAAAACTGTTCGGTGGAGTTATCTCATTGACCACATCTGACAACATATGCTGCATTCTGTACCTGTAGTCTGCCACCTCTCTACTGAGGGCAGAAGTCTATGTTTCATCACCCATCACTTGGAATCAAGATTGGCCATTATTTTTGTCTGAAATCTGTCATCTTTTAGTTTTGTTTTCCTTTATACAATTGAGATAATAGTGTATGTTACCCTTAGGGTTCTGTTTGGTTCTCTCTGCATCAGTTCATCCAAGTCTTTCCAAGTTTCTCCAAATCTATCACATTCTTTTCCTATGGCATGATGATATTCTGTTCTATTCCCAAGCTACAAATTGTTGGGCTTATTCTTCAATAACGGGATCATAAAATTTAGAGCCAGAAGGGAGCAGAGGCCATTGAGTCCAATTGCCTTATTTTACAGATGGGGAAGGGGCAGCTAGGTGGCATAGTGGATAGAGTGCCAGCTCTGGAGTCAGGAGTACCTGAGATCAAATCCGGCCTCAGACACTTAATACTTACTAGCTGTGTGACCCTGGACAAGTCACTTAACCCCCATTGCCTCACACACACACAAAAACAAACAAACACATATACAGATGGGGAAATTGAGGCTCAGAAAAGTTAAATAACTTGCCCAGCATTACACAGTTACTAAGTATCTGTTGCAGGATTTAAATCCAGGTCCTTCTGACTTCAGCCTAGCACTTTATCTACTACGCTATGCTGCCTTTTAAATTGAGGGGTGCCCATTTTGCTTCCAGGGTTTTTTGTTACTACAAACAATTGGGCACATATTGGACTTTTCCCTCTGTGCCCAGGGTGAATATTTGTCCCTCAGTTTGGCTCGAATCCGGGCTATAAGATCATTTGGACGAGGAAGAAAAATCAGGAATTTCTTTGCCCCAGGAGCCTCTGGAATCGCCTCATGGCACCATGCCCTAAGCACAATAGAGATTCCTGGGAATAGGTTTCTGGGCCAACATAGAACATGGTTGGTTAGGCAATTGGGTCAGAGGTGGGCAGTGGGGCAAGGAGGCAGGTGGCTAAGTGGTGGCCAGCAGCATCCTGACATGGTGGGAAAAACACCAGGATTTAGAATCAGAAATACCATAGGTAGAGCACCAGCCCTGGAGTCAGGAGGACCTGAGTTCAAATCCAGCCTCAGTCACTTGACACTTACTAGCTGTGTGACCCTGGGCAAGTCACTTAACCCCAACTGCCTCACAAAAAAAAAAAAAAAAGAAATACCTCAGCTCGAGTCCCAAATCAGCTACTGAAATAAATTATTTAATGTTCTGATCATCCGTGTTCTCACCTGTAAAAGGGGGTTGATAATGCCTCTACTGTGTGTCTCACAGGCCTGTTGGCAAAAGGAAGTCATTCTCTTATGTATAGCTTGTCTGATTTCTGCTATGATTTGGCTATGATTTGGTTAAATGAGCTTCTTTGAAAAAAGAAATGATTTGTAAACTTTAACATGTGTTATGGAAATACCAACTGTCATAGCCATTGTCATTGTTATTACTGCACCCAATAGCATCCAGTCTTCTTTCCTTTCCTTATTTAGTGGAACCTGGAGAGATATCTCCTCCCCATGACTGCAGCTTGCCCTGAGACCTGCTCTACAGGTCTCTCTCCCTGACACTGTGACTTCTCTCAGCTCTCAGCCAAGAGCCCAGCCCTAGACTGCAGCTGTCAACAAGCTTCAGCATCTGTGAGCACAGGGAGAGGGATGGATGGATCAAGCTAGGAAAATCAGCTGCCCCTATTTCACTCTTTCCTATCCCCTGTCCTCTTTCCTTCTGAGTGATCATAGATAACCCAAGAATCGTGCAATGTTAGAGCTAGGAGGGCTCTTAGAACACGGAATGTCATAGCTGGGAGGGGCCTTAGAATACAGAATATCAGAGCTGGGACAACCTTAGAACATGGAATGTCAGAGCTGGGAGGGACCTTTGAGTTCACCTAGTTCAATCTTTTCTGTTTCATTAACTCTTTTTTTTTTTTTTTTTGGTGAGGCAATTGGGGTTAAGTGACTTGCCCAGGGTCACACAGCTAGTAAGTGTCAAGTGTCTGAGGCTGGCTTTGAACTCAGGTCCTCCTGACTCCGGAGGCCGGTACTGTATCTACTGTGCCACCTAGCTGCCACTCATTAACTCTAATAAGACTTTTTTCTACTTGATCTTGGGGAATCAGAATCATAATTGCTTTTAGACAGTGTGATATGAGGCAAAGCCCCCTGGGCTGGAATCAGAAGGCCTGGAGCCTAGGCCTGTCTCTGCTATGAATTTCCTTTGTGGCTGTTAGCTGTCTTCTTGCTTTGGGTCTTAGCTTACTCCTTTGTAAAATGATTGGCTTGGGCTTTGTGATCTCTAAGATTCCTTTTATTTTTTATTTTTTTATTTTTTTGCAGGGCAATGAGGGTTAAGTGACTTGCTCAGGGTCACACAGCTAGTAAGTATCAAGTATCTGAGGTCAAATTTGAACTCAGGTCCTCCTGAATCCAGGGCCAGTGCTTTATCCACTGCGCCACCTAGCTGCCTCCTCTAAGATTCCTTTTAACCCCAACATTCTAAGGTCCCATCTAACTCAGAACATCTTAAAACTGCATGAACTGACTGCCAAGTGGGGCCTAGATAGATAAGACACCTTCTCTACCTCTTCCCTCTCATTTCCCATAACTCTCACATTGACCAACAATAGGGGTGCACATGCCTGCACACAGACACATACATGCACATATATATACAATAACCACATACACACAGACATGTACACAGCACACACACAGTTATATACACATCCTTACAATATATACCACATGTCCCCATACCTCACACACATACATGTATAAACAATACACGTAGCACAATAACCACACACATACATGCAGGTATGTACATACTACACAGACACATATGCACCGATATATACATCCTTACACACATATACCACATGCCCCCCCATGGATGCATACACACACTTGCACACACACCCTTTCCTCAAGAACATGACGGCACACCACTGTTCAAGTCCAACCTCTGACACACTGCTTGTGTGTGCCTAGAAAAGTCCCCATACCTCCTCATGCCCTAGATGAGTTTCTAAGATGAGAAGTTGCAGAACAGGGACCGATTCATGTGAGTAAAGACTTCCTTACCTGAGTTCCCTATCCTGATGAACTCACAGGTCCAGATCAGAAACAAAGCAGAACAGACTAGAACAAAAACATGTGCATTGCCCAATTCTAGAAACTGAGGCTGGCTAATCCATTCTGACTAATGTACACACCATGATGTTTGATGGACTAACCACTTCTACAAAGGAACCTTTGTGCCCCAGACATCCTGGGCTCTTGAAATATTTCCTGCTCTGCTCTTCACAAAGCCTTAGAGCTGGGCCGGCCTATCTAACCAGCACCTTCTCCGGTCTGTGGTGAGTGGCCATTTACCTTTCAATTGAAGACCTCCGGTGAGGAGTGAGCCTCGACCTCCCAAGGCAGCTTATTCCACTTTGGGCTCATTTTTAGGAAGTTTTTGCCTCTAGGGAGCCATTTGTAGCTTCCACCCAGTGCTCCCAACTCTGTTCTCTTTGGCCAAGCAGAGCGAAGCTCGATCCCTCTTAACTGGGTCAGTCCTTTGGCTACTGGAAGATAGCGATCATATTCCCTCTATGATTATTTCTTCTGTTCTTGACTTGGAGTCAGGGTGACCTGGGTTGGAGCCTTAACTAAAGGACACATTAGCTAGTGATAGTAGTAGACAAGTTACTTAACCCATTTGTGCCTCAATGTCACAATCTGCAAGATGGGGCTTAATAATATGCTCTTTATCTCCCTAGATTATTGTAAAGAATGATCGAGTGAATAAATAGGAAAAAAAGTTTATTAAGCCTTGGGTATATGCCAAGCAAATACAAAAAAGCAAGGAAGTCCCCACCCTCAAAGAGCTTATATTCTATTAGGGGAAGACTCAGTGGGTAAGCTGGTAAATGTTTTTTTATTTTTTAAATTTTAATGAGGTAATGGGGGTTAAGTGACTTGCCCAGGGTCACACAGCTAGTAAGTGTCATGTGTCTGAGGCCAGATTTAAACTCAGCTCCTCCTGAATACAGGGCCAGAGCTCTATCCACTGTGCCACCTACCTGCCCCCTGGTAAATGTTTAACAACTTGCCCCCCCACCCTCCCAAAAATAGTATTCATGAGCCACTTTTCAGCATGCTCTGCATTATTAGCATTTTCCCTATCACTTTTTGAAGTCTGGAAATCAATAAAACAATAAATCAAGCTCTGACTTGTAGTTTGTTGATACCCAAGGTATAAATCCCCATACTGAAAATTTAACAATTGGCTGAGTCCTGCACAAGCTGGCTTTCAGCACATCCCTGGGAAGATGACACACACGGGGAGTGGTGTTTAAGGTGGAGGGTTTTGTTCAGGAAAATCCCAGAGAAGACGGTTAGAACCCAGAACACTTGATTGGCACATCCTCTCCAGGAATGGCAACACTGCAAGGAAGTCATTGGTGCTGTGCTCTTGGGCAAGTCAACCTCCCAGGGCCTCAGTATCCTCCTCTGTAAAATGGGGGTTAGATTAAATGGCCTTTGAGGTCCTCCCTCCCTCTAAACCTATGGTCCCCTGATTTACCAATCATTCCAAAGTTATGGTCACATGCCTCATGCCTAAAGTCATCCCATCACCCTTGTTCCAATTTATACTCCAGAAACTAGGCCAGAACAGGCTGCACATGAGAGCTCGCCTTATCAGGCCCCAGATGGGGTGGGGTGAAAACTGGAGGGACGGGGTACAGGCAGGAAACTGTTTGAGGCTAATCTTGCTCTGGGATCTGCTTGGACTCCAATGACTGATCAGAATCAACAGACCCAGAAGAGCTTTGGGGGTCAGGTCACTCCCAAGGGTAGGGAACAATCAATGAGTCATCCAATGAGCATTAATTATTGACTATGTTTCTACTCACCGTCCCCAGCCCTGGCAAATACTTGCCTCTCCACTCTGCTTCCTCCTCCCTGTCCCACCCTCCAGAGATGCTGGAGGAGTCAGAGGTGGTCAGAAGTGACTCCTTGGCCAAGCTCTCTACCCTTTATCCAGAATGGCCAGAGCTGTGAACCCAGTAGCAGTAACTGACACTTACATAGGCCTCTAAAACCCACAAAGGGCTTTAATTGATTTATTATCATCCCCATTTTAGAGATGAGCAAACTGAGGCTGGGGGAACTTCAGTAACTCATGATCCTACAGCTGGCCACATGCTAGTATCACAGAAGCAGAATCTGAACCCAGGTAGCCTGTCTCCGAATTTCCGACTCTAACCACTACATGGGGCTGCCTCTGCTAGTGTGGTATAGGACAAAGGCTTATAGACCAGGAGACAGGGTTTAGGAAACCTGAATTCTAAATCCCCTATTGCTTCCTAAGGATGTGACCTCAGGTAGGTTATCAATCTCCCAGAACCTGCTTCTGCATCTTTAAAAGGATCTCCCACGGCTCCACTCTGCTTCCTGCTCTCCTTTCCACGTGTGTATGTAATATGAATTGAAATTAATGAACATTTATTAAGCACTCACTATGTGCCGGCGCAGCTAGGTGGTGCAGTGTATAGGGCACCGAGCCTGGAGTCAGAAAGACTCATTTTTCTGAGTTCAAATCTGGCCTCAGACGCTTACTAGCTGTGTGATCTTGGGCAAGTCTCTTCACCCTGTTTGCCTCAGTTTCCTCATCTGTCAAATGAGCTGGAGAAGGAAATGGCAAATCAGCCCCGTATCTTTGCTAAGAAAACCCTAAATGGGGTCACAAAGAATTAGAGATGACTCAAAGTACTGAACAAACTATGTACCAAGCACTGTGCTAACTTCTGGGGATACAAAGAAATGTCAAAGACAGTCCCTGCCTTCAGTGAGCTCACAGTGTGTGTGTGTGTGTGACAACAAGCAAACAATAATCAATAGGAGGAAGGCACTGGAATTAAGAGGGGGTAGTGAAGATTTCCTGTAGAAGATGAGGTTTGAGTTGGGACTTAAGATTGTTGTTGTTTGTCCTTCATTCTCTACCTCTCTAACTTTATCTTCAAAGTCCTTTTTGAGCACCTCTATGGCCTGAGACCAATTCGTATTTTTCTTGGAAGCTTTAGATATAGGGGCCCTGATGTTGACATCTTCCTCTGAGGGTGCCCCTTGGTCTTCCTTGTTACTGAAGAAACTTTCTATGGTCCTCACCTTTCTCTGTTGACTCATGTTGCCTTTCTTTTACTTGACTTTTAGCTCTTTAAAGTGGGGCACTGTTTCCAGGCTGCAGTATCCCAAGCTTAAGAAGTCCCAGGTGGTATGATTTAAAGAGAATCAGGTTCTTCCCTCATGAGTTCGGGAGCTCACTGCCTTTCCTCTGCCATCTTGGCTCCGACCCGGAAGTCCGATCAGAGCTGTCCGTCATTCTCAAAGTGGACCATGACAGATGTCATGACTTGCAATGAATGGGATTTAAGTGAAGGAGGCCTGTGTAGTCACCAACCTCACTTTTTCCTCCAGAGCCATCTGGATCCAGTGACAAGATATACATCAGGACAACTGGAGATGGCCTCGGATGTTTAAGGCAATTGGGGTCAAGTGACTTGACCAGGGACACACAGCTAGTGAGTGTCTGAGGTGAGATTTGAACTCAGGTCTTCCTGACTTCAGGGCCAGTGCTTTATCTACTGTGCCACCTAGCTGCCAAGGAAGGAAGGAGGCAGAGATGAGAAGGGAGAGAATTCCAGGCATGGGGGACAATCAGGGGAAATGCCCAGAGGAGAGAGAGAGAGATGAAGGGTGCTGTGAGTAGATCAGCCCAGAGGCCAGCATCACCAGATGGCAGAGTAGGTGAGGAGGGGGAGGTGCTAAGAAAGTTTGATTTTATTAAGTATTCTCATTCTCAGTTTGAGTTAGGAAACAGAGCATATGTTAAGAAGTGACCTATGCACATACCTACTAAATGTTAGAGCTGAGATTGACCCTAAATCTTCCCATCAGATCTGTAATTATAAATTCTGCTGATTGGAGCAAATCTAGTTAAGGTGGGATAGGAAAAGGGCAGCACAGGGGAAGACAGTTTTGCCTATTGGGGAGGGGCAGCCTGTTATGCTGGGAGAGAGGACCCCAGAGTATCCATTCAGTCCCCCAGGCTCAGCTGACAGGCCCACTGACCTGTGGGAGGTTCTGGACACTGAGAAAAGTGGAAGTCAGGGGATATAGCAATGAGGGAAGGTGGCTTCTGGGAGAGGAGAGGGATCCATGGGGATGGCCTTGCAATGTGAGGCCTGGGGAGAAGCCCTGATCAACCCACCCTAGTCATAGTTCCTCTTCTGTACAAAGTCAGGAGTCTCCTTTTTCATTCATTCATTTGTTCATTCAATTCAACAAGCATCATTCAGAAGCTACTATGTGTCTGGCACTCCTGGGTACAAAGGCAAAAAATGAAATGGTCCTGGCCCTCAAGAATCTTACGATATGAACGATATGGCCAAGCTATAAAACCAAGCATACTCTTTGACCTAGTAATACCACTACTAGGTCGGTATCCAAAAAGAGATCAAAAACAAAAAGTTGAATTAGAAATTGAGAAGACGTCCATCAATTGGGGAATGGCTGAACAAACTGTGGGATGAGATTATGATGGAATGCTATTTTGCTATAAGAAATGATGACAGGGATGCTATCAGAAAAACCTAGAAAGACTTACATGAGCTGATGCAAAGTGAAATGTACTGTATACAAAATAACAGCAATATTGTAAGTTGATCAGCTGTGAATGACTTGGCTATTTTCAGCAATGCAATGATCCAGGACAATTTGAAGGACTTAGGATGAAAAATATGATCCATCTCCAGAGAAAGAACTGATGGTTTCTGAATACAGATTGAAGCATACTTTTTTTTTTTTAGTTCCTTTTTCTTAAGTTGTCTTTTGGCTGTTTTCTTTCACAATCTAATGTGGAGATGTTTTACATGACTACACATGTATAACTTATATTGAATTGCTTGCATTCTTAAGGGGGTTGGGGAGGGAGGGAGGAAGAGAACTTGAAACAAAGTTTTAAAAATCAATGTTAAAATTGTTTTTACATGTAATTTGGGGAAAGATAAAATTCTTAAAAAAAAAAAAGAATCTTGCATTCAATTGGGAAAAACAACAAGGGAGACTGACAAATTAATGGGAAATACATGCAAAGCAAATGTAATTTCCTGGGGAAAGCTCTTAGTACCTTGGGGAGTGGTAATCAAGATAGGCTTCCTGTAAGAGGTGGCACTTGAATTGAGCTTGGCAGGAAGTTCGGAATTCTATGGGGAATAGATGAGGAGGATGGGGGAACAACCTAGGCTAGGATTTCCCAACCTGTTTTAGTCATGTACCCTTTAGCCTTCAGTAAATGATGAAAGGAAATGTGTTCCAGAGTTTACCACACATATGAACAGAACCAATGAAATAATGATATTTTCAATGGGATAGAATGATTATTTACCCAATATTCCTGAGTGCCTTGCTAAGCTTCTTATACCCCCAGGTTGTGAACTTTGGCCTAGGCAAAGACACAGAGGTGAGAGATAGAACTCCATGAGTGAGTCATGCGGAATAGGTCAATTCAGCTGAGATATAGAGCTCATGAAGGAGGGCGATGGGGGTTAAGACTGGAGTCATATTAGGAAGGGCTTTAATGTCAACTAGAAGAGTTTTTATTTTGTTCTAGAGACAAGAGGGAGCCACGGGAGCTTCTTGAGAAGGGGAGAGACATGGTCAGACATACACTTTATGAATTGGATGGTTTTTTCTACCGCCTGTGAGAGGATTAACTAAAGCTGTGATCTCAGAAAAATGTTGCTTGGGGCTGGCCAAGCATAGCTTGGTAAGAAGAGTAGCAGATGATGAGTCAGGAGAGTTAGATCCCATTCCTAATTCTACCACAATGTGACCTTGGACAAGCAACTTCTCAGGGTCTCTGTTTTCCTCTTTGTAAAATGAGGGAATTGGGTTAGATGGTATGAGATCCCTGCGATCCCTGGTATTCTCTACTCTAAGAGCCCTCCCAGCTCTGACATTCTGTGTTCTAAGGGCCCTCCCAGCTCTGACATTCTGTGTTCTAAGGGCCCTCCCAGCTCTGACATTCTGTGTTCTAAGGGCCCTTCCAGTACTGACTTCCTGTGTTCTAAGGGCCCTTCTATCTTCGGCATCCTATGTTTTCTGGGCCCTCCCAGCTCTTATATTCTGTGTTCTCAGGGCTCTCCCAGCTCTGACAGTCTGGATTATAAGGGCCTGTTTTCTAGGGCCCGCTCATCTCTGACATTTTATGATTCTAAGTTTCCTTGGCAAAATGTTATATAAGCAAACTGTTCCAAGCAGTCAATCAACAAACATTCATTAACCAGCAAAGTTTACAAACTTTAACCATTAAAAAAAATTTCTAAATTCACTGCTGTCAGGACAGTTTTCCTTCTTCTGAAAATAACCACACACACCATTCCTGCTTCCGCCCCCCGCCCCCACCTTATTTTGATAGCCTTGCCTGGACTTTTCTAGGAGTTTTCTCCTAGTTTTCATTTAGCAGCAAACATTTCACTGTTTTCCCAGAGAAATATGACCCAACTTCTCCATGGGAGAACCAGCAGGTAACAGGGACATTAAGAAACACAAAGTGAGGGATCAGCGCCAATTTCTTGGGGTGGAGCAGTTTGAAAACAAAACATGAAACAACCTCAGGGCAATAGAGGAGCCATTGGTCCCTGGAGTTAGGCTTCAGGGTGTGTTTAAGAGCTTGTGGGCCTCTGAGCTGCCACTGCAATGACCTGAGCAACCTATGCTGCTGCCCTCATTAACCTGGCTGGGAGGTTGTTCATTAATTGTCTTTTTTTTTCTTTTCTTTTCTTTTTTTTTAGTGAGGCAATTGGGGTTAAGTGACTTGCCCAGGGTCACGCAGCTAGTAAGTGTTAAGTGTCTGAGGCCATATTTGAACTCAGGTACTCCTGACTCCAGGGCCGGTGCTCTATCCACTGCGCCATCTAGCTGCCCTTCATTAATTGTCTTAAAAGGAGAAGTATACTAGGAAAACTAGTATAATATTAGGAGATATATATTAGGAAATGAGTAGGAGAAGCATACTAAGGGATGAGAAGAAACATACTAGTGGATGACTAGGGGAAACATACAGGAGATTGACTAGGAGAAATATATTAGAGATTGACTAGGGGAAATATACTAGGGATTGACTAGGAGAAATATACTAGGGATTGACTAGGAGAAATATACTAGGGATTGACTAGGAGAAATATACTAGGGATTGACTAGGAGAAATATACTAGGGATTGACTAGGAAAAATATACTAGGGATTGACTAGGAGAAATATACTAGGGATTGACTAGGAGAAATACACTAGGGATTGACTAGGAGAAATGTCCTAAGGATTAAATAGGGGAAATATACTAGGGATTGACTAGGAGAAATACACTAGGGATTGACTAGGAGAAATGTCCTAAGGATTAAATAGGGGAAACATACGAGGGGTTGATGATGATGAGAAACATGAGGGGATGAGTAGTGGACACAAACTTTTCATCTGCTGTATGTTTTAGTAAGGCCCAGACTTCACAGATTGAGGAAGACAGCTTTGCAGACATCTGCATCTGCTGCAGAGGATTTTGAAAGTTTATGAGGACTGTGATGGTCCACCAGGAAAGCTGGGCAATGATGACTCCCTCTGGAGCATGGGAGGAATCCATCCCCAAATGATACTGAGTACTTTTGCTTTAGAAGACTATGATCTTCCTCCCAGAAGCAAAACAAGAGAAGTACAGAATCATATAATGTCTGAGCTAGAAGGGAAGAAGTGTACAGTGTCAGAACTGGATAGAGCTATCAAGGTTATCTAGTCCAGCCCCCTCTTTTGAATTTATTTTTGTTTTTGTTTTTTTGGTGAGGCAATTGGGGTTAAGTGACTTGCCCAGGGTCACACAGCTAGTAAGTGTTAAGTGTCTGAGGCCAGATTTGAACTCTGGTCCTCCTGACTCCAGAGCCAGTGCTCTATCCACTGCACCACCTAGCTGCCCCCCTCCTCTTTTTAATAGAGGGAGAAACTGAGGCCCAGGGAAAGAAAGTGACTTCTTCAAAGTCAACTGGACAGTCTTCCAACTTCAGATCTAGCATGATTCCCATCACACATTGCCTCCCTACATAGTGTCAGATCTGGGAGGACCCTTAGAACACAGGTGTCAGAGCTGGGGGGGCACTTAGAAGAAAGGATGTCAAAGCTAAGAGGGCTCTTAGAACAGGGAATTTCAGAGCTGGAAGGGTCCTTAGAACCTAGAATGTCAGAGCTGGGAGGGTCCTTACAGCACAGAATGACAGAGCTAGAAGGGGCCCTTTGAAGAGTTGATATCTTACTGAGGATTTGAACTCAGATCTTCCTGACTCCAAGTCCTGCATCTATCCACTTTACTATTCTGGCAGTAAGAGCCCCTGAAAATATAGGAGCAGGAGAGGGCTGTCTATCAGGAAGGGGCTGGGGCGGTCCAGGGCATTTAGCTGGTGTGGTATTCATTGAGGAAAGGCTGTGATGTCACTTAAACAATCTGGTCTGCATATTTTGGCACACGGTTAATGATAGTTTTCTCAAAGGACGCTACATAAAAGTGCATTGTTCTGGGATGAGGGTGGCTTTTATAACACTTGGAAAATACCTTTCATCTCTGGATCTTGCCTGTTCTCCCACACCTGGAGTGAAACCCCCAAAGCCTTGCCAGGCTCCTGTTCCAGAAGGGGGCATCTGGGGGAGGTTAGAGGAGCCTTTTGCCTTTGGCAAAATCCAGTAAATTCCAGGTGGCTCCCCCGCCCCCATTCAGAAAACATGGTTAAGCAATAGCTTTGCAGAACCTAGTAGGATCCCTCTCCCTACTTTAGAATCATGAATCTAAAGCCCGAGGGAAAATATCTATTCAATTTCTCCTTTTACAGTTGAGGAGGTTGAGTTATATGATTTGCCAAGATCAGATAGGTAGAAAGTAGCAGAAGAAATATTTGAACCCAGGACCTGTCCAAATCTGGCGTTCTTTCCCTTGTACCCAAGCCTGTTTTCTTCGTGCTCTCCTCTCCATCCTCTCCCCAACTTTATTGTCACATGTAGGCAGCCCTGCTCCAATCCTGCACCCAGCCTGGCCCTGAAGCTCTGTAATGGGCAGGCACACTCTAGAATCTTCTTATCTCAGATATCCTCCCTCTGCACCCCGGGCCACTTCTTTCCCTTCTGTCACATCCGTGGGTAGCCATCAGGCCATCCCTGAGGCCCCCAAGGAGTGATGGTATGTATCCAGAGGGCAGGCGACCCCCAAGTTCTGCCTCCCTCTTGTCTGACTGGCCCTGGCCCCAGCTCGGCCCTCTTCCATGCTGGGCAGTACTTAGCTGGACTGGATAAGGAAGAAACCTGATGCCGGGAAGTTGTAGACCCTCCCACGTCCTTTGGAACTACTTGGTCTGGGCCCCAACTTGGGAAATGCAATCTCTGTGCGGCTCTCCTGATGGACACGGGTGGCTCCACGGAACAGCCCACTATCTGGATGCCAGGGCTTCTGGGGCTGCAACATGTTCTAGGGGACCTCAGGGGGCCCAGAGCTGGGGGCAGGAGCTGAAGGCAAACTGCACTTGGAGGTACTACTCTCTGCTGGCTTAGCTAGTGGCTTCTGCATGTATCCAGGAATCTATTTTTCCTGCTCCCTACTCCTACGCATATTTGTTTGTGGAGGTTGGGAATACAATGTGGGTGGATTGCTCCTAGCTGTCCCCAGTAGGGGCTCAGGAGGCTGGGTGCATGGCCTCCAAAACCTTGGTCAGAGGGCCAGAGGCCTGAACAGTGGGGTAAGCCCTTCCCCTTTTTTTTCTCAGAGATGAAGGCCTTCAGACCCTCCCAACTGCTCTGACCAAGCCTTCAGGAGCAAAACATTTGTGAAAACCCAGCTGCGGACAGTCCCAGAGAGTTACAAAGTTAAGATAAGACATGAGCTCTGCTGCCCCATCTAGTGGCTTAATGTCCAGCTGAAATTGCCTGCTGTTGATTGACATCCTGGTCACCTATCTGGGAAAGGATTAGGGGTAGATGAAAAATGCCACTTATTTTCTTTGCAAAACAGAATGGGCAGATGTGTGGTACATGTGTGAGAAACTGAGCAGATCTGATACTTGGTAACGTTCCTTATTGATTTGAACACAGTAGAGCATTAAATTTTTAAAAACAAAACAACCGATATCACCATCTTGATTCAAAATCTTCCTAGCTCTATGACAAATCTTTTGACTTTTCTGGGCCTCAGTTATCTGACCTGTAAAAGTGGATAATCTCCCTTCCAGTATCAACTTTGGGGCAGGGAGGTGGTGCAGTGGATAGAGTATTGGCCCTGGAGTCAGGAGGACTTGAATTCAAATGAGGCCTTAGATACACACTAGCTATATGACCCTGGGCAAGTCACTTACCCTCTTTGCCTCGATTTCCTCATCTGTAAATTGAATTGTAGAAGGAAATGGCAAGCCGCAAGCCACTCCAGTATCTCTGCCAAGAAAACCTAAATGGGGTCACAGAGAGTAGACATGACTGAAAAAACTCAACAATTACAAATATCAACTCCACAAGGCGGTTATGAGAAAATGCTTAGGACTATAGAAATGGGAACATTTATTACTATTGAGTCAGCTAGATGCTACAGCAGATTGTGCACTGGACTTAGAGTCAAGAAGACCTGAGTTCAAACTTAGCCTCATATACTAGCTGTGAGACCCTGGGAAACTCATTTAACCTCTGTCTTCCTGGGTTCCTCAAATGGGGATAATAATAGCACCTACCTCCCAGGGTTGTGAAGATCTAATGAGATATTTGTAAAGTGCTTAGCACAGGGGCAGCTAGGTGGCGCAGTGGATAGAGCACCGGCCCTGGAGTCAGGAATACCTGAGTTCAAATCCGGCCTCAGACACTTAACACTAGCTGTGTGACCCTGGGCAAGTCACTTAACCCCAATTGCCTCACTAAAAAAAAAAAGTGCTTAGCACAGTGCCTGTCACATAGTAGGTGCTTAATAAATGTTTGTTTCCTTCCTTCCTATTGGTTACTATTTTGTGTGTGTGTGTGTGGGGGCAATGAGGGTTAAATGACTTGCCCAGGGTCTCACAGCTAGTTAAGTGTCAAGTGTCTAAGGCCAAATTTGAACTCAGGTCCTCCTGAATCCAGGGCTGGTGCTTTATCCACTGTGCCACCTAGCTGTCCCCACTAATTTTGTTTTGAGAACATGTTGTGTGTGGTTTATTGGAAAGAATGTTGTCTCCGGGGCCAAAGGTTCTGGATTCCTAAAAGTTTTAGTGCAGTTTTAAGGTCTGAAATCTTTTGTACTTTGGGGCTACCCTTTATAAATAGTACAGCTAGATAGTACAGTGGATAAAATACCAGAACTGGAGTCAGGAAGACCTAAGTTCAAATTCAGCCCCAGACACTTATTAGCACCCACATGCCTGGGTTTTTGTGAGAATTCATTCATTCAGTAAAGATTTTTTTTTTCTTTTCTTTCTTTCTTTTTTTTTTGCAGGGCAAAGAGGGTTAAGTGACTTGCCCAGGGTCACACAGCTAGTAAGTGTCAAGTGTCTGAGGTTAGATTTGAACTCAGGTCCTCCTGAATCCAGGGCTGGTGCTTTATCCACTGCACCACCTAGCTGCCCCTCAATAAAGATTTCTTTAGAGCTTTCTATGTGCCGGGCATTGTGCTAAGAATAAAAAAAGGAAAAAAAAAACCCAAACCCAACCCTGCCCTCAAGGAACTTATAGTTGAATGGGCTATATGGCCCATTATATACAGTTTATATAGGATAAATAGGAAATAATTAAAAGAAGGAAAATACTAAAATTAAGAAGGGTTGGGGAAGGCTTCCTCTAGGAGATGGAGTTTTAGTTGGGACTTAATGGAAGCCAAGGAAGCCAGCAGTCAGGAGATAAAGGAGAGCATTCCAGGCTATGATTTGCATGATTTCATATGTATAATTGATATCACATTGCTTGCCTTCTCCGTGAGTGGGGGAGGAGTTAGAAGTGTGATGTTTAAAATCTAAATTGTGGTCACCTTAAATCAGAAGCTTCGGCTCCAGTCTAGCCTAGAGTTCCAGCCTGGTTGGGTTCTTCCTGAAGTCCTCCTCCACGAGCCTGCTTTAATCAGGAACACCCTTTTGCAAGCTGTTTGTGGAAGCTTTTTTATACATCTGGAACAGAGGCGGTCCTTACACACTGCTTCAAGGTGATTGGTTGGCATCATCCAAATCCATTGGCTTTGAAGGTGGTCTCAAGTTGAGTTCACAGTCTAGTTTCTGAGAACAATACCTTCTTAAGGGCTAGCCAGGTGTGATTACAATCCAATTAACTTGAAGTAGGCTTAATCAGCAGTCAATCACTCTCACTTGATTCAATCAGTATAGATTAATCTACAGGTGGGTCTTTGAGTATCTGCTAAAATCCCATTATTTCATCACAGAGGGAAGGAGAAAATTTGGAACTCAATTTTTAAAAAAAAGAATGTTAAAAATAAATAAATAGGGGCAGCTAGGTGGTACAATGGATAGAGCACTGGTCCTGGAGTCAGGAGGACCTGAGTTCAAATCCAGCCTCAGACACTTAACACTTACTAGCTGTGTGACCCTGGGCAAGTCACTTAACCCCAATTGCCTCACCCCCCCCCCAAAAAAAAAACCAAAACCAAAACCAAAAATAAATAAAAGAAAGAAAGAAAAGCAAGCATTTCAGGCATTGGCGACAGCCAGAGAAAATCCTGGAGGCAAGAGATGTAAAGTCTTTGTGGAAGCCAGTGTCACTGGATCTAAGAGTTTATGTTGGGGAGTGAAGTATAAGAAGATTGGGAAGGTAGGAGGGGGTTAGGTTAGGAGGGGCTTCGAATGCCAAACGCAGCATTTTGTATTTGATCCTGGAGCAAATAGGGAGCCATGAGAGTTTATTGAGTAGGAAGGTGACCTGATCAGATCTGTGCTTTAGGAAAACCACTTTAGTGTTGTAGAATGGATTGGAGTGGGGAGAGACTTGAGCTAGGCAGATTTTCCAGCAGGCTATTCCAATAGCCCAGGCATGAGGTGATGTGCTAGAGGGGTAGCAATGTTGGAAGAGAAAAGAGGGAGAATTTGAGAGATGGTGCAAAGGCCTTGGTGACAGCTTGGATATGGAGGGTGAGAGCCTGAGGGAGGAGTCCAGCTTGTGGGCCTGATGAACTGGGAGGAGGGTGTTCCCTTCCATAGTAATAGGGAAGGTAGGAGGGAAAGGAGGGCTTAGGGGAAAAGATTATGAGTTCTTTTTTAGACATTTAAATTTAAGAAGTCTCCTGGAGGGGCAGCTAGGTGGCGCAGTGGATAAAGCACCGGCCCTGGATTCAGGAGAACCTGAGTTCAAATCTGCCTGAGCTCAGACACTTGACACTTACTAGCTGTGTGACCCTGGGTAAGTCACTTAACCCCAATTGCCTCACCCCCCCTCCCCAAATAATTAAAAAAAAAAAAAGAAGTCTCCGGGACATCAAGTTTGAGGTATGTGACAGGAAGTTGGAGATTGGAGATTGGAGGCCAGTCAAGAGTTTGGGGTAGGATTGGTAGAGGGGGTCATTAAATCCATGGGAGCTGATGAGATCCCCAAGTGAAGCAGTATGGAGGGAGAAGAGGAGAGGACTCAGAACAGACCCCTGAGAGACACCGACAGCTAGAGGGTGTGACCTGGAGGAGGATCCAGAAAAGGAGGGAGAGAAGGAATGGTCAGAGAGGTAGGGGGTGAACCAGGACAGCACAGTATCCTGAAAACCTAGAGAGAAAAGAGTATCAAGGAGGAGAGTGTCAGAGGCTGAAGACAGGTGAAGAAGGAGGAAGACTGAGAAAAGGTCATCGGACTTGGCAACTAAGAGATCATTGGTAACTTAGGGGTTTTTTTTGGGGGGGTTGTTATTATTGTTGGGTTTTGGTTTTTTTTTTTGGCACACTGGTAACTTGGGAGAGAGCAGTGTGGGTGGAATGATAAGGTCGGAAGTCAAGTTCAGAAAAAGAGCGAGAGGAGAGACAGTGAAACCACCTATCACGAGCAGCCTTTTTGAGGAGTTTAGCTACAGAGGGCAGACAGATAGAGGATTAGATCGAATGAGATAGTAATTGTTAAGTGCTTAGCACAATGCCTGGCACCTAGTAAGTTAGTGTTATAGAAATTGTCGTCATCATCATCATTTAGTCACTTAAAGCTTTTCATACCCCAGCCCTCCACGTCTCCCTAGTCTCATGACACATTACGTTCTTCTGCACACTCTACAGTCTGGTCTCATTGCCCATTTTTTGCTGTCCCTTGAGCACAACACTCACACTTCCTAATTCTGGTCCTTTGCACTGGCTGTCCCCTGTGCCTGTAATGCTCCCCCTCATCACTTCTGCCTCAGTTTCCCTAAGATCCTTAAATGAGCTAAAATCTCACCTTCTGCAGGCCTAATGCATTGTCGCCCCCCCCCCCCCGCCCTCCACCCCCCACCCTGGCCATTCATCAGCAGTTACTACTTTGTTCCTCGATAATATTACCTTCCATCGACTCTGTAAGTAACTTGTATGTATCTAGAACTGGACATGGTGTGTCCCCCGTTACAATGTGAACCCCTCATGTTTTTGCCTTTCTTTGTGCTTAGCAGGGTGCCCAACACATAAGAAACATTAGTAAACATTTGTTCACCGACTTGCCTGAAGTCAGAGAAATGTAGGTTCACATCCTGGCTCTGTTACTGGCTATTTATATTATCTTGAGCACAGTATTGGCCTCAGTTTCTTCATCTGGAAAATGGGAGTGTTGGATTAGATGGCTTCTCAGGTCTTTTGTTACTCTAAATCTATGATAGGATAAGACATGATGTGATAGTATGCAAAGTCACATACTTGGCTTGAAGACCTCCAGGAAGGGAGAGTCCACAACCCCTGCAGGCCGTCCATTTCATTTCAGGAGGGGAGAAGGAAAAGCACTTTCTATGTGTCAGGCACTGTGTTAAATGCTTTACCCATTGCATTCGAGCTTCACAACAATCCTGAAAGCTAGGTCCTATCACTATCCCCCCCCTCCCCATTTTACAGTTGAGAAAACTGAGGCAGACAGAGCTCAGTTGACTTTTCCAGGGTCACACAGCTAGTAAAGTTTCTGAGTTTGAATTTTGAATGCAGGTCTTCCAGACTCCAGACCTGGAGCTCTATTCACTATGCCATCTAGCTACCTCTAACATTCAGGATGTCTCTTGTCATGTAGAAATTTTTCCTTCATTAGATGAGAAGACCCTCTAACATACTCTAGTTTGTGGTGGACCACATCTTGCTGTTGGCATTAAGTCTGGGTCTCCTGAGTGAGCCCCAAGGTCCCTCAAATAAGAGTAGACTAGGGGGCAGCTAGGTGGCGCAGTGGATAAAGCACTGGCCCTGGATTCAGGAGGACCTGAGTTCAAAGCCAGCCTCAGACACTTGACACTTACTAGCTGTGTGACCCTGGGCAAGTCACTTAACCCTCATTGCCCCGCCAAAAAAAAAAAAAAGATGTATGGTCACACAAAAAAGAGTAGAGTAACAAACTCACATGGCAATGTGACAATGAGTATCCTGGCTGTCACAGAAGGGCAGGTCTATTACATTTCACCCCCAAATCCTCTGGTCCCGTTAAGGGAATTCTGGGGTGTCTAATCTCTGTCATTGTCTCAAGGCCTCACTGATGGTATTTCCTCAAATTTTAGGGACCCCTTGTCACCTAGTTCCTTTTAATGACTTAATAATTAGATTTGTTTTAATGAACATAGAAACATTCTTCTTCCTGTCACCTGGGAGGCATAATCCACCCCTTCGACTCCCACTGACTCTGGAGAGAGGAGGGGATTAGGGTTACAGTCTAACTCAGTTCCTATATAACATAATCCCACCAAGTTCTAAGACCAAAGGCCCCTTGTGCTTGAGTCCAGGCACTCTGACTTCTTGAGACTTCCCTGCTAGGTTGGCAGTAACATCTGAGCTGGAAACCTGACCCTGGCATCAGCAGGTCTGAAGCTCTCAGAATTAGGGAAAAAAGAGAGGCAATACGCATTAATTTAATTCCTACTGTATGCTAGGCTCTGTGCCAAGTGCTTTACAAATATTATCTCATTTGATTCTTACAACAACCCTGAGAAGCAGGTGTTATTACTACCCTCCATTTTGTATTTGAGAAAACCGAGGCAGACAGAAGTTAAGTGACTTACCCAAGATCACACAGCTAAGTATCACACAGTAAGTATCTAAGGCCGAATTTGAACTCAGGGCTTTCTTACTCTAATCCCAGCTCTCTATCCACTGTACCACTTAGTTTTCTCTATTATCTGCACTTGGAACTGAAACAAAACCCAAATCCCAAACCTATTCCTCAGGGCCACAAAGCCTAAAGGGAGAGTGGGTTCAGCTTGGTGCACGGTGCCCAGACTATGGATGAGCCAGACCTTCAACCTCAGATACAGCTGTAAAGAGAAAGACTGCTCCAGTCTGGTACATAGCCCTGGTACACAGCCCGGGGTAAGAGGCTGCTTCCACCCCGCTGGGGGGAAAAAGGCTGTGTTTTCCCAGAAGCAGGTGCCTAACTTCTCCCACATGGGTGCCTCCATCTAAGGTGATCTAAGTAGGCATAGAAGCCCCATTACAGAAAACACAAAGGGATGAGGAATGTCTAAAATGGACTAACATGTCCAAAATGGAGTATGTTCTGTTTCTGTCTTTGTACTTGTACTCTCCTCACCTGCACAGTGCTTCGCTCATTGTGGGGACTTAATCAGTGCTTGCTGAGATCATACCAACATAACATACCCATGCCCCCTGTCTATCTATACTGCTTCTAACTATCCTAATAATGATAAAGTTCTTAGGCATTACATGTATCATCTTCCCATATAGGAATGTAAATGGTTTAACCTGATTAGGTCTCTTGCAATTTCTCTTTCATGTTTAGCTTTTTATGCTTCTCTAGAGTCTTGTGTCTGAATGTCAAGTTTTCTAATCAACTCTGGTCTTTTCATCAGGAATTCTTGAGTCCTCTATTTTGTTAAAACTTTTGTTTCCTTCTGAAGGATTATAATCGGTTTTGCTGGGTAGGTGATTCTTGGCTGTAATCCTTTGCCTTCTAGAATATCATTCCAAGCCCTTATTTAACATGGTAGCTGCTAAATCTTGAGTGAGCCTGACTTTGGCTTGATGGTATTTGAATGGTTTCTTTCTGATTGCTTTTAGTATTTTCTCCTTACCTGGGAACTCTGGAATTTGGCTATAATACTTCCGGGAGTTTTCATTTGGGGATCACTTTATTTTTTATTATTTTTTTCCTGTTTGTGGGGCAATGAGGGTTAAGTAACTTGCTCAGGGTCACACAGCTACTAAGTGTCAAGTGTCTGAGGCCAGATTTGAACTCAGGTCCTCCTGAATCCAGGGCTGGTGCTCTATCCACTGTGCCACCTAGCTGCCCCTCTGCTCATTCTTTTTTTTTTTTTAATTTTTAGTGAAGCAGTTGGGGTTAAGTGACTTGCCCAGGGTCACACAGTGTCTGAGGCCATATTTGAACTCAGGTACTCCTGACTCCAGGGCCAGTGCTCTATCCACTGCGCCACCTAGCTGCCCCTGGGGATCACTTTAAAGGGCAATTTCTATTTTACCTTTTGATTCTAGGATATCATGGCAGTTTTCCTTTATAAGTTCTTGAAATATGATGTCTAGGCCCTTTCTTTGATCATGGATTTCGGTCAGTCCAATAATTCTCAATTTATCTCTCCTTGATCTATTTTCCAGGTCAGTTGTTTTTCTTATGAGACATTCCACATTTTGTTCTATTTTTTCATTCTTTAGACTTTTTTTTATTGGTTTTTTTATGGCAAGGAGTTATTAGCTTCCATTTGCCCAGTTCTAATTTTTAAAGAAGTATTTTCTTCATTGAGATTTTGCACCTCTTTTTCCATTAGGGCATTTCTACTTTGTTGGGTGGTGTTTTCTTCAGTATTTTTTTGTGTGTGTGTGCTTCTTTTTCCATTTGGTCAATTCTGGTTTTTTAGGTGTTATTTTCTTTATTTTTTGTGCCTCTTTTTACCAAGCTTTTAATTCTTTGCATAATTTTCTTGCAATATTCTCATTTCTCTTCCCAAATTTTCCTCTACCACTCTGAATTATAAAATCTTTTTTTTTTCTTTTTCTTTAGCTCTTCTAGGAATTCTTGGTGGGTTGGTGTTTAATTTGCATTTTTTTCTTTAAGCCTTTGATTGTAGTTCTTTTCACTGGCATTGTCCTCTTCTGAGTTTGAGTCTTGATCTTCCTTGTCACCATAGTAGCTTTTTATGGCCAGGTTGGGTTTTTTGTTTGCTCATTTTTCTAGTCTATTTCTTGATTTTGGACTTTATGTTAAAGCTGAGCTCTGCTTACCTTGGCTGGGAGGGCAGGGAGGACAGGGAGGGGAGGGAGGAGGGAAGTGGTGACACTGTCCCAAGCTTAAGACTTTTTTGTGTTATTCTTTTCATAGCTAGTTCTAGGGGTTTGTATGTTTTCAGTGCTTCTGAGGTTAGTGTGATCCAGCAAGAGGCGTGGTTACTGCCCTTCTGGTCTGCATTCTGGTCTTTACCCAGGAAGGGACCTTGCTCCCCTGCAGCTGCAGACTTTAGTGTCCACCCTTAAACTGTGACCTAGGACTTGGTATGGGCAATGGAATTGCCAAACAGCACCCTATACCTGTGTCAGTTCAGGATCCCCTGTAATCTTTTCCCAACAAGTCGTCCAATCACCTTATATTCTGTGAGTTGAGAGCTCCTGAAGCAGCTCCTGTTGCTGTCACAGTTGCATCCATGGTCCACTGCTGGTGTTGCTGTTGTGTGAGCTTTGGGACAGCTCCCACCCCACCTCTCCTTCTGACCCCCAAAGTTGTCTTGGGCTGGAAAAATGCCACACTCCAACCTTTTTCTGGCTATGCTGTTCCAGGATTTAATACATTAAAGTTTTTGTTGGGGAAGCTGGGCTAGGTTGGTGCCTCTCTCCATCATCCTGCCTCCACCCTAATTGATACTTATTGATCTCCTACCTCTTTGTTGAGACTACAATTATTTTCTCCATCACCAATGTCTGAAACTCAATCACCATCCTTGACTCTTCCTTCTGTCTTGGCAACACCTCTCACATTTGTCCTCTCCTTTCTACCCAGCTGGCTACTACCCTAGTTTATCCCCTCATCACCCCTCATCTGAACTGTTACAATCACCTCTTAATTGGCATCTCTGATTTTACTGTTCCCCTCTCCGATCCATCCTCCACACAGCTGCCAAAAGAATCTTCCTCAGGCAGAGATCTGACCATGTCATCCCATTACTTAAAAACCTGAATTGGTTTCCTATTGCCTCTAGAACAGGGGTTCTTAACCAGGGGTCCTCAGACCCTGGGCAAGTCACTTAACCCTTTGTCTGCCTCAGTTTCCTCAACTGTAAAATGGGGGTAATAATAGCATCTTTCAGGGTTGTTATGAGGATGAGCCATCTCCCATGCCTGAGTTGCTTTCCCACCTTACTGTTCAACCTCTGTTTGAGAGTTCAATAAAGTCTGCTCAAAATAATGTACATTTACTTATATCTGTGGCATTTTCTGTCCTCAACCCCTCTCCTCCCCACTGTCAAGTAGAATGTAAGGTCTTTGAGGGCAGGAACTGTTGGTGCTTTAATGTCTGGCTCTGTGCCTTGAACACAGCAGATACTTGATAAGTACTTGTTGAATCGTATTGAAAAAGTGCTTATTTTCCAGAGGTTCCCAAACTTTCTCAATAGCTTTTTCATGGTGCTCCCTAGGCCAAGAGAAATATCTACCAGTTGTGTTTATTAAGTACTTAGGTTAAAAAGTTTAAATATCCCACTAGGCCCCCATGAGTTCCTTTCTATGGCCCAGTGTTTTGCCCACTGTGGCACAGAGTTACATTGTACCTTGTAGTTGAATGGGCAGCCTATGGAGTTATCCCATTAGTCTGTCTCAGACAGACACTGCAGAGGGAGTCAGTGTGTCTGAAAATTGAATAGGAAGCAAGTAGGCTGGATTATATTTGGGAAACTGTCCTAATTTGTGCCTTCACCCAAAAACTCATTTCTTTAGTCAGTCAGTTAGCAAGTACTTATTAAGCAACTACTATGTTCCAGGCACTGTGCTAAATGGTTTAAAAAAAAAAAAAAAGCAAACAGGGGCAGCTAGGTGGCACAATGGTTAAAGCACTGGTCCTGGATTCAGGAGGACCTGAGTTCAAATCCAGCCTCAGACATTTGACACTTACTAGCTGTGTGACCCTGGGCAAGTCACTTAACCCTCATTGCCTGCAAAATAAATAAATCAATTTTTTGTTTTTGTTTTTTTTGCAGGCAATGGGGGTTAAGTGACTTGCCCGGGGTCACACAGCTAGTAAGTGTCAAGTGTCTGAGGCCGGATTTGAACTCAGGTACTCCTGAATTCAGGGCCGGTGCTTTAACCACTGCGCCATCTAGCTGCCCCTAAATCAATTTTTTAAAAAAGCAAACGGATGAAAAACAACAACAATAAAAACCAGTTACCATTATTTTCTTGATGAAGTGACATGGTAGGAAATCCCAGTTTCAAGAAGGCAACATATAATTACTTATTGGGTTTTGGACAGTACCAAATATAGGTTTTAATAATACTGTTGGGGCAGCTAGGTGGCTCAGTGGATATAGAGTACCGGCCCTGGATTCAGGAGGACCTGAGTTCAAATCTGACCTCAGACACTTAACACTTACTAGCTGTGTGACCCTGGGCAAGTCACTTAACCCCAATTGCCTCACCAAAAAAAAAAATACTGTACATGATATATTTATTGTAGGATTTTGAGAGTACATTCTAAAATAATGTATTATCTCATCTAAAGCCTGTCAATGAGAAACTTAAAATCCTTTGAAGATAATCTCTTACAGCCTAAACATCCTTGACAGGCAGGGAGGAAGAAAGAATTATTTCCCATTTTACAGACAAGGAACCCAAGGTCTCAGGCAAGGAAGGTCCCAAAGGACTAAGTGACTTATTGAACTTGCTATCATCCTCTTCTGCCCCAGATCACCATACATTTATTTTGCATCTATTTTATATCCCATGGCCTCATGTGGTGGACAGAGAGTTGGCTCCCAAGTCAGGAAGATCTGAGTACAAGTCCCTCCTCCAACACAGAGTTAAAAGTAATAATAATAATTTTGTTGTTGTTCAGTCATTTTAGACTTTGCATGTCCCCATCTGGGTTGTTTTGTTGTTGTTGTTGTTGGGTTTTTTTGGTGAAAATGCTGGAGTGGCCGCACAGCCACTCTGTGCTGGACAGTGCCATCCTGTGGAGCCAGAAGCCAGTGGTGGTAAAGAAGAATCGAACCCATCCACCCAAGAGCACTTGGGGGCCAGACCTGCCTTTGGCTAATAAAGTCAAACTGCTTAAAAAAAAAAAGGGAAAAAAAGAAAATGCTGGAGTGGGTTGCCATTTCCTTCTCTAGATGAGGGAACTGAGGCAAACAGGGTAAGCGACTTGCCCAGGGCCTCAAAGCTAGTGTCAGAGGCCAGATTTGAATTCAGAAAGGTGAGTCTTCCTGACTCCAGGGCTGGCACTCTATCCACTGTGCCACCTAACTACTTTGATACAAGCATATGCTAGAGCTTCATTTGTCATTCAGTGCATGATCATGCAAAGGAGAGTTAGTGCATGCCCCAAGCCCAACTCAACTCTGTTCATTGTCACTGGGAGCTATGTCACATTAAACACAAGCTTTAAGCACATGCAGGCACTCTCTCATCCTTTCTACCCCTGCCCTAAAGAAATAGTTTTACAAAGTTCTTTCCTCAAAAACAACCCTGAGATGTTGAAAGTGCCAGGATCAGCATCCCCATTTTGCAGATGAGGACATGGAGACTGCCAGTGGGGAAGTGACTTGAAAGATATGATTATTATCATTATCATCAATTAAGGGGGAGTTGTTGATAAGAATGAAGTCTTTTGTGGGGAGTAATGATGATTACCATAATTAGTGACATAATAATAGATGCCCAGAGGCAAAAAACGTTTCTCTTTCTACCACAGAGAAGAGCAGGATTCTAGACCTCAGGGCTAAAAGCTGGGACATTAACTGGAAAAATCAGACTATTAGAAGGCCCAGTCTCCTCAACCCACTCATCATCTGAACTTCTCTATTGCTGTCAAGGGTGTTACCAGCCTTTTCTCCACCTAAGGTTCAAACATCAGTGTCTTCCTTAATTCCTCCCACTCACCTCATATACTGAATCAATTTCCAAATCTTGAGATTCCCTTTCTCTATAACATCTCTTGCATACTTCTTTCTTCTTCTCTTCATTTATATAGCCATGACCCTAATTCAGACTCTCATGGTAGAGCAGCTAAGTGGCACAGTGGACAGAGCACCAGTCTTGGAATCAGGATTACCTGAGGTCAAATCCAGCCTCAGATACTTACTAGCTTTGTGGTCCTGGGTAAGTCACTTAACCCCAAGTGCCTCAAAAAACCAAACCAAACCAAAATAAACCAAAAAAACCAATTCTCATGGCTCTTCTCTTGGACTGAGGTAGACTTCTAATTGGTCTCTCTATTTCAAGTCTCTCTGTACTCCAATCCATCCTCCTCAGTAGCCAAAGTGATTTTTCTGAAGACTAGGTCCATGTCACTGTGCTACTCAATAAGTTTCAATGGTTCAAGTACTGTACCAACTCTTCTGTTTGGAATTAAAAGTTCTTTACCACTTGCCCCTTTCTTCCCTTTCTGGTTCTTTAATAAACATTACTTTCCTCAATACACTCTACATTGGAGTAATGCTGGTCAACTTGTTCCTCACACCCTATCTTCCACCTCCATGATTTTGCAGTTGTTCTCCCTCTGCCTACGGCACCCTCTACCTTTTAACTTCCAAATGTTAACATTTTTGCCTTCTTTTAAGAATTAATTCATGTCACCTCCTGCAGAAGGTCTTCCCTTCCCTCATCAGGCTACCTTCCACTTTATTTTTTTTATATGTAGTGATTTATGTAATGTGTGGTCTCCCCCGAACTCCCTGAGGGCAGGAATGGCGTCTACCTTTCATCACCTAATGCCTGGTACATGGGAAACATTCAATAAATGCTTGTTAATTGAGTGATTGGTGAGTGAATGAAAAGCCCCTTAACCATGTGGATTTAATTCAATCCAATCAGGATTTGTTAAGCATCCCCCACACCTAAGGTGCATAGAATATTATAGGAGAACAACCCATGGAGAGAAAAAGTCTTGATTAAATCCTGCCTAGTATACATATACTAGGTGTGTGACTAAAAACAAGTCAATGAACCTCCCCCCAACACTTATTAACCAACAGACATTTATGAAACACTATGTACCAGTCATTGTGCTGACCTGGGAATACAAAGACAAAAGGGAAACAGTTCCTGCCCTTGAGAGGGTTACATTCTAACAGGGGAGATACATGTATCCTTATGAGTATATCTATGAAATGAAAACAAAGCTGTTTTGGGAGGAGGGTCACTAGCAGCCTAGGTACCCATCTGGATCCATGTGAGTGGTTTCCAATCTGGGAATTCCCTTCTCTAGCAAAATCACAGGTGTGAACAAGAACAGCAACAGTAGCAAAACAAATAGACCATGCCAAGTGCTGGGGATCCAGTGGGTCAACCACTTCTGGCTTTCATTCAATGGAGGTGGTGGTGCTATGTATGGGAGAAAATACATTATGTAAACAGAAAATTTATACATAATAATTTGAGGAGGAGAAGGGAATAAGAGTTAAGATTTTACAATTAATGGGCTCAGGAAAGGTTTCTCAAAGAAGAGGGTAAACTGATACGTGCCTTTAAAGGAGATAGAGTCTCTAAGATGCTAAGGTGAGGAGAAGCGCTATCCAGAGATGGGGAATAGACAGCCTATGAAGGGATGGAGGCTGGAGATGGAGTGAGCTCCTATTGTCACTGAATTTCATCTTTTTGAAGTAATCAATGCCTCTGTGGGGTTTTTTTGAGGCAATTGGGGTTAAGTGACTTGCCTAGGGTCACACAGCTAGTAAGTGTTAAGTGTCCAAGGCCGTATTTGAACTCGGGTCCCCCTGACTCCAGGGCCAGTGCTCTATCCACTGTGTCACCTAGCTGCCCCATCACTGCCTCTGTTTGTCAGAGTTGCTGGAAGTAAAGGGAAAGAGGGAAGTGGCGGGGTTAAATCTTTGCAATTGGAGGAATAAGAACATGGGGTGGTCTATACTGAAGAGACAGATCTAATAACTTGGACAGAAGTGTGACATAGTGGAAAGAGAGATGAACAGAGAATCAAAAGATTTCAGCCAGAGTCCTAGTCTGCTACCTAATAGCTGGGAGACCTCACACAATTCATTTCCCCCTCTGGGCTTCCCTTGGTCAAGCATCCACAGGAATTGGGAGCTGGAACTGCTGTTGGAGATACTATGATCATAAATGTGGAGGTGGCAGGAGCCTCGGAGGTCATCTTCTCCAACCTTCTCTTTTTTTTCAGACGAGGCAACCAAGGCCCCAGGAGATGAGGTGACCTGGTTGAGATGAAGTAAATGAAAAACAAAAAGCCTTGATGAAGTACAGTAGGTGTTAGGCACTTTGCGAAGGGGAAGTAAATGGCAGATTCAGAATTCAAACTGAGGTCCCTGAAATCCACTTCTCACCAGTTTCATCTTGCCATATTGAGGATGAGAGAAGTAACTGGTTATTTAGAACAGAAGCTCCTTGAGAGCAAAAACTGTTTCCTTTTTATTCTCAACATCTAACAGTGTCTGGCATTTAGCTGGCACTTGGGAAATGCTTGTTGATTGGTTGATTGCAAAAGTAGCAGGCCTATGAGTCAAGAGTCCCAGGGTGTTCTAGTCTTGGCTTTGGCATTGATTCCTTGTAAATCCACAGGCAAGTCACTTCTCTGGGTCTATTTCTCCCTCTGTAAAATGGAGATTAATACACTCCCTGTATTTTTTTTCCTCCCAGAATCCCACTGGATTTAAAGCTGGAATAGATCTCAAAGCTCATTGTGCAGAAGAAATAGGACTGCATTTGGATCCAAAGGAGGGGGCAGCTAGGTGGCGCAGTGGATAGAGCACCAGCCCTGGATTCAGGAGGACCTGAGTTCAAATCTAGCCTCAGACACTTAACACTTACTAGCTGTGTGACCCTGGGCAAGTCACTTAACCCCAATTGCCTCACCAAAAAAAAAATAGTGGATCCAGAGGAGCTGGGTTCAAATTTCAGCTTTGAGTCTTGCTTTCTTTGTGACCCTGGACAATCTACTTAAATTCTCTGGGTCCAAGTTTCTTCCTCCATAAAATGAGAGAGGGTAGGACTAGATCAGTTTTCATTGTCTGATCCTATCCTCTAGGCTCAGGGTTTCTTCAGTTTTCTCCACTTGAGACCCCTTTCCTCAGGAGAAATTTTTACATAGGTATATAAAATGGGTGTACAAAGCAAGCATTCACTGCCAAAATTTTGGGGACCCCCATATTCAGTTGCAGGACCTCATATGAGGTCTGGACCCACTGTTTAAGGAGCTTCGTTCTAGCTCAATTCCACCCTCCTCCCTCCATTTGACAAAGGAGGAAACAGGCCTAGGGAGGAAAAAGTGACCGTAATCATAGAGATAATAAGTAAGAGATGGAATTTTAACTCTGGTCTTCTGACACCAAATCAGAGTTCTTTTCACTAAACGGCAGAGTATAGAATCACAGGGCCTTAGATTTACAGCTGGAAGGGAGATATGGATATCAGTGAAGTTCTGAGACTGCAGTTTCGAGGCAGTATGATCTCTTTAACTCCCAACTCCTCCCTTCCCAGCCCCCCCCCCCCAGCTCATCTGAATGTCTTGGAACAGGGGGCTTACGGGTTATCGCAGATCTGGCTCCAAGGGGTTAAGTGATGGTAGGAAAGGCCCTGGAAGGAACCCGGTTTGCCCCGTACTTGTTGGGTGACCTTGGGGAGGCACTTCGGCTGGTTGGGGGCTTGCAGAGTGAGGGGTTGGACTAGGTCATCTCTAAGGTCTGAGGCCCTCCAGCTGCAAAGAGCTGGGGCTTGGTCCTGGCCTGGGTGGCACTGCAGGGCCTGGGACAGAGCCCGGCACACCGGACAGGGCTAACCAGGCTCTCCAGGCATCCGTCCCCGAGCATCTCCCAACTTGGCGCCTAGTTTGGGAGCTGCTCGGGGGCCGAATCCCTGGGGTGAGATGTGGGAGGGCCAGCGGGGGCAAGGGGAGGCGCCCGGGAGGTTTCCGATCCGGGGCCTTGGACAGCGCGGCAGCTGAGTATTGAGCAGTGTCCACGACCCAGAGCGCCCGGCACTCCTCTGTCCGAGCGCGGGGAGGGAGTGTGGGGGGCGGGGGGAGAGCTAGGGGCTCTCCCATTGGCTGCGGGGCGGGGCGGGGCGGGACGGGGTGCCTGGGAGGGCGGGAGGGCTCCGGGTCCAGCCTGGCCCGGAGCAGGGCCGGGCTGCCCCTGATCACTGGTGGAAGGGGCCGGAGAGCGGAGCGGCGGCAGAGCCGGGACCGGTGCTGAGGCAGGGGGAAAGGAGAACCGAGCCGATCCAAGCCGTGCCGATCCAAGCCGGGAGGGACAGCGCAAAGCAGGGCGGGGCTGGTCGGGACTGGTCAAGGCTGGCCCAGGGCTGGGGGAGGCTCTGATGCCATGGGCGCAGGAGAGGAGACCTAGAGCAGGAGGCTCCGCGCACGGCCCGGGCCGGCCGGGTATGGGCACCGAGCGCTGCCCTTGGCTTGGCCCCAGCCCCAGCCCCGGCCCCGGCCCCGGCTCCAGCCTCCGGCGCCTTTGTAACTCCCCTGCCGCCGCGCCACAAAGAGCCCGCCAACCCGAGAGCCGGGACCAACACCCGAGACCCGGGTGAGTGAGTGGAGACCATCCCCTTTGCCCCTCACCCCTCACCCCGCTCCCTGGGCCGATAGGGCTCGGCCCGGGGCGGCGACTTGGAGTGTGAGTGGGTGAGTGACCCTTTCGGAGAGTGTCTGTTTGTAGTGTTTATCCCAGTGTGTTCGTGGAGAGTGTGTGTATTGTGTGTACCTGGCAGCATGAGCACGATGTTTGGGAGCCTCTGGGGGTGGGGGTGTATAGATAGTGCTTGTGTGACCCTGGGCGTGTATTTAGTGTTTGCGTGGCTGTGTGTCAGTATGTATCTGTGTATGTGTCTGTGTCTCTGTACAGTGGCTCTCTGTGTGTATCCCTGAGTGACCTGTCAGGAGGTGCGTCCGCCGTGTGTATCTGTGTTTGCGTATACCCCCCACCCCTTGTCTGTGTGTAGCGTGTATCCGTGGGTTTGTGCTTCTGTGTGTAGCGTGTGTGTGTGATGTGTGGGAAACAGATTGGGAGCAAAGCCTTCCCTCTTCCCCCTCGGTCTCTGGGGGGCAGGCAGACCCTCCCCATCCCCATCCTTTCTCCTGCATTCAGGGAACCATCTTCTATTGTCCTTGCTGGCTATTCTTCAGATCTGAGGCAAGAAAGGAGGGGCCCTGGGCCCCAGTCTGAACCTCTCCAACTTGGGAAAGAGAAAAAGGGCTGGATTTGGGGGGACCTGGGGGTTATTTTACTGTTTCCAGGGGCAGGATCCGGGGTCCTAGCTTTTACTGTGCTAATGCCAGACAGAGTAGGGTTGGAGCCATGAGGTTGGCAACCTACCTCTCCTTCCCTCCTCTCAGGCACAAAAGTCTGTAACCATGGGAGACCTCCGCCGGTTTCTCATGGGGGGAGGGGACAAACTGAGACCTGCCTTCAGGGTTAGTGTCCCATGATACTTCTTTCTGATCCTTTGTGGAGGACAGAGGAGATAGGACGTTACTGGTCCCTGGGAAAGAAAGCAAGTTCTATTAATTACTAATATAATTATTATTTTGGTTTTGGCTCAGTACTTTAAGGAAAAGAAAAAAGAAACTTAGGGTGGGATGCTGAAGAATCTTTTCACTTGTAAAAACAGGAACTCAAAACACCTACCAGGGACCACCTTATAGACCTTCAGAACCTCCACTTGGGGGAGGGAGGGATGGTGTTGCTCTTATTTAAGAGGGGTGGCACACAGGCTGAATGACTCCTCCAAGGTCACTCAGCTGGCACTAGACAAAGATTCGACCTTCGAGGTTTCCCCAGGAAAGCGGGGGAGGGGAACAGGGACAAGCCAGGACCTGAGGAAGGTGGGATTTGTTGTAGCAAGAGCCCTGGATAAGGAGTCAGAGGGCTTGGATTCTACTTGGATGACCTTGGGAAAAATCACTTCATTTCTTTGGACCTCTGTTTTCTTCTCTGTAAAAACAGGAGACAGGGTGAGATCAGAGCTTCTTAACTTTGTGCCCTGGACCTCTTGGGCAGTCTGGTGAAGCCTATGGGTCCCTTCTCAGGATCATTTAAAAATATGAATAACATAAATCACATGGGACTACAGTGAAAACAAATTATGTTGAAAGAAAGATGTAATTTTTCCCACTTGAGTTAATGGACCCCGAATTAAGAAACCTGGACTACATGACATTTTCTTACTTTTTTTTTTTTGGTGAGGCAATTGGTGTTGTGACTTGCCCAGGATCACACAGTTAGTAAGTTGTCAAGTGTCTGAGGCCAAATTTGAACTCATGTCCTCCTGACT
The DNA here is from genome assembly GCF_019393635.1 of Dromiciops gliroides. NCBI lineage: Eukaryota > Metazoa > Chordata > Mammalia > Microbiotheria > Microbiotheriidae > Dromiciops > Dromiciops gliroides. The sequence continues at coordinate 617,227,970 of NC_057863.1, read as the reverse complement.
CCAGGGCCCATGCTCTATCCACTGTTCCACCTAGCTGCCCCCATTTTCAAGCTTTAGTTCTGAGACCCTCTATTTCTCCCCACTCTTGTTTCATAGGGATATTGGTAATTAAAGTTGTGGTTCCCAAGTGGCTTCCTTTACTGGTTTCTGTGAGAGATGGGGGCGTTTGAGCTTGGAGGTGGAAGCTCCACTTTTGTGGCATAGCGAAAAGAGTCCCCAATGTATAGATGGAAGACCAGGGTTTGAATTCTGCCTCTACTGATCCTGGCTAAGTCCCTTTTTCTTCTTTGGGCCTTAGTTTCTTTTCCTGTAAAATGAGGCCATTTCTACTGTCCCTTTAAGCCTTAAATCTTTGTGTAATTTTGTAGAGTTGTAGTGTGGTGGAGGGGCCCTGGCAGGGAGCCCTGAAGGTTGATGACCCCTCTTTAGAGGGACAGTCTGGCTAATAAAGCTCATGGGAAGGTGTTCTTTTTCTCTCCCCTATGCCAGGACCTCAGCTGCACTTTGAATGAATGAGCCCAAGTTCTTGGGGGAAACACAGGAATTCTTCACACTCCTGGGTAACATCCCGAGGGAAGGGATATGGGGATTACTCATAGGATTTAGGATGGGCTGTCTGCCCCCTTCATTTTACAGATGGGGAAACTGAGGCTCAGAGAGGTTGAACGACTTGCTTAGGGTCTCACAGCTAGTAAGTATCAGAGGCAGGGCTGGAACCCAGGCCTTGGTGACTCCAAGCTTTATTACTCTGTCTACTATACCATGCTGACTTTTCCCAGTGGGCTAAAAAGTTCTTGCATTGCAGCCTATGTCCCAAGCTTTGGGATCCATGGTTATTATCATGATACCTGAAATTTGTAGAGCACTTCATGTGTGTTATTCAGCAAACAATTCAACAGAATAAACATTTATTAAGTACCTGTTAAGTGTCACGGGCACCATGTTATAGTTTAAAGACTATACTTTTGGAAGTATATACTTTGGAAGTATATGCAGGAATACCATACTTTTGACACTTACTAGCTGTATGATCCTGGGTAAATGCCTTACCCTCTCTGTTCCTAACTCCCTAGGACTTCACTGCCAAGTCAGAGATTGCATTTTGCATTGGTGGAGGGAGTTCTCCAGGTTATAGGTTCTCAGATGTAGACCTGGAAGGGCCCTTGGAAGCCATTTAGCCTAACCTCCTCATTTTAGAATGGAAGAGACCCTGTCCCCAGGGGGATTATGTAACTTGCCTAAGATTATTGTTTGTCCATTTTTTTTTTTTTTTAGTGAGGCAATTGGGGTTAAGTAACTTGCCCAGGGTCACACAGCTAGTAAGTGTTAAGTGTCTGAGGTCGGATTTGAACTTAGGTCCTCCTGACTCCAGGGCCGGTGCTCTATCCACTGCGCCACCTAGCTGCCCCTGTCCTTCATTTTTTAAGAGAACCATGACATTGGGGTGATGTCATGACTTCCACTGAATTGGATTTAAGTGAGGGAGACTGTGCAAGATTACCAACCTCACTCTCTCCTCCAGAGCCATCTGGGCCCAGTGGTGAGATATTTATTAGGGCTACTGGAGATGCCCCCAAATGTTTAAGGCAATTGGGGTTTACTGATTTTCCCAGAGTCACACAGCTAGTATGCGTCTAAGACAAAATTTGAATTTAGCTGCTCCCAATTTCAGGGGCAGTGCTCTATCCACTGTGCCACCTTGCTGCCCCACCTTTGCCTATTCCTATGTATATTCTGTACCATGCTGTCTCTAGGAATATGAAGACAGAGACAATCCAAATCCTGCCCTCAGAGAGCTTACAGTCTAGGGACACTAGAAAGAGTGCTGAACTTGGACTCACAGGATCTGAGTTCAGATTCTGACTCCTCCAGTTAACTTCCCTGGGTCTCAGTTTCCTCATCTGTAATATTAGGAGGTAAGATCTCCAGGCTCATGGGGCTTTTTTTTTTTTTTTTTTAGGGCAATGAGGGTTAAGTGACTTGCCCAGGGTCACACAGCTAGTAAGTATCAAGTGTCTGAGGCTGCATTTGAACTCAGGTCCTCCTGAATCCAGGGCCAGTGCTTTCAGTGCTTTATCCACTGCTCCACCTAGCTGCCCCCTCATGGGTCTTTTAATGGGAAAGCAGGAGGGGGGAGAACAAATATATAGATACCTGCAATATGTGAAAGAGTGATATAAGTGGAAAAAGGGAGTAATGATCTCCTAGCACCTTATTATAGTCTCCCTATATCCTTTGGCAGCAATATGAGGAAAGAAGCAGTGATCATTTTTATTAGGGGGAAGGAAGGGGACTGCCAGGGAAGGCTTACTGGGAGAAAAACGCCTGGGTTGGCCCTGGAAGGAAGGAAAGAGCCTGGCCAGAGAGCTGGCCTTGGATTCTAGAATACCTGGGATCAGGTCCCATCTCTGACACAGGCTGGCTGTGTGACTTGGAGTGAGTCCCTTTTTTATTTGTATCCCCAAAAGCCCTGGGCATATAGTGTTTAACAAAAGTCTTTTGGCTGATTGACTTTCAGTTCTCCCAGGTAATGCTCTCAGTCAGAGAATAGGTATTGGTCTGTTTGGGTGGAGATCGATTCTGCATTAGAAGTTTTCTAAACCACTCAAAGAAAAAAAAATAAATGAAAGAAAAGGAAAAGATTTCAACAGACCAGGCAGGGGAAGGAGGGGATTTCCAGGCAGAGGGGATGTGTGACCGGAAGCATCAATGAAAGAGGAGATAGCAGGATGAGACTGGAGGATGGAGAATGGCTCAGGGTCGTTTTTTGTTTGTTTTTGTTTTTGGTTTGTTTTTATTTTTGTTTGTTTGCTTGCTTGTTTGAAATCATGGAGTATGGGTAAAGGAGTAAGGGAGAGGAGTTGGCACCAGATTGTGAAGGACCTTAGCTGGCAGCCTTAGGAGTGGATACTTTATTCAGTAAAAAGTGGGGATCCATAGGAGATTTTTAAGTTAAGGTGTAACGTGATCATGGCAGCACTTTAGATGGTGGCAGCAGAGAGAAGAGGATGGATTGGAGAAGGGTTAGGTGAGGCTGAAAGGCAATCAGGAGGCTGTTGTCATAGCCTGGTACAATGATCTCCAAAGCCTGGGCGGTGTTATGACCCTAAGCAGACTTTGGTGTGATCCGTCCCACCCCAAGGAATATGGGATTAACCACTTGGAGGGTGGAAAGATGGGTTGTCTCTCATCCTCCCCAGCAGCCAACAGGGGTCTTATGTCTGTTTCAGCCAATGCTCCTCCATTCACCTTGGGCCAGTACTACGAAAGCTTCCTGCCTCCTCACCTGTGAACCTGGGCACCACTCCCACAGGGCAATTATAATCTAATCCCAATCCAGGCACTCATAGTGGCCAGTAGGCAGGATTCATTGGGGAACTCCTCTCCCCAAGCATACACACCAGGGAAATAAAAATGACTGGTCGGGGTATTCGATTAAAAAAGTTTGGAGACCAAAGAGGGAAGAAGAAAAGGTCTGCACAGATTCACTTGAGTCTTTACATCTATATCAGGCAGGCAGGAGGGCAAAGTGAGTGGTGTTATGCTCACTTTACAAATGTGGAAACTGAGGAGCAGAGAAATGAAGTGACATGCCCGAGGTCATATAGTAGAGTCATTGTAGAGTAGGAATTAGAGGTGGGGTCTCCTGTCTCCCAGAAAGGGCCTTGTCTCCTACGACTGCTTGGTGTGGTACTTAAGTACAAAATGGTTCTGTTTCCAAACTTTTTCCTGTTTAGATTTGATTTTTTTTTCCTGGATCACCTATTCATTTAATGACTATTGTTTCCTGTGCATAGAGAGGTGCTCTGAGGGACAGAAAGGTTGGGCAGGAGAGAGGTGGGAGAGAAGATAGGAGGGAAGATGGTACCCATGGAATTCCATGTTCCAGTCAGACCAGCCTTCTTCTAAGCTCTATCTTAGACTCTCTGCTGTATCTCCTGCCTGTCCCCTATTCTCTCCTCCTCTCCGCCTCTCAGCACCCTTGTCTTCCTTTAAGGGTCAGCTTTGGAGCTCCTTCTTCCATGAAGCCTCCTGGGCTCTAATATTCTATGTTTGAAGCTCCCTTCCCACCTCTGACATTTTGTTATTCTCAGGAACCGTCTCTATCTCTGACATTCTATGTTCTAAGGTCTCTTTTACCAGGTGAGGAAGCTGAGGCTCACATAGGTGATGTGATTTCCATCAACTAGCATTTATAAAGCTTGTGCTAGGCTCAGCGGTGAAGCAATCCTTGCCTTCGCTGAGTTTATATTTAACTGGGGGAAACAATATGAACACAGAGAGATAATTAACAGACTTGTGACTTTATTGTTGTCAGGGAACTCCTTCCAACAAGGTAGGTCAGCACTTCCTCCACTACTTATAGCTGTAGAGAGTTGCCTAGAACAAGCAGATCTTTTGGTCTCAGTGCCCCTTTACACTCTTCAAAAATTATTGAGGATCCCAAATGATTATTTCTGTGATGTTTATTACATTAGAAATTAAAACGGATAAAATTTAAAAATAACAAACCCATTCATGTTAACATAAATATCATTTGGCACCAGTCTGGACTCAGGAAGACCTGAATTCAAAAACAGACTCAGAAGTGTCCTAGTGGTGTGACCTTGGGCAAGTCACTTAACCTCTGTTTGCCTCAGTTCCTCTTCCATAAAATGGAGATAAGAATAATGTTGTGAGGATTGGAGGAGATAATAATTGTACAGCACTTAGCACACTGCCTGGCACATAGGAAGTGTTACACAAATGTTAACTTATTACTTTCCCAAACAAAAAATAATTAGCCAGAAGAAGGGCTTTATTTACATGTTTTTTGCAATGCTTTTTAATAATGTCTGCCTTAATGGAAGACATCTGGATTTTCCTATCTGCTTCTGCATTCAGTCTGTTGGAATATGTTATTTTGGCTTAAGCATATGAAGAAAATCTGGTCTCACACAGGGGCCAGATACGTAGTTAGAAAAGGGAGGAGTATTTTTGTAGGAGAGTCACATCTTAGTATTATGATGAAAATCATTTTGACCCTTCGGGCCCTCTGGAAAAGTCTGAGAACCACTGACCCAGAGCCCTCAGAAGTTAAATGAGTTGGCCGGGGTTCGAAAGCCAGCACGTCTGGACGGTCAGGACCTCATCCCTGGTCTTCTGGCTCTGAGGCTCTCTCTCTGTCCACTGTATTACAGCCCTATGCTGCCACATATAAGTGAGCGGGACAAAATGACCACCTACTCAAAATAAATACTTGGAGTCAGAGAGTGAAAGTAGAAAAGATTTTTTTTTTTTTTAGTTTTTTAGTTTGTTTTTTTGGTGGGGCAATGAGGGTTAAGTGACTTGCCCAGGGTCACACAGCTAGTAAGAGTCAAGTGTCTGAGGCCGGATTTGAACTAGGGTCCTCTTGAATCCAAGGCCGGTGCTTTATCCACTGTGAAAGTGGAAAAAAAAACAACGTTTCTTTCTTTCTTGAGAAAGGGCGCAAACCTGAATATGGCAAGTGCACCACACAAGCTCAGAAGTAAACCTTATATACATTCCTAATGCAACACCCCCTCTCACCCCTGTCTGATTCCCATTGGCTGGTCATACAATCTACACAATCTAACTCAATCAGAGAACAAAACAAAACAAAAACAAGATGCACGTGTCTCTGAAGTTGAATAACAAAACCATGAGGCTGGTATCCCTAAACTTACATTAAAGAAACAGGACGATGATGTTCCTAAAGTTAAGTAACAAACAGGATAAACCCTTAATATAATCTGAGAAAAACACACTGCTCTCCCCATCTCTCACATAAGCATATGCAAAATATCTACAAAGGACACACCAGGTTATTTGGGGGAGATCTGGAAAGGCTGGGGTGCCTCAGGGGCGGAGCTAAGATGAACCCTCCAACATCCTGTGTTGCCCAGACTTGGACTTTGAGGCCTTCTGAAGCTAGAAACTCAATTCTTGGCAAATGCATCAGAGGTTGAGGGCGGGAACAAGGGCTGGAGCGGAACCTTTGTGGGTTCCAGCTCATTAACACCCCCATTGTAAAGGGACCAACTAAAGAGTTGGGTACAGAGCTTTTGTTGACAAAGAACACCAGGAAACCCAGCCCAGACTCACCATGGATTATTCTCTATTTATTCCCCAGGCCAGTCTCCTTAGCCTCAGTCGATTCGCTTGACCTCTCAACTTGCCTTTGGTCCTGCATTACCCCCTCCCCCTATATTATAGCTGGTGCATCCCCTGGGAAGATGGAGCCTCCTGACTATTTGAGATAATAGAATCAGAGATTAGATACCAACAAAGGGGCATTGGACTTCACTAAGTGTCTTAGAATCCTTCAATTCCTTTAGGATTCATCACCTTCTGTAAGGAAGCCTCTTGTGATCCTTCCAGTTGTTGGTGAACTCCTTCCCCTAGCTCCTTGTATTCATGTTGCATAGACATATTGTATATACATACAAAGAGGGACATCTATATACATATATGCAGACAAACATCCACAGCTTTGGGTCTTGCTTGGAGGGCCCTTAGAACAGAGAATGTCAGAGCTGGGAGGGCCCTTAAAACATAGGATGTCAGAGCTGGGAGGGGCCTTAGAACACAGGATGTCAGAGTTGGGAGGGCCCTTAGAACATAGGATGTCAGAGCTGGGAGGGGCCTTAGAACACAGGATGTCAGAGTTGGGAGGGCCCTTAGAACATAGGATGTCAGAGCTGGGAGGGGCCTTAGAACACAGGATGTCAGAGCTGAGAGGGTCCTTAGAACACAGGATGTCAGAGCTGGGAGGGCCCTTAGAACACAGGATGTCAGAGCTGGGAGGGCCCTTAGAACACAGGATGTCAGAGCTGGGAGGGCCCTTAGAACACAGAATATAGGACTTTGGAGATAATCTAGTCCTACCTTGTTACTTTAAACATTCAAGTCCAGAGGTCTCACTTTCCCAATGAATGACCTGTTGAAGGTGAAGGTCTTCATATGCCACCTGTGAATTAGGCAGGGAGTAGAATTAAACTCAGAAAAGAGGCCCAGATTCCAGCCTTCTTCCATTCTGCACTTCTCCCTGTTCAAACCCCTGCCAGGTCATACCCCAACAGTACCCGTGGGCAGAGACTCCAGCTGGGGTCCTTGAGCTAGGTCTTTGAACAAAGCAGGCTTTAAGGTCTTCTCACTGCTGATCCTAAGACTAATGAGCTGTGTGAGCCCAGAAAAGTCACACAACCTCTCAGAGTGTCAGTTTCCTTATCTATAAAATGGGGATTATATTTGCACTGCCTATCCCCAGGGTTGTCGAGAAGAAACCTTAAAATACCATATAGATACGTGAGCTATTATTGTCTGCTGTGTGCCTAACCTTGTTTTTATGAGGTAATTTTGCTTGAGTGAGAAGCAGTGTGACCTAGTGGTTAGAGGTGGTCCTCAGTGCCAGGAAAGACCAGGGTTCAAATCCTGCCTCTGACACATGCCAGCTGTGTGATCCTTGGGCAGTCACTTAACCTCTGTGGTAGCTCTCAAGACTTAGAGGCTGCAGAGAAGGTGCTGACCTGCTTTGGTAGAGGGAGTTTCCTCACCTGACAGCCCCTTACACCAATGAAACCATGTAAAAGTCTATTCCCTCACCCCTATCTCCGTCTGGCTTAAGTAGACTTGGGGGAGAAAGCCTATTTACTAACAGTGTATAAGTGAATAAGGAAGTGTATAAGTGAATAAGGATGGGCTGGGCCTGTTACCAGTGTGGTTTTAGGCTTTTTAAAAAAATAAAATTAATAAGCAATAATCACAAATAATCAAATAGATAAATTTTGTCTTTGAACATGGCTGATCAACATAAACAAACCGTGAGCCCATTATTGTGGGGAAGTTGCAAAGAGGCCAATTTAGGCTCTATACCAAGAACTTCCTAATAATCACAACTGTCCAGAGTAGAATGTCCTGCCCTTGGAGCTGGGAGGAGGGGGCTGGGAGGCCCTTTTCTTAAGAGTCTTCAAGGGGGCCACCCATTCTGATGGATCGGGGATTGTTTTTGGAGTAGATGACCACTCAAGACCCTTCCTACTATTAGAGTCAATTTTTCTGTGATATAATAGTTTTAGGAAACTTTTAGGCAAAACAGACAAAAAGCGATGATTATTCCTTCTGTTAATTGAATAATAAGTGAATAAAAATAATAACAACAATAATGATGATAATGAAAACTGAAATTTACATAGCACTTTGACATGTGCAAAACCCTTTAACTCTAATGTCTGCTACCCACAGCTCCATGGCAGAGGTAGGGCAAGCACAATTATCTCCATTTTAACAACTGTGAAAACCAAGGTTCCAAAGGTGTCCATTCCTGCTTTTACCACTTAGTACCTGTGTGATCTTGGGCAAATGACTTTACTTCCTTGGGCCTTAGTTTCTTTATATGTAAAACAAGGGGATTGGATTCGATGGTCTCTATGGGGCTTTCCAGCTCTACATTTCTGAACCTAGGATCCTCTCTGGGCCCCAGTTTCCTAAAATCCAACTTTCGACAGGAAGCCTGTTCTGATTCCCCTTAATTCTAGTGATTTCCCTCTACCGATGATCTCCTATTTCTCCTCTTATTAGCTTGTTTCTACAAAGCTGTTTGCATGTTATTTCCCTTATTAGATTGCAAGCTCCTTGAGGGCAGGGACTGTCTCTTGTCTTTGTTTGTTTCTTTCTTTTTTTGTGGGGCAATGGGGGTTAAGTGACTTGCCCAGGGTCACACAGCTAGTAAGTGTCAAGTGTCTGAGGCCGGATTTGAACTCAGGTCCTCCTGAATCCAAGGCCGGTGCTTTATCCACTGTGCCACCTAGCTGCCCCTCTTGTCTTTCTTTGTATCCCCAGTATTTAGCCCAGTGTCCGGCACATAGTCTGGCTGGCTGGGTAACCTCCAAGGTCCCTTCCAGCTGGTCCTATCACCCATGATCACACAGCTGGTAAATTCAGAGGCAATACATGAGCCTAGTTCTTTGGGATTCCAAGTCTAGCACTCTGTGTATGCGGCCCTGCCCTGCCCTGCCCTTCACTTCTTTGTAGAATTAAAAGACAGGAAGGGGATGTGCTTTCACTTTAACAAGGTAGTACCAGAGGACTGAGATAGGTTTAACTGAATTTTGTTGTCTTTTTTCCCTTTTTTTGTTTTGTTTTGTTGGGGCAATGAAGATTAAGTGACTTGCCCAGGGTCATACAGCTAGTAAGTGTCAAGTGTCTGAGGCCAGATTTGAATGCAGGTCCTCCTGAATCCAGGGCCAGTACTTTATCCACTGCACCACCTAGCTGTCCCCCAAATTTTGTTGTCTTTTAACATTATCTTCATTTACATCTTTATAATTACTTTATATATTGTTCTTTTGAATCTGTAGCATTTCATATAGTTTTTTCAGTCCTTCATGTTCATCATTACTTAAACACAGTACCTTCCAATCTATCTTGAAGTCTGTTCTCCAGTTCTGGGAACATAGGTTGTTTTTTGGGGTGTGCTGGTAAATGTTTAACAACTGGGTCTCCAGGAAAAAATGGAGGTACCCTTGAGACACTAAAATTTCATCTGAATTGTTAAAAATTGCTCCATCACTGTCTTCAGCCTAGACAATCAAGGAAACAGTAAATCAGGTCTTAATTTGTTGTGGTTGCTGATTTCTGAAGTGTAAACACTCAAGCTGCAAATTTTAACAATCCACTTTCTCCAGCTAGTAGCTGCTGAGCCCTTGAATACCACTGACTGTTTCTATCTTTTTGTTTTTACAGAGAGTACTGCTGGGAATATGTTTTTGCACAGCTAGGGATTTTTTCTGCCCTGAATAAGGAGGAAAGGAAACAAACATTAATTGAAGCTTACTGCGTACTCTGGGTATACAAATACTAGCTGAAAGAAGGGAGGGCAGCTCCTGCCCAGTAGGGGCTTTTATTCTAATGGGGGAAGACAACCAGGGAGCTGAAAAACTGGGAGTATTAGGGGGTGGGGAGGAGGAATGTACCAGTGCAGAAAGTCAGGGACAGGCCTGGGAGAAGAAAGGAAAAATGTCACTGAGGTTTAAATCTTGTAGTTTACTAATAATAACTAATATTTATTTATGTAGCACTTTAAAGTTTGCAAAAGAGTTTATATGTTGTATTTGAGGCACACAATAGCCCAGAGGTTGGTGGGGCTGTGTAGGTGCTATTATTATCTCAGAGGCTGAGAGATTTAGTGAATTGCCTCCGATTGCATGGTAAGTAAGTGTATGAGGAAAGAATAGAGCTCCGGTCTTTCTGACAGCATTCACCCTAGTGCCACCTCCCTGGGGGATGAATGCACCTTTTTAGGCTTGGCATTCGGTATTCTAAGACCCTTTCCAGCTCTGACATTGTGTTCTAAGGGCCCTCCCAACTCTGACATCCTGTGTTCTAAGGGCCCTCCCAGCTCTGACATCCTGTGTTCTAAGGGCCTTCCCAGCTCTGACATTCTGTGTTCTAAGGGCCCTCCCAGCTCTGACATCCTGTGTTCTAAGGACTCTCCCAGTTCTGACATCTTATGTTCTAAGGTTAGTACCTGACAGTCAATATTCTAAGGGTCCTTCCATCTTTGACTTTTGTGATCCTCATATCAATAGACACGCTCAGAGAGCAGATGTCTTTGTGGCTCCTTGTGTGTACAGATTGAAGGCAGACTCTGAGCCCATGGACACCAATCGTCCTCTCTTTACAAATGGGAAAACTGAAGCTCAGGGAGAGAATGTCAGACCCCTAGAAATTGAAGCCGACTAGGCGTGGATACAGTCCCTGCCTCTCACTTGATCCATAATGAAACCTGAAACCAGAGAGGAAAGGTCCCCCAGCATCCCAGCTTCTCAGGTTTGCAAGCAGCCTCAGATCCCTTGCTGCCCCCACACACTTCCTTGGCTCACGGAGATCCAAGTGTCAATCATGGAGCTGGACTCAGAGGTGGACACCTTGGATTTAGCTCCTGAGGTCTGTAGACTCATCGATGTAGACCTAGAGAGGGGCCTCTGAGGTCAGCGAACCCAACCTCGTCATTTTGGTTTTTTTTTTTTTTAGTGAGGCAATTGAGGTTAAGTGACTTGCCCAGGGTCACACAGCTAGTAAGTGTTAAGTGTCTGAGGCCGGATTTGAACTCAGGTACTCCTGACTCCAGGGCTGGTGCTCTATCCACTGCGCCACTTAGCCGCCCCAACCTCGTCATTTTACTGATGAGAAAAATGAATCCTTGGGAGGTAAAGTGTTTCACCCAAGGTCACATTGGCAGGAAGCACCTGAGGTGGGACTTGAATCCAGGTCCCTTGATTCCGGAGTCAGTCCTTTTCCCTATTCTTCCTCAGACTTCTTCCAACCTATTTCTTTTCGGCACCAGCTACATACAAGGGATGCTGGTCTCTGTACCATTTCCGTTCCCAGAAGGGAAACCTGAAACGGATAGATAAAAGCACGTTGCTGAAGGTCATGCATCTTGCTGGGGCACCGGCCTCATGCAGCCCCGCTGACTGTTAACTAGACATCAGAAGCCTTGCTGCCTCTCGGGTGATTTCGGGGGAGACAGATGGTGAACAAGGAGGGATGGGGTTTCCTGGCAGCTTCCAGCCAGTCGTCACCTTTGGGCAGCCCTCCCACGCAGCTGCCTTTCAGCATCGCCGGCTTCCCAAGTCTGATCGATGTCCCCTCCTAGGGAGCCAGGCCTCCGTCTGGACCGCAGGCGGGGCCTTGTGTGCTGAGTTACTTATGTGCAGGATTGCTTAGAGATGAAACGGACCATATCACCGTGGATTCTGAGCTGAGCAGTCGAGGTGAAAATAATTTTAAAAAATTTAAAAGCATTTACTTTTTCTCCCTTCCATCTCTCCATTCTCCCTCTTTGAAAAAGGAAAACAATCTTTGTAACAAATATTCATGGTCGAGCAAAAAAAAAATATTCCTACTAGGCTGTGCCCAAAGTATGCTTCTTTCTGCATCTGGAATCTCTCACCTCTTTTATTGGTTGGTCACTGTAATGTAAAGGTCAATTTGATATCAATCACCGCCGTTTTTATTAATTAGGACGGCAGGAGATGGGATGGGAGGATCGAGCAGGCAAGGGCCTAAGGGCTCCCACCTTCCTGGTGGTTGGGGATGGGTCCTTCTCCTCAGAAAAGGACACTGCGTCTTGGCATAGAGAGACCAATGGTTGGGGCTGGGAATTGATTGAGATACCTGTGCTGCATTCTTAGCAACTTTGCAGTCTTGTTTGCTTTCCCATCTCCATGAGCCAGAGAGGCCAGTACTTTTTCTTTTTTTTTTTTTCCTTAAAAAAAAAATCCTTTTTGAAGTCTTTTGTTTTCATATCACCTATAATTCCCAATGTGTCCATGCCCTTCCCCTTCCAGAAAGCCACCTCTTATAACAAATAATGGAAAAGAGTAATAAGAAAAATAAAAAAAGTTTTAAAAGTCTGATATAAGTAGCACCCCCACCTACAGTTCCCCAACCTCTGCAGAGGAGCAGGGGGAGGGGTGGCCAGAGGGAGGTAAGAATTGTCTCTATCTCTCCCCACCACCCCCAACTCCATTCTTTTTTTTTTTTTTTACCAGTGACTCATTCATTTCAGGATTTCAAAATCTGACCTTTATTCTTCTACCAGAATGGTGTGAATATCTCTTTCCATCCAATGCTAAGAGAGAGATATCCATTCTGAAGCCCAGGGGGATGAGCGACTTAACCAGGGTCACATGACCAATAAATATGCAAGTATACACCTGCATCCTGGTAACCTTTAGATTCCAAATCCCCTTCTTGTTTATGACAATGTACTGCTGCCTGTCCAACATCCCTGATAAAGGGGCTGGGCAACCTCTGCTTATATATTTCCAGTTATCAGGAGCTCACTCCCTAAGGAGATTGAGAGTTAATAAGTTCCCTTAAAAATATTTTGCTGAAATCTGCCTCTCTTTATCTTCTGTTGCCTGACATTTCTGGAGCTATTCAGACATTCAGACATGTCCTACTCTTTGTGATCCCTATGAGGTTTTCTTGGTAAAGATACTGAAGGGTGTTTGCCATTTCCTTCTCTAGTGGATTAAGGCAAACAGGTTAAGTGACTTACCCATGGTCACATAGCTACTGTCTTGAAAATGGATTTGATTGGGGGGCAGCTAGGTGGTGTAGTGTATAGAGCACTGGCCCTGGAGTCAGGTGTACCTGAGTTCAAATTTGCCCTCAGACACTTGATACTTACTAGCTGTGTGACCCTTGGCAAGTCACTTAACCCCAATTGCCTCACTAAAAAAAAAAAAGGAAAAAAAAAAAGAAAATGGATTTGATCTCAGGTCTTCCTGACTCCAGGCCAAATGTTCTATTCACTGAGCCATCTAACTGCCCTTCTGTAGTGCCAAGTAGAACAAATCTTTTTTATCAATACTTATTTTGATAAAACAAGCAGTTCTCAACCTAGACATGAAATATCTGACTCCCATCCCCTAATCAAAAACATTAATTGATGGATAAACAAAAATAAAGGTAGTATCCTATGACTTGGGTATTGAGGTACTGACATTAACTACTACAAGTAGAACAAATCTCACCTCATTTCCCTTCATAAATGTGAAGACCACTCTGATATCCTCACCTCACTCTGACTCTTCTGCAGGCTAAATACGTCTGCTCCCTTTGGTAGATCCTTGTAGGGCATGAGCTGAAGGCCCTTTGCTCTGCTGATTGGACCCCTCTGAGAGGCAAGGTCTTTTCTAGAGGGTGTGCTTTGGGAGTGATCTGAGAATTTACATGCTGCTAATTTAGAAATGAGATCAAGGCCATCCCTTCTTTGAGCAGCTGTCCACATGTTCCCACCCGGGAGATCAAAGCCACAATAATTCATGAAAGAGGCTGTCCCTCACCCTCTTTGGCTCTAAAGGTCACATGCTTCCACCAATTGAAGCATCATATGAAATATGAGCTCCAGACTTAGCTCTTGGGGTTTGCTGGGTGGGGAGTCAAGAGCAAGAACATCGTCCTGGGGCCTGGCCAAATAGAGTGAAAGTTGTACCCGAGACTTTCCTTCTTTGTGAAGCATTAGAGAGGGGGTGGGGAGTAGAAGAATAGGGGAAGTGCCCAGGCAAACTCAGGGCACTCACAGATAAGAGGCCCTGGGATTTTTCCTTGCTCTGCCCCAGAATGGACCAGGTGCAGCCACAGGGGCCTGGGATGTCTTGAATTTTCCAAGCAGGTTGTCAGAACTAGATACAGCTTCAGAAGGGGCTGAAGAATGAGCCCTGGCCTGGGAATTGGGGAGACTCTGTTTCTAGTCCTGGCTGTGACACTTACTAGGTCTGTGACCTGGGACCACTCAGTTGCTATTCACTGGTCTTAAGTTTTCCTTTCCTCAAAATGGGAAGTATTGGGCAGCTAGGTGGTGCAGTGGATAGTGTACTGGCCCTGGATTCAGGAGGACCCGAGTTCAAATCCGGCCTCAGACACTTGACACTTACTAGCTGTGTGACTCTGGGCAAGTCACTTAACCCTCGTTGTTCCACAAAAAAAAAAAAAGAAAAAGAAGAAGGAAGGATTATTTCTGCCCCATCCCTCTCCTCAAATTAGACAAGAAGAGAGACAACCTCACAAGAGGCGTTTGAGGTAGGAACACATGGACCTGCCTACTCTGGGCACACTGGAATGAAAGAGCGGCTAAAAATGCCCACGCATTTGTCAGTGGTTTGACTTGAGGCCTGGCTTGACCTTTGCAGGTGCTGCATGAGTGTTCCTGGAAGCCCTGGGAACTCTGGGAACAGCAGGGTGTCTGTCTTGGTCATATCCAGAAATGTATGTCTCATCTCGCATATGCAGTCTGACACCTCTCTGTCAGGAGATGTTCTTAAATCTTTCAGAATTGTTCATCTTTACAATGTGATGGTTCCTATAGAAATAATTCTGGTTCTGCTCCCTTCACTTCTTTGTATCAGTTCATTCAAATCTCAGTTTTCTCTGAACACCATCCCTTTAGCTATTTCTTACAGCGCAATGGTATTCCATGACATTCACAGACCATAATGTATTTGGTTATTCTCTAATTTGGGAGCAGCTTTGTAGTTTCCAGTTTGCTAGCATGGGTTCTGTTGTCTAAGGATGGCTGGAATCTTTTGTTATCTCTAATTCTGGGCCCTAGGATGTGGTGCTTCAGGGGTCAGAGAGTCTGGGTTCAAATCTCAATCATTCTATTTCTTATCTATGTGGGCTAAGTTACATGTCCCCTCTAGGCTCTTCAGTTTCCTCATGAATAAAATTCAAGATGGGGCAGCTAGGTGGCACAGTGGATAAAGCACTGGCTCTGGATTCAGGAGGACCTGAGTTCAAATTCGGCCTCAGACACTTGATACTTACTAGCTGTGTGATGCTGGGCAAGTCACTTAACCCTCATTGCCCCACCCCCAAAAAATAAATAAATAAAATAAAATAAAATTCAAGAATAGGATTAAGCAACCTCTAAGGGCCCTTCCAGCTCTCACCCCACTGTGTTTTTTTTTTTTTTTTCTGATGGCAGTGTGCTCATTGGGACACCTGCAAGTGAGCAGGTAGTTTCCTGATTTGAATGTCAAATGATAATTACATGGTTTTCCCCCGATTTCAACTGGATAACTAAGAGCAACTCTGCTGAAAGCAGAGCATTTGTTCTCTTGGAAAGGATGGCATAACCAAAAACAAACAAACAAAAAACCCAACATTCCCCAAACTACGACAAAAACAATTAGGAGTCAGAACACCCATATTTAAATCCCATCTCAACCATGTGTTAGGCTGGGAAGTGAGTTTCTGTAGGCCTCAGAATGAAGGGGGCGGACTCCAAGGTCACTCCCATCCCTGAAATTCTTATGACTGACCATATTTGAGCTTGATTTCATGGTAGGCTTTTGGATTGGCTGGCTCTCAAGTAGGGTCTGGGAGGGGGAGGCCAATGGCCACCCTCTTTTGACACACCTGTTGGGTCCTTGGTAGTGATGTTGATAAACAGTGGACCTGAGCCCTTCTGTTATTGGCTATGTGACAAGGAGGAAGTCCCTTAAAGGATCAGTACCCCCAGGCAGCTCCCTCAGGCTACCAGTTGTGGAGAAAGTGTACACTGGAGCCCCCTGCAGAAATGCAATCATAGGTCTGGTTTAAAAAAAAAAATAGAGCTGGCATTTAGTGTGTTCTAATTGCCAAGGGTTTTTTTTTTTTTTAAATATAAAATTGACCCTCAGCACAACCCACTCTGTATTAGTATTATTATTCCCATTTTAAAGAAGAAGAAACTCGGGGACAGCTAGGTGGTGCAGTGGATAAAACACTGGCCCTGGATTCAGGAGGACCTGAGTTCAAATCTGGCCTCAGACACTTGACACTTACTAGCTGTGTGACTCTGGGCAAATCACTTAACCCTCATTTCCCTGCGAAGAAGAAGAAGAAGAAGAAGAAGAAGAAGAAGAAGAAGAAGAAGAAGAAGAAGAAGAAGAAGAAGAAGAAGAAGAAGAAGCTCAGAGAGGTGAAATAATTTGCCCATGGTCACACAGCTATTAAATATTGAATCCAAGTTTGTTAACCTCAAGGCCACAATCTTTTCCATTATAACCCATCTAGGTGGCTTGGTGGATAGAGTGCTGGACTTGGAGTCAGGAAGACCTGAGTTCAAATTCAGCCTCAGACAATTACTGGCTGTGTAACCCTGGGCAAATGGCTTAACCTCTGCCTCAGTTTTCCCCCTGTACAATTGGGAATAATAACATTACCCTACTCCTCATGGTTGTTGTGAGGCTAGAATAAGTTATTTGTAAACCTTATTGTTCCCTTATTATTAGTCTGCTTCTTCTTCAGATGGATAACCTTCTTATATTTGCCACAGGAATAGAGCCACCCTGTCTGAAGTACTGGATGGAAGGGGAGGGGAGAGGAGGAGGCAGGGGTGGCAGAGGTAGGTTTTTTTTAAGTCATAAAAGTATTTTATTATTTTCTAGTTACATGTAAAGACAGTTTTCAACATTAGTTTTCATAAGATTTTGAGTTCCAAATTTTTCTCCCTTCCTTCCTTCCCTCCCCCCTCCCCAAGACAAAAAGCAATCTGATAGAGGTTATATTGTACAATCACATTAAACATATTTCTCCATTAGTCATGTTGTGAAAGAAGAATCAGAACAAAGGGGAAAAACCTCAAAAAAGAAAAAAAAAAACCCATCCCCCAAAGTAGAAACAGTATGGTTCAATCTTCATTCAGAATCCACAGTTCTTTTTTTCTCGATGTGGAGAGCATTTTCCATCATGAGTTCTTTGGAATTGTCTTGGACAATTGCATTGCTGAGAAAAGACAAGTCTATCACAGTTGATCATGACACAATGTGGTGAAGTTAGTTTTGTTCACCGTCAATAATCAATGAGAAAGTGGTACAGGAGGAAGAACCCTGGACTTGTAGTCATGGGACCTGGGTTCGAATTCTGGCTTTATGTGACATTGGGCAAGGCACTTCTCCTGCCTAAGTCTCATTTTCCTCCTCTATAAAATAAGGGGGTTATATGAAACTCTCTCTAATGTCTGTCAATTCTGAACCCTAAGATCTAGACTGGAAGAAGTTGTCTTAGTCTTACAGTGACATCAAAGACCAGCATCAACAGAACACAAGTTGAGTAAAGCAAGTTATCATTTAAAAGAAATATGACTTCCTTCCAATGACCCGTGTGGCCCTAGATTTTTGCTTAGAGCTCTTCTTGACTCAGGTCCAGCTCCTAGATTTGGGTTGCAGTTGTGAGACTTGGTAAAGTGAAAAGAATGTTAGAGTTTTGACTGAAGTCAAGGATCGAATCCCATCTCTGCCACTTTCTACCATGATGACCTTGGGAATCTCCGTGACCTCAGTCTCCTCATCTATAAAATGAAGGAGTTGGACTAGATGACCTCTAAGGTCCCTTCCCCTCCAAATGGATGATCCTATGATGGTAGCATCTCTGTCCTCCATGCCAGGAAGGCTTTGTCCTGGTGATTAGAAGCAATGAACAAGATTTGAAGTTGAGAACCTGCCTGAAGGAAGAGGAAGCTTTAGGGAGCCCAGCCACAATTCGTCTGTACCCAAGTACAAGAGTTAGGCAGGCTCAAGCAATTGACAAAGAGTCACTAGGCCAAGCACTGTCCTAGGCACTGGAGATACAGAGACAAAAGTGAGGGGGAGCTCATATTCTTCTGATCCTACCTACAATCATAATGCCTAGAGTTGGAAAGACCCTGTGAGATCATCTAGTTCAATCCCATTTAGTTTGCCATTGAGGAAACTGAGGGATAGCCAGGGTAAGTGACTTATCCAAGGCTTCCCAGGTAGCAAGTGACAGAACTGGGGATTCATATACTTTTTTAAAAAAACTTTAACTCCAGGGACAGCTAGGTGGTGCAGTGGATAGAGCACCAGCCCTGGATTCAGGAGGACCTGAGTTCAAATCCAGCCTCAGACACTTGACACTTACTAGCTGTGTGACCTTGGGCAAGTCACTTAACCCTCGTTGTCCAGCTAAGTAAATTTAAAAAAAATTAAAAATAGACAAATAGATAAATAAATAAACAGATAAACAAACAAACAAACAAATAAATAAATAAACTTCAACTCCAGTGTCCTTGACACTCTTCCCCAGATGCACTCTTTGGGTGTCTCCTTGTGGTTGGCAACTCCAGGACAGGTCCTTCTGGAAAAGTGATCAAATTAACCAAGATACACTGGAATGTTGATTAACTTCAATGATCAAAACCCAGTTAGTAGGGTAGCAAGACTATACCTGTCCCGTGCATGACCCATGTCACCCACTTCCTTGTTCTACCTTTTTGGCTATGTGTCATAACAAAACTTTACAGAAAATCAAAGGCAGCTTGGAATAGAAGAAAGAATACTGGACTTGAAGTCAGAGGACTTGGATAAGAACACAGGCTCTACAAGTCACTGAACCTCTATGACCCTGAATTTTATTATCTGTATAATGAAGGAATCGGATGAGATCAGGAAATCTTATTGGGGGTGCTGGACCCCTTTGGCAGATAATGGATCCCTTCTCAAAATGATTTTTTAAATGCATAAAATAAAATATATAGGATTACAAAGGGAACTAGTTATACTTTATTTTATCCTAATATTATTATATAATATTTAATTTAAATATAATTTAAAACTCATTATTTCATTATTTAGCATTCGTTTTTATTTTAACATAAAAAAAAAATCATGGACCCCAGGTTAAGAACACTACTATAGGGGGCAGCTAGATGGCGCAGTGGTTAAAGCACTGGCCCTGAATTCAGGAGTACCTGAGTTCAAATCTGGCCTCAGACACTTGACACTTACTAGCTGTGTGACCCTGGGCAAGTCACTTAAGCCCCATTGCCTGCAAAACAAACAAACAAAAATAATAAAAAAAATTTAAAAAAAAAAAAAAAAAAAAAAAGAACACTACTATAAAATGCTATGATTTATGTATTCAGGATGTGATATATATGAACTCTGTGGCCAAGGCCAGGTCACCCAGGCCTCAGATTTGTCATTTGCCAAAGATAAAATACTTTAGCCTGAGAGGCAGCCTCAACTATGGGTAGGAAGCTGGGCCGCAGAGTCCAGAGGACCTAGGTTCTAGGATTGCCTCTGATACCTATTAACTGCATGACTGCCATGTCATTCAATCTCTTGGCGCCCCCAGACTAAGAGAGCAGATGTGGATACACATCAGTGGACAGAGTTCTATGGACCAATACAACTTATGGGTCCAGATTCAAATAATTAAAAAAAAAAATCCCCTTCAGACTACCGACACCATCTTTAGGTATCTAGGTTACTCAGTTCATAGGGCACTAACCTGGAGTCAGGAAGGAAGACTTGTATTCAAATCCAGCCTCAGACACTTCCCTGATAGATGACCCTGGGCAAGTCTCTGTCTTCCTTTCCTCATCTATAAAATGGGGATCATCAGAGCATCTACTTCCCAGGCTTGTTGTGAGGATAAAGTGAGATAGTGTGTATAAATGCTAATATAAATGCTAGCTATTATTATCATTGTTATCATTACTACCCACTTCAGAGTTTGGTTAGTCGCTTTGTCAAGTATAAACTGCTGCAGAAATGTGTGTTATTATTTAATAATTATTAATTTTAATAAATAACAAAGCCACACATCCCTTTACATCCCTGTGGCTGTGCCAAACACCAGCCGCAGGGAAGAGCTTCTTCATTCCCCAACCCATCGGTCTCTTCTCCACCAGGTTAGGGAGATTGGTTGTGACCTCGGGCATCTTTGTCATCATGATCCACAAGGGAGGTTTGGTACCTTCTGAGGTTTTCTTGCTTGGTTGCTGGTGAGTCATTTGTTGGTCGGTGACTGAGAACAGGATGGGAGTTGCTGGGTTGAAAAAATATATATGTAAGTCATAGAAATCAAAGGGAAACTCACCAATATTTTATAGACTCTCTAGGAATAGTTTTACATTCATTCATCATTTACTTGTTTCAACTAGAGTCCTTTCAAGCTAGTGATTGGCAGCTATACTTTGGATTATAGGAGCTGAATGGGGCCTTAGAACATGAAATGTCAGATGTGGAAGGGCTCTTACAGGCCATTTTGTATAATCCCTTCATTTTACAATTTGCCATTTTCTTCTCCTCCTCATTTGACAGATGAGGAAACTGAGGCAAAAGGGTTAAGTGACTTGCTCAGAGTCACACAGCTAGTAAGTGTCTGAGGTTGGATTTGAACTCAGGAAGCGAGTCCTCCTGACTCCAGGCCTGACTTTCTTTCTTTTTTTCCTCTTTCTTTCTTTCTTTCTTTCTTTCTTTCTTTCTTTCTTTCTTTCTTTCTTTCTTTCTTTCTTTCTTTCTTTCTTTCTTTCTTTCTTTCTTTCTTTCTTTCTTTCTTTCTTTCTTCCTTCCTTCCTTCCTTCCTTCCTTCCTTCCTTCCTTCCTTCCTTCCTTCCTTCCTTCCTTCCTTCCTTCCTTCCTTCCTTCCTTTCTTTCTTTCTTTCTTTCTTTCTTTCTTTCTTTCTTTCTTTCTTTCTTTCTTTCTTTCTTTCGCAAGGCAATGAGGGTTAAATGACTTGCCCAGGGTCACGCAGCTAGTAAATGTCAAGTGTCTGAGGCCATATTTGAACTCAGGTCCTCCTGAATCCAGGGCCTGTGCTTTATCTATTGTGCCACCTAGCTGCCCCTCCAGGCCTGACTTTCTATCCACTGTGCCACCTAGCTGTCCCAGATTAGGCACTCAATAAATGCTTCTTCCCTTCCCTTCCCCTATGTGCCAGATACTGTGCTAAACCCTGGGGATGAAAATACAGGCAGAAAGAAGGACAAAACTGAAGTGCAGATGGTCAAGTCGTTTGCTCACAGGTAGGAAGAAGCTGGGATTTGAACCTATACCCTCTGACCCCAACATGTGTACTCTTCCACTGTCTATACAGCACCTGCCTACTGTGAGTACAGCACTATATTCCACTCTGGCATAGGCTCCAAGTTTAGCAGAGACTTGGTCCTTGACCTCAGGTAGCTTATAGTCCCAGAGGGGAAGCAGATGCACCATTGCTAGCCATAACATTAAATGCATGCAGCTCCATCTTGGTAAAGGGCCCCATGACCACCTAGCTGCCTGGAGGCCACTTCTTCTTCATGGAAGTTGGGATAAGAGAATGCCTTCTGGGCCCTGGAAATTGGGCTTCTATGGTAACTCCTTTTCCTTTTGGCTCTGTCAAGGACCTCCCTTCCTTTGGCTTTGTCCCCATTCCCAGAAAGGATCCCTTTGCTGGGGTTTTCATACTCCAGATGATCAAAAGAGAACAATGGGATTAATGGGTATGAGCTCCAGGATGCTGGGCTGGCATGATGGCTCCTTAAGATCCTTGTACTTGGGGCAGCCAGGTGGCACAGTGGATAGAGCACCGGCCCTGGATTCAGGAGTACCTGAGTTAAAATCTGGACACTTAACGCTTACTAGCTGTGTGACCCTGGGCAAGTCACTTAACCCCAATTGCCTCACCGAAAAAAAAAAATCCTTGTACTTTTGGAGCGATGCGTTCCGATTATTTTAACAAGCTTCTCCATCTCGGGGTGGGGGGGGGACTCTGTGAGCAATCTGCTGGGCCAGTCGGCCCTCCCTTTGTCCAGTCATCACGAGAAGGCTTTGGGGAATGCTTCACTGTCTCCTTTCTTCAGAATGCGGGGACAGGAAGGGGAAGCACCCAGCAATCTGTGGTTTGTCCATGCTAGGAGGCTTCCCAACTTTGTGACCCCGTGCTCTGAGCCTCACTGCCCTCCTCACTAAAGCCATGTGTCTATAGTCATGCTCATGTTGGGAGAGGGGTACAACAGTTGGGAGGTACGGATCAGAGCTGAGTTTTAAAGGCAGCTGGGGAGCCTGTGAGTCAGAGGTGAGGAGGGAGCCTTCCTCGGGCACTGGGCAAAGGCACAGAGATGGTAGATGCAGACTGGTTTGGCTGGATTGTGAGGGGAGAGATGCCTAGTGTGCCTGGAAGTTCGGGCTTGAGCCAGATTTGGAAGGATTCTCAATGCTAAGTGGAGAAGTTAGTAACAGAGCACCCTCTATCTCCAGCTCCAGGTTCTTTCTATTAGGGCTCACTCCCCCTACATCGCCCTCTCCCTGCCTGCAGAGAGGGTTGGCTAGAGGAGGGCGAGGCTTCTCAGAGTTGGAGCATAAGACCAAAGGGCGTGGGAGGCAGAGAGCCCACACCCTGGAGGCCCCTCCTGCCCCAGCTGCCCTCGGCCAGCCTCCTCCCTTGGAGAGCTAAAAATAGCCGATCCTCTGACACCTGCCCAGATGGGCAGGGTCTGCGTGTGTACCTTCCCACCTGGGCTTGCCAGCGTCGGGGGATTGGCGGTTCTGCTCCGCCGTCCTGACTCCCCCTTTCCCGGCTGGCTCCCACATCCTGCTGCTGATGCTCTGGAGGAAGAATTTGGTCTTTTTTGGAGTGGCTCTTTGGAAACTAGTACAACATTCCCATCGCTCCCTGGCGCTGGGCCCGCATCTCCTCCTCAGGCTGATTTTTGGGAATTGCTGTGGTGTGTTGTGGTGGTGAATGTGTTTAGGGCCAGCTCTGGGGGAGGAGCCGGCTCATCCTACTGTTCAGAAGACTGAGAAGCAGCCAAGGACTTCTTCTGGCCCTATCCTGAGGAGAGGGAGGGTGAGTTTCACCTGCTCTCCTTGCCTCACCTCTGGTGTCAGCTAGGAGAATAATGCTCTGTCCTTCCCGTGTGAAAATAAATGGCACACACGCCTGGGCTGGAGCAATGCTAACTGCACTGTTCCTGGCACCAGACACTCAGGTTCCTCTGAAAGCTGAGCCTTTTCCCAAGTGCTGACCTTTTTCTACTCAAAGGCAGTGTGATATGATGGGTAGAGACCTCCTTTAGAGTCAGGAAGACCTGGGTTCAAGTTTCACACCTGATGCTTTGTGACTATGGATAAGTTTAGATCTCTCAGAGCCAAAGGCAGCTAGCTCTGCAAGGCTAAATTAAACGAAAGACATTTGCTGGCCTGCATTGTTAGTGCACAGTTTCCATCATAGGAGTTCCTCATACTGATGAAAGCTTCTTTTACAGCTAAACGTTTTGTGTTCTAAAGCCCCTCTCAGCCCTGACATCTTGTGTTTTAAGGGCCCTCCTAGCTCTGATATTCTGGGTTCCAAGGACCCTCTCAGCTTTGACATTCTGGGTTCTAAGGCCCCTCCCAGTTCTGACAGTCTGTGTTCTGATGGTTCTCCCAGCTCTGATATTCTGTGTTCTAAGGACCTTTTCAAGTTTGACATTCAGTGTTCTAAGACTCCTCTCAGCTCTGACATTCTGTGTTCTAAGGGTCCTCCCAGCTCTGACATTTTTATGGTGTCGATTGTTGTCCTTCATGATTGAAGAAGAATAAAATGACATCACTCTGCTGGATGGCTGATCAGACCAATGCAAGCTCAGAATGCTCTACCATAGGTTGAGCACAAATAATCCATATAAAGATTTGGGATGGATTCTCTAAATTCATGTGTCTTGAGTTTCTTTTTTTCTTTTTCTTTTCTTTTCTTTTGAGTCAGGACAATGAGGGTTAAGTGACTTGCCCAGGGTCACACAGCTAGTAAGTGTCAAGTATCAGAGGCTGTCTTTGAACTCAGGTCCTCCTGAATCCAGGGCCAGTGCTTAATTCACTGCACCACCTAGCTGCCCCCCTCAAGTTTCTTTTGAGCTACTTCCGTTTCGCTTTGCTCATAGAGCACGACACCTTCTCCAATGGGGGTTCACCATGCTGGGTGGTCCTGTGGCAGTGTCTCCCATATCCCACAATCAATGCCAAAGTTCTCCAGAGAGACCTCGAGAGTGTCCTTGTATTGCTTCTTCAGACCTCTACATGAGCCCTTGCCTTGTGTGAGTTCTCCATAAAATAGTCTTTTAGGTAAGTGTTCTTTTGGCATTCAAACAATGTGGTCAGCCTGTTGGAGTTGTGATTTCTGAAGTAACAGTCTGAATGCTTGGCAGTTCAGGCTCCAGAAAGGACCTCAGTGTCTGGTACCTTATCCTGCCAGGTGATCTTCAGAATCTTCCCAAGACAATTCAGATGGAATGCGTTCAGTTTCCTGGCACGGAGCGGGTGTGCTGTTCTATGGTGGACGGGGCCTCTCACCTCTGGCTCTCCATGAATCTGGCCCACACAGGGACTGAATGCGCTATTTTGACCACCTTATTGCACCAGCCCACTAAACTCATCTTGTGCCCATAGGGAGGGAAATAGCCCGAAAGAGGTGGAACAAGAGGAATCTGTTTTCTTTGGATGGCCTGGTTAACCCTTCCCTATGCAATCAGCTTGTGAATCATGGAAAACGTGTGTTGGATGGCCCTGCCTCCAGTCGATGAGTGTTCTGTCAGGGCTGTTCTTTCTCTTTTGAGCTGGGGAAACTCAGGGTACTGCCCAGAGATGGAGGAGCTTGGGGTGAGGCGCTTCCTTCTGTGGTTTTGGTTGTGGGCTGATTGTGGGGAGCTTCCTGCCTCCAGAAATGAGGAGTGGGGTGCTCTTCCTCCTCATCCATGCATGCGAGCATGGGCAAAGCTTTTAAGCATCTGTGGGCGAGAGGAGGATCAGGGCAGGGGATGTGGATGAGTCAGTAAAAAATGTTGGAGGAGAGAGATGGGGAGAGGGCTTTGGGGGAAAGGGGGCAGACAAGGAAGGCACAAAGTCCAGCCAATGGAGATACTCTTCTGAGTTCCTCCATGCCCTTGATAGTGAGAAAGCTCTAGAGCTGGGCTCCCATTAACAATATTATTTTAATAACAAATTATTATTGTAACAATCATCATTTTGGCAAACATTTCTATAGCACTTAGATATTTTCCCAATCAACCTTATATATGTTATTTCTTTTTTCCCCTTTTTTCCTTTTTCTTTGTTGTTGTTGTTGTTGCAGGGCAGTAAGGGTTAAGTGACTTGCCCAAGATCACACAGCTAGTAAGTGTTAAGTGTCTGAGGCCAGATTTGAACTCAGGAAGATGAGTGTTCCTGACTCTATGCACCACTGTGGCATCACCTAGCCATCCAGTCCATTAGCTGGGGCAGCCAAAAAAGCTTAACACCATCTTGCTGGCCTGTAATACAGGCATAGCTTCTAGGAATAAGACGTTAATGATCCTGCTGCAATTTGTTCTGGTTCAACTTCATCAGGAGGCCCATGGTCAGTTCTGGGCACCTTAGAAGGATACTGGGGGTGGCTAGGTGGCGCAGTGGATAAAGCACCAGCCCTGGATTCAGGAGGATCTGAGTTCAAATCCAGCCTCAGACACTTGACACTTACTAGCTGTGTGACCCTGGGCAAGTCACTTAACCCCCATTGCCCCATTAAAAAAAAAAAAAAGGATACTGATAATTTGGAGCATGTTCAGAAGAAGACAACCACGCTGGGGAAGGGCTTTGAGGGCATGACACAGGAGACTCAGTTGAAGGATCTGGGTATGTTTAGGTTGGAGAAGAGAAGACTGGCTGAAAGGAGGAGTAGACCTCCTAGCACTGGAGCTGCTGTCTGGTTGGGGAGGGATTAGTTCTGTTTGCCTGGAAACCCCAGGGCAGGAACTAGAGCAGGTGGGGGCGGGGAGGGAAAAGAGGCTTCTTTGGGCTGGTTAGGAGAAAGTTCCCAGCTAACTTGGGGTAGAGTTGTAGGAAAGTGAATGGACTCCCTATGGGTGGGGCAGCTTTCCTCTTGTGGCTGGGCTAGATGGTGTGCTGACTCTTGATTCTCTGGTTCTGGGATTCTTCTGTTCTGTACCCAAAATGTTCTTTCTCAACTCTAGAACGCTGACATTCTTTTTTTTTTTTTTTTTGCGAGGCAATTGGGGTTAAGTGACTTGCCCAGGGTCACACAGCTAGTAAGTGTTAAGTGTCTGAGGCCAGATTTGAATTCAGGTCCTCCTGAATCTAGGGCCAGTGTTCTATCCACTGTGTCACTTAGCTGCCCCAAACGCTGACATTCTAATGCTCCTTCAAGGCCTAGCTCTAATTACTCCTTTTTTGGCAAGCCTTCAGGGATCCTATTTCCCTCATCTGATCTCACAATGACCTCATAGCTCGCCTCTGCATTCATCAATATCTGATCTGCATCTTATATTTGTGTACCTGTCTTGTTTCTCTGGCTAGATTGTAATCTCTCTTTCTCTTTTTTCTTTTCTTTTCTTTTCTTTTCTTTTCTTTTTTTTTTTTTTTTGCGGGACAGTGAGGGTTAAGTGACTTGCCCAAGGGTCACACAGCTAGTAAGTGTCAAGTGTCTGAGGCTGGATTTGAACTCAGGTCCTCCTGAATCCAGGGCCAGTGCTTTGTCTACTGTGCCACCTAGCTGCCCCTAGATTTTAATCTCTTTAAGGCCAATTCACTGTATCTTATTTCCCTTTTGGATCTCATTGCAGCACTGAGTACTTGGTTAGTAAATATTTGTTCAATAAGTGAAGGGAAAGGGGCAGCTAGGTGGTGCAGTGGATAGAGCACCGGCCCTGGAGTCAGGAGGACCTGGGTTCAAATCCGGCCTCGGACACTTAACACTTACTAGCTGTGTGACCCTGGGCAAGTCACTTAACCCCAATTGCCTCACTAAAAAAAAATATATATAAGTGAAGGGAAGAAAAAAGAGAGGGAGAGATTAGAAAGGGATAAGTGAATGGAGTGGGGAAAACCCCTAACTATGGAGTAAAGGAATCCCACCTCTTCCACTAATTAGTCATGTGACCATGGCTAATTCACTTCTCTCTGACCCTCAGTTTCCTTCTCTGAAAAATGAAAGGGTTTGTGGTATATTCTCTCCCAGCTCTGATACACTTTATTTATTTTTTTTGTTGCTGTTCTGGGGAGAGCTAGAATGGCCTAAACTTTGCCTAAGGTCACCTATACCACAAGCTGGCTACTCTGTCTTAGGTAAACCTTTGTTACCTCTCCTTCCTCAGGAGGTGCTGCCCCATGGAGTGCTGTGTCTGTGCTTAGGCCTCACCTTTGCCCATCAGTGGTGCCAGTGTTTGCAAAGTTCCCATTGTGCTTCCAAATCAAACTTCCAGGGCAACTGCAGCACAGACTCCTGATCTGGGCTCACATTTTGGTCTTCTGGCTTTCCTCTTTCAGACCAGAGAAGGACAGGCTACCTAAGCTGTCAGGGGCCCCAGTTTATGACACTGTTTCTGACAAATCCAATCTCTATTAAAAAAAATTTCAGCAGATATCTTTTTTTTGTGTGTGTGTGGGGCAATGTGGGTTAAGTGACTTGCCCAGGGTCACACAGCTAGCAAGTGTCAAGTGTCTGATGTCGCATTTGAACTCAGGTCCTCCTGAATCCAGGGCCGGTGCATTATCTACTGTACCACTTAGCTGCCCCTCAGCAGACATCTTTGAAAGTTAATTTTTCTCAATGAACAAGAATCCTTCCTTTCCACCCCCCACCCCCCCACTGAAAGAGAAAAAAAATCTTGAAACAAATATGTATAGTCAAGCAAGGCAAATTTCTGTATTGGTCCTGTTCAAAAAACATCTTGGTCTGTACTGAGTTCAATAGCTAGCTCTCTCTCTCTGTCTCTCTGTCTCTGTTTCTCTGTCTCTCTCTGTCTCTGTTTTTCTCTGTCTTGGTCTCTGTCCCTCTCTGTCTCTGTCTCTCTGTCTCTTTGTTTCTGTCTCTCTTTGTCCCTCTCTGTCGCTCTCTGTCTCTTTCTCTCTGTCTCTTTGTTTCTGTCTCTCAGTTTCTCTGTCTCTCTCTGTGTCTCTGTTCTTCTCTGTCTCTCTCCCCCTGACCCTCTCTCTGTCTCTCTCCCTTTCTCTTGGAGCCTGGCTTGGCAGGAACAAAGGGGTTAATCCCCAGGAGCTAAAGAAGCCAGAGGGCTGGGGGAGGGGTCAGGGGAGGGATGGAGGCTAAGGGTGACAGAGCCCTTTCTCTAAGAGGCCTCCCTCCCTTCCCTTCCTCATTACTGGGACCCTCACATACACAGCCCTCGGTTACTGTGGCAACCAGACAGGCCAGCCTTGGAGAGCCCTGGAAAGGGTGATGGCTGCTGGGGGAGGTTCCCAGGCCTGCCTCCCTGTGGGATTAGCTATGACCAATTGGAGTCATGGCTTCCCCCTCTTGCCTGGGGAAGGGGGACTGGTCTGCCAGAGGGGGAAGGAGGTGAATGAGGACTATGAGGGAGGGGGGCAGCATGGCCTTGGAATAGAAGCACCATTGTTAATGGCTGAGGGGCATTTCCCAAGGCTGACCCCCTCCCCATCCCAGCAGGGTCACTTCCATTCAGGAGTCCCCATTTTGCCATTCCCTCTGTTTCCCTCTTGTCTACCACAAGTCTTCCTAGCTCAATTTCCCCCTCTAATTTATATGCTGATGCAATAAGCTTGCTTAATGTAGCTTGGCTTGCTTCTCCTCCTGTCTGTTTGGATGTCTTCAGTGGCCTTCTATTGCTGTAGGGTAAAAGTTCAGAGTCTAGAACTGATGTTCAAGGCCCTCCACACAACCCAGAATCACTGAAGTCAGAACTCAGCAGTTTGTTGAAGTTATTTGAATTCTCCCCTTCTACACCCCACCCTCCTTGCATCATGTGGAGGCAGTTCATTAGACTGAAAGGGTACTAGATTTGGAGTTGGGGGATCCGGGTTCCAATCTTGGATCAGCCACTACCTCCCTTCCTGACCTTCCTAGCCCTGGGCCTCAGTTTCTTCATCTGTAAAATCTTGTATCTTCAAGGCTTAGTAGGTACTTAATGAATGCTTATTGACTGACTAAAGGGCTGGCTGTCTGGAGGGGAGGGGAGGACTACATTGGAAAATGTAGGTGATATATAAACAAAAGATATGAATAAAACTGTATTTTTTTAATAAAACTGTATTTTTAAGAAAGGCTATTGAAACAGTCCAGGCTCTAGAGAGATGATGAGGACCCGGCCTAGGGGAATGGCTTCTGTCTCGAATGTGTTTTATTTTACTTTTTACATCCAGTGCAGTGTGGGGAGGAAGAGAATTGGGAGGGAGAAACAATAAATACTTCTTAATTGAAAGAACAAATTAAACAAAAAGACAGCTGGGGATAGATGGGAGAGCTGTTCTGAAGGTAGAATCAGAGATGAGCAATGAGAGGAGATGAAGAGGAGGGAGGGACCACCCCGTACCAACTGTGGCCTCAAGCAGTGAAGGGGTGATGGGCTCTACTGGACGCAGCATCGAACTCAACCTTGTCCTCCAATTGGAGCATCTGGTGCCAGAGCATCCCCCGGAAGAAGGACCTGAAACAGAGATGAAAGAGAAGTGCTGCTATGGGGGAGGGGTGGCCCTGCTCCGAGGCCCAGCCTGGGGGGAGGGAGGAGAGTGATGGGACCTGGAGAGGACCCAAATCTGGGCTGTCCTCCAATCCCAGCAGAAGGGCATGCAGGAGCCAGAGCTTCATCCTGCCCTTGAAAAGGAGAACATTCCTCATCAAGGGAGAACTCGTTGCCTGGGTTTCTGGTGGCAAAGATATGCCGCTTCCCATCTCTGCCACCTCCGTCTCTCATGAACCACATCATTTTTTACCACTAAAGCCAGTCCAACTGACCCACTTTAGGAAATTCAATGAGTTGAGCCATTTTTTAGATTTCTTTTTGGGCTGATTTAATGGCAGGAAGTTAGAGGCAGAGAAAGGAGAAGTTTACTCAAAAATGCTGCCTTTGCTGGTAGTGGTATCTGCAGCCTCTTCAGACTTCTCAGTCACTTATTCATTCAACAAACATATAGAAGGGCTGTGGATAAACTGGAGAGGACAACTAGGATGAGGAAGGACCTTGACGTAGTCTTCCCCTCCCTTCTGAATTGAGTCTTTTTTTTTTTTTTTTTTTGGTAAGGCAATTGGGGTTAAGTGACTTGCCCAGGGTCACACAGCTAGTAAGTGTTAATTGTCTGAGGCCAGATTTGAACTCAGGTCCTCCTGAATCCAGGGCCAGTGCTCTATCCACTGTGCCACCTAGCTGCCCCCTTCCCCTCCCTTCTAGAGGACCATCTCAATATAACAAAGAATTTTTTAAAAGGGGGAAAAAACTAGTTCAAAAAAACTAACCAACATATCAACCAATGTTATATCTAGTGTTGTGCACTGGTCTTCCTCTACCTCTGCCAAGAAAAGAGAGAGGCACCTTCTCATATCTCTTTTGAAAACAAGTTTGATTCATTAGACTGCAGTAGCCTCTGAATTGGTCTCTTTGTTTCCTGTCTCTCCCCTCTCAGGTTCATCCTTTGACCAGCTTTCAGACTGATATTCCTGTAACACAAGTCTGACCATTTTACTTCTTTGCTCAAAAATCTTGCGTGGCTTGCTATTGCCTCTGGGATCAAAAAGACACTTCCTATTTTGACACTTATGGCTGCAACTTTCCTTTTTTAGCTTTTTTAAAAAATTGCCCCTCTTCATCTCTAAGGCAAGTGGGTTCTTAACCCTTTTGGGTGTCCTGGACCCCTTTGGTGTGGTTTGGTGTAGACTCTGGACTCCTTTTTTTTTTTGCGGGGCAATTGGGGTTAAGTGACTTGCCCAGGGTCACACAGCTAAGTGTCTGAGGCTGGACTTGAACTCACGTGCTCCTGAATCCAGGACAGGTGCTCTATCCACTGTGCCACCTAGCTGCCCCGACTCTGGAGTCCTTTTAAGAATAATATTTTAAATGCATAAAATAAAAAAATATCCAGAACAGAGATGAAAGAGAAGTGGGGGTGGGTGGGCTGGAGTGAGGGGTGCTGCTCAGAGGCCCAGGCTGGGGGGAGGCACAACCTCCAGCTCAGTTGGAGTTGGGGTAGAAAGAAGGGAGGAGAGTGATATTTCTGAATTGTACTGAAGTGCAGTTTTATCAAAATTAAAAAAAAAATAAAACACCTAACTCATTCACAGAACCTACAGGTTAAGATCCCCAAGCTAGGCAATGCTTTGCACACAGTAGACACTTTTTTTTTTTGGGTGAGGGAATTGGAGTTAAGTGACTTGCCCAGGTTCACACAGCTAGTAAGTGTTAAGTGTCTGAGGCTGGATTTGAACTCTGGTCCTCCTGAATCCAGGGCCAGTGCTATATCCACTTTGCCACCTAGCTGCCCCGCACAGGTGACACTTAATAGGTGTTTATTGAATTGAGTTACCTCCTCACATCCTCCATGGATGTGGACACTCCCCTTTCCTACTGTCTCCTGTAACTCTGGAGACAGGTCTATGGGCAGAGCAGGGGAGAGATCCTCCTTTTCCTTCTCCTCCTCCCCTTTCTTCTCCTCTTCTTCTTCCTCCTCCTCCTTCCCCTGTTCCTCCTCCTTATAATGTTCAAGGTTTTCTTGCAGGGTGTTGTAAAAAGAGCAGGAACCCTGAAGTTGGAGGACCTGGTTCTGAGTCCCACGCTCTGCTATTTACTGTGTGACCTTGGTCAAGTCACTAAACCTTCTATTGGTTTCTGTTTCTTCATTTGCAAAATAGATAGATAGATAGATAGATAAATAAAAATGAGGGGGTTGGATTGGATGACTTCTACGGTTCCTTCCAGCTGTGAATCCCATGATCCTAAGGACTGGTCCTCCCTCTAGTGGCACTTGGGAACTACCTTTCCCCCACAGGAAGCTATCTCTACCTCTGGGCTAGGGTCCTGGGCCCTTGTTGGATGCTGCAGGGTCCTGCCTGGGTTACTTTTCCTCCAATCAATCAATAGCTCAATCAATTGATCAATCACCATTTTTAACAGACAGTAGCAAGTTGGATTCTGGCACATCATCTCCTTTTCTATGGCTCCTCAATGAACCCCTGGACTCTGGGGAGGCCAAGGTCCTGAATTCTCTCTGAGAGCAGCCAGAGCCCGGCATGCTTGGGAAGCCAGGAGTGAGGTGAAACTAGTCTGGAGACCCAGGGAAATGCTACTTGTTCTGCTGGAAGCAGTGGGTGGATGGTCGTTTCCCACCCCTCCTCAATGACCTCACTTCTTGTAGGGAGCTCATTTTCTCTTCTGTTCCTAAAATCCCAGAATGCCGTGCTGCTGGACTTGTGTGCTCACCCCAGCCCTCTACCACTCTTCTTCCTTCCAGTCTTTCTGTTCCATTTCAGTCTGGGGAGTTTCTCTGCCCACAGACCCTCAGGGTCCCATCCTCCAGTTGTCTGCTCCTGCCTCTGCCCTTGGACCTAGAAGCAGCCTTTAGGGTCAGCTGGCAGATTTAACTGTGGAAGGGACCTTGGAGGTGATCTCAATCCCTTCCCTCCCCATCCCTCCATTTTATATAGAGAAGGAAGTTGAGGCCCACCTAAAGCCATAGAGAAACATGATGGTCACAGAGGGGCATATTGGGAGGGCCTGGCAGATGCAGCAATTAGGATCTGAGACTCTTGGACAGCAGACAACCGTTCATTTCATTGAATGAAATTTCATTTCATTTAATAAACTTTCATTTTCCTGGAGGCCTCGTGGAAGAAACTCTGAGATAAGATACAGCTTCTTCTCTTCCTGGGGCTCACAGGCTAATAAGGGAATTGGGCAGAAACATAGACAACTGTAATACATAATAATAAAAACTAATAATCTTAGAAGGGTGCAAAGAAAGTACCCTGGGAAGTTGGAGAGAGAGAAGACTTCCTGGAGATGGCAGCATTTTATTTTATTTCTTTTTTGGTGAGGCAATTGGGGTTAAGTGACTTGTCCAGGGTCACACAGCTAGTAAGTGTCAAGTGTCTGAGATCGGATTTGAACTCAGGTCCTCCTGACTTCAGGGCTGGTGCTTTATCCACTGTGCCACCTAGCTGCCCCCATGGCAGCATTTTAGTTGGGCTTCAAAGGAAGTCCATTTTATAAATGCCTTCTCATTTTTGTCTTCATATTCCCAGTGGTTAGCACAGGCCTGGTCAGGCAGATAGTGGACTCTTTACAAATGCTTCTGGCCCTGTGCTAGGTGCTGGGGATATGAAGACAAAAACAAAACTGTCTCTGGCTTCAAGGAGTTTACAGTCTATAGGAGGAAGCAACTTGTACATAGATAAGGAAATGCAAAATATCTGCAGTGTAAATTACATGGAATTGAGCGACAAGAACATGGACAACTAGGATGATTAGGACAGACCTCATGCAGGAGGCAGCCCATGAGCCGAACCTGGACAGGTCGTGTTCCTGGTTCGAAGAGGGGGAGATGGGGAGGGACAGCATTCCAGGCATGGAGGACCATCTGCGCCAGTCCTGTGCAGGGAGTTAGAAGGCAGGCCAGTTTGACCTGGACATAGAATATGTGGAGGAGAGTGAAGTGAGATCAGTCTGAAATGGGGAGTTGGAGCCAAAATGTGGAGGAATTTAGATGCTGAGCAGAGGAGTTTGGATTTTACCCGAGGGGGAATAGGGAGCCCCTGAAGCTTCTTGAGCAGGGAAAGGAACAGATCTGTGCTTTAGGAAAATCAGTTTGCCATTTATGTGGAGAATGACTTAGGGAAGGGGAAGAGAGAGCCTGGAGACAGGGAAGAGGCACTTACTGTAGTAGAGGGGAGTGAGGGATATAGGTAGTGGTAGTTACCAGCACGAAGGGAAAGAAGGGGATAGATAAGGCTGGATAATGTGTGTGTAAGACTTAAACGACTCAGCGGGTTAGTGTATATGGGGCGACCCTCTTATTTTAGAGTAGGGGAAACTGAGGCCCAGTGAGAGGCAGGACCGAGGCTAGACGCCAGGGCTTTTCAAACCTCCAATTATGGTGCTCACGATACTTTCATGATGCTTTATTTATAAGTCTTCCCTAAAAGCCGAGACTCAGGTTGTCTGGGAGCCAGGGGATCATGAGGTCAAACTGGCCTGGGTGGTAGGAAATGAAGGGTAATGAAGAAATACCAATCCTGGGCTGTGTGTTGGGGGTGGTGGTGGCACTTAATGGATGAGCGTGAGATCCATTAATTTTCAGAGGGCAGGATCTATGTGGTGTGTTGATTGATTAATGCTACAGGAGAGGCCATCTGGTCCCATTAGCAGCCTCTGCCTAGGGCTTGTCTCCTGAGCTCCTGTGATGATAGGGAGAGGAAAGCTCAGAAAGAATCTGTGATGGCCTCAGCCCTGGACCCTGGGAGTGAGGAGCCCCTGCCATCTGGGGGCCTTTTGTCTTGTGTTCATTACCTCGAGCATAGCCAGTGATGAAGACAAGGGCTCCCATTTATATCACACTTTCTCCCATCCCTCCATCTTTCCTTCTCTGCTCCCTCCTTCTTCTACCTCTTTTTTTTTTTAAGCTTTATTTCCTTCAGGTAAGGAACAACCCGTAACAACTCCCCTTCTCCTTTTTTTTTTTTTTTTTTTGGTGAGGCAATTGGGGTTAAGTGGCTTGCCCAGGGTCACACAGCTAGTAAGTGTCAAGGGTCTGGATTTGAACTCAGGTCCTGAAACCAGAGCCGGTGCTGTATCCACTGCACCACCTAGCTGCCCCCTTCCTCCTTTTAAAGAATAGCTTCGAGGCAGGCAGGTGGTGCAGTTATCGCTTCCACATGAGGGTGGAGGGGTAGAGGTGTGGTGAACCAGCAACCTGGAAAATCCAGGTAAAGTTTTTTTCGCCACCCCTTCATACCAGAGAAGAAGTCTGAATTTGTTCTTTTTCTTTCATGGGGAAAGTCGTGATGTGGAAGGGGGAATTGTATAATGGGTAGAACACTTTACTTGGAGGTGGGAAGACCTGAGTGTGAAGTTTGCCTGAGACATTAGCTGTGTGACCTTGAGCTAGTCACATAACTTGTATGTTTCAGTTTCTTCATTGTCCCATGCCTGCCCCAGACAATGCCCTAAGGTGTAAAGTTGTAGAATAAATTTGCACTGGGAGAGGGTGTTTCCTCTCCTGAGACATCTGAATGAGTGAAATTAGTCGGATGAAAAAGAATTGTGACAGCTGACAGCCACATAGATGGTGTTTTAAAGTTTCCAGGTCACTTGCATGATCCCATCTCAGTTCTGTGAAATAGGTGCAATGGACATATCCTCCTCAGGTCACAGATGTGGAAACCGAGGCACATCAAAGTTAAGGGACTTTTCCTAGGTCATGCAGCCACTGACAACCAGTAACCAGAAAAGAGTCTGAACTCGTATTTTCCTTCCTCCGGGGAAGTGTAAGAGCTGAGATTTGAGGCTGGGCATTTCTGGTGCCCAATCCAGCCCTCTCCCCAGCACACCATCCTATTTCTCCCCCTCTCAGGTGGGGATGGGGAGAGCCAAAGAGGGCAAGGCCTCCAACCCAGACAGCAGGGGGAATGTTGGGCCAGTTAGAGAGGGAAGGGATGGTTCATGTTTGGCCAGGAGGAGGAAATGCCCTGCCAATTCCCAGAAGGTAGCTGGCCAGGCTTGCTTATGCGTTTGTCTTCAGCTCAGGCCCAGGCTTATGTCTGGATCCGAGGGTTAACTGGAATCTTCACCCCAGGTTGGAGTACGAGGAGAGCCGGGTAGGCTTCTGTCATTTGAAAGCAGGCTGGTCTCCTTGGGTGGTGGGAGGGTCTGCTGTAGGGGCCGGAAGAAGGTGGGGAAGTAGCCAGCTCTACGTTGTCCACCTGTGGTTTATCTTTGGGTTAATGATTTGCAGAGGGAGTGGATCAGGCTCCTTCTTGACCTGGATGCTCCTCCTACAGCCAGTGGGGCAGCCGCCGGAGGTGAAGTGTATAAGATGGTGGGGAGGGGAGGGCTCAGGTCTTCCTGGGTTGGGGAGGGGGGGTGTCAGTGGTCTGATCACCCAACCTTGGGATGGCGATGAAGCCATTCCCCTTCCCCTCTCATCAGATTTCCTCTCTTTCTTCCAACAGGAGAAGGCGGTGAGCTGAGCGCAGTAAGAGGCAGATGGCTTCCTCGGACCCGTCTCCTCAGCCCGTAGTAGGTACTGTAACCACCAGAATTTATTTTTCCTGTCTTGCTTCTCATTTTATGTTAGAAGGGGGAGCCTTTTCAGGTCACCAAGGGCTGCCACACCCATCTCTGAGGCACGGGGCTGAAAAAGTCAATTTGGATGAGAATATGTGCCCCTGGGTCTGAGGGGCAAGGTCTTTGCAGGCAAGGAATTAAAAACTCCTGAGTTTAAATCCTATCTCTGATGTGGACTTGTGTGATGTTAGTGAAGGCTTAGGGATCGCATTAGGGTTAGGGATCGCATTAGGGTTAGGGTTAGAGGCCCCTCTACTGTGCCTCAGTTTCCCAAGAGCAGATCTAATTCAGTAACCATTTATTTAGTACCTATCATGTGATTGGTGCTAGAAAAAATATGGTGATACCTCGATTCATAGATTCTGTCACCATCACTACTGCCATGCCTAATAGGAATTACTGTAGTGGTCTAGGGTTTGTAAAGTACTTTCCTCCCTACAACCCCAGGATACAGGCAGCCTGAACCCCCATTTTAGAGGAGAGAGAGAGAGAGAGAGAGAGAGAGAGAGAGAGAGAGAGAGAGAGAGAGAGAGAGAGAGAGAGAGACAGGGACTGGCCATGCTTTCAACCAAGGAGAGATTTCAAGTTGGCCACTCTTTCAAGTGTGCCACAATGTTTAAATTTGTAGATTGTCGGAGCTAGTGTAAGTGAACTTGGGAGTGGATGTCAGGACAGGACAAAGAATATCAGAGCTGAACAGGAACCTTAGAACTGGGAAGGACTTCAGAACATGGAATGCTGGAACTGGAAAGGGCTGTAGGGGTCACCTTAACCAGAGGAGGAAACTGAGGCAGGATTTGATCACTGTCTTCAAGGAGCTCACAGAGAAAAAAGAGGGGAAATAACTACTGTAAAAATAGATTGTGGTAACTGAGTAAAAGAGGTACTAGTTTATGGGAATTCAGTGGCAATTCATGGATTTCGGGAAAATCAGGGAAGGCTTCATGGATTTCATAATACTTGGTCTGGGCCTTGAAGGGAGGGTAGGATTTTGACAAGTGGAAAAGTGAATTGGAGACATTCCAGAAGGGCCTCCGAAGATGTAGAGAGGGAGCCAAGAGCTTGGGAAATGGTGGCTAGTCTTCTGGGGGAGGAGTGTAGCTTATATGACAAGGACTCATGGAACATAAATCTGGGAAGGTCAGTTGGGGCCCATTCATGGAAGCCCTTGAATTTCAGGCTGAAATTTTTACTGCTTTGCTCAGCAGGCTATAGGAAGCTACTGAAGTTATCCCATCAGAGTTGTGCTTGAGGAAGATTCCTCGTGTGGCATTGTAATTAGTTTAATTTGATTCAGCACCTATTTATTAAGTGGCTCTTTTGAGCTGGCACTATGCTTGGCGCTGGGGGAACCAAAAATGGAAAAAGAGCACTCCCTGTCCTCAGGGAGCTTACATTCTGCTAGAGAATAGAACAGGGTCATGGGCAAAAGAATATAGGGTTTTTACAAAGTAGGAAGAAATGACTATGGGGAAAAAATACTGAGTGCAGCCAAGGGACCTGTGTTCAAATTTGACCCTCATGTTAACTATCTGTCATCTGGGCCAAGTCTTTGGACTAATTTCTTCACGAGTTAAAAATATGGTAGTTGGGTCAGCTGGCCTCTGAAGTCCCTCCCACATCCAGGTCTGTGGTGGAGTGATGCGGTGAATTCAGGAATTGGAGAGTGCCAATAACTTGGAGGATGGAAATGGTCCAGGAATTGCCTTGAGTAGAAGCCAGGATCATGAGCTGGGGTTCTGCCAGGCAGAAATGAGGAGGGATTGGATTAAATCCCAATTTAATTCAATAAGCATTTATTAGTCACCTACTGTGTGCCAAACATTGAGATAGATATTGGGGATATAAAGGTAAAGGTGAAATGATTCCTGTTCTGAAGGAGCTTTAAATCCTGCCAGAATTCTATACCTGATAAAGCATTATTTTTTTTGCGTGGGGCAATGAGGGTTAAGTGACTTGCCCAGGGTCACACAGCTAGTAAGTGTCAAGTGTCTGAGGCCGGATTTGAACTCAGGTCCTCCTGAATCCAGGACCGGTGCTTTATCCACTGCACCACCTAGCTGTCCCGTGGTGAAGCATTTGTGCAAACACACGGAGGTGGGAGATGACTAAGGGAACACTTGGCAGACCGCCTTCACTAAAAGTAATGGGAGGGGGCGGCTAGGTGGCGCAGTGGATTAAAGCACCGGCCCTGGATTCAGGAGTACCTGAGTTCAAATCCGGCCTCCAACACTTGACACTTACTAGCTGTGTGACCCTAGGCAAGTCACTTAACCCCCATTGCCCCGCAAAAAAAAAAAAAAAAAAAGTAATGGGAAATAAGACTGAAAAGTTATGTGGGAGCCAGGTAGTGAAAGCCGGGAATGGAGCTGGGAGAGAGCAGAGATGGGGTTACCAGTATGGAGAATGCTGTGGGGAACCTTCCCTTCCTTTTGTCTGCTTTCCAGGGGTGTTGGAAAGATATATAATTTTTTTTTTTAAAGAAGAAGGGTCTTAGAATAAATGATGAGGGAAAGACTGGCAGATTTAAGACTCTTCCCTCACTGGGTCTCAATTTCTCATCTGAAAACTGAGGATTATCTTCTTGCTCTTTTGTGTGTGTGTGTGTGTGTGTGTGTGTGTGTGTGTATGTTTGTTTGATTTATGAATGAATGACCCAAAATGTAGGATTTCATTGAGTTGTTTTGAGTCATGTCCAGCCCTTTGTGACTGGGAGTTTTCTTGGCAAAGATACTGGAGTGCTTTGCCATTTCCCTCTCCAGCCCATTTTACAGATGAGGAAACTGAGGCGCACAGGGTTGAATGACATGCCCAAGGTCACATAGCTAGTAAGTGTCTGAGGCCAGATTTGAACTCAGGTCCTCTTGACTTCCAAGCCACGTAGGCCAATAACTTATATCTTCAGTTACTTGTTTGATTCTCACCAGCCTTGGAGCCTGGGAGACCTGGGTTCAAGTCCAGTCTCTGACACCTACTGGCTAAGTAACCCTGGACCAGTTACTTAACCTTTCAGTGCTTTTGACAGCTTCTAAGACTGTATGTTGCAGAAAAGATGCTGATGAGCATGGGTAGAGGGAATTCCCTCATCCAGTGAATTTCCACATCAATGAAATCATAGGTCCAGTCTCTTTCTTTAATGTGGAAAAGGTTATTCATTAACCACTGAGAGAAATGCCAGAGTTCTGATTATCTAATAATATCCAAGGAAATAATCATTCACTCGCTCAATAAACATTTGCTAGATTCCAGCATAATGATGTCATTTTGGTCCTCTTGGAGAATGAAGGACACCAATCAACCAAACATTTGCTAGATGCTGGAGATAGAAAGATAAAAGATGGAAATCCCTGTCCATGATGATGACGATAATAATAATGATGGTGATGATAAATAGCATTGGTATGATGCTTTAAGGTTTGCAAAACACTTTACATATATTATCTCAGTTTATTTTCATAATATCCCTGGGAGGAAGGTACTTTTATTATGCCCATTTTTACAGGTGGAAAAGCTGAGGCTGACAGAAGTTAAGTGACTTGCCCAGAGTCACATAGTGGGTAGGTATCTGAGGCTGGATTTGAATTTAGGTCTTCCTGACTTCAAATCTACTGTGCCACTCACAGGGGACTGTGTCACATACATACATAACAAATTATAACATGACATGATAGGCCTAGAAACTGGTGATTTCACTGATCTAGGGAACTTCCAGATGAGGAAACTCTCTTCACCAATGCAGATAGATACTTTTCCTGCAGCTACTACTACTACTGTTGCTCCTGTTGTTGCTGCTATTAGTAGTTAGCATTTTATTTATTTATTTATCTATTTATCTATCTATCTATTCATTCATTTATTTATTTATCTATCTATCTATCTATCTATCTATTTATTTATTTATTTTTAGTGAGGCAATGGGGGTTAAGTGACTTGCCCAGGGTCACACAGCTAGTAAGTGTCAAGTGTCTAAAGCCGGATTTGAACTCAGGTCCTCCTGACTCCAGGGCCGGTGCTCTATCTACTGCGCCACCTAGCTGCCCCAGTAGTTAGCATTTATAAAATACTATATATAAGATTTACAAAATGATTATTCCAGTTATTTCGTTTTTCTCTACAGCCCTGTGAGGTAGGTGTTATTATTCTAGTCATATTTCAAATGAGGAAACAGGGGATGAAAAAGATTTATCCAGGGTCACACAGCTAGTAAGTTTTGGAGACAGAATTTGAACTTAGGTCCTCTTAACTACAAGTCCACCAGGCCATTTGGGATTAAAGGGCTAAATTAATTGCTCAGGGTCACACAGCCAGTATATGTTGGTCTTTCTGGTTTCTGTATCAGCTTCCTCCCCAATGTACCACACTGCCCCTCTGTATAGGAGAACCCCAAATGGAATGATTTGAGAGATCTAAAGAGGGAAAAATTGCTTCTAGCTGGGAGTGTCAGGGAAAAGTTGATAGTTGGGAAATGGGCTTTTAATATAATTAATTTTGGCAAATTTATTAAGTACTTGCTATGGATCCTGAGCTTGGTGCTAAGGATACAAAGATGATATGATGAAGCCTTTGCCTTATTGTCCCTTAAGCCAGACAATTCCAAAACTACTCAGCTCTAGGCAATACAAACAAGCCCAGCTTGAAGAGCTTTCTCTAATCAGCTTCTAGCAATGACATGTTCAGAGGTTCCGGTATGCAGGAAAGGTGTGATAAAGAGCAAAGGAGAGATCTAGACAGGTGCTCTAGGAAATTGTGAGTAGGTATCTCATTACTGTCACCTGACACAAAGTACTACCATGGAGAGAAGTAGGGAAGTTAGGAGGAAGGGTCGGTTTAGGGGAAAGTTCACTTTTGGATGAGTTTAGTGGTAGAAATGTCCATTGGGCGGTTGGAGGTGTGGGACTAGAGCTCGGGGCAAGGGTTAGTGCTTGATATGTAGACATGGAGATCATCTGCATGGAGGGGATCCCTGGAATCATGGGAAATGCTAAGGTTACCAAGGAGAAAAAAGAAAAAAGAGGGCCCAAGAAGAATATCCAAAGGTGGGCATTCAAGATTAGAGAATGGAGGGATGGTGAAGCTCTGAAGGGAGATTGAGGAGGAGTGGTCAGGTGGAAGGGAAGAGAACCAGGAGAGAGCAGTGTTATGGAAGCCTGAGGTTATTTAGGACGGAAGCTGTGTTGGATACTGTTAGGAGGTCAAGGAAGATGGGAGCAGAGAAAAGGTAAAAGATTCTTCCAGTTGAGAGATTAGGGGTCCTTACTAGCTGTGTGACCTTGGGCAAGTCACTAAACCCTCATTGCCCTGCAAAAACAAACAAAAAAAGAGATCAGGGGTCACTTCTGGGCTTTTTTTTTTTTTTTCAGGGCAATGAGGGTTAAGTGACTTGCCCAGGGTCACACAGCTAGTAAGTGTCAAGTGTCTGAAGCTGTATGTGAACTCAGGTCCTACTGAATTCAGGGCCGGTGCTTTATCCACTGCGCCACCTAGCTGCCCTTCAGGGGTCACTTCTGAGCAGATTTATTGGAATGTTGGGGATAGAAAGCCAGATTTCAAGAGTTCAGAAGTGGTGCCTGGGCAGTCAGGAAGTAGAGGCTGCTACTGTGGACTGCCCATTTACACAACAACTGATGAGCTTTGTTTGAGCTCAGGGATGCTTCTTAACAAAGTTCTTTCACTGCAAAGTTCAGCACACCGCCTTGCGGAATGCTTACCTCAACAGGAGATGTAACTTTTCATTCTTGTCATTAAAAGAAAGGAAGGCTGTGTACTCTCACTTTAAAAATTTGGCACAAACTTTGTTGTGTTTGGCTCAGGGTTTGGCTTCCTTTTATCGCTGTGTGGAGGACTTTTTCATGGGATTATAGATCTGGAACTGGAAAGGGCCTTGGAAGTCATCAATTTAAACCAATATTTGGGGGCAGCTAGGTGGCGCTGCAGTGGATAGAGCACTGGCCCTGGAGTCAGGAGGACCTGAGTTCAAATCCGGCCTCAGACACTTAACACTTACTAGCTGTGTGACCCTGGGCAAGTCACTTAACCCCAATTGCCTCACTAAAAAAAAAAATTAAATTTAAACCAACATTTTCTTTTCTTTTCTTTCTTTCTTTTTTTTTTTTTTTTGCTGGGCAATTGGGGTTAAGTGACTTGCCCAGGGTCACACGGCTAGTAAGTGTTAAATGTCTGAGGCCAGATTTGAACTCAGGTCCTCCTGAATCCAGGGCCGGTGCTCTATCCACTGCGCTACCTAGCTGCCCCCCAACATTTTCTATATGAGGAAACTGAGGCAGACGGAGGTTAAGTGACTTAAGCAGGATCCCACAGCTAATTGGTCTGAGGCCAGATGCTCATTCCTTCCCTTCCCTACGCCTCATGCTCTTTGTCTTCTCCCAGGTCAGCAGGGATAGGAATGGGGAAGATTCTTCAGGCAGAAGCAATCAGTCAATCAAATTTTTTTTTTATTAAGCACTTAGTGTTTGCTCTTAAGGAGTTCTCAGTCTGATGGGGGAGACAATGTGGAAGTACATACAAGAATAAATGGGAGGTGACCTCAGAAAGCGAAGGTGTTAGTTTAGTAGCTGAGTGGATGGAGAAGGGCTTCTGTCATAAGGTGGCATTTGAGCTGAGTCTCCAAAGAAACCAGGAATTCTAAGAGGTAGAGATGAGGAAGGAGATTGCTCCAGGTCTGGGAGATCACTATTTGTGCAAAGCATGATGTTGGGAGATAAAGTCTTGTGGGAGGAATAGCAAGATCAGTGTCACTGGGTATTAGAGTGCATTCAAGGGAGTTCAGTCCCTGGAGACTAAAAAGGTTACAAAGAGGCCAGGTTGTGAAAGGCTTTAATACCAAAAAGAGGATTTTATATTTGATCCTGGGTGGGGGGTGATAGGGAGCCACTGCAGTTTATTAAGTAGGGGGTGACACGGTCAGATCTGGGTTTTAGGAAAATCACTTTGGCAGCTGAGTGGAGGATGGATTGGAGTGGGGAGTGATCTGAGGCAGGGGGACCAATTAGGAGGCTATAGTGCAGGCAAGGGGAGATGAGGACCTGAACCAGGATGGGAATTGTGTGGGCCAAGAGAAGAGAGTTTATACAAGAGATGTTGTTTAGGTAGAAATGAAAGCTTTGGCAATGGATTGGATGCTTGAGATGAAGGTAGAGTGAGGAGTCAAGAATGATCTCATAGTTGTTTAGTCATTTTCAGTCATGTCTGACTCTCTGTGACCCCTTTTGGGGTTTTCATGGCAAAGGTACTGGAGTGGTGTGCCATTTACTTCTCCAGCTCATTTTACAGAAGAGGAAACTGAGGCAGACAGACTTGCCCAGGGTCACACAGCTAGTAAGTATCTGAGGGCACATTTGAATTCAGGTCCTCCTGACTTCAGGTCCAATGTTCTATGTACTGTGCCGCCTAACTGCCCCATGATCCCATCCATAGTCACAAGCCAGATGTCAGGAAGGAGTCTTTAAGGCCTGAACCTTTATAAGAGCACAGCGGATCAAGAGAGAAAGATAATAGCTGAGAGTCAGGAAAAGCCTGGATTCTAAAGCTTGTTAATTCAGTTCAATTCAGCACTGTGGTACTATGACAAGACTAGTGGGTAGTTCTTTTGTGTGTGTGTGTGTGTGTGTGTGTGTGTGTGTGTGTGTGTGTGTAAATTGGGGTTAAGTGACTTGCCCAGGGTCAC
This sequence comes from Dromiciops gliroides, assembly GCF_019393635.1. Classification (NCBI taxonomy): domain Eukaryota; kingdom Metazoa; phylum Chordata; class Mammalia; order Microbiotheria; family Microbiotheriidae; genus Dromiciops; species Dromiciops gliroides. The sequence continues at coordinate 617,183,945 of NC_057863.1, read as the reverse complement.
ACAGCTAGTAAGTGTTAAGTGTCTGAGGCGGGATTTGAACTCAGGTCCTCCTGAATCCAGGGCCAGTGCTCTATCCACTGCACCGCCTAGCTGCCCCTTAGTGGGTAGTTCTGGTGTCAGAGATCCTGCTTCTGGAGTTTACTGAGTAGCCTCGGGCAAGTCACTTAATAAAAATAATAATAGTTCACATTCATACAGTACTTTTAGGTCTGCAAAGTATTTTATATATGTTATCTGTGTGCTAGGTGCTATCATTAGCCCCATTGTGCATTGGAGAAAACAGAGGCAGAGGAGAAAACAGAAGTTAAGTGACTTGCCCAGGGCCATGCTGCTAGGTTGTGTGGGAGGTAGAATTTGAATCCAGGTCATCTTGATTTCCAGGTGCAGCACTCTCTCCACCACCATCTCCACCACACTGACACCTCCTTGGCCCTCTGTTTCCTTAGCTGTAAAATGAAGAATTTAGACTAGATGGCCTCTGGGGTTCCTTCTAGGTTCAGATGATGGAATTATCTATTAGGTACCTACTATGTGCAGGTAGGAACGCTAGGTATGTAGATGCAAAAACCAAAAAATGAAACAATTCTTTTCCTCAAGGAGCTTACGTGACATTGCCTGGAGAAGCCATAAATGTAAAGAAAGGAAGACAAAGGAAGTGTAAGAGGGAGAGAGCAGGATTCGCTAAGCCTGGAACAGATCACAGGGCTGTGGATCAATAGCTGGAAGGGAGCCTAGGGGAGCAGGTTATTTGCTCCCATCTCTTCATTTTACAGAGGAGGAAACTGAGGCACAACGTGATGAAGTAACTTGCTCAGGGTGGCACAGTCAGTATTTTTTTTTTTTTTTAGTGAGGCAATTGGGGTTAAGTGACTTGCCCAGGGTCACACAGCTAGTAAGTGTTACGTGTCTGAGACCGGATTTGAACTCAGGTCCTCCTGACTCCAGGGCTGATGCTCTACCTTGTACACCATCTAGCTGCCCCTGGCACAGTCAGTATTAAAGATGGGACTTAAATCTGGGTCTTCCTAAGGATAGGTTTCAAGCCATTGCGCCATTGCTGATTGAAGCCAAACTGTCTAGAACCTTGAATGCCAAGATAATGACTTGGCATCATATACCATAGGTATTGAAAGCTTTTGAAGGAGGGGCTTAATCATGAGGACGATTACACTGGCATTTGATGAAGGCTAAATTGGAGCAAGGAAAGATGGAAGCAAACAATTGCTTTTTTATTAGGCAATTTATTAGGCAATTGCTCCGTACCAGGCACTGTGCTAGGCACTTGGGATACAAAAAGAGGCAAAAGACAGTTCCTGCCCTGAAGGAACTTACAATCTAATGGGGAAGATAACATGCAAACAAGCTCTACACAGGTTAAATAGAAAAGAATTAACAGAAGGAAGGCACTAGAATGAACAGGGGTTGACATGAAATGCTTCTAGTAAAAGATGGGATTTTTGTTTGGACTTAAAGGAAGCCAGGGAGGTTAGGAGTCAGAGCGGAGGAGATAGAGTCTTCCAGGCACGGAGGACAGCCAGAGAGAAGGCCTGGAGCTGAGATGGAGTGTCTTGTTCATGGAACATGTAGGAGGTCAGTGTCCTTGGATCAAAGACTGTGTGTCAAGGAGGTCCGTGTAAGAAGACTGGAAAGGTAGGAGGGAGCTTTAGAGAACACCAAAGAGGGCAGTTTGTATTTGATCCCGGAGACAACAGAGAACTACTGGAATATATTGAGTAGGGGGTGACATGGATGGACCAGAACTTTAGGAAAATCACTGAATGGAGAATGGATTGGAGTGGGGAGAGACTTGAAGTAGACAGACTATTACTATTACTATTATTACTATTACTATTATTACTATTACAGTAGACCAGGTGTGAGGTGATGAGGGCTCGCACCTGAGTAGGGGCTTTGATTTGAGAGATGGTGCAAAGGTGAAATGGATAGGCCTTGGCAACAGCTTGGGGGGGGGGTTGAGAGAATGTGGAGAGTCCCGGATGACTCCTATTTTGTGAATCTGGGGGGCTGGGAAGATAGTTTTGCCCTCCATAGTAATAGGGAAGGTGGGGAGGGGGCATAGGATTTAAGGTAAAGATAATGTATTGAGTTTAAGATGGCTATCCAGGTGGAAATGTCTGAAAGTCAGTTGGAGATGCAAGATTGGAGCTCATCTGAGAGACATGGGTAGGACAGGTAGATCTGAGAAGCATCAGGGTAGAGATGATAATTAAATCCCTGGGAACTGATGAGATCACCAAGTGAAGAAGTATAGAGGGAGAACCCAAGGGACACTTGTGGTCATAGGGCCTGATCTGGAGGAGGATCCCTTAAAAAGCTCACTGAGGCCCTTGATCCAGTGCTCATTTCATTGAAAAAAAAGGATTATTGTTCAGTGCCAAGCAGTTCCCTTTAAGCAGAGAACTATAAAGCCCCTTAGGTTAGCTGTCTTGTCAATGCAGACAAGCCCAGCCAACTCTTCACTGAATGGTGAAGATCTTTCTTTAACCATCTTCTAGCAAACCAATTAGCCTAGCATATAGCAAAACAGATGTAAAACTTGTATTTCATCTTGTTTCTTCCTCATCAAACCAGCTATCCCTGCGAGGTTTCCCCTCCTTTTGGTCTTAGATGTTACTCCAAAGCATAAGTTCAAATAGCACTATACCCAGTAGGAGGGTTCAGTCCTCCTTCAGTCATCAGCGCAAATGATGAGCTTTCACATGTGATCCAGTTCTTTTCCAACCAATCACAGTGACTTCCAAACTGCAGGCTCCCATCAAAGTAGCTCTAGAATCAATTGTCTGAGCTGGAAACCTAAATCTTTTTGTTCTCTACCCACTATTTGTGACTCTTCCTGTACTCAGTTGACTTTAAAAAATAAACCTTACTGTCATTTCTTCTTAAAACTTATTCTTTAGCTTCTGTCTTCCAGTGCCTCAATCAGAGCCTCTAGTGGTCAATGACTCATCCTTACCTTGTGAGGCAAAAGTTAAGAAAATCCATCTCTCTGTCAGGTATGAACCTATCTTCCCATAGTTCCTTGACAGGTATTTGATGAATAGTTTCTCAGGTATAGATTTCAAAACTCTAAAATACAGTCATATGCCAAGAATTGATGGGCTGCAATGTTCACCCCCTTATTTCATTGCTCTGCCTTCAAATAGTCCTCTCAGCACCTTAATCTGAGAGAAAGGTTTTCTAATTTTGGGTTTTAGATTCCTTCATCACCTTCCTAACTTTCCAGTCTTCTTACGTATTACTCTCCTCCACAAAATCTACTGATAACTGGTTTCATTTTTGTTCCTCAAAAAAGACACTCTATTTCCTGATTCAGAACATTTTTACTGGCTGTCTCCTATACCTGGAATACTATTTTCTCATTTCCATCTTCTGTCTTCCTTGATTTTTTTTCAGATCTCATCTGAAATCCCACCTTCTATAAGAAGCCTTTTCTGATCCTTCTTTTTTTTTTTTTTTGCGGGGCAATGGGGGTTAAGTGACTTGCCCAGGGTCACACAGCTAGTAATTGTTAAGTGTCTGAGGCCAGATTTGAACTCAGGTCCTCCTGAATCCAGGGCTGGTGCTCTATCCACTGTGCCACCTAGCTGCCCCGAGTGCTTGAGTTTTATGCCTTAAACCTACTACTTACCACAGGACCAAGAGTTAAATGGCGCTTTGTACATAGTAGGTGCTTAATACATGTTTGTTGAACTGAATTGCATGAGTGGGCTAATGAAAGTCCAAAGGACAAGCTAAAATCTTTGTCACCTCAGTGACTAAGGTGACAAAGTCTTTTCCGGGGTTTTCGGGAAAGGGTGCTAGATGGGAAGGCCATTCATTAGCCATGTGACATTGGGTAAGACATTTGTCACTCCCTAGCCTCAGTTTCCTCCTCTGTAAAATGTTGAGGTCAGGGTGGGGCTTTGGACTGGATGAGTCTTTGTTTCATTTTTGCCTATCTGGCACATAGTAGATAGTTAATAAATACTTGTTGATTGGTTTCAGCCCTGTGACTTATTAGGTCCTGGAAACATCCGTGTGTGTGCGTGCACGCATGTGTGTGTGTGTTTCCATTCTGTCTCTTCAGGCAGAGCTTGACAGAGGGGCCACCATCTAGCCCTCTTCCTGCAGTGATGCTCACACCATACACTCTATGCCTCCCATCTGTCATTGTGGGCACTTGAGCCTGGTCTTGAAGAGTGGGTAAGATTGCCAAGTTGGGACTCAGATGGGGGTGGGGGAGGCAGGGCATGTTCCAGGTGTGGACATAAAACCCTATTCGGGCACAAGGCATTCTTTATGTCGATTCAGCTTTATCTGATTATAACTGGCTCATTTTCCCACATGACACACAGATTAATCCCGTGTGTTATGTGATTTCTCTGTTTTCTTGGGCGAAACTCGAGCTTTTGCTTTCCCATGGGAAAGAATATCCAGCAGGGCTATGACTGGCATTTTGGACCCTACATCTGGGTCCCTTTGCCTGGGACAATTTGTATATGGATTTGCCAGAGGTGGGGGTATAGACTAAATGACCTCTTGAAATCCCTTCCCACCAATGACTCTGATGGGGTCATTTTCAGTTGTGTCTGACTCTTTGTGATGCCACTTGGGGTTTTCCTGGCAAAGGTATTGCAGTGGTTTGCCATTTCCTTCTCCAGCTCGTTTTACAGATGAGGAAACTAGGCAAAGAGGGCCAAGTGACTTGCCCAGGGTCACACAAATAATAAGTATCTGAGGCAAGATTTGAACTCAGGAAGATGAGTCTTCCTGGCTCCAGGCCCAGCGCTCTGTGCTCTATGGCACCACCAGAGGATGAAAGATGTGGAGAGGAGAGGAAGAGAAAAAGGGACTTGGGGGTCCCAAAGTTGGAAGCAGAGTTGAAGGGCAGATAGAGAGAAGCAGAGAGAAACAGGGAAAACTGACTCTGAGTCAGTCATGGTGGGCTGGGCTGGGGTGGTGTTGGGGGCTTAGCAGTATTAGATGTGAGCTGGCTCATTGAAACTCTGAACAGATTTTTTGTTAGCTGTTTGTGGACACAGGTCTACCATGTATACATATCTACATGTGTACACACACACACACACACACACACACACACACACACACACACACACACACACACCCCACAGTCTGGGCTCACTTGAATTCTGGCTCGCTTTCCATCCCTGGGCCTCAGTTTCTTCAGCTGTCAAAAGAAGAGGCTGGACTTGATGATTTCAGAGATCCCTCCTAGCTCTAAATGTTATGTTTCTAAATAAAACTGATATGTGACTTAGGAAATCCCACTACCTCCTGCGCTTTTCTCAGAGGTAGAATTTTTATGTGTGTGTGTGTGTGTGTCAGTTGGGGTTAAGTGACTTGTCCAGGGTCACACAGCTAGTAAGTGTCATGTGTCTGAGGCCAGCTTTGAACTCAGGTCCTCCTGTATCCAGGGTGGGTGCTTTATCCATTGCTCCACCTAGATGCACCTAGGATTTGTTTTAAAAGTTGAAGAGGCAGCTAGGTGGCACAGTGGATAAAGCACCCACCCTGGATACAGGAGGACCTGAGTTCAAAGCTGGCCTCAGACACATGACACTTACTAGCTGTGTGACCCTGGACAAGTCACTTAACCCCAACTGCCTCACCAATAAACAAATAAAAGTAACATTGAAGTTTTGAAAATTTTTCTGTGACGATTGTAGCTCTACAAGTGCAAATGACTTAAGAGGACATCTAGTCCATTTTACAGATGAAGAAACCGAGGTCTGGCCAGTGGAATGTTCCACGGTCATACAAGTAGTTGTCAGTGGAGGTGAGATTTGAAATGAGGTCCTTTGACTTTAGAGCTAGTGTTTTCTTCTGTTGAACCATGAAGACCTCTCCTCATCATTCCCAGCCCTGTTCGCCAACCTAGCTTAGAGGGTTGAATTGTAGAATCAGATTTATGGGAGATAAATAGTAGACCACATACCACTCTGCCTGTGCTTGGCATGTGGCGTTGGCCCCACACTGAGGTTCATACAAGTTATTCATGAAGGGCTTCTTCGGGGTGACCTGGGGTTTCTCCAAGCTTTGTCAGCAGAGCTCAGGCCTCCTCTGGTACCGAGAGGGCTTGATCGCCATCATGGAGGTAGTTGGAAGTAAATCTTTTAAGGTTTCCAAGGTTCATTGGTCACTGGAGCCTCACATTAACCCTGTGAGGGAGGCCTTTTGAACCCAGTTTTACATCTAATGAAACTGAGACTGAGAGAGTTTAAGAGGTTTATCCAAGGCTAGACAGCTAATAAGTGGTAGTGGTGGTGGGGTGAGATTTGAACCCAGTATCCAAACCCAAAACTTTACTATCTACGAATGGGCTAAATGCTAATTTTTGAGGCCTAGCCAACAGGAGTTCAAAAAGCCTTAAGAGGAAGATGATTTTTTTTTTTGGTGGGGCAATGAGGGTTAAGTGACTTGCCCAGGGTCACACAGCTAGTAAGTGTCAAGTGTCTGAGGCCGAATTGGAACTCAGGTCCTCCTGAATTCAGGGCCAGTGCTTTATCCACTGTGCCACCTAGCTGCCTCCAGAAGATGATTTTCTTGGGGGTTAGAGAGGGCACAACAAGTCTCAATGAGTATTTATGCTTAGTAATAGAGATATCATGGTGTAGTGGAGAGCGTAGAGGTTGGGTCTCACTTCTGATAAAGACTAGCCGTGGGACCTTGGGCAAGTCACTTGACCTCTTATAGTCCAAAGCAACTGTCTAAGACCAAGTTAGAGAAGGTAGGCTTTGGTCGAGGGGTTTCCCTCACCAGGAGATCCCCACACTAATTAAATCATAGGTCTGCTCCCCTCTCCCATCCAAAAGAGGGAAGATTACCAAGTTATCATGGAGAGCCAGCGTTGTATAAAGGAAAGAGCTTTGGTGTCAGAGAATCTGGCTTCGAATAAATCTATCTCTGATCAGCCACTTAACTCCCTGTGTGAGCTGGGGAATTGCCCACCCTCTCTTGGTGCAGTTTCTTCACTTGAAAAACTAAGGGGTCAGGCCAGATGGTCTCTAAGTTCCTTTCTAGCTCCAGAGTCTATGTACTATGAAGCACGTGTGGTGAAAGTTAATTTATTTTTGTTTGTTTGTTTGTTTTTTTGGTGAGGCAATTGGGGTTAAGTGACTTGCCTAGGGTCACACAGCTAGTTAAGTGTTAAGTATCTGAGGTTGGATTTGAACTCAGGTCCTCCTGAATCCAGGGCCGGTGCTCTATCCACTGCGCCACCTAGCTGCCCCAGTGAAAGTTAATTTAAAAAAAGGATTCTTGAGATATTGAAGGAAGCAGGACACGGGGGAGGCTTACAGTTTCATTAGATGTTGCTTCTGTCCTCAGACAGCTTCCTATCTAGAATGGAGATGGGCTAAGACAATAAAACACAGATTTATGTCATAATCTCACTGATCAGGGCAGCAGAGAGGTATAAAACAAAGTATAATATGAATGGCAAGCTGGGGTGGGGAAATAGAGAAGACTCCCTGGAGGAGGTAGCATGTGATTTGGTCTTTAAAAGTTGGGTGGGGATTCAGGAAGCAGTGAGGGGGGAAGGACAGGAGTCCAGTTTTGGGGAATAAGGATAGGGATGGGTGAGAAGGTGTCCTTCCAGGATGTAAAGGAGAGACATTCAGTTTAGCTGAAGCAGAGGGCATTTTGGAGTAATGAGATTAGTGGGCCAGCCTATGAAAGGCCTTGAATGCCAGGCAAGGTCATTTTCACAAAGGCCGTTCCACCTAGACACCCTTCTCCTGTTCCCCAAAGAATGCCACAGTTAATCTGCACTTAAGGCTACTAGGTCTGGGCCGGGAATGGAGCAGATAGTTCTCTTAGCTGTAGAGATCAGTGAATTTCCTCTTAACCCCATGGATCAACTCTGAAAACCTCCTTCTCCCTCCTGTTCTGTAAGCCACCCACCCAGCTGCTCCCCCTTTCATTCTCTGCTTGACCCTGCCCTGTCTCTCCCTCCTCGATCCCTGCTAACTTCTCCCTTCCCTTCCTTCACCTTCCCCAGGAGAGCAGCCAGCTCAGGAGGTTCCTGGGACTCCCCCCGAGGCTGAGGAGGACCCCGGAGAGGCTTTCGAGTTCGATGACACTGATGAAGAGGAAGAGGATCCCAGAACGGGCCCAGGGAAGGATGAGGAGCCCCCGCTCATCCCCTCGGATGCTGCCCCCATCACCGGTGAGATGAATTCAGGAAGCCTCTTTATGCTGCATCTGGGGAGTTAGGGGAGGGTGCAGGGCAGGTTCCCCCCCACCCCACCCCACCCCATGCCCATAACTGGCTTGTCTCTCTGATCCAGACCAGTCCTGGTGGGTCTTAGCTCATCTCCTGCTCCTGGAGAGCTGAACTGGGAAAATTCCTTCGGATTCTGGGCTCTGGGAATTCCACATTCCTTGGATTTCTGGAACATCTGGGGCTACTTTGGCACTTTTTAAATGGATGTTTTGGCTGAGTTGGCTCCGTTCCGGAGACAGTTGCACATAAGGAGGCTTCTCTTGAAGTCTGCCTCCCCCTCGGTCCAGCAGGGGAAGAGACCTCTTCGCCTGTATTTAGCAGCTCATCCCCCCCAGGGGAGACCCGGAGAGGGCGGGTTGGGAGAGACAAAAGATCTCGCTGGTATTCAGTAGTGGCTCCCAGGCTGTTGGACTCTGTCACTTTGGGGAGTTGATCTGAGGACTGGATTGACAGAAACTTCCTGAAAGCAGGAGGACAACGGGCTCCTTGGCAAGCTTGCCCTCTCTGATGCCCTGCTGGTCAGCTGCCACCATCTGGAGTTTTGAGCCGGGCTATTGGTGTGGGGGGGAGGATGGGGGCACCCTGGAAGAGAGGGGTGTGTGTGTGTGTGTGTGAAATCAAGGCTTACACAACTCTTGGCCTTCTCCTGTGAGCCCTGGGGGACTGGGTGGAGGGGAAGAGACCCATGAAAACTGAGCCCCAGACTAGAAACTGCAGCTGAGATCTGTGTCCTCTCGAGCCTCCCCTTCCCCAGGAGGAGGTTGGGAAATGGGGCGGGTATGTACTGAGCTCCTCTGGGACCAGCCCAACTGGGGCTAGCATGACTGGCCCAGACACCTGAGCATCAGGGCCAGGTTGTGGGGGAGGAGGGGAAGGGGACATTCTAAGGAGGCCGTCGCCCTAACTGGCTCCCCTCTGTTTTCCCTAGATCCTGCAGCTGCCCAGCCCCAGACAGAGTAAGTGAGCTACCTTTGCTTTGCTTTGCTTTGGCATGTCCTAAAATGGTGTTAAAAAGAGAAACCTGGGGCTGAGGGGAAGTGGGAGGTGTAGGGGGTAGAGACGGAGAAATAACCTTCATCAGCAACCTGGGAGAGCTCACTGACTGAGCCAGAAACAAGATGCTTGGGAGGAACTCTTTCTCAAAGCAGTAGCTACGAGTAAGAAGAATGCTATCATTTCCCCTGCCTTTATAATTACTGGTGGGTGGTGTGACTTTGGGCACATTGTTTAACCTCTGTGGGCCTCAGTTTCCCCGTCTGTAAAATTTGGGTGTTGGAATAGATGACTCTTTTTTTTTTTAGTGAGGCAATTGGGGTTAAGTGACTTGCCCAGGGTCACACAGCTAGTAAGTGTTAAGTGTCTGAGGCCGGATTTGAACTCAGGTCCTCCTGACTCCAGGGCCGGTGCTCTATTCACTGCGCCACCTAGCTGCCCCTGGAATAGATGACTCTTAAGGGTCCAGCCCGCTGGAAATTTCTCATCCTGATTAGGATGCCTTTTGTTCTGCCCAGGAAGAGAGGACCATCAATTATTCATTGTGTGACCTTGGGCAAGCCCAGTCTCCTGTGGGCTGCTCCTGCATTTATCATATAACGGGGAGAATGATATGCAGGGATGTCATGTGGGTTAGAAGAAGCTGTGGCAGTTACTGTGCTCCACATTCCTCTTTCATGGGATCCTTCTTCTCTACCACTGACTTGGTTGTGTGACCTTGAATGAGTTGCTTCCCCTTCTTGGCTTCATTTTCCTCCCTGGTAAAGAGGAAAGGATTGATTCAAATGATACTTAAGATTCCTTCCTGCACCTACATTCTGTTTTTGTCTTTCTATTCTGAAGTAGCAAACAGAAAATCAAAGGAGCACTTTCCTATACAGAAAAAAGAGGGTTATCTATGAAAATGTGTATTTCTAATTTGGAGAGGTTGCTTTTCTTTTAAAGTATGTAACAAATGCAGCATGAGACTTTCAGACCTGTCCTGTTTGTCCATGGTTCTTTCTGGCCTTGCTTCTGTTCACTTTTGTGTGTTAAAAAATATCCCCCTGGGCCTTTTTTCTTTTTTTCCCCCTTTTATCTTTCCCTCCTTCCCTCCCTGCCTCCTTCCCTCTTTCCTTCCTTTCCTATCTCTAGTCCCTCCCCCTCCCCAGCCCTCCAAAGACGGAAAGAAAACAAAAAGGAAAAAAATTGTAATAAATATGTATAGTTAAGCAAAATGAATTCCACTAATGGCCATGTCTGTAAATGTATGTTTTACTCTGTATCTCATTTCTAACATCTCTGTTGTCTTGGTTGGTCATTGTCTTGATTTTTCAAAGTCTTTCAGAGATTTCTTCTTATAGTGTTATTGTTCTTATATAAATTATTCTCTGGGTCCAGATCATTTCATTCTGCATCTCTCTTCCCCCCCCCCAACATTTTGTGTGTGTGTGTGTGTGTGTGTGTGTGTGTGTGTGTGTGTGTGGCAATGAGGGTTAAGTGACTTGCCCAGGGTCATACAGCTCATCCTTGTCAAGTGTCTGAGGTCGGATTTGAATTCAGGTCATCCTGAATCCAGGGCCTGTGCTTTATCCACTGCACCACCTAGCTGCCCCTACTCTGCATCTTTTAATACAAGTCTGAAGTCTTCCAGCTCTGAAGTTTCTCTTTTAAGATCCCTCCTTGCTCTGACATTCTGTGTTCTAAGGAACTCAGACACTTATTAGCTGCCTCACTTAACCTCAGGCAAGTCACTTAACTCTGCTTGCCTCAGAAGGAAACGGCAAACCGCTCCAGTGTCTTTGCCAAGAAAACCCCAAACGGGGTCAAGAAGACTGAAAAATGATTGAACAATAGCATTTATATCACAGGTGCTTCAAGATTTTGCTAAGCACTTTACAAATATTGTTATATTTGATCCTCCCAACAATCCTAGGAGGGCGGTGTTATGACGATCCCCATTTCCCTGAGGAGTGAACTGAGGCACAGAGTACTTAAGCGCCTCATTCAGAGTCACACAGTGTCTGAGACAGAATTCCAACTCGGGTCTTCCTGATTCCAAGCCCAGCTCTCTAGCCACTGTGACCCCTAGACCTCTCAAGTACAAAGCCCTCTGCTTGGCTTTTAGAGTTAGTTATGCACAGTCTGGCTCCAGCCTCTCTTTCCATTCTTATCTCCTGTTACTCCCCTTAATATGCTTGAGGCTGAAGCCAAACTGTTCTGGCTGTTAACTGAACCCGACCTTGCCTAAGCTGCCTTCATACCTGGAAAGCGGGTCCTCTGGTTATCCTCACGGCTCAGCTCCTCGAGGAGCCTTTCCTTACCTTGCTGGTTGCTAGTGTTCTCCGCCTTCTCCAGCGGGCTCTCATTTATCAGTGTAAACATTTTATTTCCTCGTCTCCTGTTTAAATTCTGAGCTTCTGCAGGGCCGAGATCGCCTTTCTATCCAGGGCACTTGTGTCTCTCAAGTTTTAGGTGCTTAATAAATACTTGTTGATGGTACTTAGGGGAAACTTTATATCCCTAACTGCTTACATCACATCAATAAAATAGAGAAAAAGAGAATTGGGCATGCAACCACAAAACTAGAAAATGAAGAACTGCTTGTTGAAAAAGGGAGACCAGAGGGATTCATTCAGAGTCAGAGAATCTGAGTTCGAATCCAGCCACTGACACTTATTACCTACATGACCTTGGGAAAAGTTAACTTCCCTGGGCTTCAGTTGCTTCATGTGTGTGTGTGTGTGTGTGTGTGTGTGTGTGTGTGTGTGTGTGTAAAACACCAGATTTGATGACCTCGAAAGTCCCTTCTGGCTCTAGATTTGTGAACCTCTAGTTCTAAGATGAACTGAATGGTGGAGTCTATACCCCAGTTCAGACATACCTCATGTGGGGTGAGTCTGGCCAGGTTGAATCAAGGAGGATTAGATTGGAAGGTTCTCTCCTGAACTTTTCACCAGGAACAGGATCCCCCCTTCCCGGACGCAGGAAATGGGACACTAAGTCCTTGATAACAATAATCCTCTAGAATTCCTTGGTGATATTCACTGCTCAAGCTAATGGGGTGGTATGTATGGGAGGCAGTGTTTTAAGGGAAAGGATATGATTCATCTAGGAAGCACAGTGTATAGAGCACTGGGCCTTGAGTCAGGACGACTCATCTTCCTGGATTCAAATCTGGCTTCAGACACTTAACTGACTGTATGACCCTGGGCAAGTCACTTAACCTGTTTGCCTCAGTTTCCTCATCTGTAAAATGATCTGAAGAAAGAAACAGCAAACCACTCAGGGATCTTTGCCAAGAAAACGCTGAATGGGGTCACAAAAAGTAGGACGTGACTGAAAAATGACATAAAATTCTGACAAAATGATTGCTAAGTATCCAAAAATGGAAAAAGAAGGGAGAGATGAAAAAAACAACAACACATAGTAGCCACAAAGGGAACTCTCTGATATAGAAGAGGGATGAGGTTTATTTTGCTTGGCTCCAAGGGCAGAAAAATTGAGAACATTAGGAGAAGGTTACTGGGAGGCAGATTTCAGATCAATATAACCATTATCAGTGCAGTCCCCAGTAGAATGCAATGCTACATGGAGTAGTGAGTCGTCTGTCATTAAGAGATCTTCAAGGGGCAGCTAGGTGGCGCAGTGGATAGAGCACCGGCCCTGGATTCAGGAGGACCTGAGGTCAAATCCAGCCTCAGACACTTGACTTATTAACTGTGTGACCCTCATTGCCCCTCAGGCAGAGTCTAGTTTTTGCTATAAAGGGGTTTTGTCAATCTGATAAATGCTTTGGTGAGGTCCCTTGTAGCTTTATTCTAAATTCTCTTATTTTTTTTATTTTTATTTTTTTAAAAATCCTCTTATAATGTACACTGATTGCAACTCTCTCCTCTATGAAAGGTTCCCAGTTAACCCCAATGGTTACTTTGAAAGACTGATTTCTTCCCTTTCCCCCTCTCCATCATGTCCTTTGGATCCTTGGGCCTCTGTGACTGGCAGGGGATGTGGCCAAAGCAAACTGACTCTGCTTCTGTAGAGTGGTCACCACTGTCTGGGTCACAGGTCTTTGAATGTGAGTGACTTGGAAGAGTTTGGTTGGTAAGAAACAATTTTCCACTTACTAGCTGTGTGACCCTGGGCAAGTCACTTAACCCCAATTGCCTCACCAAAAAATATATATATATAAAATATATTTTAAATATATATTTTAATTAAAAAAATATATATATATATATAAAATTTAAAAAAAGAAACAATTTCCTGGGATGAGGAAGGGGGAGCCTGGGACTGGGAGTCAAGAGGCATTACTTGTGGTTTTAGCTCTGTCATAGGTGAACTCTGGGACCTGTGGACAACTAGTTGAACTGAGCTGGGCCTCAATTTCCTTATCTGCAAAGTGGAAACAATAGTGTCCTCCCTCTACTTATTTCAATGTGTTGCCCCATGGGGCCCTTCCCAGGGTGGGGCTGGGGCCTAAGGGTTTGATGGAGAATGTGGCTAGGCAGGGTTCATGGTGCCTTCGGTTCTGCAATGAGGAGGGAGGGAGCAAGGCTGGGGAGGTCCTTGTGTAAGTGACTGGAGCTGGGTGGATCTGGTGATTAGGTGGAAAAGGCCAGAGGCAGAAGGTGGTGTCAGGGACAAAACTGAAGATTCACGACAAGAGAGCTGACCAGCCAGAGGGGAAGTCCTGGTTTTCAGGCTCCAGAGTTCAACTGACTGGAGGACTGAACTAGATAAGGTACACAGCACCCCTCAATTTTGCCTTAGTGTGTGTGAGCTCTAAGTGTGGCTGACCACCATTCTCAATTTCTCCCAACTTGCAAACCCTGTTAGCTTGAGAACTCTTTGCTCCTTCACTGCTTTCCCTACCTTTCAAGGAATTATCTGGCTTTCTTCCCCCCCCCCCCCCATCCCCAGTGGAACTCTAGGAATGGTGGGGACCTTTAGGGAAATCCTGTGGCAGCCTGGGCTAGTGTGAGGCAGTGTGGTGAGGGGCATGGAGTATTGGAACTGGAGTCAGGAGAATGGATTCATATCCTACCTCAGACTCTTACTAGCGATGTGGGCTTGGGTAAATCACCTAGCTCTCTGAAGACTCAGTTTCTGTGTCTGTAAGAAACACATTGTGTAGGTACTAGTAGTAGCTAAATTCTAGGGTTGTTGTGAGGGTAAACTGAGATAATATATAAAGTGTTAGCATACTTAGCACAAGTATCTCTATCAGCCTACCTTTTCTTTCCTTTTTTTTTTTTTTTTTTTGGTAAGGCAATTGGGGTTAAGGGACTTGCCCAGGGTCACACAGCTAGTAAGTGTTGTGTCCAAGGTCAGATTTGAACTCAGGTTCTCCTGAATCCAGGGCTGGTGCTCTATCCACTGCGCCACCTAGCTGCCCCACAAGTATCTCTATCTACAGGTAGCCTTTTCCTTCTGATTCTCCCTGGCTGCTAGTGTGCCCCTCCCCAGATCATCTTGTATTTATGTGCTCTTTTTATGTATTTTATATACACCCTTCTATATGTACGTGTTGTCTTCCCAGATAGCATGTAAGATCCTGGAGGGCAGGACCTCATCTAGGACAATGCTAGACAGGAGAAGAGACTTAATAAATACTTGCTGATTATTTGATTGAAGTGGCAGTTAAAAATTGTGAAGACGAACGAGATTTTACAGGTGTTAGGAGTTCCTTGGATACTAGTTAATTTTTAACAAGTTGGTATTGGTATTCTTTATTTTAGTTAGCCATCCTGAGAACCTTGGGATTTACCATTTGTGTGCGTGCGTGCGTGTGTGTGTGTGTGTGTGTGTGTGAGAATTAGATGTTTAGCTCCAGAAGGGTCCTTGGAGGTCATCTGATCTAATCCTCTCATTTCACAGATAAGGAAACTGAGGCCCAGAGAAGTTCAGTGAGATGTGTTATTCCAGAAGGTTGTAATCTATGTACAGATTCATCCTGAATTGGAAAGTGACTCTGTGTCCCTCTTACTATTATTTTACAAACAATTTTTTTACATGTAAAATTCTTAATCCAATTTTGAAAATTGGGTCACATTTCTCACTAATTCACCCTTGTGAGGAGAGCATTGTCATAGGAACATAACAAAAGGATTTTATGTTTGCTGTTACTTGTGGTTCGAATGACAATTCAAAATGATTTCTCACTGTGGTAGTGCTATACTAGCATTTACTAATCAAAAATCACCCACAGAGTTCATCTCTTTGATGCTTGCCCCTATCGATGGAATTTGCTATGTGAGGAGAAAAGCAAGGACATAGCAGCATTAATTCTGTTTGATTTCAGGTAGGCATCGTTAGGCAGCCAGTTGTAAGGCAGGACGTCCCAGCCAGGCTCAGAATTAACCAGGTGGAAAAATGTCTTGTTCACCAAGATGGAGATGGGTTAAGAGAATCCTAGCTTCTCCTTCACAAGGTCAACCTCTCGACTTTCTCAGGAGCAGATGACCACCTGTGGCAGTCCTCAGACTATGCAGGGGCACATGACATTTCTCTTCAATAATGAATCAGTGAAAAAAAAAAAGAATCAGCTATCTTATAGATCTTATACCTATACCTGAATTCAAGACATAGAATGGCAGCAAGTTAAATTTCAACCCAATCAATGATTGATTTATAATTACTACTGGCAGTACTTAAACCATTGTTTTCAGTTAGCTCATGTTCAAAAATTCACAGTGACACTCCCAACTCCCCATTACTGAAGAACGGACCCCACCCCCACCCCAAGGAGCTTCCATTTGACTTATGGCTTCTATCAAAACAGAGCTCTGAGTTGGTCCATTTCATTGGCCAACTTGAAATGACTGGTTAAATGTAGGGTTGGGATGTGATGGTGGGGTTTGGTCAATGGGCCTTATTGACATTCTTGGGGAAGGAAGTTGGTTGAGTAATGTTTTGTGGGGGTGCTGGTTACCTGTGTCATCAAAGGGCCTTGACCTACTGTAGCTATCTTGGGCACATGGGACTGATGTTGTTATAATGGGCTGTGACCAGATGTGTGAATGATGAGAATTTGACCCTTAGGATCATGGTGAGCAAAGAGGAGCCTGGGGTATGTGGCCTCATACCCAGGGAGAGGAAGATGATGCTCAGTCACAGCCATAAATATGAACTTGTTTAGGATCCTAGATGGCAATGAGAAGAATAATCTTAACTCCTGATTTCTCTAGTACTTGAAGGTTTGCAAAGTGCTTTCGTTATAACCCTGGGAGTTAGATAGGATAAGTATTATTATCTTCACATTACAGATGGTGAAACAGAGATAAATGATGTGATTTATAATAGGAATATAGAATTTTAAAATGTTTTTAAAAATTAAATTGTAAGAGACCTTTGAAATAATCTGGTCCAGGAGTTCTTAACCTGGGGTCTGTGGAAATTTCAGCAGAACAAGAAGAGGAAACATTTTTATTTTCACTATCCATTAACTGAAACATAGCATTTCCTTCAATTATGAATGTAGCATCCTGGAGAAATATCCATAGGCTTTCACTGGACTGTCAGAGAGAGGGGTCCATCCCTCCAAAAGTTGAGAACTCCTGATATAGTCCAGCCTCATTCTCATTTTATAGATGAGGAAACTGGGACCCAGAGAGGTAGAGTGACTTTTCCAGGGTCATACAGATCTTTAGACACCAAGTTCATTGTTCTTTCCACTGTAACACACTAGCTATATCATGTTTGCTTTTCGGTCACCAAACATTTCTTGGGTAGTTACTCTGTTTGGTCTACAGTATTAGTTTTTGGAGGTACAAAATTGTATGGGACATTGCCCCTGGTCTCTATGGCCTCATAGACTGTAGTGGGTTTTCCTGCCTTCTGTTCCTCTTTTGGTTAATCCATCTGCCACAGGTGTCCAAATAATCTTCCCAAAGTGCAGGTCTGACCTTTGGGTATTGGAAGGACCACCATACGGAAGAGGGCTTGAAATTGTTCTCTCTGGCTCCATGGGGAGGAACCAGGAGCAATGAGGGGACATTGAAAAGAGGCAAACTTAAGCTTGATGTCGGAAGAACCTCCTACCAATGGGAGCTGTCCAAAGAGAGAATGAATTTGCCTTGGAAAGTAGTGGCTCCCCCCTCATTGGAGGTCTTGACCAGGCAGGGACTGGGTGACCACTTGGCGGGGCTATTCCAGACAGGGCCTCCAATTTAGGTCAGGGTTGGGCTAGATGGTCACTGAAGTCCCTTCTAACATTCCAACATAGAGATTCTTTGTTTCTGATTTTGTGACCATGTTGTTCCCCTGCTCAAAAGCTGTCAGTGGCTCCCCATTGCCTTTTTTTTGGGGGGAGGGGCAGGGCAATGAGGGTTAAGTGACTTGCCCAGGGTCACACAGCTAGTAAGTGTCAAGTATCTGAGGCCAGATTTGAACTCAGGACCTCCTGAATCTAGGGCTGGTGCTTCATCCACTGCACCACCTAGCTGCCCCTCCCCATTGCCTTTTTTTTTTTTTTTTTGGCGGGGCAATGGGGGTTAAGTGACTTGCCCAGGGTCACACAGCTAGTAAGTGTCAAGTGTCTGAGGCCGGATTTGAACTCAGGTACTACTGAATCCAGGGCCGGTGCTTTATCCACTGCGCCACCTGGCCGCCCCCCCTCCCTTGCCTTTTAAACTCCTTGGTCTGGCATTTAGGACTCTGACTAGTATGGGGTTTGCCTCTCTTACTAGGCTTATGCCAACCTTACCATCCCCTTTGCCAACTCAAATTTTCAATTAAACTGGACCATTCACTGTTTCTGAAACTCAATTTTCCTCCTGCTGCCTCCATGAATTCACGTGAGATGGCTTTGGAGGCTCTGTCCAGTTCTGAGATGCTGTGGCTCTAAGGGTACTGAAATGCACTCGTAACATCACAGAAGTTCAAAGTGGGAAGGAACACCAGTAGCCAGCATTGATTGCTACACAGAAGGAATCCTCCACTGTACTGTATGTAACAAGTAGTCATCTAGCCTCTACTTGAAGACCTCCACGGTAAGGGAGACCACCACATCTCTAGGCAGTCCACTCCACTCTTGCACTGCTGTCATTGTCGGCAACCTTTGTCCTGACATTTTACCTCACTTTGTCCTCCCTGCTATTGCCCCTCTGGGCAGCTAGGTGGTGAAATGGGTAGGGCACTGGGCCTAGAGTCAGGAAGACCTGAGTTCAGATCTGAGCTCAGATACTTACTAACTATGGGATCCTGGGCAAGTCACTTAACTCTGTTTGCCTCACTTTCCTCATTTGGGTTTTTTTTTTTTTTTTAGGGAGGCAATTGGGGTTAAGTGACTTGCCCAGGGTCACACAGCTAATAAGTGTTAAGTGTCTGAGGCTGGATTTGAACTCAGGTACTCCTGACTCCAGGGCCGGTGCTCTAGCCACTGCACCACCTAGCTGCCCCCACTTCCCTCATTTGTAAAATGAACTAGAGAAGGAAATGGCAAACTACTCCAGTATCTTTGCCAAGAAAATCCTAAATGGGGTCATGAAGAGTCAGTCATGACTGAAATAACTCAACAGCAAAAAACCATTGCCCCAGAAGGGTTTGCTTCTCCTTCCTATGACGGTCCTTTAGATTCTTGTCCATAGATGCTGTTTTCCTCCTGACTCTTTTCTTCTCTATCTAAACATATCCATTCTTTTTTTTCTATCTCATGTTTATTGGTTATTTTTAATTTTTATTTTATTATTATTTTTTGTGGGGCAATGAGGGTTAAGTGACTTGCCCAGGGTGACACAGCTAGTGTCAAGTGTCTGAGGCTAGATCTGAACTCAGGTCTTCCTGAATCCAGGGCCGGTTCTTTATCCACTGCGCCACTTAGCTGCCTCCTTTTTTATTTTTATTTCTAATCTTAAGAGTATTTTATTTTTTCCCAGTTACATGTAAAGATAGTTTCAATATTTGTTTTTTATAAGATTTTTAGCTCTAAATTTTTCTCTCTCCCTTCCCTCCCCCATCCACAAGACAGCAACCAATCTGATATAGATTATAAATGTACAATCATAAACATAATCCATTCCTTGTTCATCTTTGCTACACAGAGTCATTATATTCCTTCAAGGCTTAACATAGGGGCTGCTTTCTCCATGAAGCCTTCCTAGATCTTTCTCCCATCTTTCATTTTTTTGGGGGGTGGGGGTGGGCGGGACAATGAAGGTTAAGTGACTTGCCCAGGGTCACACAGCTAGTAAGTGTCAAGTGTCTGAGGCTGGATTTGAACTCAGGTCCTCCTGAATACAGGGCCGGTGCTTTATCCACTGCCCTATCCTTCATTTTATAATCTTTTTCTCAATTTTTCTTAGACTATACTTACTAATGTATGAGTTGTGCCCCTTTGAGGGCAGGGATAGTTTAGGTTTTGCCTCTGTGTTACCAGTGCCTAGCAACAGTGTCCAGGAAGGAAGGAGGAGCTTCATTGATGTTTATGAATTGAAGAGGGAAGGCTAAGAGCCACGATGAGGTCACCACCCACACCAGGCCTGCTCATCAGTAACATGGACATAAGAATAGGGCCTGCCTCCCAGGATGGTCTGATGACTGGCAATACCATGGATGGCATGAGAGTTCATCCTTATTGTACTTATCACTAACCAGTGATTACTGAGCATTAGATGGATCACAAGGAGAAGAGCAAGAAATGACCCAGTATTTACTTCATCACTTTGATGAAGAAGTAGCTTCCTCCAAAGAGGGGAAGTGGTAACTTGCTGAAACCTCTCTGGATAGTAGTGCCAGCCTGGTAAAAATAGGAAGAGCACATTGGCTGTGGAGTCAGGGGACTTGGGTTCGAATCCAACCGATGATACTTAAAACTTGTGTGCCCTTGGGCAAATCACTAAAACTCTCTTGGCCTCAGTTTCCTTATTGCATAAATGAGGGGGTTGGACTAGATGGTCTCTCAGATCTCTGCCAGCTTTCTTATAGAAAGATGGGCAGTCATTACATTTATGATTATTGGGTTTTTTTTGGGGGGGGTAATGAGGGTTAAGTGACCTGCCCAGGGTCACGCAGCTAGTAAGTGTCAAGTGTCTGAGGCCAGATTTGAACTCAGGTCCTCCTGAATCCAGGGATGGTGCTTTATACACTGCGCCACCTAGCTGCCTCTATGATTATTGTTTTAATGATTAATTCTATAATTTTTTTATGGACAGTTCTATATTGCAAAGTTTTTCCTTATAACAGAGATAAAATTTGCTTTCCCATATGACTATGTAGCTTCTGTCTGTGTCAGTTTCCTCACTGGTAAAATGGGGATAATGACATCACCTGTTTGTGGTAAAGATCAAAGGAGATGGGCAGCTAGGTGTTGCAGTGGATAAAGCACTGGCCCTGGATTCAGGAGGACCTGGGTTCAAATCCAGCCTCAGGCACTTACTAGCTGTGTGATCCTGGGCAAGTCACTTAACCCTCTTTGCCCCACAAGACAAAACAAAACAAAACAAAACAAAACAAAACAAAACAAAACAAAAGATCAAAGGAGATAAGATTTGTAAAGTGCTTATCACAATGCCTGACACATAGTAGGTGCTTTTTAAATGCTTGTTTCCTTTCTTTCCTGTGATTTTCCCTTAGTTCCCGCCTCTTTAGCCTCACAGGCCAGGATGAGTCTGTCCCCTCAGCCCCATGAAAGTCAGCATGGTTATGTATAGTCTTATTCTTTCCAGTAACCAAAGGTCCCCACAGGTTTCTTGTTCTCTGTCACATGGGCATCTCTGCACACCCCCATGTAGACTACAGATAGTGACTGGGTGACCTCTGCTTAGGGCCAAGGACAATAAACAGTACCTTTCTTCTGAGAGATGATCCAGAGCTTGGTGAACTGGGGCAGGGAAGGCTATCACTTCATAGTAAATTGCTGCCCTGAGATATTGGGATGGAAACCCAATCTGTCTTAGCTATCCTGAGAAACATTTCAACATTCTGTGTTCTAAGGTCCTTCCTAGCTCTGACATTCTGTGTTCTAAGCTCCCTGCCAGCTCTGCCATTCTATGTTCTAAGCTCCCTGCCAGCTCTGACATCCTGTGTTCTAAGTGCCCTCCCAGCTCTGACATTATCTAATTCAATCAATCTATGATTCAGAACTGTAGTTAGGGTCTGGAGACCTCCCTGATTTGGGTCTTTAAATTGAATAGGGAAATGAAACAGGGAGACTTGGGACCACTTTTTCTGAGCAGCTCTCTCAGGGACCCCAGAGCCTCTCTGGCTCCACTGGCTAGAGGTGGGGCTGGTGCTGAGGGCTCATCGGACACATAGCTGGAAGGGGTTTTACTCACACCTTTGCCCAACATCCTCATTAAAATGAGCTTTTGTTTTGTTTTGGTGAGACAATTGGGGTTAAGTGACTTGCCCAAGGTCACACAGCTAGTAAGTGTCAAGTGTCTGAGGCCATATTTGAACTCAGGTCCTCCTGAATCCAGGGCCGGTGCTCTATCCACTGTGCCACCTAGCTGCCCCTCTCATGAAAATGAACAAACAGAATGCTGCAAGGCAAAGGTAGTGAGTAGCTGAGGTAGGATTTGAACTCAGATTCCCCCTTGTCACATTCCACTAGCCTGTACTTTGTCTCCCCTCCGTAGCCCCTGTGCCAGGGCTCTGTCCTCTTCTGGGCTTCCCGAGGTCCAGGGCCCAGTGCTCAGTACCCAGTTGCGGGAGTGCCTGTTCCGTTCATCCCCTCTCTCCCAAGCAGCCTATAGTTTCCCCTCGGATAGTCCCTGGGGACTTTGTTTTGGCTCCAGAGGTTGACCTTGGCTGCTTCTTTGCTGTCAAAATGCATGTCAAGTCAGCTCTGGGCACTACACTGAGTCCAAGTAACCTCGCTGCCCCCTCAGCTGGCCCAGCACTGCTATTTACATCACCTCTAGCTCACAATCTCCCCTGGAGCAGGCTAGGCATTTCCTGGGCTGGGAGAGAGGCCCAGGCTTCTCTTGTAAATCCTGTTTCATGACCCTGCTGTGGTCGGGCCCTGGGTCTTTTCCATTGCTTGCTCAAAGAAGCTTATTCAGTTCCAGAAACTACTATTGAGCACCTGCTGTGTGTCTGTGCACTGTGGGGCAATCAGGGTCCCACCCCTCATGGAGGGAGTTTGCAGTCTAACATGAGCTAGGACAGGGACGCAGCACTCTCCTACAAATTAGGATGTGAAAAGGCAGAGAGAGAGAGAGAGAGAGAGAGAGAGAGAGAGAGAGAGAGAGAGAGAGAGAGAGAGAGAGAGAGAGAGAGGTTCAGAGTAAGAGAAGTGATTATTATTCGATTTGAGGAAATCCAGAGTTTCCCCTTTTTCTACAGTCCTTATTTCAGAGTTTAGTCTCTTCAAGGGTATTAGATAAACTCTCCCCAGTCTTGGTCGGAGCCCACCCAACCTTACAAGCACTCTCTAATCCAAAGTGAATTCCACTCAACCGAGCTTGGGTGGAGGTGGGTCCTTTGTCTAGATTGCCCAAGGCTGGGGGTGATGGGGGTGTAGGGATAGTCTCTCTGTCCGAGAGTGGCTAGATTTGAACTCAGGTCCTCCTGACTCCAGGGCTGGTGCTCTATCCACTGTACCACTTAGCTGCTCCTCCTAACACTATCTCTTAAGCCCCTATTCAGTCTACTAGTTTCCCTCTTGTCCCATATTGATTAACTAATTGATAATAAATTAGCTTTTATAAAAAGATTTTTACTGAGAAGGTATGAAGATATGACACTTTCAGCCCCTCATTGTAGTGAGCCCTTTGTAAAGCCCACCTCATCAATTGTTAACCAATCAGAGTTGATTGCCATCCTCTGGAACACCCACTTTTCCAAGGCCACAGAAGCCTTGAGCCTGCTACCTTGAGGGTCTTTAGCACTTGAGAATGTCTCCTACCTATTTTATTTAAATGCAAGCATTATTATTATTTTTTTTGTGGAGCAGTGGGGGTTAAGTGACTTGCTCAGGGTCACACAGCTAGTAAGTGTCAAGGGTCTGAGGCCGGATTTGAACTCAGGTCCTTCTGAATCCAGGTCTGGTGCTCTATCTACTGTACCACCTAGCTGTCCCCTAAATGCAAGCATTATTAATAAAATTACTAATTACCCAGAAATTATGTCTCTCAGAGTTTTCCAGTGTCAAAAAAGAAAGTCATCTGGGCATCTAGAAATATCATTAAGGAAATATGGAATGTGAGTTGGAGGGACCCTTAGGATACAGGATTTTAGAGCATCATGGATCAGTAGAGTGAGCCCAGGATTTGGGAGTAGGGATGAAGAGGAAAGGACTAAACATTTATTTGTTTTTTTGTTTTGTTTTGTTTTTGTGGGGCAATGAAGGTTAAGTGACTTGCCCAGGGTCACACAGTGTCAAGTGTCTGAGGCCGGATTTGAACTCAGGTCCTCCTGAATCCAGGGTCCGTGCTTTATCCACTGTAGCGCCACCTAGCTGCCCCTAGGACTAAACATTTATTAAGTGCCTACTATATGCTAGGAATTTTTATAATTGTTATCTTATTTGATCCATACAACAATCCATTGAGGTAAGTGCTATTCTTATCCCCATGCATGTATTTTGTTATATATGTCTATTTAACACATGAATATATGAACTGAATCTGTGATTTATAACCTTTCTCAGAATAGGAATGATTTCATTCTTTATATTTGTATCCTCAGTTCTTAGCACATTGCTTGGCACGTAGTTGATTGATTGATTGCAAAGGGAATGTTTGGGGCATTGAGACATTTAGTGACTTGCCCGGGGTCATGTATTCTATATTTCTCAGAGGTGGGTAGGATTTGAATCCAGCTCTTTCTGATTCTAAGAGACTCCCAAGGTTTAATATCTATTCACTATGCCATGTTGCCTTTCATCAGTACATACCCAGTAAATATATACAAAAGAAATGTAGCACCTCCTTTTAGATTCATCCCTGTAATTGGCACCAGCACTGGGAGGTTGAGTTCTTAGAGGTCAGTCTTTCTAACACTAGCTTTTTTTTTTTTTTTTTTTTTGTGAGGCAGTTGGGGTTAAGTGACTTGCCCAGGGTCACACAGCTAGTAAGTGTCAAGTATCTGAGGCTGGATTTGAACTCAGGTCCTCCTGACTCCAGGGCTGGTGCTCTATCCACTGTACCACCTAGCTGCTCCTCCTAACACTATCTCTTAAGCCCCTTTTCAGTCTACTAGTTTCCCTCTTGTCCCATATTGATTAACTAATTGATAATAAATTAGCTTTTATAAAAAGATTTTTACTGAGAAGGTATAGCAAAGACAGAAAAGCAAAAACATACCATTAACCTAGAAGGTACACTATCCCTTGAGAAATGTGGGCTCAAACTTACCCCCTCCTCCCCCTCCCCCCCTTCCCAAATCAGAAGCATTTCCTGGCTTTAGGAGTCTTTTTCTCCCTTTTTGTAATCCCTCCCAAGTTTACTTTGGGCTGTGATATAGCCAATAGAGGAATCACTTCCTTGTTTAGCTATGTTGGCTGCTTACACCAGACTTAGCATTTGCTGCCACTAGCTAATACTTGGATATCTCCTCTAACCTTTTGAAGCTTACAAGGTCAAAACTTTATCCATTCTGTCTCCTAAGATGAGGAAAGAATAAACACATCAGAAATAGGTGTCATGTGCTCAGGGACACATGGTGGCTGAGTAGAGAGACAAGGCAGCAGTCGCTGCTCTTCCCACCAGCAGCCCATCTGCAATCTTCTTCCTTTATAAGCCACAAGTGGGGAGTTAAGTGCAAAAAGAGTACTAGGAGTGTAAGCAAATTCAGTTCTGTCTTTGCCATTGGTTCTTCTAGTTAGAAAACCCTTCCTTGCCCCACAGGAACAGCCCTGTAGTCACATTTCCAGAAGCTAGTCAAACCTGAAGGGAATATAGTATTACACATGTCCTGAGGACTGGGCCCTTATCACTTAGTCCCTCTTTATATAAATAGAAGGTAGGCGCAGCTAGGTGGCGCAGTGGATAGAGAACTGGCCCTGGAGTCAGGAGTACCTGAGTTCAAATCCAGCCTCAGACACTTGACACTTACTAGCTGTCTGACCCTGGGCAAGTCACTTAGCCCCAATTGCCTCACTAAAAAAAAAAAAAATAGAAGGCAGTTTTTTCCTGAGGAAGGTCCTAGAAGCTGGTGGTATCAGTAAAGTCCTATGTAGAAAGTGGCATTTGAGATGAACTTTGAGGGCATTTGGGATTCTAAGATGAGTCAAGAGTATATTCTATGGGGCAGCTAGGTGGCACAGTGGATAGAACACTGGTCCCGGAGTCAGGAGTACCTGGGTTCAAATCTGGCCTCAGACACTTAACACTTACTAGCTGTGTGACCCTGGGCCAGCCAGTCACTGAACCCCAAATGCCTCACTAAAAATATATATATATATATATATTCTAGGCAGGGAGGATGGCCAAGACAAAGGCATGGAGAGGAAGATATGAGGAATACCAAGAACCTTTATAAAGTTCTAAGGGAATGAGTCAAAAGCAAAAGGACTGAATTTAAGCCTCAGGTATCTTGGGGAAGTGCCAGGGAAAGGGGAAAAAACCATCTTATTCCAAGGCCTGATTTGTTGCTGCAACATTTGTTTATATACCACCCTTTATTCCTTTAGGAACAATGCCAGGCCCTTCTCTTTTTCCAACTTAAGCAGAGGTTGGAGCAGACAAGGCTGATTCTGCCCATTAGGAAAATCCAGGGGGGTAGCTAGGTGGCACAGTGGATAAAGCACCAGCCCTGGATTCAGGAGGACCTGAGTTCAAATCTGATCTCAGTCACTTGACACTTACTAGCTGTGTGACCCTGGGCAAGTCACTTAACCCTCATTGCCCTGCAAAAATTAAAAAAAAAAAAAGAAAAAGAAAAAAAGGAAAATCCAGGGTAGAAAATCATGCACCTGGACAAGGTGACCCTTGGGAGAATGGAGGCATTGGAAGGACATAGAGTGAAGATTTCAACATATCTCCTACACTAATCAGTCAGGGAGATCTTATGCTTGAAAGGCTATGCTTACAACACATGGATAGACCTTAGAGCAATCCAAGAAGTCCTGAACTGTCTCAAAGCTTGTGAGTGTACCCTCACCTGAGGTCTCTGCACAGAAGTTGAATGATACTTTGGTGATATTTTAGACATAGTTCTTGGTCAGGTATGGGTGGAACCGGATGCTCTCTGAGGTTCCTTCTAACTCCAGTTCTCAGATTCTGTACTATCTACCTCGGATATTCTATTTCCTAAGAAATGCCATCACCTCTGATATTCTGGTTTCTCTCTCTCTCTCTCTTTTTTTTTTTTTGGTGGGGCAGTGGGGGTTAAGTGACTTGCCCAGTATCACACAGCTAGTAAGTGTCAAGTGTCTAGGGCCGGATTTGAACTCAGGTCCTTCCTGAATCCAGGGCCGGTGCTTTATCCATTGCACCACCTAGCTGCCCCCTGATATTCTGGTTTCTAAGGGCCCTCCCAGGTCTGAAATTTTATATTCTAAAATCCTTCCAAGCTCTAACATTTTGTGTTCTAAGGTCCCTTCCAGTTTTGTTTTTGTTTTTTAGTGAGGCAATTGGGGTTAAGTGACTTGCCCAGGGTCACACAGCTAGCAAGTGTTAAGTTAAGTGTCTGAGGCCGGATTCGAACTCAGGTACTCCTGACTCCAGGGCCGGTGCTTTATCCATTGCGCCACCTAGCCACCCCTCCCTTCCAGTTTTGATATTCTATGTTCTAAGTTTTCTTCCAACTCTGACATTCTCTGTTCTAAAATCTCTCCTATCTCTGACATTTTGTGTTCTAAGGCCTCACCCAGTTCTGATATTTTGTCTCCTAAGAGCTCTCCCAGCTCTGACATTCTGTGTTCTAAGGGTCCTCCCAGTTTGGACAATCTGTGTCCTAAGGTTCCTCCTAGCTCTGACATTCTCTGTTCTAAGCTTCCTTCCATCTCTGACATCCTGTCCCTTCCAACTTTTGACATTCTGTGTTCTAAGGCTCTTTCCATCTCTGACATTCTCCAACACTCTCTTCCTTCTCTGACATTCACTGTTCTAACATTCTATATTGTGTAGTCTCATTCTGAATCCATGAAATCAAGCAAGATTAATAAATGAGGATAATTCCAGGTCACCCATCCCTGATACTAGACGCTCCCCATATCCAGTGCTTCCACTTCCTGGTCATAAGTTTGCATGTTTATGTCTTAGGGGAAGAGCTGGAGGCCGAATGAGATCTTTATTTTGATTTGTGGATTGCTTCACATGAATGGCCCAATTGTGTATAGGGAGATGTTTATTTGGATAAGAACTTCACCTGCTGGCAGACAGTTGTCCAGCTGAACAAGCTGAATCTCATGGGGCTCCCTGTGGAAGGGTATCCAGACAGCTCTGCATGGAATGCCATACAGGCCCCTCCCAGGGAAGTCAGCAGGAATGGTTTTTTCCTGCAGGTGGTGTGCCTGGTGAAACTGACTTGCTATGTGATTTGGGTCAGGACACCTGTTCTCTCAGAGCCTCACTTTCCACATCGATAAAATGAGAGCCAAATAAATTGATCCCTACTTCTGCACAGAGATCTAATGGGAATGGATAGATGGATAAGGTGTATATGAAAGTCCAAGAGAAAAATGCAAGGTAGGGCAAATTTTGTTTGTCCCATGGCCCCATCCCCTGAATCTGCTGGAGGAGGACAGGCAGCTGGGGGTGGAAGCAGCTGAAGAAATAAGAGATGGGGTTGGACCTCCTTCTCCATTTGACCAGTTGTTTTCCTCATTTCACCAATTGTTTTCCCCCTTTGGCCAATTGTATTTTTTTTTTTTTTTGCGGGGCAATGAGGGTTAAGTGACTTGCCCAGGGTCACACAATGTCAAGTGTCTGAGGCCTCATTTGAACTCAGGTACTCCTGAATCCAGGGCCGCTGCTTTATCTACTGCGCCACCTAGCTGCCCCCAAATGTATATTTTTAAGGAATTGTTTTCTTCAGTCAATTTTTCTGCTTCCTTTTCCGGGCTGTTGATTCTTTTCCCATAATTTTCTTGTATAACTTTCATTTCTTTCGTTTCTTTTCCTATTTTTTCTTCTACCTCTCTCATTTTACTTTATTTTATTTTATTTTTGTGAGGCGATTGGGGTTAAGTGACTTGCCTAGGGTCACGCAGCTAGTAAGTGTTAAGTGTCTGAGGCCGGATTTGAACTCAGGTCCTCCTGACTCCAGGGATGGTGCTCTATCCACTGCACCACCTAGCTGTCCCCTCATTTTATTTTTAAAATCCTTTTTGAGCTCTTCCAAGAAGGCTTTTTGGTATTGAGACCAATTCATCTTCTACCTTGAGGCTTCACATGTAGGCATTTTGAGGGTATTGTTCTCATCTGAATTTGTGTTTTAGTTTTCTCTGACACAGAAGCTCTCAATGGTAAGGGCCTTTTTCTGTTTCTTACTCATATTGTGGCTTATATTTTTTACCTTTAAAATTGAGGTCTGCTCCTGGGGAACAGGGGCCACTGTTGCAAACTTCTTGTGCTGGGGGATAGGGGCTTGGTCACTGGCTTTCTGCTCTGAGGCCCCTGTGGCTTGTGGATTCCTCACAGCCCTAGACCTGCTGTCTGTGCTGGCATGGCTTGGCCAAGGCACACCTGTCCTGTGGGTGATTCTCTAGGTGACGGTTTGCCTTTTCAGCCGGTGCTGGTGGGTCTCACAACTGGCTTGACTTGCCACCAGCCTGCTGAGCCAAGACCAAGGGGCCCCAGTTTCTGTGCAGTGGCCAAGAGCCTCCTGTTGACTTGCCCTGACCCCTTCCACACTGCTCTGTGCTGAGGTGTGCTACGCTCCCCTTTTGCCCAAGTGAGACCGACCTTTCCTAAAGTCTTCTAAATTATCTCAAGTTGGAAGATTGTGTCCCTCTGTCTTTTTGTAGGTTCTGTCATTTCAGAATCTATTCGGAGGCTTGATTTAATGTTGTTTTTGAGTGAAACTTGGGAAAGCTCAGGCAACTTCCTGGCTTTTCTGCCATCTTGGCTCCACCTTTTTAGGAGATGGGGTTGGGCAGCAGGGAACACTTTACCTTAGGAAAGATTTTCCTCTGGAACTTGAAGAGGCTGAGATGGAGGACAGTAATTAAAAAACACTCGTTTGTTTGGGTTTTTTTGGGGGTGGGGCATAGTGGACAAAATATTGGACCCGGTTGGAATCAGGAACTCTGTGGTCTAGTTCTGGGCATTTTACTGTCTGTGTGATTTTGAGTAAGTCATTTTCTTTCTTCAGACTTCATTTTCCCCACCTGGAAAATGAAGGACTTGGATTAAATTATCTCAGTGGTTCCTTTCTAGCTCTTTTGTATTTTGATCTAAGGTCCTTTCTGTGATAGCATTTTGAGAGACAGTCTTTTAAAGACCCTTCCAGCTCTGCCATTCTCTGTTCTAAGGTCCCTCCCAACTCTGACCTTCTGTGTTCTAAGGACCTTCCAGCTCTGACATTCCATGTTCTAAGGGCCCTCCCAGCTTTGACATTCTGTGTTCTAAGGGCCCTCCCAACCTTGACATTCTATGTTCTTGTTTTTCTTTCTTTCTTTCTTTTTTAGTGAGGCAATTGGGGTTAAGCGACTTGCCCAGGGTCACACAGCTAGTAAGTGTCAAGTGTCTGAGGCCAGATTTGAACTCAGGTACTCCTGAATCCAGGACCGGTGCTCTATCCACTGAGCCATCTGGCCACCCCTGACATTCTATGTTCTAAAGCCCCTCCCAGCTCTGACATTCTGTGTTCTAATGTCCTTTCATCTCTGACATCCTGTGTTCTAGGGGCCCTGCCAATTCTGACATTCTGTATTCTAAGGCCCTTCCCAACTGTGCCATTCTCTGTTCTAAGGTCCCTTCCAGCTCTGCCATTCTCTGTTCTAAGGTCCCTCCCAACTCTGACCTTTTGTGTTCTAAGAGCCTTCTAGCCCTGACATTCTGTGTTCTGAGGGCCTTTCCATCCCTGATGTTTGGTGCTTTAACACTCCTCCCAGCTCTGGCATTTATGAGCCTAGAGCTCTACTAGCTCTAAACTTCTATTATTCAATGATTAAGTTGTTAAGTGGTAATAAATTAGCTGGATTTAGAATATTTATTTAGCTTTTCATGTTGTAAGTGCCATAGGGTATCTTATTGGCTGGGGAATTGCAATTAGTTGCTTTGTCTCATGAGCCATTGTGAACTCAGTCTCCTGGGGCTCCCTGGGGCAACTGAGTTTGAACTCATCAAGATGGATTGTCTTCTTAGCGATATTTCCTAAATCTGTGTTCCCTTTCTATTCTCTGTTTTGCCTTCCCTTAATTGATTATCTCCTATTCATACTGTATATAGCTTGCTTGCACATAATTGGTTCAGGTCTCACTCTCATTAGACTTGGAGCTCCTCAAGGAGACAGACTGTCTTTTGACCTTCTGTGGATCTCCAGCCCAATGCCTGGCACATAGTAGGCTCTTAATAAATGCTTAGCAAGTCATTGACTGTTCCCTTTCTACTGTCCCAGGAACCTTTTCCTGGGCAGATTTGAACCTCCAGCTCTTATCTGTGTTGTGTGACAGGCCTAATGGTGGCTCAAGGAGTGAAGGAGAGAGAGTAGGGACAAAGCCAGAGACCTGAGGATATATAGGATAAATGGGAAGAGAATAAATACAAGTAAATTAAATAGTTAATATTTATTTATTTATTTATTTATTTTTTTTGCGGGACAATGGGGGTTAAGTGACTTGCCCAGGGTCACACAGCTAGTAAGTGTCAAGTGTCTGAGGCCGGATTTGAACTCGGGTCCTCCTGAATCCAGGGCCAGTGCTGTATCCACTGCACCACCTAGCCGCCCCCAAATAGTTAATATTTAAAGTAATTAAATATTATCTCTGGCACTTAGTAGCTGTGTGACCCTAGGCAAATCACTTCACCTTTATCTATCTTAGTTCCCTTAACTGTAAAATGAAGATCATGATAGCCTCCATCTCCCAAGGTTGTCATGAGGCTCAAATGAGATAATATTTGTAAAGCATTCGGTAGAGGTCCTGGTGCATACTGGGCACTTAATAAATGATGATGACAGCGGGAATGACGGCTGTGGTGGTGATGGTGACAATGGTGATAATTGCAGTGATGATGATGGTGACCGGTGGTGATGGTGACGATATACAGGGAGGTTTGAAAGTTGAGGGGCTCAGGAAAGACTTCTCATAGAAGTTGGTGCTCAAGGTCAGTCTTGAAGTCATAAAGTGATTGTGCAAGGTGGAGGTGAAGAGGGACCACATGAAGTCAGTTCCCAGAGAGGGGAGACAGAGGGTCCTGGATGTTGAGCAGGGAGTAGTCTAGTGTCTTCAGACTGCAGTTTTCAGAACTTAGCCCCAGATGATCTCCTCTGGGCTGTTTAGGGAGAAGGGGGCCTAACCAAAAGAGGAGGAAACATGAACCTGGCCCTCCCAAGGCTTATTGAGCAATCTCTGCCATCTGACCCCCAGTGTGGCCCTGGCTAAATCTCATTGTCCTTGGATTTCCAGACAAAAGGGACCTTTTAGATTAGCTGGTCCAACCCCCTCAGTTTAGAGATGGAGAAAATGGGCCCCAGGAATAGGAAGTAATTTGCCTTGGAACACAGCAACAGCTGCCTTCTAAGGCAGTGAGTGCTCCAGCAGCGGGGATTTTCAAGTTGTTTGTCCTTTGTTCTTGAAGAGGACCATGACATCATTGGGGTGATGTCATGATTTGCACTGAATTGGATTTAAGTGAGGGAGGGCTGTGCAAGGGCACCAACCTCACTCTCTCTTTCTGGGTCCAGTGACAAGATATATTATCCGGAAAACTGGAGATGGCCCCAGATGTTGAAGACTATTGAGGTTAAGTGACGTGTCCAGGGTCACACAGCTAGTAAGAATCCAAGGTGAGATTTGAACTCAGGTACTCTTGACTCCAGGGTCAGTGCTCTAAAGGCCAGATGACCACTTAAGTTGTAGAGGGGGAATATTGTTCAAGAAAAAGCTGGATTAGAAGCTTTCTGAGGTCTCTTCCAACTGGGAAAATGTGTAAGGCTGTGGTCCTTCCCAAGGTTCTTGCAATGGAAGCTTGTTGAGGTCAGAACTGTGTGTTTGTGTACCTCTTATAACTGGCACGATACCTGACATATTTATTGTAAATTTATTGTAAATGCTGAAGAAGTATCTGGTGGGGCAGCTAGGTAGCACAGGAGATAGAGCACCCTGGGATCAGCCCGACCTGATTCAAAGTGCAACCTCAGACACTTCCAGGCTGTGTGACCCTGGGCAAGTCACTTAATCCTGATTGCCTCAAAAAAAAAAAAGTATTTATTGAGTGATTGAAGTTCACATTGGTTCTAAATAGCATAACTGGGATTCAAACCCAGGTCCTTCTGACCCCAAACCCTAAAGTCATAATTCTACAATTCATATATAGCTCACAATATTAGAATTTAAAATGTCTTATTAGTCCTTTCACAGAATAATAACAGATAATGATATAGCACTTTTGATTTTTTTTTGTTTTTCCTATTATTTATTTATAGGATTCTTTTCTTTTGAAATTTTGAGTTCCAAATTCTCTCCCTCCCTACCATCCCCACCCCTACTGAGAAGGCAAGCAATATGATATCAATTATACATGTGAAATCATGCAAAACATATTTTCAGATTAGTCATATTTTTTTGAAAAGCAAGAAAATTTAAAAAGTGAGAAAATGATACTTCATTTTATACTCGAGTCCAGCAGTTCTCTCTCTAGAGGTGAATAGTATTTTTTCATCATGAATTCTTTGGGATGGTCTTGGATCATTGTATTAATCACAGTAGCCAAGTCTTTCACAGTTAATCATCATTACAGCATTGCTCTCACTGTGTACCATGATTTCCTGGTTCTACTCACTTCACTTTGCATCAGTTCATAAAGGTCTTCCAGGTTTTTCTGAAACCACCTTCCCCTTCATCATTTCTTGTAGCATAATAGTATTCCATCACAATCATATGCTACAACTTGTTTAGCCATTCCCCAATTGATGAGCATTCCTTTGATTTCCAGTTCTTTGCGACCCCCCAAAAGAGTCAGATATAGCACTTTAAAAAAGGTTCCAAAAGACTTTAGATGAATTAGCTGGTTGAACTTTCACAACAACCCTATGAGGGAGGCACCAGAGATATGCCACCCATTTTCTGGATGGGAAAAAGGAGACTCAGGGAGGTTGAGCTCACCCCTCAGCAGAGTCTGGATCCAGCTCTTCCTTACTCTGAGCTACTCTTTCTACTGTGTCATGCTGCCTCCTCAAAACCCACTGACTTGGTTTCCTGCTCTGAACAATGGGTTTTCTTATCCCTTCTATTCTGGTGTAGTTGACAGGGTCTAGTTAGACCGGTCCTCAGAGAGGGCTGCTTTGCCAGGAAACTTGAGCTGTTCAGATTATTGGTTCTCTCTGTTTTCCCTGTACTCTGTTCTGATGCTCTCACCTCTGAGGCAGGAGCCGCACCCACACCGGAGGGGAGCAGGGGAGGGACCCTCAGGCCTCTGCTGAATCTTGAACTTGTTCCCTTTTTCCTCCTCCTGGCAGTGTGGTTTATGGTGACTTGTCTCCAGGTGACCACTGGGTTCAGTCTCTCCCTATCAGGCCCCCTGCTTTCTGCTCTTTGCTTCTTTACAGCTAGGTAGGCTTGTTGATGGTGTCATGGGGGGGGGGAGGGAGGAAAGGAGGGAGGGAGTAAGGGAAGGAGAGAGAGACAGAGAGAGAGACAGAGGCAGAGAGAGAGACAGAGAGAGAAAGAGAAAGGAAGAGAGAGGAAGAGAGAGACAGAGAAAGAGAGAGGCAGAGAGAGAGAGACAGAGACAAAGAGAGGCAGAGAGAGACAGAGAGAGGAAGAGAGAGAGAGACAGAGAAACAGAGAAAGAGAGAGAGAGAGAGAGACAGAGACAGAAAGACAGAGGCAGAGAGAGACAGAGAGAGAGAAAGAGAGAGAGGCAGAGAGACAGAGATAGAAACAGAGACAGAGGAAGAGAGACAGAGAGAGAAACAAGAGAGAGACAAAGAAAGACAGAGAGAGGCAGAGAGACAGAGATAGAAACAGAAAAAGAGAGACAGAGAGAGCTGGTCTTAAACTCAGAAGACTTGGATACAAGTCCCCCATCTGCCCAGGTTGGCTGTGTGACCCTGGCCAGGGCAAGTCAGCTAACCTCTTAGTGCCCCTGGCAGCTTTCTAAAGCTACAGAGAAAGTTGCAGTGAATTCACAGATCCTTCCTCCCCCCCAAAAGTGTTTTGGTGAAAATGTGTGGTGAGGTCTTCTGCACACTCTTGGTGTTCAGTTGTTTCAGATGCTTCATGATCTCATTTGGGGTTTTCTTGGCAGAGATACAGAACTGGTTTGCCATTTCCTTCTCTAGCTCAATTTATAGATATGGAAACAGAGGCAAACAGGATTGAGTGACTTGCCCAGGGTCATACAGCTATTAAGTATCTCATGCTGCATTTGAACTCAGGTTTTTCTGACCCTAGGCCTAGTGTTGTATCCACTGCACCACCCAGCTGCTCCATCTTATACACTGTAGGTGGTTAATCAATGTTTGCTGAATGAATGAATAGAAATAAATGAATGAAAGGCAGCTCCTTGAGGATGGGAACCTTTTCCTTTCATTTTTGTCTTTGTAACCTTAGCACCTAGAGATATGGTGATGATGACAATGATAACAATAATAAAAATAAGCACTTAGATAGCACTTTAGAATTGGCAAGGTGTTATCTATTTTGAGTCTCACCACAACTCTAGTTATTATAATAATTGTGAAATAAGTGCTATTTTTTTTTGTTGGGCAGGGAAATGAGGGTTAAGTGACTTGCCCAGGGTCACACAGCTAGTACGTGTCAAGTGTCTGAGACCAGATTTGAACTCAGGTCCTCCTGAATCCAGGGCTGGTGCTTTATCCACTGCACCACCTAGCTGCCCTCTAATAAGTGCTATTTTAAAAAGTTGAATGAAGGAAGCTAATAGGGTGCCTGTGGACCAAATGGGCATTTGCTATTACTTCTTTCCAAGTCCGAACTTGGTGCCAATTCTAAGGATCAATCCAACAATTCAAATCAATAAGCATTTATCGTCTCCCTACTATGTACAAATCAATCAGTAAATGTTTTAGACACTGTGTTAGGTACTGGGTAACTAATCAGTAAATATTTTAGACACTGTGCTAGGTACCGAGTAACTGATCTAACAATTCCATTCAGCAAACATTCACATGCCTATGGTTTGCAAATCATTCAAAAGTATTTATGAAGTACCTACTATGTTCCAGGAACTGAGCTAGGTATTGGGGATACAAAGCATTCAACAACTCCTATTTGCAAGGAACTGACTTACATCCTAATGGGGGAGACAACAGAGTATCTTAATATTCATGAAATTAATACAAATACTAAATAGCCAAGTTCAAGGTCGTTAAGGAGGGACTGGCTCTCAGTTTGTAGAGATCAAGAAAAGATGATGGGGAAGATGGTGCTTGAGCTATGTCTGGAAGGAGGAGGGGAATTCTCTGAGGCAGAGGTGAGGAGGGAGAGCGATTCAGGCCTGGGGGACAGCCAATGAATGCTCAAAGAGACAGATGATGGGCACTAGCAGAAGGCAGGACTGGCTC
The DNA here is from genome assembly GCF_019393635.1 of Dromiciops gliroides. NCBI lineage: Eukaryota > Metazoa > Chordata > Mammalia > Microbiotheria > Microbiotheriidae > Dromiciops > Dromiciops gliroides. The sequence continues at coordinate 617,148,148 of NC_057863.1, read as the reverse complement.
GGATTGTACAGTGCAGGACAGGAGTGGTACACGATGGGCCAGGGCCAGGGCACCAAGGGCTTTCCAAGCTAAATGGGAGTTTATATTGGATTCTAGAGGCAGTAGGAAACCGTCGGAGTTTATTGAACAGGGAATAACACGGTCAGATCTATGCTTAAGGGAAATTACTCTTGGTAATCACGCTGAGGATGAGTGAACTGGCGAGACTCTTGAAGCAGGCAGATCGATGAGGATTCCTTTGGACAAAAAAGTGATGAGAATGAAGGTGGTGCTGTGTGAGTAGAGAGAAGGGGTTGGCTTCAACATATATAGAGGTAGTTGTGGAGGTAGAAACAACTAGGTTTGGCAGCTAATTGGATATGCAGGGGGAGGGAAAAGTGTAATAGAAGGCTTACAGACCTAGGAGTCTTTGATGGGAAAAGGTTGATCTGGACCAGGGGAAGGTTTGGAGGGAAGATAATAAGTTCATTTTGGACATAATGGTCTTCAGAGGTCTCTGCTTATAAAGTTTTAAATATCTGATAGGCAATTGAGGATGCAAGACTGGAGCTTTTAGGAGAAACTGGGACTGGTTGTACAGGTCTGTGAATAGTTAACATAGTTGTTGTTATTGAGTTATTGAGTTGTTTTAGTCATGTCCGACTCCTCCTGAGAACCCCATGGGGGTTCTCTTGGTAAGGATACTGGAGTAGTTTGCTATTTTCTTCTCCAGCTCATTTGACAGAGAAGAAAACTGAGGCAAACAGGGTTAAGTGACTTGCCTAGGATCACACAGCTAGTCAGTGTCTGAGGCTGGATTTGAACTCAGGTCTTCCTGACTCCAGGCTCTGTATTCTCTCTACTGTGATATGTAGCTGCCTGATTGACATAGAGCTGGTAATTAAATCCATGGGAACTGATGAGGTCACGGAGAGACCTTAGAGAGAGAAGATAGGGGGCCTAGGATAGAGCTCTGGAGGAACACCTACAGTTAGGGTGCATGATCTGAGGGATGAGATAGTAAAATAGGAAGGGAGGGAGGGAAGAAAGGAAGAAACATTTATAAAGCATCTACTATGTGCCAGGTACTGGACAAAAGCACTTTTAGAAATATTATCTCATTTGATCCTTACAACAATTCTTCGAGGTAGCTGATGTTCTCCCTATTTTCTGGTTGGGGAAACAGGGGCACGTTGTGAGGCAGCTAGGTGGTGTGGATGGAGCATTGGGCTTGGAGTCAAACCCCACTTCAGACACCAGCTGTGTGACCCCGGGCCAGTCCCTTAACCTCGATCTGCCTCATTTCCTTCAACTCCCAGGTTGGAGTAATGATCGAATGAGATATTTGTAAAGGGCTAAGCACAGGGCCTGTCACAGAGTAGGTACTTAATAAATGTTAACTGTTATTAATTATTACTATTGAACAGAAGTTAAGTGCCTGAGGTCAGATCTGAACTCAGGTCTTCCTGATTCCAGGCCCAGTGCTATATCCAAAGAAGCCTGAGAAAGAGTGGTCAGATGGGTAGGGAGGAGAACTGGAACAGAGTAGTTTCACGAGTGCCTACGGAGAGAGGATAGCAGGGTTTTCGATATTTTTGTTGATAATTTGCAACATCAAATGCGATATAGTTAAAAAAAAAAAAAAAGGTTGAGGACTGAGGAAAGACCTTCAGATTTGGTAATGAAGAGATCATTGGCAACATTAGAGAGAAGAATTTATTTGAGTTATGAGCCTGAAAGTGAGATGGCCAGGGGTGAAGGAGTGAGAGGAGAGGACATGAACTCAGATAGCCTTTTTGATGAGTTTGGCTGAGAAAGGGAGGAGAAATAGAGGATGACAGTTTAAGGACATGGAGGGAGGGGCGTATCTGGTGAAAGTTTTGTAAGGAAGGAAACTACTTGGGTGTTTTTGAAGATCATGGGGAAGGAGTCAACAGAATGGGAGAGATTGAAGATTAGAGGTGAGGGGATGTTTGAGGGTACAGGTCTGCTGGAGAAGATGGCAGGGGGTGGGATCAAAAGTGTATGTGGAGGGGGCAGTTAGGTGGTACAGTGGATAAAATACTGGCCCTGGATTCAAGAGGACCTGAGCTCAAATTCGGCCTCAGACACTTGACACTTAATAGCTGTGTGACTCTGGGCAAGTCACTTAGCCCTCATTGCCCTGCTCCAAAAAAAAAAAAAAGTATATGTGGAGATAGAATTTGGAACTCAAAACTTTAAATAAAAATCTTTATTATCAAAAAATAAAAATAAGGGGGCAGCTAGGTGGTGCAGTGGATAGAGCACCAGTTCTGGAGTTAGGAGTACCTGAGTTCAAATCTGGCCTCAGACACTTAACACTTACTAGCTGTGTGACCCTGGGCAAGTCACTTAACCCCAACTGCCTCACTAAAAAAAAAAATAAATAAATAAAAGAAGGGAAAAAATAGTATATGTAGAAGAAGGGCTGGCCTTGGCAAGGAGAAGGGCTGCCTCATTGCCAGACAGTGGTGGAGAGCATGGTGTATGATGTCAAGGGGCTTTGAGAGGAAGAGGAGAAAGGAGGAATGTGAGCCAAATGACCTTAATTTTCTCCATAAACTAAGAGACAATGCCATCATTAAAATCTCCCCATTAAGTGTCCTCTGTAAATTCCTTATGTGACTTTCTCCGGTGCCATTAAGGAGAAAGGGAATGGTCCTGGAGGAAGCAGCTTATGAGGAAAAGCCAAGGCTGAGGTGTGGCAAGGGGTGAAAAGTCATAGGGAAAGGGGTAAGGAGTGGTGGAGAGGGTGGTGAATTGGCTAACTGGAAAATCAAAATCAGAGAGGATGGAAGTAAAGTCAGAGCAGGGGGAAGGGCCTAAGGAAGGAGGGAGGGGTCGTGATGGAGGTCTCCCTGATGGTAAAGAATAGGGAGAGGTGGCATGCTAGGTGGTCATGGTGAGCTAGGGTTTTTGTTTTTGTTTTTAGTGAGACAATCGGGGTTAAGTGACTTGCCCAGGGTCACACAGCTAGTAAGTGTTAAGTGTCTGAGGCCGGATTTGAACTCAGGTACTCCTGACTCCAGGGCCGGTGCTCTATCTACTGCGCCACCTAGCTGCCCCCATGGGCTAGGGTTTTTAATTACAGAGGTGGAACACTTAGAGGAAATGGTAAGATGCAGTATGTTCCCATCCCTGTGAGTGGCTGAGGTGGAGTAAAGAGGTCTTAAGAAGGCTAAGGCATTGGAAGGTGAGTTTGAGGGGACATGAATGTGGCTGCTGAAGTCCCCTGGTATATTTGAGGGAGCACCAATATGGAGGTTAAAATCTCCCCTCCCGCAAGGGAAGGCGTTGGAGAAGAGAGGATTGCGAGGACTGGCTGCTGAACTTTAAAGGGAGAGGGAACGTTCAGGGGCGATGAAGCTGCCTGATAATCTTCATTGGGTAGAACATTTTGATACTGTAAACTTAGGGAAAGTTTATGCAGGCCATAGTGTCTGGATATAGAGAAAAAGGGAAAAGAAAATAGACCTGCCCCCAAGATGCGAATGTTCCAGGAAGACAGATGATTCAAACAGAGAAGTACAATGTAGCTCAAGGAGGGAGAAAGTATGCTGTCATTCATTGCCAGTGTGATCCTGGGTAAGTTACTTCTCTAGGGGCAGGGTTGGACTGGATAGTCTTGGGTCCCTTTGCATTCTAGATCAGTAAATTAGGGGAATCAGGAAGGGCCCCCTCCCCTCTCTCTCCATTCCTTCTTTTTACTCTCTCTCTCTTCCTTCCTTCCTTCCTTTCTCCCTCCCTCTTTCTTTCCTTCTTCCTTTCTTTCTCTTTCCTTCCTTCCTTCCTTCTTTCCTTCCTCTTCCTTTATTTCTTTCTTTCCTTCTGTCTTTTTCCTTCCTTCCTCTTCCTTCCTTTCTTTCCTCCCTCCTTTCTTTCGCTTGCCTTTCTTCTTCTTCCTTTTTCTTTTTCTCTTTATCTTTTTTCTTTCTTTCCTTCTTCCTTCCTCTTCCTTTATTTCTTTCTCTTTTTTCTTTCTTTCTGTCTTTCTTTTTCTCTTCCTTCCTTCCTTTCTTCCTCCCTCCCTCTCCCTCCCCCCTTCTCTCTTTCTCTCTCTCCCTCCTTCTCCCCTCCCCCCTCCCACTCTCTCTCATTCTTCTGCCCTGTTCCCTTAAAGGACTAGGCTGTCCCCATGACCTTCTTACTCAGCAGCCAAAACAATCCAATGTAGACTAAACTGTAGCCAGTTAGACCCTTTCCACCTCCTTGGCTGTCCTGAGAGCTGACACCCAGGAAAACATGGAAGAAACATTCTACTATTGGTGGTGTTCTTTGCCGTCTGCACCAAGGATATCCATCTCCAACACTCTCTGTGGCATCCTGTGAATGTAGAGGAAAGATTCCGTTGCTATGGCAACAGAAGACTTGCACCTCTATTTTCCACATACGAGAAGATATTTTGTGAGTCTCAGCTCCCATGAAGTGTTCTGTAAGTGTCTGTGGGCTAGGACAAGAATGAGAAGCCTTGTGATGACTACATCATGAAAGGCCCTTGGTTTTGGAGTTGAGGACTGTGATCCATATCCTGGCTCTCTTGCTTTCTACTTGTATAAGAATATGACCTTGTTGGTTATTCAGTTGGGTCCAACTCCTCATGACCCCATTTGGGGTTTTCTTTGGTTCAGACAAACCACTGGAGTGGTTTGTCATTTCCTTCTCCAGCTTATTTTACAGATGAGGAAACTGAGGAAGACAGGGTTAAGTGACTTTCCCAGGGTCACACAGCTAGTAAGTGACTGAGGCCAGATTTGGACTGATGAATGAGTCTTCCTGACTCCAGGTCTAGCACTCTATGCACTTTGGCGCCACCTAGCTGCCCCAGACCTAGGATTTATAGATTATATAGCACTTGAAGGCCTCTAACTTACTATCTTTATCACCCTGGACAAATCACTTAACCACTTTAAGCCTCAGTTTCTTCACCTGTCAAATAAAGGGGTGGGGTGGGGGGGACTAGAGGAAGGCTTCTTAAACTTTTTCCACTCATGCCCCCTTTTCACCTGAGAAATTTTTATGTGACCCTTGGTGGATAGGTATATAAAATAGATATACAAGTCAAACATTTACTGCCAAATTTTTGCAACCTCCACATTCACGACCCACATGGGATTGTGATCCACAGTTTCAGAAGCTTTAGACTAGAAGATGTCTAAGGGCTATTCCTATTCTAAAGCTTCATTTTACAGGGGAGTAAATCAAGGCCCAGAGGAGAGAAATGACCAAGCCTACATGATCATTCAGTAGGCATTTATTATGCACCTACTGTATGCCAAGCATGATGTTAGGAGCTGGAATTATAAAGACAAAAGTGAGAAGGAAAAGTCCCTCTCAAAGATCTTACAACCTAGTGAGGGGACAGAGCACCAACATCTGAGGGATGGGGGTGGGCTGGGGCATCAGGAAAGGCCTCGGGGGTAGAAGGTGGGGCTTGAGCTGAGCCTTGAACAACAGTAGGGATTCTGAGAGGTGGAAGGGTAGGAGGGAGAACATTCTAGCACCTAGCACAGTGCCTGGCACATAGTAGGCACCTCATCGATGTTTGTTGGCCAATTCATTGATTCTGAGTGTGGGGGCAGCCCGGAGAAAGAAGCTGGAGGTGTGTGTTTGTGTGTATGTCAGCAGTGGTGAGAGGCCCAGTTTGTTTGCACTGCCCCAGGTAAGTGGGGATGGAGGGGAGTCTTGTAAAAGGAGCCTAGAAAGGTAGTTTAGCTTTGCCATTGTAGTAGAGAACCAAGCTGCTCGTAGAAGCTGGGGTCAGCCAGCTGTTTATGGAGGCCAGCCAGCTGTTTTTTCAAGATCTGCCTCCCTCTCGGGTCCCCTCTAGCCTCTAACATTTGACAATGGCCGGCGATTTCCTCAAGGCGGGAACTTGCCCATGGCAGATCACACACAAACTGCCTGTAATTTGGAGGCTGACATTCAGAGGTGGTAAAGTGACTTCCCCAGTCACCTGGATTGTAAACGACAGAAGGAGGATTTGAACTTGAGACCAGCGTTCCTTCTATTGCATGCACCATAATTCCTTTTAAGGTAGGACTGGTCAGGCACTTTCCTGTCTTTGGCTCCAGATGCCCCTGGAAGCATTCTGGTTTATATAAGTAAAATCATTTTTACCATGAAAACCACTGGATTCATGGATTAGAAGGGACAGAGAGAGGTCATCTCAACCAAAGGGGCAGGGCCTTACCTGTGTAGTAGGAACTACCTGTGGTAGAAGGCAGAGGCTTCTTCTGCCCCCAGACATAAGGAGTTGCCTGGTTGTTTCCTTGGTGCAAGTCTCCTTAACCTCCCCCCCTCCCCCCAGGAGGGGAAATTGCTGTTTTTTAAGGAAGCCCAGATAAGGGTGAGATAACTGGCTCTTTATTGATTTGATGGCCCTTTATCTGGAGCCTTTGGGGAGGAGTTGGATAAGGAGTGTTTGCTTAGAGAGACAATTACTGGCCCCTGCTGCCGAGTTCACAGTCAGACTCCCTTAGCCAGAAGCTGGTCAGTGGAGGGAAAGCAAAGCTCTTTTGGTTAGAGGAGAAGGAAGTGGAGGGCACGGAAGCCCAGACTCAGCGTGCTGCCTAGGGCTTGCAGGGCAGATACTCCGGAGTGGGGTGCATGTGGTTCACTCTTTGCTGGCAAGTGGACCCTGTGATCCTGACATTCATCAGGAATGGGGTCTTGGGGCCACTGCTCCAGCCAGCTGGTAGTTGTGAGGCCTACAGGTAGGTGCTGAATCTTGGAGTGGGGACAGAGGGTGGCAATGGGCATGGGATGGGAGGGATGGGAGGGCTGCCCAGTCTTCAAATTAAGGCACCCCTAGAAATTTGGGAAGCCTAGAAGCCATCACTTGAGGAGATGGAGCCTTGGTGGTAAGGAAAGGGAGTGGATCAGGGGATCCACAAGGCTGTTTTTTGCTTGGGGGGGTCTCAAGTATGTTTCTGTACCCGCACTGTCCCTGCTGTGATCCCTAAAGTACCGAACACATCCAGGATCTGCAGAGAAGAGACTACCTAAAACATCGAAAGGCTGGCATTTATACAGTGTAGCCCTGCGAGGTTTATAAAAGTGCTTTGCATGTGTTACCTCATTTGACCCTGAAAAATATTTTTCAAGTTAGAGGCTTTAATTAACCCCATTTTACAAATGAGGAAAAATGGAAAGAGGTGGGCTAGTAATGTCTGAGGCTGTATTCACAGCTAGGTGGCGCCATAGTGCGCGTAGCCTGGAGTCAGGAAAACCAGACTTCATTGATAATCTAGTTTTAGAAAGTTTTACCAGCTATGTGATCCTGTAACCCTACCTCAGTTTCCTCAGCTGTGAAGTGGGGATAATAATATCCCCCACCTCCCAGGGTTTTTATGAGGATGCAGTGAAATGAGATTTGTAAAGTGCTTTGCAGACTCTGAAGTACTATTTAAGTTAGTATCATGCATAGCTATATAATAATAGCTTATTACGATGATGATCATCCACATCATTGTCTCCAGTGGAGAATGTGGACAACACAGAGAAGAGAATCCATATACAGAGCAGATACAAAGTGATACAAGCTGAGCTGTGAAGGAAGCCAGATTCTAAGAGCTGGAGGATAAGCAGTGAAAGAATTCTAGGTGCCTAGGGCACAGACCATACAAAAGCCTGGAGGCAGGAATGAAGACTCAGTATGAAGAATAGCAGTTGTTTGGACCAGAGAGTGCATGTGTGGAAGGGAGTCACGTACAAGAAGAATGGAAATATAGGAAGAGGTCATGTTGGGAAGAGCTTTAAGTACCAAACTGGAGTTTCTATTTGATCCTGGAGGTAATAGGGAGCTATGAGAGGTTATTGAGTAGGGGGTGCTTGAGTTGGATGCAGACAGAGCCCTGCAGATGAGGCCTCTGATTCTCCCTATTTTGCATGTCCAAGGGGAGAGGGCCTGGGCCTTTGAGCCAGACTCAGAAGAATTAACATAAGCCTGGCTTGGAACGATCCAGCTCCCTCCCACTGTGTTTGGTGTTGGGAAACACCAGCCCTTCCAAGGAGGAGGCTGCCCAGTGATACCGTTCAATGATGTGGGGCCTTATGGGTTGCAGCTGGCCATTGTGTGGTGGAAACAGCCCATATGGCTCCCCTTGGAGCTTAGCAAATGGGCAGCCAGAGCCCCGTCCCTCCCTCTCCCTTTCCACCCCGCTGTTCCATGATTGCTAAGTGGGAAGTCCAGATGTCCAAGAATAAGAATGGCAACAATTGCCTTCTCCATATCTCTTTATAGCTCATGTGACGATTTGCTCACATTTCTGTTGGTAGAGAAGTCAGTCAATAAACAAGCATTTATGAAGCACTTATGGTATATCAGGTACTATGCTAAACACTGGGGATACAAAGAAAGTAGAACACCACCACAGTACTTGACTCTCAAGGAGCCCATAATCTAATGGGGGAGACAACTACAACAACAAAAATATAATAACAATAATGACGATAGCCAGCATTTATATAGCACCTTAAGGTTTCCAAAGCACTTTCAGAATGTTATAACATTTGATCCCCACAGCTACCCTCGGAGGTAGGATGCCATTGGAACCCCCCATTTTACAGATGAGGAAACTGAGGCAGGCAGAAATTGAATGACTTGCCCAGTATCACACAGCTAGGAAGTGACTGGGTCAGAATTCAAGCCCTAGTGTTCTTACCCACTCACTGAGCCACCCAGCTATGTCCCCTAGGCTTCCCCAGACATTGCCACAGGGGGCCACGGCACAAAAGAGATGAAGATGCCCTGCTCTAGCCAATCTCTCTTCTGTGGCTCAGAGGGAAGCCTAGTGGCTCATAGGGGCCTGTGGCAGGCAGGGAATAGACACTGTCCTTTTTTTTTTTGGCAGGGCAATGAGGGTTAAGTGACTTACCCAGGGTCACACAGCTAGTAAGTGTCAAGTGTCTGAGCCAAGATTTGAGCTCAGGTCCTCCTGAATCCAGGGCCAGTGCTTTATCCATTGTGCCACCTAGCTGCCCCTGCCACTATCCCTTTTTATGAGTTACTCAGGTACCCATCCCTTCAGATGCATGACATTTTGATTCAGGCACAAGCTCCATCCTTGGGATTCACAACATCCACATACCTCATTGAGTAGAATGTTGGCTACCCCTCCAGGCCACCCTGGCTAGGTGGCATTTGTATTGGCATCCCCGATCTTCCCAGCTGGAAAGGAAAACCATGCTAACGAATGCCTATAAAGCACTTTGCAAAATTTCAAGGCATTGTTAGTATTTTGACTTCCCCTCCTCTCATCTCGGGGTACCTTGTGCCCCTCTTGTGTCTCTCTTATTCCAGTCTGTATGGTTGGGGGTGGGGGCAGGGCTCATGAATTAGTGGCTGGCAGGAGGGAAGCCCTCCCTACATTCAAACCTTATCTGTAATGATGAACCTGGCTCACCCTGAGTATGTCTCTGTAATTCTCTAAGACTAAATTGCTGCAACTTGTGTGGGAGTATTCATATGGGGGGCTCCCTATCCTGAGGAACACCTAGGTCCTAATCCCTGCCTCTCTCCAACTCCCCTGCAATTTTCTATTTGTATGAATGGAAAAACATTTATTAATCACTCACTATGTGCTAAATATTATGCCAACCACTGGGGTTACAAATTCAGAATTAAGGGTCTTCCTTGCCTTGGATGAGAGCTTAGGTTCTATTGGGGGAAACTACTCAGGGAGGGGCACTTTGATCATAGTTGGTGAGACCACTGGGGAATAGATTGACACACACCATCCAGGAACAATGGCAGAATTAATTTGATCCTGTTCCAGATGCTAGAAAGGAGGGGCTGCGCTGAAGCATAGATCAGGATTTCCTGAAATAGCATTGGGGAGGGGAGGTTGTAAAGGTGGAGTGGAGTTGTGCCCCCTCCTCCCTTCTCTGTGTCCATTGATTGTGGTGGTTGAGGAGAAGGTGGCCAGGAGGAAGGAGATCATAAGCTTTAGAATTTGGAGCTACCTCCTTAAGAATCATCCAGTCCAGCCCCTTCATGAAGAAACTGAGGGTCTGAAAAGTCAGCTGTCTGGGGAAGTCATGGCCACACCTAGTAAGTGATTCTCTGTGTTCAACCCCAGGTTTTATGACTTCAAATGGAAGGCGCTTTCCCCACCAAAGCACATGGTGATCTAATGCAATTGACATTAGATTTGGAATCGGGAAACTCGGATTCAAAAATCAACTCCAGACACTTAATAGCTTGTGGACAAATCATTAGGAAATTGAATTAGTTGATCGGAACCCTAGATGTTGGAGAGATGCTTGTGGCCTTCTCTTGACTTCCTCAAATCCTAAGAACTGGATTCATATCTCAGCTGGGCAAGACAGCAAGCATTTATCAAGGACCCTGGGGGATTCAAATACAAGCAAAAATAGTCCCTGCCCTCAAGGAGCTTACAGTCTAATGGAAGAAAATGATCCCCAAAGGGGAGCTGAAAAGATGGCGCCCACCCCATCCCCATCCTCTATTCCCCAGAGCCCCCAGGAGGGTGAAGGTGAGCTTGGTGTGGCACTGTGGCTTTGGGCAGGTCAAGGATAGGGATCAGTAGGTCTTGTGTTCAACCTTATTTTATAGAAAGAGGAAGCAGGCTCAGAGAGAGCAAGTGACCCCAAAGTCATTTAACCCCCCCTGAGCCTCCATTTTTTTCATCTGCAAAACAAACCTATTTCAGGAGATTCTTGTGAAGAAAGTGCTTTGTAAACTATAAAGCATTATAGAAATAGGAGTCATGGCTATTATTGTTGTTATGAAATGGGGATAATGATACTTGTTCTACCTGCCGCATAGGGTCCTTTTCAGAAAGGAAGATTGGCAAATTTTTTAAGTGCTACAGAAATGTGATTTATTATTATTGGATTATTATGGATGTCATGTGAGTGAATATGAGAGGATTTGTGATTTTTGTTGGGGGAGGGGGAGACCTCAGCTTCTGGGCCTATGGGAAGTTACCTGGAAAACCTGAACACCCACAGGACTTAGAAGGCAGGTCCTGGAGAATTCCCTGAGGCTCAGAGAGATTCTTTTTTTCCCCCCTGGCAATGAGGGTTAAGTGACTTGCCCAGGGTCACACAGCTAGTAAGTGTCAAGTGTCTGAGACTGGATTTGAACTCAGGTCCTCCTGAATCCAGGGCTGGTACTTTATCCACTGCGCCACCTAGCTGCCCCTCTGAGAGATTCTTACTTGCCCTAGGTCACCAGCCTGTAGGAGTAAGAGGGTGGGATTTCACCCAAGGTTTTCCTGCTCTTCTCTCTATCCATTAGATCAGGTTTTGTCATTTTGTAGATTAGGTGTTATTTGATTACGTGCTAAGCTCTCCTGATTGAGGGGTAAGGGAGAGAAAACTTGTCTTGCCTCAGGATGTCTCACCTGCCCAAGCCTGTGTGTCTGTCTGTATCTCAGTCACCCAAGTAACCCATCTAGCCAGCAAGGGCATCCACCCTTCTCCTGTTTTCCTCCCATCCTTGACCTCTGCTTTCCATCTCCTGATCTTGCTTAGGGAACAATAATCAATCCATCAAATAATCATTCAGCTCTCATTTATTATTGTATCATTTATTATAGGAGTCTACTCGGTGCTAGACAGGGCAGCTAGGTGGTGCAGTGGATAAGTGTGCTGGGCCTGGAGTCAGGAAGACTCGAGTTCCAATCTGGCCTCAGATGCTCACTTTCCCTTTTGTCCCAGAATCCTCAGTGCATAACACGTAGTAGCTGATAGCTAGCTGTTTGAGTTTGCAGACTGCTTTCCAAACATCATCTCAGAATAATAATATGTATCATGGTTAATAATGTCGTAATATCTTTTAATAGCTCGATTATTATCTCATTTTATCTCCACAACAGTCTTGGGAAGTAGGTACTATTATTATTATCCCCATTTAAGGAGGAAACTGAGTCAGACAGTGGTTTTTACTTGCCTGGGGTGGGGTCTGAGGCAGGTTTTGAATTCGAGTCTTTGGGACTCCAAATGCCCAAATGAAGCACTGCCTAATAAATGCTTGTTCATCCATTCCTTAATCTGCTCCTAGGCGCTAGACACCAGGCCTTACTTTTCCTGCGTACCTCCCTAGTGCATTATACAAAGGCTTTTGTGTACTTTAGTGAATGTGCGTTCTCACCAAGTGTGTGTGGTGAAGTCCAGGACCCAGTCGTGTCTCGTCATCCAGTGACCTTTCCTACATCCTTCACAAAGGCTACATCCGTCCTCCGTGTTGACCTATTGCCCCTACTGGCTACAAAGTAATTCTTTATTGAATAGATGGATGGCGAGTGTTGAGTTGACCCACAGTTACAGAGGCTAACAGGGCTTTCTGTGCCCATTCACCTTATACTCTCCAAAACTCATTCATGTGTATCATTATGTGGCGCTCACAACCCTGTGAATCAGGCAGGCAATATTATCTTCATTTTACAGGTGAAGAAACTGAGGCCCAGGAAAGTGAAGTTTACTCAAGGTTACGTAATAAGTTCCCAGGTCCCCTGATTTGTACCCCTTGCTTGGGCCTGGCTCTGATGGGCGGGTTGTTGACCCCTGTGGTCCAGGTTGCCTGGCTCAGGCTGTTTCCTGCCCTCTTCCCTTGCAGGATCCTGGCTGTGGTGAGCAATGGGGAACCGGCGGGAGCTGGGGTGCGGCATTCCAGCTGGAAGCGGAAGAGCTCTCGCCGAGGTAGGGGTTCCTTGGGACTGGAGGGTGGGGGAGATTTCAAGTGTATAAGTGGTTGCCTGCTTCTATCCCTGAGCCAATAGGAACACAGCTAGGGTTCTAGCCCTGGGGACAGGAATCTGTATGACTTCCAATAAAGAAAGGGGCTTGTGGAAGTTTTTAGAGGGTCATCCTTCATGAGAGAGGAAGTTTCTTTCAGAGTCTTTGGTTAAACATAGAGCTACTGAGCCAAGGAACTAGAGGACCACAATGTCATAGGGCCATATCACTATTGGGCCCTAGAGCCATGGGGCCATTGAGCTTTAGAGCCATAGGATTTCATGAATATTGGGTTCTAGAGCCTTAGGGCCATGTCACCATTGGGTCCTAGAGCCATGGGGCCATTGAGCTTTAGAGCCATAGGGTTTTATGAATATTGGGTTCTAGAGCTTCAGGGCCATATCACCATTGGTTCTAAAGCCTTAGGGTCATAGAGTTTTGGGGCTAAAGGACCATCTGGCCACTGTACCATAGAATTACAGAACTAGATCAATAGAACCATAGACTGGGGGGCGGGGAATGACATAGGGTATGGGGGACAGCTAGCTCCCTATATTTTTCTGAATCTTGGGACTATCATCCCTTGGCAGAGAGAGATTGGAGCATCCCCCTCTTTGATGGGAGATCTGGGGGGTGGGGGGGCCCCTCCGGGGGGTTTCACCCTGCACCATCTAAGTCTGGTTAAGTGATGGGTTGGACATTGTTGTCCCAGTGAGCCGAAGAAGTCCGGCTTACCTTGAGATCGGGAGAGAAGAGTCCCCCTCTGCAGTGCTGTCCTGGGAGGCGGGGCTGGCTCTGTCTGGGTCCATTCCTGGGAGCAGCTTTAGTCATTCCCATGTGAACACTGGGAAGGATGACCCGGAGCCTCCCGGGGGCCTCTTTGCTGGGCCTGTTGGGAGACCCTCGCTCTGCTAGGGACTCTGAGGCACTGCCAGTTATCTGGCTGGGCTGGGAGACTGCTCAGATTTCAGGAAGGAAGGTGGGTGGGGCAGGGAGAAGGCTTTGGTAGCTGATGCCTGACTGCAGAGAAGGTGGAGGGGGGGGGAGCTGTGAGAGAAGAGCTGATTTAGCTAATAGCCATCGGGGGAGGCCTCTCTCATCCCCTCCTTCTCCTCTCTTCTCCTGAAGCCTTCAGGGCTTACTGAGGATTCCCATGCCAGGGCATCTTGAGGGAGACTCAGGATGCAGCTGAGGCTTCTAGCCTGGAGCCTCAGCTCCCAGGAAGGTGGGAGCTGGTAGCCTGTTCAGGGCCCCTCCCCAGCATCAGAGCCACAGTTGGTTCCTTGTTGACCCCTCTCTTTCTCTCTCTCTCTCCCCTTCTCTCTCTCTGTCTCTGATCTCTCCCTCTCTCTCTCCCCCTCTTCGTTTTCCTCTCCCTCTCCTTTCTTTCTCTCTCTCTCCCTCTCCTTCTCTCTCTCCATCTGTCTCTTTTTCTGTTTTTTACTCTTTCTCTTTCTCCCATCTCTCTCCTTGTCCCTCTCTCTCCCATCTCTTTCTCTCTTTCTCTGTCTCCCATCTTTCTCTCCCTCTCCCTCCTCCCTCCCCTTGCCCTTCCTCTCTCTCCACCCTCCAGTTGACCGTTTCACTTTCCCCATCCTGGAAGAAGATGTGATTTATGATGACGTGCCCTGCGAGAATCTGGACTCTCACCAGCACGGTATGGCCCACTGTGGTAGCTTTAGGGGTGGAGGAAGGGGCTGGCCTGGGAGGGCTCTTGGGCACCTGCTCCTGTATTTTTTCTGTTCACAACCTGAGGTGTCTTCATCTTGCTTTGAAAAACCACATCCAGTTCATCCAACCTCAATTCAGAGATTGATGGAGCTTGAAGGGGCCCTAGTAATACTGATGGTGATGATGGTGATAGCAAGCATTTATTAAGTGCCTGTTGTATGCCAGGCACTGGGCTGAGGGCCCAGATCATCACAACAACCTGAACAGGGAGGTGCTGTTATTATTCTTGTGTTATAATGGAGAATGTCAGAGCTGGGAAGGCCCTTAGAACACAGGATGTCAGAGCTGGGAAGGCCATTAGAACACAGGATGTCAGAGCTGGGAGGGCCCTTAGAACACAGGATGTCAGAGCTGGGAAGGCCCTCAGAACACAGGATGTCAGAGCTGGGAGGGCCCTTAGAACAGAGAATGTCAGAGCTGGGAGAAGCTTTTAGAACAAAGGATGTCAGAGATGAGAGGGGCCCTTAGGACAAGGGATGTCAGGGTTGAGAAGAAGCTTAGAAGGTAGTGTTAGAGGGGCAGCTAGATGGCGCAGTGGATAGAGCACTGGCCCTGGAGTCAGGAGTACCTGAGTTCAAATCCGGCCTCAGACACTTAATACTTACTAGCTGTGTGACTCTGGGCAAGTCACTTGACCCCAATTGCCTCACTAAAAAAAAAAAAAAAAAAAAAAAAAAAAAGAAGGTAGTGTTAGTTCTAAGAGGAACCCCAGAACTCAGAGATAGGCTAAACTTCAGTCTGTCTAGTCCCACCACATTTCACAGAGGAGAAAGCTGAGACCCCCACAGGTGAAGTGACCTGCCCAGATTCACAGCTTGTTAGTACCAGCTGGGATTCCAACCCAGGCTTGTGATTCCCAGTCTGGGTTGCTGTGGGCATGGTCTCCTTTCTGTCCCTAGGAGGCATTAGAGAGAGAAAGCTGTAGGTGCTTTCAGGACCTAGAACAGAGGTTCCTACCCTGAGAGACACAAACTTGTTTTAAACACAATTTGATATCTGGATTTCATTATCATTGGTTTCTTTTGTAATCTGATGTATTTACTTTGTGCGTTTAAAACATGTTCTGTGAGGGGTTCTTGACCAGACTGCCCGAGGGGTCTACGGCACCCCAAAGCTTAAATGCCCTTGATCTAGGACATCTTTTCCCATGCTAACCCTGGGAACGCCGAGGTCTGTTCGTCAGTCATCAAACCCTCAGTTGATGGTCTTGGAAGCCCAGCCTCCAAGGTATTCTTTCAGAGGGCACTCTCCCTGGGAAGAACATGTGGAGAGGGCTTTAGTTTCCAGCTCTGACATTTACCAGCTCTGACATTTACCAGACACATGACATTAGGTAAGAGTTCAACTCCTGTAAGGCGGAGGTGAGAGAGCCAGCCCTGCACAAGTCACTGGTTCTTGTAAGGAAATTGCTTCATAGACAGCTAAGGGGGAGGAGTAGACAGGCTAGTCTCAGATACATATAAATGTATATAAATATAAATATATTAAATATATTATATAAATATAAATTATATAAATATAAATGTATATAAATATAAATGTTCATTGGTGGGGTCAGGAAGCAGGAGACACACATACAAAACCAGGCCCTGCCCACAAGGAGCTTACATTGTAATGGGGAGACAGCATATAAATAGATACATGCATGTACCTCACATGCATGATCCCCTTAGACTAGAAGGAAGGCAGCTTCGAGGGACAGTCTCGAGTTAGATGGTTCTAGTCTCTGGGAAGAGATTTGAAATGTAGTTGAGACATGGTCCCTACCTCCAAGGAGCCTTGAACACAGTAAGAAGTTAATAATTTTTGGTTGGATTGAATTGAATGGGGTCCACAGTCCGGTAGGGAAATGTGCCCCCCCCCCAACTCCGCACCCCTCCCCCCAGCCAAATAACCAGACTATCACCAGCTTGGACCTCCAAAGTGCAAACAAAGAGCCATGAAGCCTGGGGGTGGGAGGTGGGAGAGGGAAGGTTGTTACCAGCTTGGACGGGGCAAATGATTCAGAAAAACAGTGACTTTGCCTGAAAGGTCACTCTTTGACCTTTCGTTATTATATTTTACTTAAAAATTACCCTAACCTTCCTCCTCATCACAAGGCTGGGCCGTCAGTGGAGCTTTAATTAAATTACTGATGTTTTCCTGCTGACATAGTTCCTCCTCCCCCTAGATGGGGGGGTGGGGTCTGGGGAGGGGCTTATTCAAAGGCCAACCATCTGTTTTTCCTTTCTGGACCAGAAGGGCGAGGAAGGCTGCCCATTTAGGCCCCATGGCTAGTGGAGGGCTGGGAAGAGAAGCTCTCGTTCTTGGAACCCTCTGGGATGGATAGGCAGGGCTTTAATATTGAGGCACTGGAAAATGGGTCCTTGCGATCTGAGCAAAAGTTTTCTGATTGCACCATCCTGTCTTCTCACAAACACTATCATATTTCAGGTTTCCAGTATCTTCTCTTTGCCTGCGTGTCATCTCTCTATCTGTCTCTGATCTGTCCACACCTCTTCTGCCCCCCACGTACAACACCCCCCATCCCTCCCCCACCCCTCCACATCTCTACCCCCATACCTCCACCCCCACCCCCACACATATACCCACACACCCTTACACCCACACAACCCATACCCCCACTCCCACCCCCAACACACGCGCGCGTGCGCGCACACACACACACACACACAAATACACACACACAGAGCCTACCAGGAATGTGAATGAATGAATGAAAAATGAATTTATTAGTTGGCTTACTTTAGTGTGCCGTGTGCTGGGATACAAATGGAAAATCCAGGTGGTCCTCGCACATACCAGAGGGTTCAGCTTGTAACTACTAGAGGGGCAGTTGGATGGTCCAGCAATCCCTCAAGGTCTAGCATTAGGGAAGATGACAAGGCCCAGGGTTCCTCAGTACGGTCAGATGGTAGTGGCCAGGGTGAATGCTTCATTGTTGGAATTCGTTAAAGGTAAGATATGAAAGCTCACTGAAGGAACAAATCCCCATTTTGATGAGAAATAATTTGCATAACTGTGAGCTAAACTTTTCTTAACATGATCAAGTTATATTTAATTCCATAGACTTCATAAGTTTACTCTCCTTTTTTTTTTTTTTTTTTGGTGAGGCAATTGGGGTTAAGTGACTTGCCCAGGGTCACAAAGCTAAGTGTCTAAGGCCGAATTTGAGCTCAGGTCCTCCTGAATCCAGAGCCGGCTCTCTATCTACTGTGCCACCTAGCTGCCCCCACTCTCCTTGGTTTTTTTTTTTTTTGTTGTTGTTGTTGTTTTTTAGTGAGGCATTTGGGGTTAAGTGACTTGCCCAGGGTCACACAGCTAGTAAGTGTTAAGTGTCTGAGGCCGGATTTGAACTCAGGTACTCTTGACTCCAGGGTGGGTGCTCTATCCGCTGTGCCATCTAGCTGCCCCCACTCTCCTTGTTTTTTTGTTTTGTTTTGTTTGTTTTTTGTGGGGCAATGGGGATTAAGTGACTTGCCCAGGGTCACACAGCTAGTAAGTGTTAAGTGTCTGAGGCCGGATTTGAACTCAGGTACTCCTGAATCCAGGGCCGGTGCTCTATCCACTGCGCCACCTAGCCGCCCCTACTCTCCTTGTTTTTAAAGAAACAACAAAAGCCCCGAGGTGCTGGGTTCTGGGCCTGAAGTCAGGAAGGCCTGAGTTCAAATTTGGCCTCAGACACTTACTAGCTATGTGACCTTTGGAAAGTCACTTAACTCTGTTTGCCTCAGTTTGCTCAAATGTGAAATGGGATTGATAATAATAGTCCCTAACACCCAGGGCCGTTGTGAAGATCAAAGAAATTAATTATAAAGTGCTTAGCAGCCAGTAAGGGCCATATAAATGTGCATTCCTTCCCCTTCCCTTCCTGTCTTTAATAGGATCATAGGGTTTAGAGCTGGAAGGGACCATGGAGGTACCTACTCCAACAGCCCCATTTTATGGATCAGGAAACAAAAGAACAGGGAGGGGAGATGATTTGCTTGAGGTCACATAGGTAATAAGGAGCAGAACCAGGATTTGACTTCCTTCCTCTCTACCTCCCTTCCTCCCTTCCCCCTCCCTCCCTTCCTTCCTTCCTCCCTCCCTCCCTCCCTCCCTCCCTTCCTCCCTTCCTCCTTCCCTTCCCTCCTTCCTCCTTCCCTTCCTTCCTTCCTCCTTCCCTTCCTTCCTTCCTTCCTTCCTTCCTTCCTTCCTTCCTTCCTTCCTTCCTTCCTTCCTTCCTTCCTTCCTTCCTTCCTCCCTCCCTCCCTCCCTTCCTTCTTTCCTTCCTCTTTCCCTCCCTCCCTCCTTCTCTCCTTTCCCTCCTTCCCTCTTTTCCTCCTTCCCTCCTTCCTTCTTTCCCTCTTTCCTTCCCTCTTTTCCTCCTTCCCTCCTTCCTTCTTTCTCTCTTCCCTTCCTCCTTCCCTCCCTCCTTCTTTCCTTCTTGACTCTATATTTAAGCCTTCTGCAGTATTTTTGGATCTTTAATCTGTTGTCTCAGCAGTTAGTGGACATTCCTGTTAGTCTTACCCAGTTTGTGTCATCCATAAATATGGTCAGCATCCCCCAAGTGTTTACTAAGACTAGTCAAAGGAAAGCTCTTTGGGACACTTCACAAGAGACCTCCCTCCAAAGTGACACCAACAGATCAGTGACCAGACTCTGGGTCCCCCATGTGGCCCCCCTCACCCCTTGGACCATTTCTGAATCTACTGAACTATCTTCTTTTTCTAGACCTTCTTTCTCTACCTTATCCAGCAGAATAGTCCATGACAGACTTTGTGAAATGCTTTGCTAAAAAGTCCCAGGAAAACTTTGAAGAGGCAGAATAGTAATAATAATAATAATAGCTAACAATGATATGCACTTTAAAATTTGCCAAATGCTTCACAAATATTATCTTATTTAATTCTCACAACAACCCTGATAAGAGGTAGGCACTACGATTATCTCCATTTTATAGATGAGGAAACTGAGGCAGACTGAGGTGAGGGTTTTTAACTCAGGTTTTCCCGACTTTGAATTCAGGGCTCTATCTACTGTGTCCCTTAACCATAAAATATAACGAGTACCATATCTGAAATCAGAGGGTCTGAGTACCTTCAAATCCCAGCTCTGATACTGACTACCTGTGTGACCTTAAGTAAGCAAGTCTTTTAACCTCTTAGGTGTGAGTTCCTCTTCTGTAAAATGAGGAATGTTGCACTAGGTGGCATCTGAGGTGCCTCCCAGCTCTATAGCTCTAATCCTATGTCTGTAGCAATCTGACAGGGAAATAAGATGAGTCTGGTATTCCCTATCCTTGATTGAACCCATGCTGGCTCTTACTGATCACTTTTTTCCAAATGCCTACAAAGGAAGGGAAGCCAAAAATGGCTCTGGGCATGAGCAGGTGCTCATCACTGTTAGCATTCCATCAAATCAACAGACCTAAAGCCTGCATTTCTCTAGGAACAATTCTCTTTTTCCAGAAATTTGAGCTGATTGATTAATAACCATTTCTTAAGAACCTACTATCTGCTAAGCACCAGAGATACAAAGAAAGATAAAAGACAGTGTCTGCTCTTGGGGAGCTTACAATCTAATGGAGGAGACAATGTGCAAAGGACCATGTACAAGAAAGATATAGACAGGATGAATTAGAAATAACAGGATGGGGGCAGCTAGGTGGCGCAGTGGATAAAACACTGGCTCTGGATTCAGGAAGACCTGAGTTCAAATGTGACCTCAGACACTTGACACTTACTAGCTGTGTGACCCTGGGCAAGTCATTTAACCCTCATTGCCCTGCAAAAAAAAAAAAAAAAGAAAAACAGAGGATGGGTACTAGAATTAAGGGGGATTGGGAAAAGCTACCTGTAGAAGGTGGGACTTGATTTGGTACTTGAAGGATATATGGTGGAAAAAATACTTAGAAGTCAGGAGGCCTGATTCAAATCCTGGCTTTGCTCCTGACTTGCCATGTGATATTAGACAAGTCACTTCCCTTAGATAACAGTTTCTTTATCTGTAAAATTTGAAGTTTTTACTAAATGATTCCTAAGCTCTACCATTCCATGTTCTAAGGTCCTTTCCAGCTCTGCCACCAACTTACTGCATGACCTTGTGAAAATCTTTTGGCCTCTCTGGGCCTCAGTTTCCTTATCTGTAAAATGGTCATGTTGAACCACGTGTTTGCTAAGGTCCCTACTAGCTCTTTTTAAAAAAATCAAAAAAGTATTTTATTATTTTCCAGTTACCCTACTAGCTCTTTTTTTTTTTTTTTTTGCAGGGCAATGAGGGTTAAGTGACTTGCCCAGGGTGACACAGCTAGTAAATGTGAAGTGTTTGAGGTCAGATTTGAACTCAGATCCTCCTGAATCCAGGGCCGGTGCTTTTATCCACTGCACCATCTGGCTGCCTCCCCTACTAACTCTTTTTTTTTTTTTTTTAGTGAGGCAATTGGGGTTAAGTGACTTGCCCAGGGTCACACAGCTAGTAAGTGTTAAGTGTCTGAGGCCGGATTTGAACTCAGGTCCTCCTGACTCCAGGGCCTATGCTCTATCCATTGTGCCACCTAGCTGCCCCCCCTACTAACTCTTAAAAAAACCTTATGACATTTTGGTTCCCTGGTTGGTAGGGGTGGGGAGAATAGTGGGAAGGGGAGTCTCCTTCTTCATCTTCATGGACGTTTGTGGGTATTTATCATCTCTAGTGTTTCTTTTCTCTTCCCTGCTCCCGCCCTAGTGGGATCTCCCAGTGAAAAAAGCTGGCTGGGGGCAGGTAGGTGGTGCAGTGGATAGAGCACTGGCCCTGTGAGTCAGGAGGACCTGAATTCAAATCTGGCCTCAGACACTTGACACTATCTGTGTGACCTTGGGCAAGTCACTTAACCCCAACTGCCTCACATTCCCCACCCAAAAAAAAAAAAAAGAAAGAAAAAAGCTGTCTGGAAGAGTTGAGGATCTTGGCCATAGATCCTGTTCTGGGATAAGAGAACAGGCTTGAGGGTGTTGGGGTAGGAGCTCCCCCTGCTGGGGACTTCCATATAGCCAAGTGTGTTCTCACATGCTTCAGTAAAAAAAAATAAAATAATAATAAAGATGATGATAATAATTAATAATGAAAACAATAATAATAAGCATTTATATAACACCTACTGTGTGCCAAGCACTGTGCTAAGTGTTTTACACATATTACCTCATTTGAAAATTTAAAAATGAGACTGTATTTGGGGGAAAGGGTTGATTTTGGGCTCAGCAAGCGACTATCTGCTCTCCTTGTTGTTCAGTCATTTTTTGGTCATCTCTGACTCTTCCTGAGCCCATTTGGGGTTTTCTTGGTAAAGATCCTAGAGTGGTTTTTGCCATTTCCTTCTCCAGCTCATTTTACAGGTGAGGAAACCGAGGCAGAGTCAAGTGACTTGCCCAGGGTCACACAGCTAGTAAGTGTCTGAAGCTAGATTTGAACTCAGGAAGATGAGACTTCCTGATTCCACTTTGCTACCTAACTTCTCAGACCATCTGGTTTCTAATGCTTGCTAATTTTGTAGGGATATCCTTTTAAAATCATAGTGACTAATATTTGCCAAATGCTTTTCTCTCAACTAGTGAGATGTAGATAGATGGAGAGATAAAGCATTTATTGCACCAGGCAAATACTATTTATCATCCTCAGCTCAGATGAGGATGAATGAGGAGGCTTAGAGAGAGAGTACCTAACTCATAGGTATCAAAACTGGGATTTGAACCCAGGTCTTATAGGTTCAGAGATTGAGCAGTAAGGAGGCATCTTGGAGGTCGTTTAATCCAGCCCCTCATTCCACATTTCAGGAAACAGGCTCAGAGAGGTCAAACAAGAAAGTAACAGAAGGGAGATTTGAACCTGGGTGCTCTGACTTCAAATCCACTGCTGTTTCTTTTTTTTTTCTTTTTTTTTGGGGGGGGGCAATGGGGGTTAAGTGACTTGCCCAGGGTCACACAGCTAGTAATTGTCAAGTGTCTGAGGCTGGATTTGAACTCAGGTACTCCTGAATCCAAGGCTAGTGCTTTATCCACTGTGCCACCTAGCTGCCTCACTGCTGTTTCTACTGAATCCTGCCGGTTCTTTTTTTTTTTTTTTTTTTTTTTTTTGGACAGGGCAATGAGGATTAAGTAACTTGCTCAGGGTCACATAGCTAGTAAGTGTCAAATGTCTGAGGTCAGATTTGAACTCAGGTCCTCCTGAATCTAGGGCTGGTGCTTTATCCACTGTGCCAACCATCTGCCCCTCATGTTAGCTCTTTTAACTCACATTTAGAGCTCTCTCTGCTTTTATTCTTGTATGTCTCTGAGAACCCTGGTTGGGAGCTCCTGGTTTGGTCTGCTCAAGCTGGAGGCATTATAACCTAGTGGGAGGAGAGCTGGGCTGGGAAGCTGGTGCCCTGGGTTTGAGTCCCAGGTTGACAACTGACTAGTTGTCCTTCCCTGGACAAATCCCTTGGTCTCTCTGTGCCTCAGTGTCCTCATTTCAAAAACAAGAGGCGGAGAGGTTTGATGCAGTGGAAAGAGAATTGATTCCAAAGTCTGGGTTTGAATCCTACTCTGACACGATCTTTGTTACCTTGAATAAGTCACAAGTTCTTTTGTCCTCAGTTTCCTCATTTGTAAAGTGAAGGGGTGAAAGTGAAACTGCCTTTGTGAGTCCCTCTGCCACTAGAGCCTCTCAGTTCTAATGAATACTCTGACACTCTGAAAATTCCTGGTTTTAGGTGCCCACTTCAAGATTTCCAAACCCCAGGCTCCTCAGCCATGCTCACCCCTGCCTTGTTCATTCTCTGTTGGCTTTCAGGGTCAGAGAGGAGCCTGATTTATGAGAATGTGCACCGGGAAGGGGGCCCGCGGGAGTCAGAAGACCTAGGCTGGAGCTCTAGTGAGTTCGAGAGCTACAGCGAAGACTCCGGGGAGGAAGAGGTTAAACCGGAAGTGGAGCCCACCAAGCACCGGGTGTCTTTCCAGCCCAAGGTAGGGGAAGTGGTGTGGAGGGCAAGGGGGGAGAGGTTGGGGCTGGCACCAGGAGGAGCAGGAACTTGTATGAATGAATAAGGGAATGAGTGAAGAAGCCTTTAGATTGATGAAAGACTTACTATATGTTAAGTGACTTATATCCCAATGGAGAGAAAGCATACCCGCTAGGGACTTAGGGCAAAGTGATTTGGATGGTGAGGGAGGCCACTGGGCAATAGATGGACACACCCCTTTCAGGAATAATGGCAGAACTGGTTTGCTTTGGACTGGAGCAGGAGGAGTGGAGAGTGTGCCCAAGGCCCCGAGGCTGCCTTTGGGGTGGAGAAGTAGGGAAGGGAAGCATGGGTGGGCCCTACCCTAAATAGTGAGGTCCAGGTAAGGCAAGCACCAATGAGGACACTGGGGCCTTCTTTTTTTTTTTTTTTTTTTTTTTTGCTGGGCAGTGGGGGTTAAGTGACTTGCCCAGGGTCACACAGCTAGTAAGTGTCAAGTGTCTGAGGCCGGATTTGAACTCAGGTACTCCTGAATCCAGGGCCAGTGCTTTATCCACTGCGCCACCTAGCTGCCCCCTGGGGCCTTCTTTTAATAATTCCCATGGTGAGCTCCTCCCTGCACCAACAGCTTAGAGTCCCCAGATCATATCTACTGGTTAAATAAAGATAGTTATTCCCGTGGAGAATACTTTCTATACACCAACAGCGCTTAGTTCCCAAATCATATCTAGTTGGCATTAAAATATGGTTAGAGATGTTACAGATGCTCACTGCTTGACTCCTTACATGCACGGCCTTAACCCTCTCCTAGGTCAGCCCTGTTAGGAAACTGGTTGGTGCAGTGGATGTAGAGTTCTGGGTCTGGAGTTAGGAAAATCTGAATTCAAATCTGGTCTCAGACACTTATTAGCTGTGTGACCCTGGGCAAGTCACTTTATCCTGTTTGCTTCAGTTTCCTTATCTGTAGATGGAAATGGCAAATCACTCTGGTATCTTTGCCAAGAAAACCCCAGATGGGGTCATGGAGAATCAGGCATGACTAAAACAACACCAACAAAGGTCAGCTCTATTACCCGCAGGATCTCAGTGGGGGAAAGGACATTAGAGAATATAGCCTCAGAACCTGGGGGATTGGAGGGAACTTTAGAGATTAGAGAATTCAACTCCTTCAGTTCCTAGAAGAGGAAATGGAGTCACAAGGAGAGTTAAATGACTTGCCTAAGGTCACACAGGCACTAAGCAAGTGAGTCAAGATTTGAAACTGGGACGTCTGATGGCAGACTCAGTGCTCCTTCTGTTGCCCCTCACTGCCTCCTCTCTAGGACAAGGGTTCCCCACCAATAGATTTGGCTGATTGGTTTCCCCATCTACCAAATGAGTGGCTGTTAATCCAATGAGTGGGTCATTTAGTCATGACCTCTCAGGACTCTTCCCATTCTAGGCTCTGTCATAGTCATGCCCAAGACATGCCCAGCCAACCTAAATCATGGGAGGTGGGGGTGGATGTTGGTAGGAATCATTGAAGCCAACCTCATCATTTTATAGATGAGAAAATTGAAGTCCAGAGTAGGGCAGTAACTGTCCAAGGTCATGAATGGAATTTAGAGATGGAAGGAACCATCTAACCCAACCCCCCCTTTTTTTTTTAATAGAACTGAGGTTTAAGGGGTGATAAGTGACTTGCTCCAGGTTACTCAGTTAGTAAGTGCCAGAGGCAGGATTTGAACCCAGGTCCAGTATATTTTTCCCACTGTACTTCATTTGCCTCTCAGCTATTTAGAGAAAGAGTGAGATTGGAACCCAGCTCTTCTGAATTCTAAGCCATTGTTTTTTCCATAATACCACCCTTATTTCCAAACTAGTTCCTGTCCCCTCACCCCCTTATTTGTAGTTGAAAAATAGTCTCATGTCCCCCAAAAGTTGAGTCTCCATGGATTTTTGGAAACTTTCCTGGGGCTCATTCCTTGCCTCAGTCAACCTCTCAGAGTAGAGCTCAATTCAGTCACTTCAGTGTCATTGCCTGCTCCCTTCCTTCTAACCTTGTGACCCTGTTATAATGATAGTGACTTTCCTGCCTTAGTGAATAAATGATTTATTAAGCATCTACTTTATCCTGAGGGTTCATATCATGCCTTAAACTCACATTGGCTGTGAGATCCTGGGCAAGTCACTTAACTGTTTATACTCTTGGTGGCTCTCTAAAACTATAAATTGGAGAGAATGTGCCATTTGCTAGAGGGAGTCTTTTTTTTTTTTTATTTGTTTGTTTGTTTTTTTTTTTTTCCGGTTTGGTTGTTTTTTTTTTTTTTCAGGGTGATGAGGGTTAAGTGATTTGCCCAGGGTCACACAGCTAGTAAGTGTCAAGTGTCCGAGGTTGGATTTGAACTCAGGTCCTCCTGAATCCAGGGCTGGTGCTTTATCCACTGCGCCACCTAGCTGCCCCTGAGGGAGTCTTCTTATCTGGATTTCTCTATATCAATGAAACCCCAGGTCTCATCTTTGTTCCTTTCCCATATGTTCTGAGCTCCTAACTAGGGGTTATAAGTTCTGAAGAAACAGTTACTGGGGCCTAGCTTCAATGGGACCTCAGAAGGCATTTAGCCCAACCCATCCCCAATCAAGAGCCCTCTATAACGTCTCCAGTAAGGGATCATAGCCTTTCCTGAAGACCTCTATTAATGATTCACCACCATCCAAATGAAATTTAGTAATTATAGACTTGTCTCCCTGTAACTCAGACATGGAGCATTGAATGTAGATTTATAGCTGTCTCCAGGACAATACTTCCTCCTTTTTCCCAAGCTGACTTGTCCCTCAGAGTGTCTCTTGTCTAGTAGACTTGGAAGCCATCCTATTCAGGGCCCTCATTTTACATATGAGGGGAAAAAACTCAGGGAGGTTGAGGGACTTGTCCAAGGCGATGCAATAAACAGCAGAGGTGAGATTTGAACCCAGATCATCCGACTTTTGAATTCCATGCCCTTTCCAATGTGCCATTCTGTTCTCCCATTGTTCCTTGTTCTGCCTTCTGGGGATGAGCAGAATAACGCTAATCCCTTTGCCCAACCACAACCATTAAATCCTTGGAAACAGTGGTCATATCCATGCCCCTTCTCCATCCCCCAACCAACCCTAAGTCTTCCATTCTCCTCCTCTTCTTCTCCTTCTCCTTCTCCTTCTCCTTCTCCTTCTCCTCCTTCTCCTTCTCCTCCTTCTCCTTCTCCTTCTCCTTCTCCTTCTCCTTCTCCTTCTCCTTCTCCTTCTCCTTCTCCTTCTCCTTCTCCTTCTCCTTCTCCTTCTCCTTCTCCTTCTCCTTCTCCTTCTCCTTCTCCTTCTCCTTCTCCTTCTCCTTCTCCTTCTCCTTCTCCTTCTCCTCCTCCTTCTCCTCTTTCTTCTCCTTCTTCTATTCTCTAGGCTAAGCACCCCAGACTCTTTAAAGAATTCTTTTGTAGTATCATCTCAAGGCCTCTCAGTATTCCATTTGCCTACCTTTGGACACAGTGTAGGTCATCTTTCTGTCCTGAAGTATAATGCCTAGAGCTGAATTCAGGGCTCCAAGTGTGTTCTGAGGATACTGAATTCTGTCAGAGAAGCAATAGTAAGTACTTGAAGAGCATTTTATAAAACACCTTATCTCATTTCAACCTCACAAGAGCCCTGGGAAGTGGGTCCTATTATCATCTCCATTTTACATGGAAATAAACCTTAGCCCAGAGAGCTGACGTGTATTGTCCGTGGAGGTAGGATTTTAGTGAGGACTTAAGGAAGCCAGGGTGGTTGGTAGTTGGAGTGGAGGAGTGGCAGTGCCAGGATTTCAATATATATCCCAAACAAACAAAATTTAATTAAATCTGCATAGTTGCTGGGATTGAGGTGGGGGGGGTAGGGAGAAGCAACACTGGGGGCCTGTGCTGACGGGCTCATCCAAGAGGGCTTCTGGGGGAGGTGAGTTTTGATTCTGGGTTGATGAGCTCGGGCATAGGTTGGTGGGGTGGAGGTGGGAGGACGTTGAAGTTGGAGGGAATGGAGGGGATGCTCAGAGGCCACCGGACACAGCTCTTCTGGATTTCATTCAGGAGGGGAGTTGCCCATTTCTTTTTTTCTTTTTCTTTTTTTTGTGTGTGAGGCAATTGGGGTTAAGTGACTTGCCCAGGGTCACACAGCTAGTAAGTGTCAAGTGTCTGAGGCTGGATTTGAACTCAGGTCCTCCTGAATCTAGGGCCAGTGCTCTACCCACTGTGCCACCTAGCCGCCCCTCCCCATTTCTTTAGGGAAGACAAGGTCCTGCCGGTCCTTCTGCTTGGAGCGAGTGACCAATCTCGATGTCAGGCCTTTCCCTGTTCCTCTAGCCATCACCCAATCCGTTCCCCCCTGCCTCCTCCATGAAGAGCGGCCTTTCTCTTCCCTAGCCAAAGAATTGGCATGAAGACACTGGATTTGGGATGTGGGGGTCTGAGGGCCTCAGGCCGTTTCTCTGTGATTCTACCACTCGGTGCCCTGCATTTACTCACTTGGTGGTGGTGGGTGATGGGGAGGGTTTGGAATCTCTCAGTTGGCAAACCAAATGCCCTTTGGCGTGTACAAAAGTGACTTCAAACCCTGCTTCCTCCCTACAACCTCAGTCTGTTTCTTGGGATGGGATGTCTCACTGAAAAAACAACCTCCAGGGGGCTATGGAGTGTTTACAGATGGGGGCACGGCTGTTTGGTGCTTTGAGATCCCTTGTTGCATGAAACGGGCTTGTCCAGTGGAGCTGCTGCATGCTCTGATCCCTGTGTCCTGCTTGGCTGTCTGTTGTGTGTCCTGCCTTAGAGAAAGACATCACTTAGAAGATTCAGTTCACTCCCATCCCCTCAGCTCCACCTTTGCCACTCTCTGTGTGACCTTAGGCAAGTCACTTACATTTCCTGAGCCTGAGTTTCCTCAATTGTAAAGTGTAGGGAGGCCAGATGGCACTTCCTCCAAGGACCCTTCTGGCTCCATCTTTGGTCCTGCCTCTGTTTCTTATTTAAAAAGGAGAAGAAACCGGGGCTGGAGGAGTTCAGCCACAGCCCCAAGGGCTCTTAGGTGAGGGGCAGAGCTGGATATTACCCTCCTTTCTCTGTGTGCTGGGGACCCTGCCTTCACTTGGAATCAGAAAGGGCCAGACCTTGGGACATCATGGTATCCCAGGGACTGGGGGCTGCTCCACCTCTGGGAGTGTTGGGAGGCTGTTTCCATCTGGCACTGTCCTTTTTCTTGGAGTCCCAGGTAAGGGAAGATAAACAGAGAGCCCCAAGGGGGGGGCGGGGCAGGACTAGGGGCCAGGAGGGGACAAACTCATCCCTGAAGAATTCAGTTTGATTTAACCTCGGGGGCTCAGTGCCCGATGACACACAGAACTGAGATGAGATAGAGGCAGCCTTTGGCTCATTTCACTGGCTCCTTCCCTGTCTCTGCCTCCTGACTTCCTTCCAGTTGCAGCCAAAAGCCCTGCTTTCCTGGTCCTCAATATCACTGCCTTCCCTAGGGGGTTACCTGCAGTCTACCCTGCCCAGATCTTGTTTGTGCATGGCTGTTGGCATGTTGTCTCTCTGATTTTGACTATAAGCTCCTTGAGGGCAGACACTGTTGTGTTTTTTTTGTGAGGCAGTTGGGGTTAAGTGACTGGCCTAGGGTCACATAGCTAGTAAGTGTAAAGTGTCTGAGGCTGGATTTGAACTCATGTCCTCCTGAATCCAAGGCTGGTGCTCTATCCACCGCGCCACCTAGCTGCCCTAGATGCTGTTTTTTTTTTTTAACCTTTCTTTGGGTCCTCAGCTCTTAGCACAGTGTCTGGCCCATAGGCTAGGATGCTTAATAAATGGTGCTTAATAAAATGCCCATTGACATGACTCACATTTTAGTATAGGGAAATCTCTGTATGTATATCTATATGCATATATTTGTGTATATAGATCCCTCTGCTAAATATAGAAAACTATATAATATATACCATATACACATGCATACATACATGTACATACTATATAACACGTGTAGTTATATTCAGGTGTATATCTACATTTATGTATGTGCATACATACATATGCATATATACATATATATGTGGAGAGAGAATCCTTTTACAAATAACATGCAGACAGCAAGTCATGTGCTATCTTTTCTCTGTGAAGAGGGACATTACAGGCCTATGTATGCTTTGAGATCTTTTTCTGATACATAGGATGAGGTACTCCCTTGGCCTTTCCCTTTATAGCTAAGTCATTTTGTGAGACAGTTGACTTGCATTAAGGATTTAATAGTAAGTCTTGTGCTCAAGAGATGGGGACCAAACTTGTGACATAGGCCCTATTAGGATTCTGGTGTTAGCAACTGGACACAGGTAATAAAACAGAGCTGGGAGGGCTCTTAGAACACAGAATGTCAGAGCAGGGAGGTCCCTTAGAACACAGAATTTCAGAGCTGGGAGATCCCTTAGAACACAGTATGTCAGAGCTGGGAGGGCCCTTAGAACACAGAATGTCAGAGCTGGGAGGGCCCTTAGAACACAGGATGTCAGAGCTGGGAGAGCCTTAGAACACAGGATGTCAGAGCTGGGAGGAACCTTAGAGATCACAGATCATTTCTCCTTATGACATCTCAGAATGGTGATGAGGACCTAGGAAGGCTTTCATTTTTTTGTATAAGCCTGTTCTCTAGTTAATAGGAATATAATCCAAACATCAATATTTTTATCTGGAGGCTACATGATTCCTGGATACTTTCCACCATATGAAATGAGTAAGGAATACTTTATGATCCCACTTAATTCATTTATTCACATCATTCCCGCATGCTTTCACCCACCCATCCATCCATCCATCTATCCATCCATCCATCCATCCATCCTTCCATTCACCCATTCATCAGCTATTGACTCCATTCATATTTCCATTTACTCTTCATTCATTTGTTCATTCATTCCTTCATCCTTTCATCCATCCATTCATCCATCAGTCATGGACTCCCTATTTTCATTCGTTTGTTCATTTATTCATTTTTTTATTTGTTCATTTGTTCGTTCATTTGTTCATATATCCATTCATTGCATTTATTCATATATTTCTTTACTCATTTCATCCATTTAGCAAACCTTTACAGAGTGTAAGACCTATTGAGTGCTAAGGTTTCCCCTGGCAAGGCCTTCCTTATGTCTTGCAAGCAGTGGGGGAAGCTGATCCCTCTTCCTATCACCCCAAGGGAGTTTGTAAATTCAGCTCACTTCTCAGGGCACCAGTAGATTCCCAGCCCTTGGGTTCCACAGCTGTCTGTCCATAGGTGGATTGCCCCAGTCCTCCCTGAGGGAGGAGCTTCAGCTATCTTCAGGGCCCCCCTCCCCCAGGCATCCTGGTCCCTCTGAGTGTCTCCTGGCCTCTCGTCTGCTGCTTTACCTGAGTTTCTTTTCTCTTCCCTCTTGTTTGTGTTTTTGTGTCCTTCCTCTCCTGCCTGCTCCTTCCACCTGCTTTCCTTCCGCCCGCTGCCTGCCCGTCTGCCTGCCTGCCCGTCCGCCTGCCTGCCTGCCTGCCCGCCTGCCTACCCGCCTGCCTGCCCGCCTACCTGCTTTGGGGGCTCCAGCTTTCTCCAGATCTGTCTAGGCTAAAGGAGAGATACGCCAGGACTAAGAGGGACATCTTGGCTTTAAGAGTTGGGGGGAGAGACATGCAGGACCTGAAGCAGAAATACGATTGTAAGGTATTGTCCCCCACCCATCATCAGCCCTCCCCCTGGACATTTATATAGCGCTTTATAGTTTGCCAAGTGTTTTATAAATCCCTGTCCTATTTTATCTGCACAGCAACCCCTGGGAGGTAATGGATATTATTCCTGTTTTACAGATGAGGGAACTGAGGCAGGCAGAGGCAGAGTGACTTACTCAGGGTGGATTTGAACTCGGGTCTTCCTGACTCCAGGTCCAGTGCTCTATCTACTGTGCCACCTAGCTGCATTTCTTCTGTGAATCTGTATCCCCACCCTCAGGTTGTTTCAGGGCTTTGGAGGGTGGGTCCCAAGCCCAGTATAGAGGCAGGTTAGGTAGGCAGCTGCCGAGGGTAATCTGCAGGGTTGTGTGATGACGGATGCTTTATCATGGGACTTTTAATAAATACACGTGTATGTTCATGTGTATACGTGGCTATGCAGATATATAAAAACATATATGTGCACATATACATATGTGTAGAGAGAGGTAAACATATACATATATATGTGTGTATGTAAATGCATGTATATATGAAGAGAATTTTAAATGCCAGACACCCCCCCCCCAACCATCACCCTTAGGGGTTTATTTTGTGAGAAGTCAAGCTGCATGGGTTATAGTAAAAGCTCAGAGCCTGTAGGGGGCAGTCACACCCAAGGCTCACCTAGACCTAGACCCAGTTCTGGATAAGGGGGATTCCTGGTGTCTGCTGTTGGAGGATGAAGGGGTCTGGACTTTGGCCCCATCTCCATTCCCCAGTCTGCAGGACTCTAGGACGCGTGGATTGCAAGAGGCTTTTGGCTCCCTGTAGTCCAGGTTACAGATGAGGGAACTGAGGCTTGTATGAGACATCGTATGCCTTGCCGACTCTGAGGTTCCACAGTTTGGGCTAAGATCTCAGGGATAGAATATTTACAGATGTAGGAAAGGTCTCCTGGCTCCCAGTAATATCTCCTTTACTCTTCCCAGCGTTGGACGCCTCCTAGTCTCCTGAGCTGGCTGGGATCTTGGAGCTCATTCCCTTCTCATTTCTCTCTCTCTCTCTCTTTTTTTTTTGGTGAGGCAATTGGGGTTAAGTGACTTTTCCAGGGTCACACAGCTGGTAAGTGTCAAGTGTCTGAGGTCAGATTTGAACTCAGGTCCTCCTGAATCTAGAGCTGGTGCTCTATGCACTGAGCCACCTAGCTGTTAGATGAGAAAGCTGAAACTGAGAAAAGAGATTTCTTTGAAGCCTCTCTGCTAGTGAGGGGGAGAGCTGAGATCTGAACCCAGGTGGGAGGATCTCAGGAACTAGCTACCTAGTCCAGCTTCTTCAGTTCTAAGATGGAGAAAGTGAGGCTCGGGGAGGTAATGACTTGACCAAGGTCACACGTGTTGTCAGTGTTAGAGTGGGGATTTGAACCTAGATTCCTTGATTCCAGGGCTGGGGCTTTTCTCCCTATGCTACCCCAGCTCTGTCCCCCTCTCATTTCTTACATGAGGGGCCAAGGGATACAGAAGGAAGAGTGCTATATTTGGAGTCTAAGGGCTGGGGGTTCAAATGCTTATTTTGCCACTTGGTGTGACTTTGGGCATCTTTGTGGGCCTCAGTTTCCTTGTCTGTAAAATGAGAGATTTGGCCTTATATGGCTTTTCAGGTCGCTTCTAGCTATAAATCTGTGATCCCAGGATTCTCTGTGGGGTACACGTAGGGGTACGGATGGAGGTATAGGGCAGTATCTGCTCCACAGACATCCTCAGCAACAAAGCAGGAGAGAGGGATCTCCCTCAATCTTTCGTCTTTGTCTCAGATGGGGCATTCATTTGTGCCAGGTGGGATAACTTCCCAGAGGTGAATGGACCCATCCCTTGGACACCAGACCCCTGGGCTTGGTTTAGGGCACTCCTGCTCTGGAGAAAGGGGAGAAAGTCCCCCATGATGCCCGCTTTGTTTTCTGATGCCTTTGCCTCAGCATGGTACCCCCAAGGAGAACAAGAGGCCCGGCCTTGGAGCTGGGAGAGACTGTATTCAGCACGTACTAGCTGTTTGACCCTGGGGAAAATCACATAGTGTTTCTGCGCTTCAGTTTTCTCATCTGTAAAATGGGATCACTAATGATCCTTCCCAGCCTACTTCACGGGGTAGTTGTGAGGAAAGGGCTCTGTCCATTGTAAAGAGCTATAGAAATGGGGGCAGTGGGTGGTGATGCTGGCAAGGTGACTCTGTGATAGCTTCTTTCCCTCTGTGGGCCTTAGTTTTCCCATCTGTAAGATGAGGGGGCTGGACTAGATGGCTTCTGAGCTTTCTTCTAGTTCTTGGACTCTGGCCCTTTGATCTAGAATAGTTCTAGCTATAGATATATGCATATCTATAAATCTCTTATATCTTCCCCTTTGATCTAGAAAAGCTCCTCTCTCTCTCATCTGTTTCTCTCTTTATCATCTATCATCTTTCTATCTCTCTATCTTCCATCTGTTTCTCTCTCTCTCTATCATCTATCTGTCTATCTATGTCTGCAATGATCACAAGCTCTAGAAGCAGAGGACTGAGGTTCTGAGGCTTCCTGGGTAACACTGAGTAGGAGCTACCTCTGTGAGCCTCAGTTTCCTCCTCTGAGGGAGTTGACCAGAAGGGCTCTGAGAACCATGACTTCCTTGTCTGACTCTCTTTCCAAGATTGTACACTGCCCTCCCTCACAAGATCCAATCCCTGCCTCTTGGGAGCTGGTGGTCTGGTTCGGAGGAGATGAGCCATGAACAGAAAAGGGGCGATGGGGCAGGGGGGACCCTGGGGACCTACTGGGAGGAAACCAAAAGCCCTGGATGCTACTGTGGTTTGGGATAAGGCGTCCCCAGCTGTGGTTGGGTGCTTCCTGTGCCTCCTGCCCTCCTCTACTTCCCTCCCTTCTGAACCTGCCCCTCCCCCCTTGCATTTTGGGGAAACTCCTCACTCCTGAAACACCAACCACAGAAACTGCCCTGCTTGGTGTTGGAAAGTTCCTGGACGTTGTTCCAGCATGTGGCATTTCCAAAAGACTGAGAGCTCCCTTTAAAGGAGAAAACTGAACTCCGGAGAAGGGAATGAGTCATCTAAGGTCCTAAGGTTGGTCAGTGACAGGTTTCTGTTAGATCTGGAAAAGCTGTTAGTAGGGAGAATATCAGAGCTGGGAGGGGCCTTAGAATATAGAATGTTAGAGCCGGGAGGACCCTTAGAACACAGAATGTCAGAGCTGAGACAGTTCTTAGAACACAGGATGTCAGAGGTAGGAGATCCCTTGGAACCCAGAATGTCAGAGCTGGGAGGGGCTTTAGAACATAGAATGTCAGAGCTGGGAGGGGCTTTAGAACATAGAATGTCAGAGCTGGGAGGGACTTTAGAACATGGAATGTCAGAGCTGGGAGGGTCCTTAGAACACAGGGTGTCAGAGGATTGGAAGGCCCTTGGAACCCATAATGTCAGAACTGGGAGGGGCTTTAGAACATAGAATGTCAGAGCTGGGAGGGGTCTTAGAATATGGAATGTCAAAGCTAGGAGGGTCCTTAGAACACAGAATGTCAGAGCTGGGAGGGGCTTTAGAACATAGAATGTCAGAGCTGGGAGGGGCTTTAGAACATAGAATGTCAGAGCTGGGAGGGACTTTAGCACATGGAATGTCAGAGCTGGGAGGGTCCTTAGAACACAGGGTGTCAGAGGATTGGAAGGCCCTTGGAACCCATAATGTCAGAACTGGGAGGGGCTTTAGAACATAGAATGTCAGAGCTGGGAGGGGTCTTAGAATATGGAATGTCAAAGCTAGGAGGGTCCTTAGAACACAGAATGTCAGAACTGGGAGGGGCCTTAGGACATGCAGTGTCAGAGCTGGGAGGGCCCTTAGAACACAGGATGTCAGAGCTGGGAGGGCCCTTAGAACATGCGGTGTCAGAGCTGGAGGGCCCTTAGAATATGAAATGTTAGAGTTGGGAGGGCCTTTAGGACATGGAATGTGAAAGCTGGGGGAATGTTAGAACAGAGCATGTCAGAGATGGGAGGAATCTTGGAAGAGCAAGTATAAGAGACAGAAGGAACCTTAGAAAATTTTATCTACCCCCCTCATTTTATATACATAAGGAAACTGAGGGCCCCAATAATGTGAAATGCCTTGCTCACAGTCACTTGGGAGTTAGGACATTAAGTCAGGGCCACCGTCTTCCCTTTCCATTCCCCACAAAAGGAGACTTGGAGCCTTGAAGGTCAGGGGCCAAGGGGACCAGGGAAAGCAGAAGAAGGAAAGAGTCTAGCAGGGTCTCCCCTGGGGAGGGCCCTCTCTTTACAAGAGGGTGGGCATCCCTGTCATCAATCATAGGGTCTTTGGGTGCTTGTGGGAGATACCCAGGGAGGCTCACAGATGAGGTGGGGCTGGCAGGACCTCTCTCCTTCCATGTTGGCAATTTTACTGTCACTTGAGTACCTTGTCCCTGAAGTACCTCTACCACATGTTTCTTCCATGGCTTGTTAATTCTGGGTAGGCCCTTAGAGATCATCTCATCTAATTTCCCAAATTTTACAAGTAAACTGAGACTCAGGGTAAGTCACTTGTCCAAGGTCACCTAGCTACTGAGTGGCAGAATCTGGATCTGAAGCTAAGACTTTCAGATTCTGATTCTGGGCCTCTTTCTAATGTGCTCCATCTAGAGGTGGTTGTCTGACTGAAAGGTTTAGAAACTGAGCAGTAAAACCCGTGTTGCCCCCAAGAATAAAAAGAACCTACTTTGGATAATATTTGAAGGTTTGCAGAATGTTCTTCCCCAAACAACCCCTTTGGTCATAAAAGTATGATAAGAGAGACATCACAGAGCAGTGGATAAGGGTTGGACTTGGGAACAGGAAGAGCAGATTCAAATCCTGCCTTGGACACTTGGTAGCTGTGTGACCCTCGGCAAGTCTCTTAACCCTTTCTGTGCCTCAGTTGCCTTTTTTTAAAAAATGAGTTAGACTTCATGACCTGTACAGTTTCTTCTAGTTTTAAGTCTATGGTTCTTTACATCATAGTTGATTTGCAATCTTTGTCAGAAGATGAAGTATCCAGCACTAGAAATTCCCATGTCAGCAAGATGATGGGTCCTTGATGTATTGACAGGAGGAAAATGAAGCTTTAAAGTAAAAAAGCTTTGTTTTATAACTTCTCTGGGATTCTGGATGGCTGGGAGACCCTGGGCAAGTTTCTTAACCTTTGAACCTCAGTTTCCTTATCTGTAAAGTGGGGATAATAATACTTCTCTCATAGCATCATTAGGATCAAATGAGATAATGTTGGAGAAAAAAAAATCCCAAGTAGCTAGGTGGTAGTTGTGATTGGTTAGAGAACTGGACCCAGAGTCAGGAAGACCTGAGTTCAAATCCTTCTCAGTGTAACAATTGGAATGACACCACCTGCTGGAGACTTACTGTAGAAGAGTTCCACCCATGAAGCGAAGGTCTTTGAGGGCAAGACCAGGAGTCTTTTCTTTGGCATCAGGAAGTGATGTTGGGTAGTGGGAGGAAGAAGGAAGAGACTGGCGCTCTGTCTCGGGCTCTCTTTCCTGAGGACACTGGTGGAGAGTGGAGCTAGAAATGTGCTCTCCCTTTAATAGATAGGAATCTAGGCCTTTCTCTCTCTCTTTACCAAATTCTTATTCTCCTTAATAAATGCTTAAAAGTCTAACTCTTGCTAAATCTTATAATTTATTGGCGACCACTCATTAGAGATTTTAGACAGACTAGCTAGAATTTTAGCCCTTAACATCAGACACTTATAAGCTGTGTGATTCTGGGACAAGTCACTGAATTTTCATCTGCCTCAGTTTCCTCAACTATAAAAAGGGGATAATTATAACACTTGTCTCCCAGGGGGGTTGTGAGGATCAACTGAGATAATATGTATAAAGAATTTTACAAACCTTGAAACACTATATAAATACTATATATATTGCAAACCTTTAAAATGATTTATTGTTAATATTTCCACTACACTGTACTGCCTCCTACACTGGTCTCATTCACTTATGACCTTACAGGTCATCTTTCAGTAAGAAGGGAGCAAAGATGGAGATGGAGGCAGATGTGGCTGGAAGCCCCATTTTGTGTTTGATTTCCTGGGCACATGGGCACGTAAGGCACTGTCCAGGCTGAGATGGTGCTGCCCAGAGCCCAGGGTGAGCCCAGGAGATGGGAAGGGTCTTGGGCTAGAGACGTGAGGCCAAAGGCAGAGTGATCCCCTGCTCTCTGCTTCTGACAAGCATTTCCTCCATTTCTCTTCTCCTCCATTAGATGACCCAGCTCATGAAGGCGGCCAAGAGCGGGACCAAGGATGGATTGGAAAAGACGAGGATGGCGGTCATGCGCAAAGTCTCCTTCCTGCACCGGAAAGAAGTCCTAGGTACGACATCCCTTAGAACCCTGCCCCAGGGCCCCCTCTTCCAGAAAGTCTTCCGTGAGCAGATCCTTTGGCTATCAGCCCTCCCCCCTGGTCCTCCCAGGACCCTTTGCTTTCTACTTCTCAGCTAATACAGGTAGGTATCATAGCGGCTGGCCTCTTCTCCCTTTACTAGGCTATAAGAACTGGGCCTTATCTAAATTTTATACCACCCCCAGAACTCTGCACACATTCACTTGCTCATACATTCAGAGGGTATTTTTCTACTTTGATGTATTACAGTGCAAAGAGTCTGGGGACCTGGGTTCAAATCCCAGCTCAGATGCTTACTACCTGTGTGACCTTGGGCAAGTCACAGTCTCTCCTCTTTCAAAGGGGTCATGGTAGATGGCCTTTGAGGCTCCTTTGTGCTAAGCATGGTACTGACTTGGATGCTAGAGATATAAAGATAAAAACTAAACAATGCCTATCCTCAAGGAGTTTCCTTTCTGAGTGGAAACACCATATATATATCAATAAGTAAAAATAAAATCTGTTGTTCTTGTTATTTGGTTGTTTCAGTAGTGTCCAACTCTCTATGACCCCGTTTGGGGTTTTACTGGAATGGCGTGCCATTTCCTTCTCCAGTTTATTTTACAGAGGAAACTGAGGCAAACAGGGTTAAGTGACTTGCCCAGGGTCATACAGCTAGTAAGTGTCAGAGGCTGGACTTGAACTTGGGTCTTCCTGGCTACAGGTCCAATGCTCTACCCTTTCCATCACTTAGCTGCCTTTCTTAGGGTAGCCCTGTGTCTAGGCTGGTCTGGGAGAGGTGGAGGATCTTCACTTTTTCCCGGCATCATAAGATCCTGGATTCAGGACTAGAAGGGATTTCAGAGGCTGTTTTTAGTTCACTTCCCTCATTTCATGGATGAGAACGCTCAGGTTCAAATGGGTTAAGTGATTTGCCCCGGTGAGTATGCAGAGTCAGGATACGAACCTGTGTCCTGTGACTCCAAAGAGCTATTCCCCTGCCCCTCTTCCCGGGTGGTGCTAGACCCAGCTTTCAGCTTTGCTCAGGTCCTGCCCCTTTAACACGTGGCTGTGGCTGACATCCTCTATCCCTCTGACTCAGCCGGGGGCCCCCCCCCCCCCCCGTGGGGATGCTGGACCCATTCTGTATCCCTTCCCCTTGTTTGTTTCTGTGGGCTAAGAATGTTGTTAGAAACTAGCTTCTGTCTTTGGCCAGAGCTTGGCAGTGGGGGCAGGAGGGGATGGGAGCCTCACCCAGAGTGAGGGAAGAGGCGTTCTTCAAAGGCTGTTGGGCGGGGGGAGACACACCCCTTGCTTTTTCAGTTGAGAACTCAGTTTCATCACCCCCTTTCATCTCAGCTTCTTCATTTCCCCTTATTTTCACCAGTGCTGTTCTTGCTTCCTCAAGAAAAACCACCAAGTTTCTTTCCCTTTGAAAGTCAGGCAGCAGAGTAAATTGGAAAGAATACCAGATTTGGAATCACAGATCCTGAATTCGAATCTGGGCTCTGCCACTTTCTAGCTGTGTGACCTTGGGCAAGTCACTTCACCTCTTCGGGCCTCAGTTTCCTTCTTTGTAAAATGAGGGGGTTGGATTAGATGCCCTGTAATTAATTCCTTCAAGCTGTCTATGAGCCCATGACTCATTGTGCTCATTTTTTATTCCTGCTTCATCCTAAACCCCGGGACATCTTAAGGGATCCTTTCCCCACCATTTTTTTTTTTTTTTGGTGGGGCAGTGAGGGTTAAGTGACTTGCCCAGGGTCACACAGCTAGTAAGTGTCAAGTGTCTGAGGCCGGATTTGAACTCAGGTCCTCCTGAATCCTGGGTCGGTGCTTTATCCACTGCACCACCTAGCTGCTCCCCTTTTAAGTGGGGCAATGTAGACCTTTCTTGTTTTAATTATTCTTTCTTCACCATCATCATCATCACTTAAATTTCTCGAGTGCCTTAAGGCTTACTTTACAAAGCACTTCTGGGGACAACATCCCTGTGAAAGGCCAAAGGCTAAGTGTGATTAGCCACACGTTCTCAGCCAGGCCCGAGTCAGGCCCATCTGGTGGTTTACATTCAGGGTTGGAACAAAGTGAGACACCTAGGGATCATCTGGCCTTTTTAATTAATAATAAATAGAAAGGATATTTGTGGAGGCTAGAGCATTGACTCATTGAATGTAGCTTCCTTAAATCCTTGACGGCAGGGACTGTCTTTTGCCTCTTTTTGTATCCTCAGAGCTTAGCATACACAGTGCCTGGCATTCAGTAGACACTTAATAAAGGTGTATTGATTGAATTAGAATTGGCCCTGGTTTATCAGGTATTTGTCATGCCTAAGGGATCCTAGCCAGACTTCTCATGCAGTGGACTTTGGTACCTAGGTAGCCAGGAAGCTACACCAGCCATTGGAGCTCTGTCAAGGGCAGTTTTCATTGCCTTTGGGGAGGGAAATGAGCCCATCTTACAGGGTCCTTAGTTGATGTTGTTCCTACCATAAGCCACGAGGAAATTGAGGCTCAGAGAGGAAAAAGGGCTTTATGATTTCTAAAATAAGAGAATTCATATTTCTAGAATTATTGTAAATCTTACAAAGTACTTTCTCCATGACACTCTTGTGGAGTTGGTAGGACAAGTAGTGCTTTTTAGCAGATAAAGAAACTGAGTCTAGGCAAAGGAGAGTGACTTGCTCAAGGTCACACATTAAGAGTTGGAATTGGGCTACAGACCCAATTTGTTTAACTCTCAGTTTTTAATGAACTCTTTTCCCCTTCAACACACTGTCTTTCCATAAACCGCATCTTTTCTTCATTGGTTGACAGTCACTGGCATGTGTGATAGAAAGAGGTTATATGGGGCAAGAGTAGGGCAGTAGCCCCCAACCAAATTACTTTCTTCCTAGATTTGGAGGGCAGCAGGTAAAACTCAGTTCCCTTCATCTCGTCCCCATCCCAGCGTCTTGGTCCACAGAAGGACCAGGGTATCAGTTCTCCTTGAGATGTACTGGCCCTCAGTGACCGGGAAGTAGAAACCCAAGGCTTTCCATGCCCTCTTAGCCCCACCGAGGTTCCTTCTAGGGAGCAGTGGCTTTCAGTGAACTAGGGAGGTCAACCCAGCAAGGGAGTGATCACAAAATTAGGAAAGGGAGAAAGATCTGTTAGCTGAGCATGCTCAGTAGCAGGCTATTCCTGTAGATATCATCCTTCCTTGGTGAGCCCTCCTTCTCCCTCCTCCTCCCTTCTTTCTTTCTCTGTCCCCTCCCTCCTCTCCTCCCTCCTCCTCCTCTCCCCCTTCCTCCTCCCCTTTCTCCTCCTCCTCCTCCTTCCTCCCCCCCCCCCTTCCTTCTCCATCTCCCAGGCTCCCCCCACCCCCAGAGTTCATCCAAAGCCTTTGGTAAAATGACCCTCCCTCCAGAGGCGTTATTAATAGTCCCAGCTCAAATCACCAGCCGAGAATGGAAACCCCGGGTGGTGGAGGAGGGAAGAGGAAGCTACAGGGCAGAAGGCTCCGGTGGGCCCGGGGCAATGCCGGGGGCACAATGTGGGTGAAGCAGGACAGCCTCTACCAGTCCCACACTGTCATCCGATGCCCCTCCTCCTCTTCCTCCTCGGTCTCCTTTTCAGGTAAGGGACGTCCCTTCTTCAGCTAGGTTGTCCGACTCTGTCTGCTGGTCTCTCTCGGGCCCCCTGGCATCTCCACGACCCCTACTTCCTGTCTGCCCACAGCTAGCTCTTGTTTTCAGGAGCAATCCCACGATGTGGCTTTTCTCTCTCCTCTGGGGTAGGCCTAGAGTTTGGAAAGGCCCCCAACCAGGAGCCCAGTGGCCCTGTTCCTTAAATCTCCTCTTCTTTTCTACTGGGCATGACCCACCCCTGCTCTCTTTCCCCTACCCTGGGCTAGTGTCTCAGATCATCCAAGATTCTTTGGGATTCTCTACTTTTCTCCTCTGAAAGAAAACAAACCCGCCCACATTTCTTCACAACAGGCATTTTCTTTTCCCGTTTTGGCACTCAGAAGAAAACTATTTTTAGTTCTAGGGCAGTGGGGACAAAGAGGGTCAGGCTGGGCTAGGCTGGGCTGATGCTAGGGAGTCAGTGGTAGGACCAGGGAAAATGGCTGATGGAATCTTGCCACCTCCACAGTCAGCCTTGTTCCAGGGGCTGTTCTGGGGGTTCTGTCCATTTCCCCTGCCCTCTCTCCCAACAACGACCCTGCCATTGAAGCCATCTCCTGCTCTGGACTGACCCAGGGGCTCCTCATTTCTTCTTGCGCCATCTCCCTCCCTCTCCCCTGCTTGCCTTCATATACCCAGCATGGGGCGTACTGGCTTTGGAGTCAGGAGACCCTCTGACAGTTATTGCCTGTATGACCTTGGATAAATCACTGCCTTCTCTGCTCTTTAGTTTCTTTCTCTGTGAAATGAGAAAATTAGATCAGATGATTGAATATATTAAGTGCATTGATCTCCCACTATGAAACATGACCAAACCTCATGGTACAATCCAGAAGGGGAAATCCAGTTAAAATCTCTGCCCTTTGATTTTTTTTTTCTTTTGAGAGGGGTAGGGAGACTCTTTCCACCAATTCAAATCAGCAACTGATATGCAAATCATAGAGAGTTGTCTAGGGCTCTGATATTTTAAGTGACTTGCCCAGGGTCATCTAGGCAATAAGCATTTAAGAAAATAAATTTTATTGACAGCTTTTGTTTTTATATCACCCAAATGTCCTCAGTATCCCTCCATTTCCCCCTCCTAGAGAGTTATCTCATGTAACAAAGAATTAAAAAGGAAAAAAAAAGAACAGAAAAAATAAGCAAAATTAATCAATACACTGAAAAAAATCTGACCATGTATGCAACATTCTCCACACATAGGCTCCCCACTTCTGCAAAGGCATTGGGGGAGCAATATTTTTTTTTCCAGAAATACAAACATTTATTTCACTTAACATAATTTAAATATCTATATTT
This sequence comes from Dromiciops gliroides, assembly GCF_019393635.1. NCBI lineage: Eukaryota > Metazoa > Chordata > Mammalia > Microbiotheria > Microbiotheriidae > Dromiciops > Dromiciops gliroides. Next base: position 617,105,684 of record NC_057863.1, on the reverse strand, counting down.
AGTCCCATCATCCAGTACTATATTATTATAACTATATAATTCCAACTCTTCTTTGGGTCCAAGCTCCAAGAAACATTTCTTAGGTACTTACTCTAGGCAGAGCATTGTGTTAGGTCCTGGGAGTGTGTGAGGCAGAGACCTCCTCCTGTGTAGATGCCTCAAAAGTATTGTCCAGTTTACTCAGAGTGGGAGAGCATCAGAGAGCCAAGTTTATAGAATCATGCTCTCCAGCCGTATCCACTGACTCTAAGCTCAGAGCCCTTTCCTGTCTCCTGGTGCCTCCTTAAGCTAAGGATCCTTGAATAAGGACCCTGAGTCTGCTCAAAAGACTTGCCTGAATTGTGCCCCCAAACATGGACAGCTAGGTGGGTGCAGTGGATAGAGTACTGGTCCTGAAGTTGGGAGGACCTGAGTTCAAATCTCACCTCAGTCACTTACTAACTGTGTGACGCTGGGCAAGTCACTTAACCCCAAATACCTTAAACACTCAGGGCCATCTTCAGTTGTCCTGATGTATTTCTTGCCCCTGGACCCAGATGGGTCTGGAGGAGAGAGTGAGATGGGTGACTTTGCACCGTCCAACCTCACTTAAATCCAAGTCATGACATCACCCCTATGTCACGGTCCTCCTCGGGAATGAAGAACAAACAACAACAACAGCCCCCAAACAGTTCTAGGCTCATTCCTCACCTTTGATATCCTAAAGAAGTCTTGACTCATCCCAGAAAACAAATGTTTTAGTCATAAATCTTATCAATCAATCGGCCAACTTTTTATTAACTGCCTAGTATGGACCAGGCACTGTGCAAAGCACTGGTAATGTAAAAGGAGGTGAAAGACTGTTCCTACTCTCAGGGAGCCCAGAGTGTAGGGGTCTTATTGATCTTCTCCTCAATTTCATTGTTTTTTTTTCTTTTTTTGGTGAGGCAACTGGGGTTAAGTGACTTGCCCAGGGTCATACAGGTAGTAAGTGTCAAGTGTCTGAACCTGGATTTGAACTCAGGTCCTCCTGCATTCAGGGCCAGTGCTTTATCCACTGCACCAACTAGTTGCCCCCAATTTCAGAGCACTTAATGGCTGTCTAGAATTGAGGGTGAGGTGGGGTTGTTGTTTGTCCTTCTCAAAGAAGACATCGGGGTAATGTCAGGACTTGCAGTGAATTGGATTGAAGGGAGGAAGGACTGTGCAAGGTCACCAACCTCACTCTCTCCTCCAGAACCCTCTGGGTCCAGTGGCAGGATATAGATCAGGATGACTGGAGATGGCCTGGATGTTTGAGGCATTTGGGGTTAAGTGACTTGCCCAGGGCCACACAGCTAGTGAGTGTCTGAGGTGAGATTTGAACTCAGGTCTTCTTGACTACAGGGCCAGTGCTCTATCCCCTGAGCCACCTAGCTGCCCTGAGGTGGAGGTGGGGAAGGTTATATGTTCTTATTGAATAGCTGCACAACCTTGGGACATCGCCTAGGAACATTTGAGTACTGGTCCTGTCCCCAGGAAGGGGAGGGGGTTGATCCATCCTGGAGCCCCCAGCTCTGAATATTCAGTTTCTGGTTTGTTTTCTCCAGGTGACTCAGAGGAAGAGGACATGGGCTTCCTGGAGGTCACTGTTTCAGATATTAAGCACCCAATTCCGGAACTGGGCCCCATGCCCGATGGCCTCAGCCCTCAACAGGTCTGTTGGGGAATGGGTGGGTGCGTGTTTATGGGGGATAGTGGGAAAGGAAATCAGCTTGAGTAGGAAAGGTTCCTTTTCCTTACTTGTGTCTAAGTCAGCCTCTTACCTTGAGGTGGGAGATGGAGATCAGAGGCTATTTATGACAGCTGTGGATGGCCAGGGGTGGGTGGAGAGTGGAACCATTCCTGACCACAGCCCAGCTTGTAGGAATAAACTCTGCAAATGTAGGTGCTCCCCAGAGGTAACTGGGTAGCATAGTGGGTAGAGCGCTGGGCCTGAGTTTAAATCCAATCTCAGACACTTAACAGCTATGTGACCCTGGGTTTAACTTCTGTTTGCCTCAGTTTTCTCAACTGTAAAGTGGCCATAATAATAATAATAATAATAATAAAAAAAAAATAAAAATAACCCCTACCTTCCAGGGTTGTTGTGAGCATCAGATGAGATATTTGTAAAGGGCTTAGAACAGTCCCTGGAGGGGCAGCTAGGTGGTGCAGTGAATAGAGCACCAGCCCTGGATTCAGGAGGACTTGAGCTCAAATCCGGCCTCAGACCCTTGACACTTAACTAGCTATGTGACCCTGGGCAAGTCACTTAACCCTAATTGCACAAAAAAAAAAAAAAAAGAAAGAAAAAAAAGAGAGAGAACAGTCCCTGGAGCTTGTTAGGTATTATATAAATGCTTCTGTTCTTTCCCTCCCAGCATTCTCTCTGCCCAACACTAATCAGTCACCTTTCCCAAGGCGCTATATAGCATAATGAACCAACCAACCTATACTGGCTAGAGCAGCAATGATAAGTGTGGGCAAGGACGATGAAAAGTGGACAGAGGTATCCAGAGCCATTACTCTTATTCCTATGGTGCTGTAAACTTCAAAAAGAATTTACCTCAGTGACCCTGTAAAGTGGGTATTATTAACCACCTTCTTGCCAGTGAGGAAGGTTGAGGTTTAGAGGGGGAAGTGACTTACCCAGGGTCACACAGCTCATCAATAGAAAATCCAGAGAGAAGGGAGTCTGAGGCCCCGTGGGTAGTTATTTGGTGGCTGACATGAGTTCTAGGACCCTGGTCTCTTGACTTGGTGCAGCGTTCTTTCCCCTGGGACTAGCCAGCACTTCCTCATAAAGACACATTGTAGGCATCATGTAAATGCTCCTCCCAGATTTTAGCATCTTCGGTGCCCAAGGGTAATCAATCACCCTCTCTAAGGAGCTATGTAATATTACTAACTAATTTTGTATATTGTAATACAACTAATATTGATAATTCTCCCATACTTTATGGTATGTTCTAACATAACTAATATGGTATATTTGAATATAACCAATTTTAATAATTCTAATATACTATATTCTAATATAACTATGGTATATTCAAATATAACTAATTTTAATACTTCTGATATAACTAATATGGTATATTTTAATATAATTAACTTTAATAATTCTAATATACTATATTCAATATAACAAATATGGTATATTTGAATATAACAATTTAAAAATAATTCTAATATACTATGTTCTAATAGAATTAATATGGTATATTTGAATATAACTAATATTAATAATTCTAATATACTATATTCTAATATAAGTAATATAGTCTATTCTAAATCTGAGAATCAGATCATTATAGGTTGAGGGGTGTTACTGGTAACCCCTAGGGAGGACAGTCAGGCCATGGACCATAGAATTCTTCAATTATATAGAAATTTGGGAGGAAATGACCTGTCTACAGGCCAATGACTCTTTTGTCCAGAGCATCCCTGGCAGGGCTAAGCAGAGTCCTTGGGTGCTTTTGGAAAACCTCAGGCATGGGCAAGAAAGGAGACAAAAAAAGAAAAAAGAAGTGGAATTGGGAGAGGGGGAAACCAGGGGGAAGAAGGAAAACCACCCAGTTGTTTACAGAAAGCTGCCTATTGGAAACCATATTGTCCAGGGAAAGAAGAATGAACTTGGAGTCGGGCCTGGGTTCAGCTCCCATCTCTGTTGTCTTTTGACTCTGGGACTTTAAGTAAATTTCCTAACCTTTCTGATATTAGTTTCCTTATCTTTTTTTTTTTTTTGTGGGGCAGTGAGGGTTAAGTGACTTGCCCAAGGTCACACAGATAGTGTCAAGTGTCTGAGGCCGGATTTGAACTCAGGTGCTCCTGAATCCAGGGCCGGTGCTTTATCCAATGAGCCACCTAGCTGCCCCCCTTATCTTTTTTTTTTTTTTTTAAGTGAGGCAATTGGGGTTAAGTGACTTGCCCAGGGTCACACAGCTAGTAAGTGTTAAGTGTCTGAGGTCGGATTTGAACTCAGGTCCTCCTGACTCCAGGGCCGGTGCTCTATCCACTGCCCCCTTATCTTTTTTAAAAAATGGAGATAATGCTACCTATACGACCTTACATATCTTACAGGAATAGGATACGTTTGTGTGGGGAGGGTGGGAAGACATCAAATGAGATAAATCGCAGAATTTGGGATTTAAGAAGCCCCTCAAAGATACAGTTCAACTTGTCTTTCTGCAAGGATCCCCCTGTATCCCCTATAAAGATATAGTGGACATTTTCTGTGAAATTAAGGATTAGAGTAGATGATCTAGATCCCTCGTGGTTCTGGATACATCTCCTCCCACTCCCCACCATATCCAAGTGATCCAGGCTCTGGTCGAAGACCTTCTATAAGGGAGAACTCTATCACCTCCCCAACTGTCCATTCCAAGATTGAACAGCTCAAGATTTTCCTGACATCTGGTCTCAGTTAATCCTCTTTGTAACTCCCTCTATCCCCCATTAGTCCTGGTTCTCCCCTTTGAGGCCAAGCAGAACCTACCCAATTCCTTTCTATGTAAAGTATTTTGCAAACAGTAAAACAATCTAAAATGTAAGCCATTATCATAGCACCCACTGACCTCTCATAGATACCCACTGACCGGGGCTGCTGTTGGCTATTGACTTCCTTCCCCTGTATCCTTGGCCATGGAGTATGTCTGTGTTTATGCCAATCAGATGGCTGGAGGTGATGTGAGACTTACTAGGAAAAGGACTAATTAGCCCGGCCAGAATAGACCTTCAGAGAAGGGGCTGGAGGAGGAAGGGATAATTCTTTTCTTGAATTACAAGCTCCCCAAACTCAGGGGCCTTGGCTCCCTTGTCCCCTAGCATAGGACTGGACACCCAGAGGTTGGCGACCTGGGGGTGACAGATCAACTCACTGGTTTTCTCTTTGGCCCTTGCAGGTGGTGAGACGTCACATCTTACGGTCTATTGTGCAGAGTGAGGGGAGCTATGTGGAGTCACTGAAGCGGATCCTTCAGGTACGCCAAGGAGATTTCTGGGGAATTAGAGGGAATTCCTGCTCCTCTTCTGCCTGATCTAGCATTAAGCACCAAGGAAACCAGGGCTGAAGGTTCTGTGAGTCTCCAGGAGGATCCTTTGGCTGTTATATTTCTTTTTTTTTTGCACAGGGCAATGAGGTTAAGTGACTTGTCCAGGGTCACACAGGTAGTAAGTGTCAAGTGTCTGAGGCTGGATTTGAACTCAGGATCTCCTGAATCCAGGGCCAGTGCTTTATTACTGCAGCACCACCCTAGCTGCCCCGGCTGTTATGTTTCAACTGAACGTTTATGGAGGGCATTTATTATGAGCAAGGCCCCATGCTTGGCCTTGGGTCATGTACACAGAAAAAAGGATTTTTTATAAGTCACATCCAGTTGCAGTTGGCTCAGAAATTGGGGGCCTCCAGGAACATGTGAAGACTTAGTGGAGGAGGCCAAAGCTAGAGACACGATAAAGATGGTAGATCAACAGGGTGTCATCTATGGTGTCTAAGAAGTACTACAGAGACACATCTTTTTCTGGGAAGGCTGAGAACTGGGCACCCCATGACTCGGCTCTAGCTCAATGATTCCCCGAGATCTCTTCATGTGGTCTATTCATAATTAAGAAGCAGCATGGTCCAAAGGGTTGGGAGTCAGAGGACCTGGGTTTGAATCCCAGTTTTTCTCTCTGCTACGTACATGAACTGGGTTCAATTTCCTCCTGTAAAAGGAAGAGGTTGAATTAGATAACTTGGGTCCCTTATGGCTCTAGATGTTCTTACCATCAAATATCCTTATTTTTCATTGTTAACCCCCTCACTTTTTTTTTTTTTTTTTTTTTTTAGTGAGGCAATTGGGGTTAAGCGACTTGCCCAGGGTCACACAGCTAGTAAGTGTTAAGTGTCTGAGGCCGGATTTGAACTCAGGTCCTCCTGAATCCAGGGCCGGTGCTCTATCCACTGCGCCATCTAGCTGCCCCCTCACTTTCTTATCTATGCAGGCATTCATTCTCCTTCCCCTATTCCCACTCCAACTCACTCAGAGCCAATCTAGTCCCTTTGCTATATACCATTTTTTCTGTCTCTCCCATCACACTGGAGGCTTCAGAAGACCAGGGACCATCCCTTCCATAAGTCTGGAGGCTCTGTGATTGTAGCGTCAGTATCTTCTCCATCAGACTGAGGTCTGAGACTGTCTATTTGGTTTTTCTGTTGGTGGGTTCAGAACTGAGTCGACCTGTGATCATTCTGATAAAGGGAACACCTATCGCTGTAGGTCAGTGACTGTTGTGTCATTTTAGTCCTAGAGAGTCATTTGGGGCAGTGAGAAATGACTTTCTATGGGTCAGATGGCCAACCCTCCTCTCTATTCATGACACGGTCCTGCCTCATTAGCCGAGCCGTTCTTTCTGAAATCCTCTGCTTTCGGAGTATGGGGTTAATGTGTCCACATATTACTAGCTAGGATGGTAGGTTGAGACTGAAGGCGGAAACACCTTCACCTAGAAATGAGAGCCCAGCCCCTGGTCCAGTAAGGGAGTGGGCACCCAAGTATGTGGGGCCTGGGCCTCACCCAGGCAAAGGGCTCCTGTTCTAACTACCCCCGTCCTCTGACAGGATTACAGAAATCCCCTGATAGAGATGGAGCCCAAGGTGCTGAGTGCCCGCAAGTGCCAGGTGGTCTTCTTCCGCCTGAAGGAAATTCTGCAGTGCCACTCCATGTTTCAGATTGCCCTGTCATCCCGTGTGGCCGAGTGGGACACGACGGAGAAAATCGGTGACCTCTTTGTGGCTTCGGTGAGTGGGGGCTGGGCCATGGGATCCCTCTTTGCCTTCTCACCAGGCCCTTGCCCCTTCCCGCTCTGTGAAGGGAGAAGGCACAGCCTGCTAGGGAATGGAACCTGTGATCCAGATCGACCTGGGAGGCGAGCAAGAGCACTGGGTTAGAGGTCATCAGTGTGTGTGTGTGTGTGTGTGTGTGTGTGAGTGAATATAGTATCATATATTCATGTCATTTTGTACTATTTTTTATATTATTTCATATTGCTGATATTTATATTGTACTTTAAGTTGTTATTATTGCCCTCATCTGACATGTTCTGAGGCCCCTCCTAGCTCTGGCATTGTGTTCTAAGGGCCCTCCCAGCTCTGACATTCTGTGATCCTATGAAACTTCCCCAAGGTACTCCTGCCTGATATGTGAGAGGCTCAGACATGAGGATGGGGGGTATCTAGAGTCTTTCTCCCCAAGGTTCTCATTTCTTCCCTGTGCTGCCCCACCATGGTGGTACGCAGAGTATATTGAAATATTTGGCCTGAGACACTAGCTGTGTGACTCTGGGCAAGTCACTTAACCCTGATTGCTTCTTCTTCTTCTTCTTTTTTTTTTGGGTGAGGCATTTGGACTTAAGTGACTTGCCCAGGGTCACACAGCTAGTAAGTGTTAAGTGTCTGAGGCCGGATTTGAACTCAAGTCCTCCTGAATCCAGGGCCGGTGCTCTATCCACTGTGCCACCTAGCTGCCCCCTGATTGCTTTTTTTTAAAAAAAGAAAAAAATATCAGACATACACTTGGCCTTTGTGGTTCACTCTTCCCCATTGTAGCCCCTTTGCTGTAGCACTTAGGAAGCTGGTTCCTATGAAACAGCAGCTCAGAGGCAAGGACTGTGTAAAGAGGATCATCTCCGCTTTCTAGACCAGGAAACTCAGTGCCAAGAGTGTTTCCTGATTCGGGTAGAGCGACACAGCGAGCGCTGGAGCTGGCATCCTGGTGTTGAGGAAGTTGTGGCTCCACGTTCCAGCCACTCCTAGGACTTCTGCCTTCAGACTGAGGACACTGTCCCTCCTATTCTGGGTCATCCCTCTTCCAAATGTTGTCATCGGTCTCAGGATCCTGGATGAGAATGAGAGGAAATTGTAGGGCAAGGGAAAGAGTGTTAGACTCAGAGTTGAGAATGCCACAGAACCTGTGTCTAGCCCTTTGAAACTCTAGGACCTTGTAGAAGTTCCCTAGTGTCTCTCAACCTCAGTTTTCCCATCTGTGAGATGGGGATAACAATTCTTGTTCTTAGCTCCTTTTTGTTTCTAGTTCTCCAAGTCCATGGTCCTGGACGTGTACAGTGATTATGTCAACAACTTCACCACTGCCATGTCCATCATCAAGAAGGCCTGTCTCACCAAGCCGGCGTTCCTGGAATTCCTCAAGGTCAGTCATGGGATGAGTTAGGTGTCCCTTGGTGGGGAGGGACAGGTCACTTGCTTAGCAGAGACACCATTCTTGGCTCAAGTACTTCTCCTTCCCTGACTTTGGTGAGCCTGCTATAAGATGGGAAGATATCTGTATCTGGTACTAGGAGGGCATAAGAGTTCATGGAAAGTCAGCTTGATAGGTTCCATGAGGAGTGAATAGGGAACCAGAAAGTGGGAAGACCATATTCTGTGTTCTAAGGGTTCTTCCAGCTCTGACTTCTGTGTTCTAAGGGCCCTCCCAGCTCTGACCATCGCCAGGGCTCAGGTTGAGGAGCAGTGGGAGGGCAGACTTTTGGGATCTAGGGCTCAGAGCCGTCGCTGCTCCTCCTTTGGAGTCAGGGCTGCTCAGGGACTGTTGGCCAGGTGGATCCAGGGTGGGAGGAGGGCAGCTCAGCTTGGGACAGGAGTAGGGCATGGGCATGAACATGAACTACACATCCTGGGGAATGACGGGAGTCTTTCTCCTCCAGAGGCGGCAGGTGAGCAGCTCAGATCGAGTCACTCTCTACGGGCTGATGGTGAAGCCCATCCAGAGGTTTCCTCAGTTCATCCTTCTGCTTCAGGTACGGCCCTGTCCCTGAGCCTGGTGGCAGCCGGCATAGCGTGGGCGGATGGACCGCCACCTCCCCATCCTCCGTCTCACCTTTTTCCTCCTGTAAAATGGGTCTTGCTTTCTTACCCAGGGGAGCCTACGTGGGTTACGTGGTGCCCTCCGAAAGCATCGGGTCTGCGTTCACTGAATGACTGATAGAAAAGCCATTGATTTAGAACTTCCCATGTGATGAGCTAAGCACAGGAGATAGAAGTAGAAACCCTGTGATGGTCCATGCTCTCTGGCCAAGCTCACATTCTACTTTGGGGGAAGGAAACACCATAAAAGACCGCTCAGCCGCTGGGCAGATGGAAGCTCCTGGCGACCCTTGGGGTTCAACAGCAGGGCCAATGGCATGGTCCTCAGTTCTATATGTAGGTCAGAGGACAGCACTGGGAGCACTGAGACAAGGCAGAGGGCCAGACCATCTCACCAGGAGGATGAGCGTGGATAATTGTCTCATTTCTTCCAAGCTGTGTGAGCAGTCAAGCCCCAGTGGGTTCTGAGCATCCTGGGGCCAGGAGAGAGGATCATGGGGGAAGAGGAGAATGAAATGGGAAGAGCTATCAAGAGTTACACATTTCCGATGAAATTAATTGTCTGACCTTGACCTGAAAGGGGAAGGGAAGGATAATAGCGTGTGGTCCTGGCTGGTTCTTCTTGGATAACCCGCAGGTCCGTCTCTACCATTCTGCTTAGTTAGAGCCTGTCAGCTTAATTCATGAACATTTATTGAATGTCTGCTTTATGCAAAAAGCAAAAGGGAAATAATTCCTACCCTCAAGGGTCTTATATTCTACTGGGACTGAGGAGCATAGCTTATACATTGAGACGTTCTGCCCACCATTTTTGTCAGTGACATGGATGAAGGCCCAGAGATCCTGCTTCTGAAATCTGCAGAAGACACAAAGCTAACACAGTGGGCAAAAGAGCTGGGTTAGAACAATGGGATGCCCTAATATGATGAAATTAAATAGGAATCCATGGAAAATCATGCCTTAGGACTGGACACTCTGAAAAAGGCATGGCTGGACATGTTTTTATAAGAAAGAGCTGGAGGTCTTAGTGGAACCCAAGCTTAGTATGAGTCAACAGTGTCACATGGCTGTCAGAAAACCTAATTAGGCTACTGTGATAGCAGCATAGGATCTAAAGGGATGGCGACTGTACTTAGGACTTCAGTGGTACAGGGAGCTCCTGGGAGCAGGTCAGCACCGACTCTGCCCCTTGGTTTTAGAGAGTGGCCCATTGGACTGAGAGGGTCTGGTATGTATCAGAGGGCAGAGTTGTACCCAGGTCTTTTTGGCTTCAAGCTGAGCTCTTTATCCAGTGTGCCAAATGGGTCCTCAAGTGGAATACTGGGCCTGCTGGTTTCTTCCATGTTCCCACCACATATAAAGGCTTGTGGCTCTCTTTTTTGAGAACCACATTTTGGGAAGAACATATACTGGACAGCTAGTCCCAAGGCAGGGGCCCTTACCAGTGAAGGGATTGGAGACCATGCTAAATGAGGGTCAGCTGAAAGGAATGGGGATAGCTTCAGGGAGAGAAGATTTAGGGGGGCACGTCATCAAATGTTGGAAAGGTAGGAAGAGGGTATTCTCTTTGTGCTTGTCCCCAGAGGGCCAGACTGGGAGCAAGGGGCAGAAGGGACAGGCAGGAAAGCAGATGTTAGCCCAAGGTAAGGAGACTCTGAGAGCTGCCCCTGGTCAGCGTGCTCTCTGAGGAGTTGGTCACCGCTGGAGGTCCCCAAATGTGGGATAGACTTAGGTGTTATAAGACGTAACTGACTCTGAGATTCCATGATTGTATGACTCTCCAGGGGGCTTTAGTTCAAGGTTGGACCCTTGAGCCAGTGGCTTGGTCCAGTATTGTCCCTGAGAACCCCCTTTCAGACTGGGACGATCACTTGGTTTGTGCTTAGCATATATTTTGTATTCGCTGATTTGTGTACACGTTTTCCCCAGGAGTACATGAGCTTCCTGAAAGCAGGGATTTTGTGGGCTTTATCTTTCTATCCTCAACTCCTGGCTAATTAGTTGGCACATAGTAGGTGCTTAATGAATCTCAGCCAAAATGAAATGCGCACTCTCACTTGGGTCAGTGGGGGAAGCCGACTGCTAAGGAGGACAGTTCAGAGGGTAAGACGTGATGGCCAACCGTTCATATCTACTCCCAGTTCTCAGATCAGCCTGTTACAGAGGGTGGTTACCAATCCTGGCACACCCATTCTAACCCCATAGTTTTCCTGGGAAGGCAGTGAGGCAGGAGTAGACTTTATTCCCCTGGAGGAGTCAGCCTGTGACTAGCCTTGTCAGAGGCAAATGCCTACTCTGTGCCATGTACTGTAGCAAGTGCTGGAGGTGCAGAGATGACTGTAGAAGCCATCGGCCCCTGTCTTCTTGGGGCTTATATTTAATTAGGGAGGAAACAGGATGTGGCCAGAGAAGTAAACAGTCTTGGTCTGACCCAGGGAACTTTTAGGAGTTGTGAGGTATGTGTATAGGCATGTGTGAGGAGGGAAAAATAGAGGGAGACACAGTGAGGGGGAGGGGGAGGAAGGAAGAAGGGAGGGGGGGAAAAGGAAGAAAGGAGAGAGAGGGATGGAAGAAGAGAGAGAGGAGAAAAGAGAAAGGGAAAAGGGAAGAAGGGAGAGAGAGAGAGAGAGAGAGAGAGAGAGAGAGAGAGAGAGAGAGAGAGAGAGAGAGAGAGAGGAGACAGGGAGAGCATGAGGGAGGGAGAGGAAGTTAGAGGAAGAGAGAAAGGAGAGAGAAAAAGAGAGAAAGAGGAGAGAGTGAGATAAGAGAGAGAGGAGAGACAGGAGAGGGAGAAGAGAGGAGAGAGGGGAAAGAGAGAAAGAGAGAGAGAGAGAGAGAGAGAGAGAGAGAGAGAGAGAGAGAGAGAGAGAGAATGAGAATGAATGAGAATGAGAATTGAGGAGCAGAGCAGACAGGCCTAACCATGCACCATGTATCTCTGAAGGTGGTCTTCTCCTCTTGTCCCCTTAGGACATGCTGAAGAATACCCCCAAAGGTCACCCAGACAGGTTGTCCCTCCAGTTGGCCCTCACAGAGCTGGAGACGCTGGCTGAGAAACTGAACGAGCAGAAGCGGCTGGCTGACCAGCTGGCCGAGATCCAGCAGCTGACCAAGAGCGTGAGCGACCGGAGCAGCCTCAACAAGGTGAGGGCTGATGTGTTGGACCCAGGGAAAGAGCCTGACAAAGGTTCCAGTCCTCACTGTGACCTGGGCCACGTCCCTTGCTCTCTAGATGCCTGTGTCCTAATAATTTAGCGATAGAGTAGAAAGAGCCCAGACTGTAGAATAAGAAGGAGCTGGGTTCGAATTCCACCTCTGATGTTTACCACCTGTGTGACCTTGGTGAGTCCATTCTATTTCTGGGCCTCAGTCTCCTCTTCTGTAAAATGAGGTGATTAGCCTATGTGGCTTCCAAGGTCCCTCCCAGTCCTACATTTATGATTCCCCGATACACTAAAGTCTTTGATGCCTCATTTTGACTCAGACATAGCCTCCGGTCTCTATGGAAGCCAACAAAGGTTGGCTTCTGAGCCAAGCCCATGGACAGACTGGCCTGAGGACCAGTCAGGTGGGACTTGGAGAAGTTGGTTACTAGGGTGATGATGAATTTTTTTAAAAAGTGAGACAGTTGGGGTTAAGTGACTTGCCCAGGGTCACACAGCTAGTAAGTGTTAAGTGTCTGAGGCTGGATTTGAACTCAGGTCCTCCTGACTCCAGGGCCTGTGCTCTATCCACTGCGCCATCTAGCTGCCCTGATGCTGCATTTTTTCATCCCAGTAATTCAGGAAGATTCTGTTGCAGTAGGTGGAGAAGCAGCCTACTGGATTGAGGTCTCAGAGGACCTGGGCTGAGATCCCGCTCCTGCTAGTTACTCCCTATGGGGGAGTCCCTTCTTAGGGCCTCAGTTTCCACATCTGTAAAATGAGGGCGTTCCTGATGATTCGTGATTTTATGATCCCACAGCAGTAGAGGGCCAGGGTCGGCAAACTATAGTCTGAAGGCCAAATCTATTCTTAGCTCCCACGGACCATTTCAAAGACAGGCAATAGGCTGTAGTGGCCCTTGGACTGCGGTTTGCCAGCCCTTGGTGTAGTGATGGACATCATTGGGGAAAGGGAAGAGAGGAAGATGGTGGTTGGCATCATCTTAGAGAATGTCCGTGAATCCTGAAAGTCTGGGGGTAGAGCGATGCCCTTAGCTATCTCATAGGACCCGTGGGAGGAAGGTGCCCTGTAAACCTGGCAGCTCCATCCAAACAGTTGTTCATGATTCTCCTTGTGAACAGACAACAGGCATGGCCCCTTGTCGCACAAGACTCCTCCACAAGGTGGCAGTGTTCTTCCATTCCTGTCTTTAGGATGGGGGGGACAGCTTAGACCCCGTGTGCCCCTGGCCCCCAGCCCTCCCTCGGGTCTGAGAGAGGGTCACATGCTATGGATGCCTCAGGTGGAAGGGCACTCGTGTTCATTTCACCTGCTGCCTCTGACCAGACTCTCCTTTGTTAATAAATAATACTGGGTCCCTCCTGGCATAGAGTCATTTTTTTTTTTTGGCGGGGCAACAGGGGTTAAGTGACTTGCCCAGTATCACACAGCTAGTAAGTGTCAAGTGTCTGAGGCTGGATTTGAACTCAGGTCCTCCTGAGTCCAGGGCTGGTGTTTTATCCACTACATTACCTAGCTGCCCCCATAGAGTCATTTTTAAAAAAAAAATTATTATTTTTTTTATTTTTGGGGGGCAATGAGGGTTGAGTGACTTGCCCAGGGTCACACAGCTAGTACCAAGTGTCTACAACTGGATTTGAACTCAGGTCCTCCTGAATCCAGGGCTGGTGCTTTATCCACTGTGCCACCTAGCTGCCCCTGGGTCATTTTTACTGTCTGAGACACCTTCCTCTTCTCCTCCTTGGTGCATTTCTTTGGTGCATTTCTTTGGCGCTCTGGGATGAGACCTGAAGAGCTAACATTTCTGTACTGCTTTAAGGTCTGCAGATCACACTGCAGACATTACCTCCTCTGATCCTCATAACAATTCCGGGGGCCAGGGGAGGGGGCTGTTATTACTGTCATCTCTCATTTTACAGATGAAGAAACTGAGGCAGACAGAGGTGAAGTGACTTGTCCAGAGTCACACAGCTACTAAGTGTCAAATGTCTGAGGCTGGATTTGAACTCAGGTCCTCCTGAATCCAGGGCCGGTGCTTTATCCACTGCGCCACCTACTGTCCCCCACTTGTTGACTTCTTGGTCTAGTGGAATGTCAGCTCCCTGAAGTCCCAGGCTATTTATGTCTATCCTGCTATCCCCAGTGCCTGACACAGAGGAGACAACAAATGCTCAGCCATTATCTTGGTTGTTCATCCCTGCTTTTAGAGTTAAGAAACCTGAGTTCAAATGCCATCAGAGATGCTCACTCCTGGAATGACCTTGGATAGGTCATATATCTTCTCTAGGTCTGAGTCGCCTCATCTGTAAAATGATGAGGTTGGACTAGATTGTCTAACCCCCCTTCCGTCTCTGAACCCTTTGACCTTGGCCATTGGGGCTGGCTAGAGCTTGTTCCAGATGGGATGCTCTCCTGTCAACTTCCTCGTTATCATAACCACTGGGTCCCTCTTTTCCAGAAAGGAGATGTTGCCCTCAGCAGGATGCTGGCTCAGCAATCACCCATCTAGTTCAGTGCTGTCAGAATTTGTGTTGAGGATCAGCATCCACTTGCCTGTCCTTTCCTGGTTTGGGGAAATGAAACTGGGTGTAGTTGGAAACAGAGGCAAATTAGGTCTTTCACAATGTGCCCATTCAGGACCCCATGGAGAAATGTTTGTGAAATATCCTGTTTTAATTTGGGGATTTTTTTTTTTCACTGGGGAACAGCACAGGCGGAAGGGTGGTTGCCAAGAACCTAAGGAAATTGCTTTGGTCACTGTTCCTTTGGGACCCTCAAGATGGGCTCACAGAATGTCTAAGCTGGAAGGGGCCTTGAAGACCAACCTGACCTTGAATGTGAATCTATGCATGGGACATATTCCCATGCCAGCCAGTCTTTGCTTGAAGACTTTGAGGGAGGGGGAACTCAGGACCTCCCTAAATGATGCCTTCTCATACCTCTAATTATTAGGTCGTTTTTTCAAATAATAATAACAACAACAAGAATAATAATATAATAAACCAACAGCTACCACACAGCTAATACTTTTATATAAATGTTTTAAGGTTTGTAAAATATGTTCGGTTTTCTCATTTGCTCCTCACAATAACCCTGTCAGTTAGTCATTAGACTTTGATTAAGGGCCCACTATGTGCCAGGCAGTGTGTTAAATGCTGGGGATACAAATATGAAAAAAAAAAAAGACAATCCCTGTCCTCAAGGAGTTTACATTCTGATAGGGGTGGGGATGGGGGAGAAGAAGACAATACATACAAGGAACCTGAAAAGCAGGAGTAGACCAGTGGTTCCTGAGGAGGGTACCTGACATAGGGACATGGTGGAAAAGTCAGGGAAGCGCCAGGTGCAGTCACATGAGAAATGAGGTGATGTTCTGACCTGAGCCCTCTCCTTAAATGGAGGATTTGGAGTTCATGGCTCCCCCTGCCAATCCAACCTACGCTGGGAGGTAGTCGCTGTTGTTATTCCCATTTTATAGATGACAAAACTGAGGCACACAAGAGGTTAAGCAGCTTGTCCAGCGTCACACTGCTAACAAATGGTAGCTTGACATGAATCTGCAGGACTCGAACTCAGGTCCTTCTGACTCCCAAGTCCAGGACTCCCAAGTGCACCACTCAGCTACCTCTTCCCTTCTTTCCAAGTTCTACCCTTTGCTCCTAGTTCTGCCTCTTGAGGCCAAACAGAACAAGAACTCTACCTCTTCCATGTAACAGCCCGGAGATGTTTGAAGTATTTTTAGCCTGCTACAAGGCCCACTCCCTCTCCCCCTCCCCATTTCTCTTCTCCATTTCCTGTTTCTATTGCCAGTTACCAGATGCCATGGGTACTTTTTTTTTTTCACCTTATCAATATCCTTCTTAATATGTGATATTCAGAAGTAAAGCCACCTGTGGTCTGCTGAGGGCAGGGCACAGCCAGATCATCATCCTCTCAATGTAGCCCAAGATGATATTTGATTTTACTTCCTCGGAACCACACTTTTCACTCATATTGAACTTGTGGGCCACTAGAATCTCTAGATCTTTTTTCAAAGTGTTGGCTATCCTATTCTCTTCCAACTTTGTTGGAACCCTGTTGTCTAAACAGCCCACATGAGTTGTTTAGGGTTTCTTCCCTGATGAAGGTCATGACTACCAATGTCAGATGGAGATTGAATTGACATCTTTTTGAGGATTAATCAGCAAATATTTATTAATAATAAGATTATAGATTTATTACTCTGATCATTTATGAATCATCAATCATGGATCATAAGATCAAAGACAGATCTAGAAATAAGGTTAGGGACTATCTAGTCTAAACTCCTCATTTTTTCTTTTTTTTGCAGGGCAATGAAGAGTAAGTGACTTGCCCAGGGTCACACAGCTAGTGAGCGTCAAGTGTCTGAGGCCAGATTTGAACTCAGGTCCTCCTGAATCCAGGGCCAGTGCTTTATCCATTGTGTCACCTAGCTGCCCCAGCCCCTCATTTTTCAGAAGAGGAATCAAACCCAGAGATGTTACATTAAGATATTAAATTAGGGGGGCAGCTAGGTGGTACAGTGGATAAAGCACCAGCCCTGGATTCAGGAGGACCTGAGTTCAAATCCTACATCAGACACTTGATACTAGCTGTGCAACCTCAGACAAGGCACTTAACCCTCATTGTTCCACAAAAAAAAAAAAAAGAAAAGAAAAGAAAAAAAAAAGATGTTAAGTTAAACAAAATCACCACTGGATTATGCTCATCCACATAGTGGAAATAAATTCTTCCCTAACTATTGTGAGGGATACATACCATGCAGCATCATGGCATAGTAAAAAGAATACTGAACTTTGCATAATGAAACCTGAGTTCAAGTCTCAGCTTTGGCACTTAGTATTTTATGTGTAACCAAGTCTCTGAAGCCCCAGTTTTTTCATCTGTAAAATGGGAATAAGAAACCTGGTGCTAGCTCCCTCTTTCTTTCGCTATTATCAAAAGAAAGCACTTTGTTTTAAATACGTTTGTTAAATGGGATTTGCTTTATTTTTATCTTCTTAGTAATAGAGCATGTGGAATGGACATTGGTCCTGTTAAGGTTGATAGCTATATTGCTTCCCCTGTTCTCAGGTTAGAGTCAGCTTCCTCCTGCATGTTCCTGTTGCTTTGTCCTTTTTTTTTTTTTTTTAAGTGAGGCAATTGGGGTTAAGTGACTTGCCCAGGGTCACACAGCTAGTAAGTGTCAAGTGTCTGAGGCCGGATTTGAACCCAGGTACTCCTGACTCCAGGGCCGGTGCTCTATCCACTGCGCCACTTAGCTGCCCCTGCTTTGTTCTTTGAAGGAGGTGGATCAGGGGTTCTCAGACCATAAGCTCAGACAGGTTTCACCAAATGAGAAAGATTCAGTTATGGGCCTGCTGGCACACTGCATGTCTTCTGATGACTAATCAGGCTATGTTTGGAAAGAACATTGGTGACCAAGGAGTGTTGATTGTTTGGTAGTAGCATCACAGATCTAAGTCTGGAGAAGACTTCAGAGTCCATCCGGTTCAAACCTGCTCCTTCCTCCCATTTTACAGATCAGGAAACTGAGGCCCAGGGAGATTAAGTGGTAGATAGTGATCATCAGAGTGGGGTTTTGCCTCCCTAGCCAGTCCTCTTTCTACTGTACAACCCTGGAGAGGTGGCTGGTTCAAGACCCAGTGAAAACATCAAACATTTAAAATGTCACCCCAGGAAGTATATGGCGGGTTGGTTGACCTAGGAGTCAAGAGTAGGATGTGGTAGAACTTTTGGTACTGAATTCCATTGTCTAGCTATGTGCCCTCTGGTGTCAGTTGGGCTGAAGGCTGGTGCTGACTTAGGTCTGTGGTCCTCTCTCTTTCTATAGCTGCTGACATCCGGTCAGAGGCAGCTGCTGCTGTGCGAGACCCTGACAGAGACGGTGTATGGGGACCGTGGGCAGCTCATCAAGTCCAAGGAGCGCAAGGTTTTCCTGCTCAATGACATGCTGGTGTGTGCCAACATTAACTTCAAGTAAGTGACCTGTTGGTTCCTCTCTGTTATGGCAGAGCCTTCTTTCCATCCATTAAAAAGGGGGAGGGGAGTGAGAGGAGGAGGACATTTAGAGTGGACCTGTCTTACCCTAGTCCATTCCCATGAGACCACCATTTAGACTCAAGGATTCTTTCTTCTTGGACTTAGGTTGGGGACAGCTAGGTGGCACAGTGAATAAAGTACCGGCCCTGGATTCAGGAGGACCTGAGTTGAAATCCAGCCTCACACACTTGACACTTAACTGGCTGTGTGACCCTGGGCAAGTCACTTAACCCTCATTGCCTCGCCAAAAAAAAAAAAAAAAGCTTTGGGGGTGATTGATCAGGTAGCTTCTCTGGTCAATAGTCCAAGGATGCTGCAGAATCCCAGAGTGGGCCTTGAGGGGACCATCTGGTGCCTGGCTTTGGGCAAGTGACTGTCACAACCATGGGGTAATAGAAAGAACTTCACTTTTAGTGTCAGAGGTACTGGATTTGAATTCCAGCTCTGCTACTGAACTGTCTGTGTGATATTGAGCAAGCCCTTTTACTCCTATGGGGCTCAGTTTCCTCTTCTGTAAAATGACTAGATGACCTCTAAGACCCTACCTAGTCTGACAATCTGTGTCCTAAGGGCCCTCCCAGCTCTGACATTCAGTGTTCTAAGGCCCTTCCAGCTCTGTCATTCTGTGTTCTTAAGGGTCCTCCCAGCTGTAACATCCTGTGTTCTAAGGCCCTTCTAGCTCTGTCATTCTATTGTTAAGGGCTAAAATTCTAGCTAGTCTGTCTAAAATATTTAATGAGTGGTCGCCAATAAATTATAAGCTTTAGCAAGAGTTAGACTTTTAAGCATTTATTAAGGAGAATAAGAATTTGGTAAAGAGAGAGAGAAAGGTCTAGATTCCTATCTATTAAAGGGAGAGCGCATTTCTAGCTCCCTTCTCCGCCAGAGTCCAGAGGAAAGAGCGTGAGACCGAGCGCCCGTCTCTTCCTTCCTCCTCCCACTAGTCCGCGTCACTTCCTGACTCCTGGTCTTGCCCTCAAAGACCTTCCCTTCATGGGCAGAACTCTTCTACAGTAAGTATCCAGCAGGTGGCGTTATTCCAATCGTTACAGTCCCCCCTGTTGTTCCTCAAGAAACAAAATGTTTCCTTGACGGAACAGTAAAAAGAATATAATAACTATTGCTAACTAATAATATGTGAACAACAATATAGAAAAGGAAGAGAGGAAAGTTTTGTCCAGAGGGGCGATTTTTTTTTCCTCATGAACCGACGCTTTGACATTAGTCTTGCAAAGGGAGGGCCTCTGCAGAGAATACATGTTACAGATGGTGTATATTATAACAGAAAGAGAAAAAAAAACCAACAAAAAGAACAAATCAAAACTGTTCATTTAAAGTCTCTGAAAGTCTTTTCTCAGATGTCCTCTAGGTGTAGTCGTGGAATGGAAGTCTTTTCAGGGGTTGATGTGTGGATGCTGGTAATCAGCCAGGAAAATTTCCTACAAAATTGAGCTTAACACAACTTTAAAACAGCTTTGTCAATAATCAAATCAAACAATGAAAGTTCTCAAAAACATGTCTAAGGGAATACAGAATCTTAGTTGTTACACATGAAACATATAATAAAACAAAAATTGAAACATTCTTTAAAATTATAATATTACTATAGTCCCCCCCCTTATGGAGGGTAATTGAGAAGACAATTGCTGCAATATTAATTATTAAAAATAATTTTTATCTGTTTCATCACTTTTTGCATCATCTGCCTAATTATCCTCATGCCATTATGAGAAATTTTAAAATCTAATATAATTGGTAACAGGTGTCAAGGCCAAATTCAACACTGTATTTATCATGACACCTGAGATAATTATGGGGGTTACCATAAAAGAACAGAGAAATGATGGGATATGAGCATTCCCACACTTGAGCAATATATACTGCCCATGCAGTATGCCAGGTCTAAAATAGGTGGATGGAATATATGTCCATGCCACCGAACATATTGGAGGAAACTGAGTCAGACTTAATCAGATGCATGGGATTGAGATGTCCATGGCATCAGGCATATAGGAGGGAGCATAGAAGCCAGGTGTAGGAGCGAGATGGGTGGGATGAATACTTCCAGCCATCTGTACAATATTGTGGGGAAAAATAAAATAAAATATTAAACCAAGAGAATCCAACCTCAACATTTGTCAAAAGCCGTTCCCTCGGCCATACCTTGACTTCATGCATGTCTCCCCTCATGTGACAGTTCAGTGTCTGCTCTTGCATGTATTCCTCTTGTGATTGGATGGCATCTTGGCCAACTGGCATCTGATAACTCAGAATAAAGGCAATTAATGTCTTAAATGATAAATTCCCATAATCCAAGTCTCATATGGATTTAAAATTGAGGATAAAAAATGATTGCAAAAAATGTGAATACATCTTGACTCAAAATATAATATATAATTATGCAACAATTTCAAATAATACCCTTTTTTTACTTAGTATACAATTACTTTTGTGAAAAATCAGAACATACTTAAATACAAGTTAAAGCACAACAGAATCTCAAAGAACTTTTTTTTTTGAAAAAAGAAAACTTTTACAAATGTTCCCCTCTTTTTTTTTTTTTTGGGAATATGCTTATCAAAAATAATACTTCTAGAATCAATTTACACTTGCCATGGCAACCAATTTGCCAGGGAAATGCTTTAAAGAGTTTGATCAAATAATCAGTTGAGAAAAAATAACAAAAACAAACAACTCAGAATATGGGAGCACAATACTCCTAGAATTAACATTGTATTATGAAATCAAAACCATGTTTCAAAATTAGATAGATGAATGAATAGAAGAAAATACACATGGAATAATAAGACAATGAAATTCAAACTAGGGAAATCTAAATGAATATGAACTTAATATTAATAAGAGTATTATAAAATATAAACTTGATCACATGACTATAAAAAGCTTTTACAAATATTCTCCTTGTTTTACAAACTAAGTATAAGACACAATCTCAAAAGCCTGAAAATCTCTATGAAAATAAACCCATACCATTAATTTCAAAATGTATATGTAATAGCATAGAAATCCTATGTAACCTCTGAACTGATACTATCACTCTGAATGAATTCAGAACACTTTTGATTCCGATATCTAAAATCCCCAATACTCATATCAATACCTTGCTGTTTACTTCTACATTTCTGTAAAATATATATACTTCCATGGCAAGAGAAGCGGAGTCTTGAACTATGGTGATGATTGTCATTCTTATTCAGCTTAAGTTTTTCTTCTTTAACCCCTCTATATTGTCTGTCAGTCTTTTCACCATACAAATGCTTTATAAGATTACTAATTAAAGACAAAAGCAGGTTAGCAAAATTATGAACAAAACGAGCATATCTGGAATTTAAAGGGTTTTCTAAGGTTGTCTCAGAAGCACAGCCAGGCTGGGGAAGGGCTGAGCCTGAAGCTGCAAATGCAGGTAGAAAAAGTTGAGCATGCGCACCAGATCTCTGGACTTCCCAGGCAGGGGAAGCTATGGGCTTGGCCATAGGAGGAGTAGAGGGTGGGGTCTGGAGAGGAGGGGAGGGACCAGAGCAATTTGAATCAGACTTGATTTTGAACTCAGGCCTGGATTCCTCTTCCCCCACTTTGCCTCCAGGTGCTAGGGGATTAAAAGCTTCTAGAGGGTGGGTCATTGCCTCCAGGCATGCAAAATTAAAGCAACAATTACTGTTAGAACTGGGAAAAGCTGCGGGAATCTTTTCAGGTTTCTCTGAAAAAGCATGGTTGGGAGAGGGAGAGATATTTCCTTGTGTGAGTAAGTTGCTGGCTCTTTTAACAAAAAGAAAAAGAAAAATAGAAAATCCACAAAAACAAAGCATTAACATGATCTTATCTCCCATTTGTCTGGTTAAACAGACTAAAATCAAAAATAGGATAATTAGGGAGTTTAAAAGGTCCATTCGAAAAAATTTAAAGGAAAACACAGCCAGTACACCAGTACTTAGCAGTTTAAAGGGTAGGGGAAATTTCTTACCCAAATGGAAGATCAGAAGTGAGGTTCAGCTTTCCTCTTCGTGGTCAGCCATCTGTTAAGGGCTAAAATTCTAGCTAGTCTGTCTAAAATATTTAATGAGTGGTCGCCAATAAATTATAAGCTTTAGCAAGAGTTAGACTTTTAAGCATTTATTAAGGAGAATAAGAATTTGGTAAAGAGAGAGAGAAAGGTCTAGATTCCTATCTATTAAAGGGAGAGCGCATTTCTAGCTCCCTTCTCCGCCAGAGTCCAGAGGAAAGAGCGTGAGACCGAGCGCCCGTCTCTTCCTTCCTCCTCCCACTAGTCCGCGTCACTTCCTGACTCCTGGTCTTGCCCTCAAAGACCTTCCCTTCATGGGCAGAACTCTTCTACAGTAAGTATCCAGCAGGTGGCGTTATTCCAATCGTTACACTATGTTCTAAGGGTCCTCCCAGCTGTAACATCCGGGGTTCTAAGGGCCCTTCCAGCTCTGATATGCTATCTTAAAGTCCCATCTGGCACCCTATAATCCTATGAAAAGATAGTTATTTGTTCTGCTTTTGACAACAGCCTCTTCCTTATTTCCCCTGCTTCAAGGCTATCTCTTCTTGATGCAGCAGATGCTCTTTCTTAGATCAAAACCAAATCTCTTATTTTATTTGATTGTGCACTTACTTGGCTTGAAAGGTTTTGTCTCTGGATGCCCACATTTATCAATGTACATTAATGGTGAGAAGGTTCCTAGTTTGCGGTTAGAAGCTCAAAGGAAAGTTCTGGGACCAGAATAGACTTGTCTGATTTAGAGCCCAAAGAGGCTCAGATAGTCCCTTACCCTCCTTTCAGAGAGGAGGAGCCTGAGGCCCAGAGAGGCTTTGAGTTCCTTCTGGTCACCAAGATTCTAAATCGTGGAGCCGGGATTTGAACCCTGCCCCTCTGACTACAAATGCACTGCGCCCTCCATTGCACCATGCCATTCCCCCTCTCCTTTTGTCATCAGCAATGTTTTTGTTGCAGCCTTGCTTTCCCACTCTTTTTTTTTTTTTAGTGAGGCAATTAGGGTTAAGTGACTTGCCCAGGGTCACACAGCTAGTAAGTGTTAAGTGTCTGAGGCCGGATTTGAACTCAGGTCCTCCTGACTCCATGGCTGGTGCTCTATCCACTGCGCCACGTAGCTGCCCCACTTTCCCACTCTTAAAACACAGAGAATTCAAAACCTCTTCCAAGTCATGTGCAATAAGAGGTCATTTCAGCATCTAAGGGGTTAAATCATGCCACAGGGCTTTGGGTTTTGTGGTTTTGCATTGCCTGTGCCCTCACTCCCAATGAATATTCATTTCTCATTCATTTGTTCAGTCAACTCAATAAGGGGTCCCAAGCACAGTCCGAGAGAGGTAGGGAAGGAGGGGGAAGAGTTGGCTTGGCAATATCATAGATTTGGGTAATAAAATGTAAGCCCCTTGAAGGCAGGGCCTGGTTTTTGTTTCTGTTTTTGTACCCTCCAGGACTTTTAGTGGGCACTTAATGAAGGTCTGTTTAATAGATGAATAAATAAGTAGGTCACTGTAGAAGTATGGGAAGATCATTCCCAGTTAAGGCAAAATGTGATTCAATGGAGAGAGCTGGACCAGGATTCAGGAAAACTTGAGATCATTTTTTTGGGGAGGGGGGCGGATCAATGAGGGTTAAGTGACTTGCCCAAGGTCACACAGCTAGTAAGTGTCAAGTGTCTGAGGTTGTATTTGAATTCAGGTCCTCCTGAATCCAGGGCTGGTGCTTTATCCACTGTGCCACCTAGAAGCCCCTTGAGATCATTCTTCCCCCAGCAACTTATTAGGTGTGTGACCCTGGGCAAGTCATTTCACCTAATGTCTACAGGGAGCTTAGCACTGTGTTGGCACATCATTCCCTTCCCTTTGTTTCCCTGTCTGCCTCAGTTTTCACATCTGGAAAATGGGGATAAAAACAGCACCTACCTCCTGATTCATTAATATAAAATGAGGTAATATTTATAAAGGTCTTCACAGATCTTAAAGTGCTGTATAAATCCTAGCTGCTAATCATTGTTATTTTTATTCTTCTTCCCTTATCTATTCATTCAAGAGACTTATTAAGGGCTTTCTCAATGTGTAGCTGGAAGAGACACAGGGATAGATAGGATCAAGTCCCTGCCCTCACAGAGCTAACAGTTTCATAGGGGAGGAAAATCCCACCGTAGATGTAATCCTCAATAGTAATTGATTGGTATATTTGAAGTTCAGAATGAAGTCGTATAAGAGGTATGAAGGGAAAGGCTAATTCTGATGAGAAACAAGACTGGGCTATTTTTCTACCCACCCTCCACCAGGGCCCACCCTTAGTATCCTGCCCGGAGCAGGTCTTAGCTGACACTAGAAATTGATACTCATAATGACCTTCCATCCTTCTTGTCTTTCTCAGGCCTGTCAACCACAGGTAGGTGGGACTGGGGCCTTGGAGCTGCAAGCAGGGGATTTTTGTGTGGTTCTGGGGCTGGGGGCATGGGGCTGGGCTTGCCCGGTGCTTCTGACTTAGTTTGATCTTGGTGTGGGGGCTGCCAGTTGGGGCTGCATGATTTGTGGCTGAGCTGCTGAAAGGGGGATGGGAGACAGGAGTGGAGTGAACAAGTGTGACCCTCCCTTTCCTTTCCACAGGGGACAGCTGGAGATCAGCAGCCTGGTCCCCCTGGGCCCTAAATACGTGGTGAAATGGAACACAGCCCTGCCCCAGGTACAAGTGGTGGAAGTGGGCCAGGAGGGCGGCACCTATGACAAGGACAACGTTGTGATTCAGAATGCTGGCGCCAAGAAGTCTACTCCGGCTAGCCAGTCCCACAGTGAGTGTCTTTGCCTTCTCCCCTCCCCCTTTCCATCCCCAACCTAACTCCTAGGTATCGCTCTGCAGTGTGTGATGCAGAGGAAAGGGGACCAGACAGGAATGCAAGGGGCACGGCCAGCAGGCCTGGCTCTGCCACTTAGCACAAATCATTCCTCTTTGGGCTCTTGTTCTGGGAGGGGGAGAGCCCATTGCCAAATCCAGTCTTCAGCCGCTTTGATCTTCCTTGACTTTTAACCTCCTTTTCCTTTTGTAAACCTGTTTTCCTCCTGCTTTTGCTCAGTTCCCTTTGCTTGTACCATCAGCCATCTGACCCCACAGTCCCTGTGTAGGTGTCCCCAAGAGACTCTCCTGGGGCCTATGCTCTTTATCAACTCCTTTGTGCTCAGGTATCATCTCTGTGTATTAATTCCCAAATATCTCTCTAGTTTTTTTAATAAAAAAAATTTAATTTTCATGCGGGGCAATGAGGGTTAAGTGACTTGCCCAGGGTCACACAGCTAGTAAGTGTCAAGTGTCTGAGGTCAGATTTGAACTCAGGTCCTCCTGAATCCAAATCTCTTCTCTTCTCTTCTCTTCCTTTGTGTCATTCATCTCTTTCCTTTCCCTTTTCTGTCTCCCTTTTAAAAAATATATATGTATGTGTACGTATATGTCTATACATATATCTACAATTTATATATAATTTATATATAGTATATATAACACACGCACGCACGCACGCATGCACACACACACACACACACACACACACACACACACACACATAGTATATAAATAAAATCTCCAACCAAATCCTTGCTGAATTCAAGTTTCACATCTGCTTACTAGACCTTTCACCTGAATGTTCTAACAGCATCTCAGCCTCAGGCTAGGCCCCCAGACTGAGCTCATCATCCTTCCCTTTAAACCTGCTTCCCTTCTAAATTTCTCAGTGTCAAAGCTGACCCTACCTTCCCATTTTTCTAGCCTTGTAACCTCAGAGTCATCTTGGGTTTTTCCCTCTTACCCAGCCCTGTATCACATCAGTTATAATGCCTTTTCTTTTAGATAGTATTTTATTTTTTCCAGTTACATGTAAAGATAGTTTTTAACATTAATTTTTTTGGGGGGCAGGGAACTGAGGGTTAAGTGACTTGCCCAGGGTCACACAGGTAGTATTAAGTTTTTGAGGTTGGATTTGAACTCAGGTCCTCCTGAATCCAGGGCTGGTGCTTTATCTACTGTACCACTTAGCTGCCCCCCATTATAACACTTTTTGGGGGGGTGTCAATAAGGGTTGTGACTTGCCCAGGGTCACACAGCTAGTAAGTGTTAAGTGTTTGAGGCTGGATTTGAACTCAGGTCCTCCTGAATCCAGGGCTGGTGCTTTATCTACTGTACCACTTAGCTGCCCCCCCATTATAACACTTTTTTGGGGGGGTGTCAATAAGGGTTGTGACTTGCCCAGGGTCACACAGCTAGTAAGTGTTAAGTGTTTGAGGCTGGATTTGAACTCAGGTCCTCCTGAATCCAGGGCTGGTGCTTTATCTACTGTACCACTTAGCTGCCCCCCATTATAACACTTTTTTGGGGGGGTGTCAATAAGGGTTGTGACTTGCCCAGGGTCACACAGCTAGTAAGTGTTAAGTGTTTGAGGCTGGATTTGAACTCAGGTCCTCCTGAATCCAGGGCTAGTGTTCTATCCACTGTACCACCTAGCTGCCCCTCCCCCCCACATTAATTTTTTTGTGTTTTTTTAATTTTTAAAAATTAAAAAAAATTTAATTACAATATTTTTTATTTTATTTTATTTTATTTTTTTACGGGGCAATGGGGGTTAAGTGACTTGCCCAGGGTCACACAGCTAGTAAGTGTCAAGTGTCTGAGGTCGGATTTGAACTCAGGTTCTCCTGAATCCAGGGCTGGTGCTTTATCCACTGTACCACCTAGCTGCACCCCCCCCCCTGCCTCGCCCCCCACATTCATTTTTTTTTTTTTTTTGCGGGGCAGTGGGGGTTAAGTGACTTGCCCAGGGTCACAAAGCTAGTAAGTGTCAAGTGTCTGAGGCTGGATTTGAACTCAGGTCCTCCTGAATCCAGGGCCGGTGCTTTATCCATTGCGCCACCTAGCCACTCCCCGCCCCCACATTCATTTTTAAAGAAAATTTTAAGTTCCAAATTTTTTCTCTCTTTCCCCTCTTTCTCCTTCTTGAGAAAGTAAGCAACATATATGCAATCATATCATGTCTTTTTAAAACAATTCAAATTTTAAAAAATAAGCAAACTTTCATTCTCATTTGTTCTTATTGTTCAGTCATTTAATTGTGTTTGACTCTTTGTGACCTCATTTGGGGTTTTCTTGGCAAAAACACTGGAATAGTTTGCCATTTCCTTTTCCAGCTCATTTTACAGATGAGGAAACTGAGGCAAACAGGACTAAGTGACTTGCCCAGGATGACACAGCTAGTAAGTGTCTGAGGCGGGATTTGAACTCAGATCTTCCTGCCTCCAGGCCCAGGGCTCTATCTACTGGACCACTCGGTTGCCCCTCATTTTCATGGACTTCTCAATTGAAAAAAGAAAAAGAAAAACCAGTTTGGTAACAGACCTGCACAGTCAAGAAAACAATTTCCACATTGGTCATGTGCGAACACATCTATTTCCTTCTGCATTGTAAGCCCATCATGTCTCTGTCCTGAGTCCATTTAGGAGGTGGGTAGCTGTGTCCTCATTGGTCATTCTATGGATCTGAATTCTTGCATCTTTCACAGCTGTTTGTCTTTTCGGCATTTGTTGTCTTTACAGAATGGTTTCCTTATTGTTTCCCTTTCCGCTGCATCCATTCACACCCACGCCTTGTTGATTCTGCCTGAATCTCTTGAATCTGTCCCATTTTTTGCTGTGCATTGTTATAATACTCCCTAATTGGTCTCCTTGCTTCCTTTCTCTCCCCTCTCCAGTCCATGCTCTGGAACTGCCAAATTAATTCTTCTAAGTCGTTAATTTGACCATGTCACTCTCCTCCAAAGCTCCGAGCTGTTTCCTTTTGCCCATGGGATTAAACAGAGCCCTCCCAGGCTCTCCCTCTGCACATTGACTTCAAGCTAAGCCCACAGACTTATTTTATAGTGCTGCCCATTTATGCATCCTACCTTCTGGCCAGACTGGGCAGCCGGCTGTCCCTGAGCTCAGCATTCCCTCTCCTGGGCCAGTGCGTTCGTACAAACCTTTCCCCTGGGATGTGGTCTCTCTGGGAACCCTTAGCTCCCTTCAGGGCTTAGCGCAGGGGGTCACCTCCTCCGTAAAGCCTTTCCCATGCTCTCAGCCATTGGTATTCTCTTCTTCCTCTGGTGACCTTGTATTTATACTTACCTGTATACATGTTGTATCCTTCCCACTCCTGGCCCCTTAGAATAGGAGCTCTATGAGGACAGAAACTCCTTTAATTTTGCTTTTAATCCTCAGTGAGGAGCATAGACTGAGCCTGGCACATAGTAGGTGCTTACTATGTATTTATTGAATTGATTATTTCTTCTTATTTTTTTTAAAAGGAGAATGCTAGAGAGAAGTATTTGTTTTTTGTTTTTTGTTTTATTTTTGGGGCAATGAAGGTTTAGTGACTTGTCCAGGGTCACACAGCTAGTAAGTGTCAAGTGTCTAAGGTCAGATTTGAACTCAGGTCCTCCTGAATCCAGGGCTGATACTTTATCCACTGTGCCACCTAGCTGCCCCTTTTTAAATTGATTCTAATGCTTGCAGTCGCTTCTCCTGGGGTTCTGGCAAATGACCATGTTCTGTTGGCTGTCAAATGCTTCAAGAATGTGAGTTATTGTTATTTTTACTGTCTGGCTGGAGGCCAGCTCTCTATCTACCACCCTATGTTGCTTCTCGTTCAGCCGGGCTGGTCAGTGGGTAGACCTCTGCACGTGGAGTCAGGAAGACCTGAGTTTGAATCCTACTTCACACACTAGCCTTGTGGCCCTAGGCAAGTGAAACATTTCTTTTTTTGTTTTTGTTTTTTTGTTTTTTGCAGGGCAATGAGGGTGAAGTGACTTGCCCAGGGTCACAAAGCTTGTGTCAAGTGTCTGAGGTCGGATTTGAACTCAGGTCCTCCTGAATCCAGGGCCGGTGCTCTATCCGCTGTGCCACCCAGCTGCCCCAAGTGAAACATTTTTAATAGCTCAAATTAGCTTTCTGGCTATCTGTAGGCTTTTAGCTGCCTATCTATAGGCTATTAGCTGCCTAAGCCAGTCTGTAAGGGCCATTTGCCCTTTCCCCAACTGCTTCTCCCAGACTGATAAGAAACAAGCTTCTTTTTAATTTAACACAAAACAGGGTTTATTGAGGTGAATAAACTTAGAGATAAGTGTAGAAACAAGGACAAAGAAAAGAAATATATGACCTGACTGCTTAAATTTCTCCCTGCCCCTGTGAAATCTCCTCCTGCATCTCTTGCCTGTGGGTGTGGCTGGCCGCTCTGCTGCTGCAGCCACGCCTTACTCTACTCTCTCCTTCAGTCCTCTAGCTCACTGCTTGCACTTCCTCTCCTCCTCCATCTCTCAGTCATGCCCCCCTTTCTCCATAGCATCTCCCTGCAGTCTCCTTTCTCAGTCCTCCCTCTCACTGTCTCTCTTCTCTCTCAGTTTTCCCTTTTCAACTGCTGCTCTTTCCTCCTCTGCTCCCCTCTTTCACTGTCAGCTGTGCCCGCTCTCCGTAGCATCCCTGCGTCTCCTTTCTCTCTAGCTGTCCTCCTTTTCACTATCAGCCCCCCTTTCTTCACTACTTCCTCCCTTTCACTCCCTGTAAACGCCTTCTTCTTTTCTCATCAGCAGCCTCTTTCCTTCTTAGCTCCCCTGCAACTGCCACTCCTCCCTTCTCCACTCCCCTGCACTTCTCCTACTGACCAACCCTTTGTTTGTGTCTCCTACCCCCCAGGCTATATAAATCCTTATCTCAGTAGCCCCCATGAACCACTGGCTGGAGGGAGCTGGTGCATGGGTTTTTTTGTGCCTATCCCCACTGAGTGGGGCATGGGTGCCTGAGGCTTCTGTGCCTGGGGAGGTTTCGGGGAGAGCAGTTGTGCTGGGGGAGGGGCAGCCCATTTGGGGCACCCGAGGCTAATTTTAGTTGCTTACAGAAGTCACTGCATTGCTCTCAGCCTCAGTTTTCTCATCTGTAAAATGGGAGTGATAATAGTACCCACTTCACAAAGTTGTCTGAGAATCAAATGAAATACTGTGTGTAAAGGGCTTTGCAAGCTTTTGTGTTATGTCAGTTTATTATTATCTGTAGAGTTGTGAGCAGCTGTCATTAATATGATCATTTTTATTATTATCCTCACAGTCACCCTGTGAGAACAATAAATGGCTGAATGAGTCTCAGTAAATACTCAGCTCACTGGCCCTGGTGATTTTTCTTTTTGAGGGAGGAGGGGAGAAGGAGACAAAATATAATCATATAATCCCCCTTGTAGAGTGATGAGAGAGGCTGTGATGGGGTAGTGGATATCGAGCTGGCCCCAGAGTTGGGGACATTCCAGGTTCAAGTCCTCCCCCTGACACCTGTGTGACCCTGGGCAAGTCCCTTAACCTCTCCTGGGAAACTCTGAGATGAGAAGTTGAAGAGCATGTGGGAGCCTGCATTGGTGGAAGGAGTTATTTTTTACTGGGAGTTCCTTCTACCAGTGCCTGGTTTAAAAAGCAAAACACCTTTCCCCCCAGTAGAATCATTAAGCCCTGGAATGCGATTCTCTATATGGAAACATTCTCTCCTTTGACCCTAATAGCAACCCCCTTTGAGCAAGGCAGGGCAAGAATAATCCCCATTTTACAGAAGAGGAAACCGAGGCCCAGAGAAGGAAAATGTTTTACTTAAAGTCACCTAATTCATGACAGACACAGGATTCCGAAGCCTCTTTCCAAGGCCTTTTCTGCTTCTCTGAGGTGGCCAGAACATCTGTATGACCTGGCCTGTTTCCAGCAGGCTACTTTGGGCCCCACTCAGCATAGGGCTCTCAGATGGCAAAGACGGGAGCTATCTCTCTTTCTAGTGAGGGTCCCGGGGGTCTGTGGTGGGATGCTCACTCCAGTTCCACACCATCTTCAGGGCGAAGAGGGTACCCAGTTTTGCCTCCTTGCTCCAGCCAGCTGTGGGACCTTTCTGATGGGAGAGAGGCTAGGCCTGGGTGGGAAAGGCAGTTGGTGGGGTGTTGCCTCTCTCTGTGGGACCCGGGCAGAAGCATTCTGAAGTTTGGAGGGAGTGCTTGTACCATGTGCATTCTCTGTGGAGGCAGCCTGGGATGGGCATGTGACCAGATGGGCGGGCCCCTTTGGGGAATTCTTTCTCTCCCTGGCCCCCTTTCTAATTAATAGAGCAACTGAATCCATGGAGTGGAACGTGCCTGGGCTCTTTTTTGAGCTTCACTCTTCAAAGCAGCTGCTCCTGAGGGTCTCCTCCTCCTCCCTCCCTCCCTCCCTCCCCCTTCCCCTTCTTCCCTCCTTTTCTCCTTCCCCGTTATCAGATGCCTCCCTTCAAAGAAGCAGCCTGGCTCATGGCTCTTCCTACCCACTTTGGTGCTGCTAATTAGAGACCCCCTCTTATCAGTAACCCATCTCCCTGAACTTCTACTCCATACATAGAGGACCCCCCTCCCCCATACCCTGGAATCACTCCAGAAGCAGCCAGTGGAGTAAGCTGGATGATGGAGATGATGATGGTTATCCTTCATATTTGGAGAGACAGTGAAGCCTAATGCAAGACCTACTGACAAGTCCTATCTGTGACACACATTGGCTGTGTGACCTTGAATGAAAGTCTGTCCGTGCCTCAGTCAAGTCTCTAAGACTTTAAACTCTGGAGGAACAGCTGATCTGCATTGGTGGGGGTTCTTTTCATACTGGGACCAAATTACATAAATATAATACAATTATATCCATATGTTTGTAATCTCTTCCATGTGTTCAGTATGTCATCCTTTCACAACTATTACTTCATTGAATCTTTCCAATTATAAGGTATTAGATTTATATCTAGTTGCTGTTGTTCTGTTGTTTTAAGTCATGTCTGCCTCTACCCTATTTGGGGTTTTCTTGGCAAAAATAACAGAGTGGTTGGCCATTTCCTTCTCCAGCTCGTTTGATAGATGAGGAAATTGAGGCAAACAGGATAAAATGACTTGTCCAGGGTCACACAACTAGGAAGTGTCTGAGGCTGGATTTGAACTCGGGTCTTTCTGACTCTAGGTCTGGTGCTTTATCCACTGTGTCACTGCGCTGCCCTAGAAGGGAGCATCTAGTCCAGTGCCATCATTATATAGAAAAGGAAACTGAAGCACAGGGAAGTTGTCACTTGCCCAGAGGTCATACAAGTGCTATGTGTCAGAGGTAGGGTTTGAACCCAGACCCCCAAGGACTGATATACTCTTTTCACTATATCACAATGACTCTTTCAGGGAGGCAGGACAGGGAAGCAAGCACTGGATTTGGACTCCAGAGACCTGGATTTGAATCCTGGCTCTGTAACTTATGACCCGTTCGAGCATGGACAAGTCAATTTCTATATCTGGGTCTCAGTTTTGTAATCTGCAAAATGAGCAGATTGGGCTGGATTACCTCCAAGATCAGCTCCACCTTCAGTCTATGATTTATGATTCCCATTTTGCAGATCACTTTACAGAGGAGGAAGCTTGGATGAAAGAGAAGTAATGACACCGTATCATACCTCTGGGCGCATATGTCATAGTAGTGGCAGAGGCACCATTGGGACAATGTGCTCTTGGCTCCCAGGGCAGGGATAATAATCTGTGGTCTAGCAAATCCAATGGCTTCCACAGACTGCCTCCAATCTTAGGGGCAGCCCCTACAAATCCTTCTTTTGCTCATTTTGCCCCTCACCCAAAGCCACATTAGTAGATGCCTGGTCAAATCGTGTAGACACACTTTGGGCTGTCCACTGTCCAGCTGTTGTTCAGCAGGTTGTTCATCCGGGTTCATTTGGGCTTCCATCCATGCAAGATGAATGAGTGAATTATTTTACCTTTTTCTTCCCTCTTAATCCTGGCTCTTGCCTGAGTTATCTGTCTTCTCTTTCCCAGACAAGGTGTACCTCGGCCCCCCTCGCCTCTTCCAGGAGCTGCAGGATTTGCAGAAAGACTTGGCTGTGGTTGAGCAGATCACCCTGCTTATCAGCACCCTCCATGGCACCTATCAGGTACTGAGCACCTCAGGCTAAGTTCCAGGGTCCTGACCATCAGACAAATCAGCAAAAGTATCTGTTCTCCTTTCTCAGTAATGGGTTGAGATTCAGTGGGAGCTAATGGTGATAATGGCTTAGAGATTATGCATCCATTCTCTTGGAGGTATCCTGGGGTTGTCTGTAGTGATGGTGGTGTCAGCCAACCTCTTACCCACCTGGAAATATGATGTGAAACTTCCAGAGTAGGACAAGACATTGAGTGTGGCCAGATATCACAAACTCCTTGGAAAAATGATCATTGTTTTATGTGGTCCATTCTTGGTACATTGGTCTGGCTGGACAGTAACCATCATCATCATTGTTGTCGTCCCATTTCTATAGAACTTTACCTGTATTATCTCATTGATTCTCCTGTCTGGTACTCTCTAATTAGTGTCATTTTACAAACGAGGAAACTGGACTAAAAAGACTAGCCACCGTTAATATTTGAGTAAATAGAGTCATCTCAGGTTTCCCTTACCAAAAGTACCCCCTCGCTGTCAGGAAGTCGGTCATTCTGTCAGTAAGCATTTATTAAGCCATACTGAGTGTCAAACATAGTGCTGGTGAGGCTAAGAAAAGCAAAAACAATCTCTTCCCTCAAGGAGCTCACATTTTAATGGGGGTGACAGCATACAAAGTAGGTGCATATCCACATTATAAATGGAAGGTAGTCTCAGAGTGAAGAGAGTTGGCAGTGTTTCATCAACAGTGCTTTTAGAACTGGGCCAATTACAAAATCCCTTTTTGGCTTGGAGGAAATTTAACTTGGGCTCAGGAGACTTGGCTTCCTTTCATTCTCTCCCAACCAGAATTCCTTAACTTGACCTCCTCTATAACATCAGAGTTTACTTGATCTATATATTAAAGTCATGGGTCAGGGGTTATATCCCAGTGCAATGTTGTTCTGCTGATAGTAGAAACTCCTGTGATTCCCTTCCTTCCCACCTCCCTCCACAATGGGAGGAGTCAAGGGTCAGATGAGACCACAGTTAGTTTTAGAAAAGCAGACAGGTTTGGCAGTGACCTAGTCAACCGCCACTATGTACCTTTCAACACTCTTTATTTTCCTTCCCTAACTCACAGAATTTGAACATGACAGTGGCTCAAGATTGGTGCCTTGCCCTACAAAGGCTGATGCGGGTGAAGGAAGAGGAAATCCACTCTGCTAATAAGTGTCGTCTCCGTCTCCTGCTCCCTGGAAAGCCAGACAAGTGAGTAAAGGGTTTAAGAGGGAAAGTGGTTTTCAGTTCAGTTCCATTTTAGGCAACGTTTATTATTAATTTGGTTTTTATTATTTATTATTAATTGGTTTTTTTTTTTTGGTGAGGCGATTGGGGTTAAATGACTTGCCCAGGGTCACACAGTTAGTAAGTGTCAAGTGTCTGAGGCCGGATTTGAACTCAGGTCCTCCTGACTCCAGGGCCGGTGCTTTATCCACTGTACCACCTAGCTGCCCCTTTTTTTGGTTTTGTTTTTGTTTTTTTTGGATAAGCACCTACTTTGTCCAAGGCATTGTGCTAGGTGCTGGAGGCACAGAGGCAAAAATAAAAGTGTCTGAGGAGCTTACTACATTCGACTGGGGAAACAGCATGTGCTTGGCCATACCTACAGGGCATCTAGCAAATATTTATACAAGGTATATTCCAATACACACAAAGTAAACACCTAGAAATTAAACATTTATCCATAGATCAGCTCTGGCTTTTGCCTTGGAGCTGAGAGACAATGGACATGGTACATCTGGCTGGACTCTCCCTTGGGGTAGTAGCCTGAGGGGCTTCCAGGAATGGAGAAAACATGAACTGGGAAGAGGGAAGGAGGCACTTGGGAGCCATCCTCTTCTCTGTATCATCCTGGAGGAAAATAGCTCACATTTCTAGAGTGCTCTTAAGCTTTCCTCATAACCACCTCTGATGTAGGAAGTTATAAATACAATTAGCCCCATTTTCTTTTTAAAAAACTGGATCCAACAATCATCAATAAACACGAACATTTTGATACATGAAGATGATTGAACTATTATAATTTATATTTTCATATTTCCCATTTAATGTGAAGTTCCAACATTGCTCGTGCTTGTCTGTGTCCTCTTTTGAACTTTCTTCTCTCTTTTGTTCATTTTTATTGAGTTGTAGATGCTCTTTTTCCTTTATTGAAGTATTTGTGTCACCATTACCCCAAATCGCCACTCCCCCAATACAAATGATACCCTTCCTTTGTAGCATCTAAGTTTAGTCATGGAAAACAAATTCATCCATTGTCTGTGTCTGAAGAGTCTCATTCTAGCCCATCGCTTTGTTGCCATTGATTGGGGAAATAGCTAAAGAAGTTGTGAAACGTGAATGCAATATAAATACCACTACACAGTAAGATATTATGAAAATGGGGAATATGGAAAAGTATAGGAAGACTTATGTGAACTGATCCAAGCTTCAGTGTGAAACACACTTCCATCTTTTAGTCATGCTGGGTCACTGTGCTGGTCAATCACTTTCACAGTCGGCTTGCTTTGTGTTGTAGTCATCATTGTGTCAGTTGTTCTCCTGGTTCTGATTACTTCACTTTGCATCGGTTCATACAAGTCCTCCCTATATATCTAAATCCCTCCCTTTTGTCCTTTCTTATGGTGCAATAAAATTCTGTTACATTCATATGGTTCAGCTTTTCCTTAATTGATGGGCACCCATGTGAATTCCAGTTTTTGCTCCAATAAAAAGTGCTGCTATAAGTAGTTTTATACCTGTGGATCTTTTCCCTCTTTCTTTGATCTTTCTGGGGTATGGAATCAGCTCCATTTTTCATGTGACAAAACTGAGCCTCAGAGATAATAACTAACCAGTTTGCCCAGGGTCATAGAGCTACTGAGTATCAAACTGAGAATTAAACTTATTTTCTGTGGTTCAGTGGTTTCCACTACACTGTAAAACTCCTCTTTCCTTAAGATTTATATTCCTATCTTTCATTTCAGAAATAGTTTTATTGATATCTTTGGGTTTTAGATCATCACATTTCCCAGTCTATCCCCTCTCTCCAAGATAATCACCATTTATATCAATGAGAATTCAAGTCAGCAAAGCTGACTTATATGTAGAATTCTACAGCTACAGCCTCTGCAAAGAAGGAAAGAAGATGCATTCTCATAGCTCTTCTTTGGGACCAAGCCTGTTCATTTTGATTTCACAGGCTTCAATTTTGGTGGTTTTGTTGTTGTTCTTTCCATTTACTTGTTATGGTCCTGATTTATGTTGTTTTCCGATTTTATTTCACTTGTATCAGTTCATTTAAATCTTCTTATGCTTTTCCGTATTCCTGATTTTCATAATCTTTTACTGTGCAATAATATTTATATTACATTCATGTTCTAAAACTTGTTTAGCCATTTCCCCAGTCAGTGGGCATCTGTCTTGTTTTCAAGTCCTTTCCTACTACAAAAAGTGCTTCTATAAATACTCTTGTACATATAGAGCATTTCTTTTTTTTTGGTTTTTTTTTTGTTTTTTTTAGTGAGGCAATTGGGGTTAAGTGACTTACCCAGGGTCACACAGCTAGTAAGTGTTAAGTGTCTGAGGTCAGATTTGAACTCAGGTACTCCTGACTCCAGGGCCGGTGCTCTATCCATTGCGCCATCTAGCTGCCCCTAGAGCATTTCTTTTGAGCAATGATTTCTTTGGGGCATATTGGCTAGCAGTACAATCTCTCAGGCTCAAAGGGTATAGATATTTTACCCATTTTCTTAGCTTAATTCCATATGCCTTCCAGCGTGGTTGGAACAATTCCCACACACACCAGTGCCATGCCTGTCTTTCCACAATCCTTCCAACATTGACCATTCTTATTTTTTGTCACTTTTGCCAGCTTTCTGGATGAGAGGTGAAACCTCAGGACCATTTCTATTTGAATTTCTCTCACTATAGTGATTCAGAGCCATTTTTCATATAGTTGCTAATAGTTTATAATTCTTTTTTTTTTGATGGTCCTATTTGTTTATATCCTATGTCCACTCATCCGTTGGATGTTATGTTGACTTTCAATGAAGTGGGTACACGTGTTCTGCTGGTGTCTTTTAAAAGTCAGTCCTGGGGCAGCTAGATGGCACAGTGGATAGAGCACTGGCCCTGGATTCAGGAGGACCTGAGTTCAAATCCGGCCTCAGACACTTAACACTTACTAGCTGTGTGACCCTGGGTAAGTCACTTAACCCCAATTGCCTCACTTAAAAAAAAAAAAGTCAGTCCTGCAGAAGGAGGTACCTCACAGCTTAGGTCCTTATTAATAGGTATTAAGTGATTAATTAGAAACAAGGGGCCAAAGGCCAAGCATAGCCCATGCCCATGACGTATATAGGATTGGAAATCAAGGGACCCAGGTTCAAGTTCTTCCATTACCTGGAGGAATGATGTGAGGCAACTTACCCAGCATGGTGCCGTGTGGATAAAATGCTAAACTTAGGAAGAGCTGAGTTCAACTTCAGCCTCTGACATTCTTAGTCATTGCTTAAAGTCAGTTTCCTCATCTGCCAAATGTGAGGTAATGAAACCTGTAGTGTTTTCCTCTTGCAGGGAGGTTCCGATGGCATGATAGATGTAAAAACACTTTGCCAACACGAAAGAGTTCTATAAATATACATTATTATTCCTATTTGTTTCCTGTACTTCTTTGTACAAAGTACCTTCAGTATTTTTCCTTTTTGGAGAGGGTGAATGTAGATCCCTGATTGCATGAGTTTGAAGAATTCCCAGTGTGGAATCTCCCTCCACTGAGAAAGAATGATAACTCATCTCTTACTATCTTAGAAGGGGGAGATGCGAGTAATGTATCATTTTTTTGAGCCCTGTGGGGCAATGAGAGGTTTAGTGACTTACTCTTTTTTGTTGTTGTTGTTGTTGTTGTTTTTGTTTTTGATGAGGCATTGAGGGTTAAGTGACTTGCCCAGGGTCACACAGCTGGTAAGTGTCAAGTGTCTGAGGCCAGATTTGAACTCAGGTCCTCCTGAATCCAGGGCCGGTGCTTTATCCACTATGCCACCTAGCTGCCTTCTTGACTTACTCTTGGTCACACAGCTAATATGTTTCAGAGTCAGGACTTGACATTTAATTTTTCTGACTCCAAGACTAGTCCCCTTTTTATTGTACCATTTTTCCTATTGTCTTGTAAATAGTTGACATTTTAAAAATGCCTGTTGAAATGAGTTGAAGTTTTCTGGGTCTTAGTCTCCCCATGTCTTCAATGGGTTAATTTGATAGATGGAGAGCCTGAGGCCCAATCATTACCCTCCTTCACATTTTGAAAAGCTGCCTTATACCCAGGGGATCCAGTCTGTGACAAGAATAACACTCGTCTCACCTACTGGCCCATGCCATGTTTGGTTAGCCAGGCCTAGCTCTATCTTCAGAGAAGAGAGCCAGTGTCAAAGGCCAACGTGATCTCCCAAAAGGGAAGAGATCTCACTCAGTGCCTTGAAGGAAGAAAGGGACCTACTTATACCTTCCTCGTTTTCTCTCTCTCCCTGTCAGGTCTGGCCGGCCCATCAGCTTCATGGTGGTGTTTATCACGCCCAACCCCCTGAGCAAGATCTCCTGGGTGAACCGTCTACACTTGGCCAAAATTGGGCTCCGTAAGTAATCCAAGTGGGAACGAGACTCTAGGGAACAGGCTGGGCTGGGAGAAAATGGTGTAGGTTATCAAGAATGTTGGGCCAATCAAACGGTGAGGATTGAAGCACCTACCAGGTGCCACGCTGGCTATTCAAAGATGGTCCCTGCTCTCAAGAAGCTTAGATTCGGCTGTGTCCATTCATAGGAATATGCAAAAGAGATCCAAGGTAATTTTGTCTGTGTGTGTGTGTGTGTGTGTGTGTGTGTGTGTGTGTGTGTGTGTGTGTGTGTGGGGACACCAACAGCCAAGGGGATCAGGACAACTTTCATGTAGATGATGCCTGAACTGAATTTTGAAGCAAAACAAGAAATTCTGAGAGGTGGCGCTGAGGAGAATATGGTGGCTAGCCATTGCATAAGCTTGGATATTGCCTATTGTGGACATGGAATTTCAAGAAAGTCAGTTTGGCAGGGGATTGGTGGTCAGTGGTGGGAATTTTGGTCCGTGTAGTCACTTGGATGGTGAGATGATCCATCAGACAATCAGTGGATAAGCCCTTTACAGAAGGAATGGATTGTATTGGTCAGATTACTGTGCTCAGAAGTAAGGACAGAAAGTAAAGGTGGCTGAAAGATGGCAAGATGGCAAAGATGGTGAGGTGGATGGCTGGATGGGACATGCAAGGGAACTGGGTATTTATAAATAGCAAAGCTAGAACTTGAAGCCAGGTCTTATGACCCCAGATCCAGTGTTTTTTCCATTGGACCAGAATAGTCTCAGTGACAACACACTGGAAAAGGGCTGTAGAACATAGAATGTGAGAACGGGAAGGGACCTTAGAACAGAGAAGCATGCTGGAACTGGGAGAGAGACCTTCAAACACAGACTGTCATACTTTAAATGAACTGTGGAGACCATCCGTTCATCCCTTTTATTTTACAGAGTAGGAGATACTATTGGGTCTACCTTGTTTTGTTTACTTTTACATTTGTTGTTGATTTTGTTTGTTTTAATACCATTTTTTCCCCAAATAGATCCCTCTTTCCAGTTCTTCCCCAAGAGCCATTCTCTGTTTAAAAAAAAAAAAAGAAAAAAGAATAAGAATAGGGAAAGCAGAAGTTCAGAAAATTCACCATCACAGTGTGGGCAATATATATGTATATGCACATATGTGTATGCATACACACGTGTGCATATACACACATGAACATGTTTTGTTTGTTTTTGTTTTTTTTGGTGAGGCAATTGGGGTTAAGTGACTTGCCCAGGGTCACACAGCTAGTAAGTGTTAAGTGTCTGAGGCCAGATTTGAACTCAGGTACTCCTGACTCCAGGGCCAGTGCTCTATCCACTGCGCCACTTAGCTGCCCCACATATGAGCATGTTTATGTGTATGCATATGCATATGCATAATGTAATAAAAATACACGTGTGTGTATGTGTGTGTATATATGTACATATATATGTGCATGCATATATATAGTCCTGCACCCATAGTCCCTGACTTCTGCCAATAAGGGAGAAGATTACATTTTTCCATCTGTCTTTGGGGCTGTTCTTGGTCCTTATAATCATACGATGTTTCCTTTTCTTTTGTTGTTTGCTCTATTTAAACTTTTGTCACTGTAAATTGTTTTCCTGATCTTGTTCATTTACTCTGCATTGGTTCAAGTGTCTTCTCTGATTTCTTCATATTTATTGTTTCATACAGTGCAGTAATACCTCATTATGTTCATGTGCCACAGTTTGTTTCTCTAGTTATTTTCCCATCGAAGGCACAGCCACCTCCTTTGTTTCCAGTTGTGTTATCCCCCAAAGTGCTGCTATTCATATATTGGTGTATATGAGGCCTTGCTCATAGTCTTTAATCTCCTTGGGGTTCATGTGCTTGGCCTGCTTCTTCCAGTCCTGTCCCTGGGTGATTCTTCTGTTGGGCCCAGACCCTTGATGATGGGGAGGGGCTGCCTGACAAAGGGCAGGGCCGGACTTTGAGGTTTCTCCTCCTGGTGTGGGGGTTCCTGGGATGTTGAAAACATAGTGGCTTATCTCCCACAAAGCCAGGGTACCAGATCACTGGGCGGGGTGTCTATGGATTAGGTTCCTCCTGGGAAAGGGCACCTCAGGCAAGGCAGATACCCTCAGGCCCAGAGTCATATCACTGTTTGCCTTCTTTGGGAAGGAATCCCTCCCCCTTCTCCAAGCTGGTTCAGTTCTGCTTGCCCCAGGCCAGTACCCAGGCTCTGTTTGCATGCTAGCTTTAAAGAGTCCTTTAGGTTTTCCCCTGATAGGCTGGATGAAAGGGGGGCTTAGAGGCTGGTGACTGATGCGGGCCAACCCAGTCCCGGCTCCTTTCCATTTCCTCTGAAGATGCTTCACCGCCTTATCTTTATGCTGTTCTGCTGCAGCAAAAGTTTTAATGGAAGGAAATTCATTTGAAATCTTATTTGAATGCATGAGTCCCCCTGGGGCTGGAATAATTTGTTTCTTTTATTTTGTTAGTTTGTTTTTATCTGCAGTGCCTGGTTATAGGGGGAGGAGGGGGGGGGGTTGGGCTGGAATAATATAAACCTGTTAGAAATAAAACATGTTAAAGACATTTCTGAGGATAGGATTTTATTTCTTTTTATTTCTTTTCTTTTCTTTTTTTGTTGTTCTGTTCTTCATGCATGCATGCCCCCTATACCGACCGTGTGATGTGGTTAGAGTCTTAACAGACTCCTGAGTGAGAATGAGAGAAAGAAAGAACCAAGTTTAAGGAGAGAGGGAGCAACTTGGCCTAGTGGAGAGTGTTGGACATGGAGTCGGGAAGACCTGAGTTTGAATTCTGCCTCTGACACGTGCTGGCTGTGTGACTCTGGGCAAATCACCTAACCTCTCTGGGTTATAGTTTCTTCATCTTTAAAATGGTGTGTGTGTGTGTGTGTGTGTGTGTGTGTGTGTGTGTGATCCCTAAATCTATGATCCTTCTGAAAGAGGAAGTTAACTTGGGCACACTGTCTCTGTGGTGCCTCGGCTGTGCTGAGCTGCAAGGGACCTTAGAGGCCACATAGTCTAAAACCTTCATTTTACAGGTGAGGAAACTGAGGCCCAGAAAGAAGTGGCTAAGGTCACTCAGGTGGCAAGGGCTGGAATTTGAACCCAGGGTTGTCTCCAAATCCAGCATTCTGTCTGTCACACCAAGATGGGGTAGAGGATGAGGAAGGATGTGATGATCTCTGGAAATTCCCAAGGTGAAGGGAAAGGTATTTGGCTCCTGGGAGTCCCTGACCCCGAATAGCTTTGGCTCACAATCAGCTTGAATAGCCCACTCTGTGCCAGGCACCGTGCTAAGGGCTAGGGATGCAAAGACAGGAAAAAGACCTAACCTGTTTTAAAGATGAGACAACTGCATTCCCCTGAGGGAAAATGATTAGCCCAAGGTCTTCTGACGTCAAGACTCAAGTCTTGCTACTACATCACCAAACCCTCAATTGTTCCTCATTGCCTGCTGTGTAGAGTCAAACCCTTTATTTGGCCAGGTATGCGAGGTCCTCTGTGATCTGACACCAACTCGCTTTTCCAGCTTCAGCTTTTTCCTCTCCCCAAGTCCCATTGAAGCTGAGAAGCATCATGGTGATCCACAAAGGACTTGTTTGATCTTAGACGAATCGGGTCATTTCTCGGGGTCCTAGTTTACAGCTCTGTGTAATGAGGGGGTTGAAGCAGATGGTTTATAAAGTCCCTTATGGATTTACCATTCATTCTCCATTCTGTCCTAACTCTAATATTCTGTGTTCCAAGACCCTTTTCATCTCTAACATTCTATGTTCTAAGACCCCTTCTAACTCTGACATCCTGTGTTCTAAAACCCTTTCCAGCTCTATCATTCTGTGTTCTAAGACCCTTCCCAGCTCTAACATTCTATATTCTAAGAACTCTCCCAGCTCTAACATTCTATGTTCTAAGCACCCATCCAGTTCGGACATTCTATGTTCTAAGACCCCTCCCAGCTCTGACATTTTATAAGTTCTCTCTTCCAGCACTAACATTCTATGTTCTAAGTTCCTTTCCAGCTCTGATATTTTATGTTCTAAGATCCCTTCTAATTCTGAAATCTTCCATTTTAGAACCCTTCAAGTTCTATTCTCATTATTGTAACATCTATCCCCTTCTACTTCTGACATTCAGTGTTTTCAAGTCCCTTCTTGACCTTCCTCTGTTCTAATGTCATCCCCAGAGCCATCATTTTGTGTTCTAGGGCCGTCTTCTGATTGCTCTCCCTTGATATTGCCCA
Organism: Dromiciops gliroides; assembly: GCF_019393635.1. Classification (NCBI taxonomy): domain Eukaryota; kingdom Metazoa; phylum Chordata; class Mammalia; order Microbiotheria; family Microbiotheriidae; genus Dromiciops; species Dromiciops gliroides. The sequence goes on along the minus strand of NC_057863.1, from coordinate 617,062,699 downwards.
GTGTTCCCACTCCCATACCCTGAAATCTCAGGTGCAGAGGTAGGGATTAGTATGGTGTGTGTAGGACAATGAAGAGATTGGCCCAGTTGGTGTATCAGGAACATGCTGGAGAGGTGTAGGGACATAGGAAGAGGGTAACCTCAGTGGGATCACCATCTCGCCTTTAACAATCACCTTTGAGCAGGAAGGGGCAATGTCTCATGATGGTAACGGTCGAGAGGATTGAGGGGTGGGGAGCATTCTGAGGACTGGGGCAGAGCCAGAAAGCTAAGAGCCAAACCAACACAGGCCCATCTCCATTACTAGCCCTAAGCTTCAGACCGAGCCATTTTGTATGGGCATCAGTGCCAAATGGGCCCTGCTAAATATGGTTTGACACTAAATAAGTTCCCACTTAATGTCAATTGGAAATAACTGCTTTGCCATTCTAACTTGTTCATAATGTCAATTACCCAAGTGGGTTATCAAGGTTCTCTCGCAACAGCTTTTTAATTTGGTCTCAGCCTGTACGGTTTAGCGCTGGGAACAATGGCCCAGCAGATGGAGAGCCGTCGCTCACTTTCTTCTAACGGGAGAGATCAGAGGCAGGCAGAGGGAGCCATCTGGAGTGAGAAGGTCAGATCATTAAAAATAATAATAATAACACTAAATTTCAAGGGCTTGATAGGAGGTGGGTGAGTGGAGTTAGGAAGAGAAAGAGGAAAAAACACAGGGGAAAAGAGGTTTCTCAGTCTGTGGGAGTAAAGACTTAAGTCTGCGGAGGCACTTAGGCTGTGTTTGGAAAAAGGACCCTGGAATGTCCTTTGCCCAGGCTTCCCCCCCCCCCCCCCCCCCGCCCCTCCCCGCCTGACTCAGGAACCCTGTTGGATTCTTACAATCCTTCCATCCTTGAAAGCCCAGTCGAAATACCACTTCTTCAGGAAGTCTTCCTGGATCCCCCTGATTGGTAATAACCTTCTCCTTCTGACTTCCCCATGGACTTTGTTTTATAATTCTCAATATGCTGATCATGGATTAAAGATCACTGTTAGTGTTTAATCCCCCCTACTAGACTGTGAGCTACCTGAGGGCAGGGACTGTGCCTTACCAAACTTTATTTTCTTAAAATATTTATTAAAAAATCCTTTTTATTGATAATCTTTCATATTTTTATGTCATCTTTATCTCTGAATAATGGTGGCAATGGAGAGAGCACAGGATCCAGAGTCACGGATACCTGTGTTCATATTCAGCCTTCCACACTTAATAGCTGTGTAATCCTGGGCAGATCACTTAAATGTGCCTGCCTCAGTTTCCTCATCTGTAAAACAGGGATAATAATAGCCTCTGCCTCCCAGGGTTGTTGTGATGATCAAATGAGATAATATTTGTACAAAGCACTTTGCAGGCCAGTTATATAAATGTTAGCTATAATTCTCATCATTTTTATTATGATAATTACAGCCTTCCCTCATGTCCTACTTAATGAGCCATTCTCTGTAACCAAGATTTAAAAAATACACGCATGGCCGTTCAGCAACACCAAGCAGCAATTAATTGTGCTTGACTGTATGCAGTAATCCACAGCCATAGTCCACCACCTCTGCAAAGAGGGACTAGAGATGAATTTTCTCAGTTTTTCTCTAGAACCAAGCTTGGCCACGGTTTGGGTATTTACAGTGTGTGTGTGTGTGTGTGTGTATGTGTGTGTGTGTGTGTGTGTGTGTGTGTGTGTATGTGTTTACATTTTTGTCAATCAGCAAGCATTTATTAAGCATTATTTATCATTTGTTATTATTTAAATTTAATTTAAAATCATTTATTATGTGTGTCAGGTACTGTACTAGGGACACAAAGATACTTAGTGAAACAATTCTTGTTCTCAGGGAATTTATATCCTGGCAGGGAGATAGCATGTATATAGATAGGTCTATGCCAAATGAATACAAAAATAAATGTCACTAAATACTAGGTGGATCAGCTAGGTGGCACAGTGGATAGAGTTTGGGGCCTGGAGTCGGGAGGACCTTAGTTCAAATCTGGCCCCAGACACTTATTAGTTGTGTGACCCAGGCCAAGTCACTTAACCCTGTTTTCTTCAGTTTTCTCATCTGTAAAATGAGCTGGAGAAAGAAATGACAGATCTCCCTAGTATCTCTTCCAAGAAAACCCCAAATGGGGTCATGAAGAGTTGAACGCAAGTGAAAAATGACTTGAACAACAACAAAACCACTATGGAATTAGGGAGGAAAGGCACTAGGAATTAGGGTAATCTGGAAAGGTGGAGAAGGTGGTGATTGGACCACACCTGGAAGGAGAGGTTTACATGAGGCAGAGGAGAGGAAGAAGAACATGTTTTGATAAGGGAAAAGTTAGTTTGAGAAGTTCAATAGATTGTTGGTATATCAAGTGTGCACACAGTAAGTGCTTAACAAATGGTTGCTGCGCACATAGTAGGCGCTCAACAAATGGTTGCTGTGTACACAGTAGGTGCTCAATAAATGGTTACTGTGCACACAGTAGGTGCTTAACAAATATTTACTGTGGCTGTCAGCACAGTTGCCTAATAGGGGATAGAATATTGGACTTGGTTAGGAAGGCCTGTATTAGAATTCTGCCTCAGACATTGTTAGCTGTGTATGTCATTTTGCTATCCTGAGCCTCAGTTTCTGTCTGTAGAAGAGAGATACCTAACACCTGTAGTACCTACATCACAGGCTTGTTGTTGGGCTCAAGCGAGACAAAGCACAAAAAAGCACTATGGAAATGCCAGATGTTGTTGTTGTTATTGTTGTCATCAGATATTTGTTGAATGTGTGAACAAATAAAGGAATGAATGAATAAATGGATATGAGACTATGTGGTGGGTGTGAGGCAGGAAGTAATGAACAGACTGTTCATATCTTAACAGTATCCTCCATTGGCATATTATGCTTTTTCAACTTGTTATCATTTTATCCCATTCCCTTGTCGGGGAATTCATTCAACCCCCACCTCGCTGGGGCCCATTTACTAATCTGGGTCAATGGAGACCATTTGAAACACCTCCTTTTCCTTCTCCTTAACTCTTAGAGTCTGTCTTGTACATTCTCCAAAGCCCCTTCTCCAGACAGGGTGAAATTACAGTGAGTTGTTGGACTGTTTGAGCAGCACTAAGGAAGGTTTTGAACCATAGACCATAGAATGTTAGAGCTGGGAGGGCCCTTAGAACACAGAATGTCAGAGCTGGGAGGGGCCTTAGAACATAGAATGTCAGAGCTGGGAGGGACCTTAGAACAGAGGATATCAGAGCTGGGAGGGCCCTTAGAACACAGGATGTCAGAGCTGGGAGGGCCCTTAGAACACAGGATGTCAGAGCTGGGAGGGGCCTTAGAACATAGAATGTCAGAGCTGGGAGGGACCTTAGAACACAGAATGTTAGAACTGGGAAGGGCCTTAAAACACAGGATGTCAGTGCTGGGAGGGCCCTTATAACAGTAGATTTTAGAGCTGGAGGGCCCTTAGAACACAGGATGTCAGTGCTGGGAGGGCCCCTATAACAGTAGATTTTAGAGCTGGAGGGCCCTTAGAACACAGGATGTCAGCTGGGAGGGACCTTAGAACACACATAGTCAGAGCTGGGAAGGACTCTAGGACATAAAATGCAAAAGTAGAAAGGTCTTTAGAACAGAGAATTTCAAAGCCGGGAATGAAATTTGAGGTTACATAGTCCAAGCCCTTTATCTTATTGAGGAGTTTGCTGTTCGCTGGCACTGTGATTTATACAAGGTCACACAGGACTTTCATGGCAGAGCCTGGATTTTCCACCTTCTTGTCCAGGGTTCCTTGAAGTGTGCTTTCTAAAGGAGACACTGAATCCAGTGGTAAAAATGACATTTGGAGCTTGTCTGTGGATTTTCATTCATCCAAGTAGTCCATGGGCATTTGAGGCCTGGGTTTGTAATGGGGCTTTTCAACATTTTTAATGTAGCTTTTAAATGTGGGAACAATCTTATCCCCAATCCCAGACTGAAGTTGATATTTGTATGAAAAGAATTGAGTAGAGGGCAGTCTGGTGTAGTGGGTAGAGCCTAGGAGTGATGAAGGCCCAACTTTAATCCCATCTCTTGCCATTCAATGGTTTTATGACCTTCAGCAAGATATTCATTCATCAAATGAGCATGATAATCTTTACCCAAACTGTATCCCAGGGGAATGGTGAGGATAAAGCCAGATACTCCATAAATCACTATGAAAATGGGAGCTGGGGCAGCTAGGTGGCTCAGTGGATAGAGCCCTGGCCCTAGGGTCAGGAGAACTTGAGTTCAAATGTGACCTCAGACACTTAACACTATCTGTGTTATCCTGGATAAGTCACTTAACTCTGCCTCAGTTTGTTCATCTTTAAAATGAGCTGGAGAAGGCAATGGCAAGCCATTCCAGTATCTTTGCCAAGAAAACCCCAAATGGGGTTATGAAGAGTTAAATGTGATTGAAATGACTCAACAACAATAAAAATTATTATAGTGGTTATCACTAGCCTGGAATAGAGCAAGCCTCTTGGACTCTAGGGATGATAATTTTCTGGCCATTCAATGCACAAGACCCTTGACTGATCTTGTTCTTGCTATGAGTTGGTCTATCCTGGCCTAGGAACCCAGCTTTTTGCTGCTACTTCTGGGAAGGTCCAGGCACTGGAGGGCTGGCAAAGGAAGGCATTCATCCCACCTTGGTCCTCTTCTCTCTTCTTTCCATCAGTGACTCCACTACCCTTAGCTAGTGCCAAGCCCTTGATCCATAGAGTTACAGGAAGTGACAGCTCTCTCCTGAGGTGTCTGCTCCCCCAGTCTTGGTTGCTCCTCCCCTCAGCCCAGGACACATTGGGTCATGGGAGGCCTCAGAGATGAAGGGGATTGTGGGGCTCACAAGGGGACAGGAAGGTGATCTTTCATTATGACATAGGCAGCAAGGACTTGAGGAGGCTGGCTCAATTGTACCGAGAATAATATTGGGCAGAGAAGATGGGTGTTGGTGACGTGAGTGCCATTGTCTTGCTTTGTGATTTTCAGTACCTTCGTGGTTCTGGTTCTCTGTTAAATGTTTGGACTATCTTCCATAAAAGATTCCTTCTAGATCTAACATTTTCTGTTCTAAAGACCTGAGGCACCTAGGTGGTATAGCGGATGGAGTACTTGACTTGGAGTTAAGAATACCTGAGTTTGAATCCTACCTTAGACACGGGCTACCTTAGACCCCGGACAAGTCACTTGACCTAAAAATGGGGATAATAATAGCACTTACCTCCAAAGCTTGTGTGAGGATCAAATGGGATATTGGTAAAGTGCTTTGGGAACCATAAAGAGATATGAAAATGCTAGTACTATCATTGGAAATGCTAAATTTCATTTAGAATTTTAGCCATTTGTAAAGATGCTTGATGGTCTGATTGTCTTTGTGCTGAAGTTCCTTCCGGTTGACATCCTTTTTTCTCTTAATTCTTTGTGATTCAGAACATGACAACACTTACAAACACGAACATTTCCATTTACAAAGAACAAAACAGGATTACATGTGAATCTGTGAATTTCATCTGTACAGACTGTATTTTTTAAAAAATAAGTGTATAATGAGGTTAACACATTAAGTTCAAAGCCATCCTGTGTCTCCCTCTGAACTTCTTTCTGTCCATGCATTTAAATTTTTATTTAATTTTTTTTTTGGCGAGGCAGTTGGGGTTAAGTGACTTGTCCAGGGTCACACAGCTAGTAAGTGTCAACTGTCTGAGGCCAGATTTGAACTCAGGTCCTCCTGAATTCAGGGCCGGTGCTCTATCCACTGTGCCACCCAGCTGCCCCTGTCCATGCATTAAAAAAAATGCTTCAGGGATACTCTTTTCTCTCCTTCCCCCATCATCATCTGCTTCCCCACCTCAGTTTCCCCAAATGAAAAAAAGTCTTCGAGAACAAATCTATATATTGGTCATGTCCAAAAATGTGTGCCTCCTTCTATACCTGTACCCCATCCCCTCTCTGTCATGAGGTAGGTAGCACAGTTCATCATCAGTTGTTTTTATCTCTCTGTGTATATAGAAATATATTAACATTTATCAAAATTTATTAATTATTAATATATTAACTATTACTATTTATTTATATAATTATATAAACAAGCACATATACATATATCTATATGTGTATATATATACACATATGTATATACTTGTGGATGTGTGTATGTGTCTATATATGCAGACATATAGACATATATATATTGTACATGAGTCATATTTTGAGTGTGTGGATTAGAGTTCTTAAATCTTTCACAGTTGTTTTTCTTTACAGTGTTATCACTGTATACATTGTTCTGAATCTGCTCTCTTTGCTCTGCACTAACTAGTTCATAAAAATCTTCCCAGGTTTCTCAGAATCTACCCCTTTCATCTTTTCTTGTGAGGTTATCATAATTTGGTTCTCCAATCCCCAGTTAATGGGAAACACTTTTGTTTCTAGTTCTTTGCTAAAACCCAAAGCACTGCTATCCATATTTTTGCACATTTGGGGCACTTTCCTCTTTTTGTTCATTGTCTTTGGGGGCAGACATCTAGGTGTGATATTACTGAGCTCAAAGGGTATGTAGTTCGGTGATTTTGGGGTACAGTTGAGAATTGTTTGCCAGACTATTGTATAGTTAAATATCCAATTATATAGTCTAAATAGCTAATGACAGTGCATTGGTGTGATTATTCTCCCACATCCTCTCTAACAATTGTTATTTCCTTTTTTTGGTCATCTTTGCTAATCTGATGCCTGTGAGATAGAACTTTAGAGTTTTAATTTACATTTCTCTTATTATTAGTGATTTAGAGCAGGTTTTTTTTTTGGGGGGGGTGAAGGAGTATAGCTATTAATAACTTGATTTTTTTCTTGAAATCTACCTATTCATATCCTATTTATTTATTGAGGAATGGCTTTCATTCTGATGAATTTAAGTTTGTCCCTAATAAGTCAATATTTTGCATTGATATTCATGATTGATTTTGGTCTATAGTTTTCTTTTTCTGCTTTCTCCCTGATTTAGGCATCAAGAATATATTTATATCATAAAGGAAATTGTTCTAAGGTTCCTTCTAGCTTTGGCTTCAGTCTTCTAAAATGTTGCTTGGAGAATTTTTCAGGCATTAGAGTAGCCATGAAGGAAGCAGAATTACTTTCTGATGTGTCTGAAATTGTTGCCTTCAGTCATCTCTGATCCAATGGAGGCAGAGGTCTTACTGGCCTAGGATGCAGGAACACACTGCAGATCACTCTGTTGGACAGTGCTCTTGGTGCTGGTCTAGGGTGCTGAGGCCTAGAGGGATTTGAGTGACTGGGATTCAGGATTTTTTTTTTTATGGGGCAATGAGGGTTAAGTGACTTGCCCAGGGTCACACAGCTAGTAAGTATCAAATGTCTGAGGCCAGATTTGAACTCAGGTCCTCCTGAATCCAGGGCCGGTGCTTTATCCAATGTGCCACCTAGCTGCCCCCCAGGAATTTTTAAACAACTCTTTCCTGTCACCCCACCAGAACTAACCAACTCCTTCCTCCCTTGTCTCATTGGCTCCAGGGGAAGAGAATCAGCCAGGATGGAAAAGCCCTGATGAGGACAAAAAGAGCAAAGCCCCCTTCTGGTGCCCAATCTTGGCCTGTTGCATCCCTGCCTTTTCCTCTCGAACCCTCAGCCTTCAGGTGAGTACAGTCTTGGTCTCGCAATGCTGAATAGACATAAGGAGTAGGTATTTTATTTTTTGGAGAGAGAAACTGTTGAAAAGCACAGGCTACAACATAAGGACTGGGAGCTGGAGGTGGGCAGACTTTATCTTCTACTTAAAGTGTAATGCCAGGTAGGCCCTTTAATTGCTTAATGACTCAGTTTCCCCATCAGATAGGTGAGGATGATTGCTGCTTCTTGGAGTTTGCCACCGTTTGTGCCAGATACAGTTTTTTAAAATCTTTCTTCAATATCTTTCTGATATTCCAGGTTTGGTATGCTCTTTTGTCTTCATTTCCTTGATTTTATAAATTTTGCTCCCTTCCCTTTTTTCCAGCTTTCTTCCCATACCAAAGAAGTCTTTGGTCTTTCTTTGTATACCAGGTACCTAGTCAGTCAGTCAATAAGCATTTATTTATTCATCATCTCCTATGTTCCAGGCTAATGGCTGCTGACATCAAGGTTCTTACAGTCTATTAAAGACAACCTTAGATTAGCCATAAGTATGTGTGTGTGTGTGTGTAGGCAGTCGAGGATGTGACTTGCCCAGGGTCACACAGATATTAAGGGTCTGAAGTCCTATTTGAACTCAGTTACTCCTGATGCCAGGGCTAGTGCTCTATCCACTGTACCACCTAGCTGCCTCAAGCTTCAGCTGAGTCTTGAAGGAAATGATAATTCTCTTCTGTTCCCATCATCTGTAGTCTTCTTGAGGGTTAGACCCTTGTCTTCTTCTTGTAGTGGGGATTCTTTTTTGAATTTGTGATGAAATAATGGGATTTAGCAGATACTCAAAGACCCACCTGGAGATTAATCTAGACTGATTGAATCAAGTGAGAGTGATTGACTGCTAATTAAGCCTACTTCAAGTTAATTGGATTGTAATCACACCTGGCTATCCCTTAAGAAGGTATTGTTCTCAGAAACTAGACTGTGAACTCAACTTGAGACCACCTTCAAAGCCAATGGATTTGGATGATGCCAACCAATCACCTTGAAGCAGTGTGTAAGGACCGCCTCTGTTCCAGATGTATAAAAAAGCTTCCACAAACAGCTTGTGAGGGAGTTGCTGATTAGAGCAGGCTCATGGAGGAGGACTTCAGGAAGAACCCAACCAGGCTGGAACTCTAGACTAGACTGGAGCTAAAGCTTCTGATTTAAGGTGACCACAATTTCGATTTTAAACATCACAAATTTGAGTTGTCATAGCTGGCCCATGAGTCAAACTTTTAGAGAGTCAGCAAGTATTTATGAGAGATATCCTTTCAAATGTGTGATCCTGAGGTTCTGTGATTTCTTTAGGCTTCCAGCATCTGAATTGAACAAATGCCCAGCTGTGAAAATGGGAGACCAGACCTTTGGGGAGTTCCCCCAAATTCTCTCTCTTTCTTCCTGTGTCAGATGATGAGGGGAAGACCATAGCTACCTCTAAGGTACCCAAGAGCAGCCTGTGATCTCCATCCTGGCTGGAGCCTTTGAGTGCCTAGGACAGTGCCTTGTGCCTAGCAGGAGTGCTTAATTGTTTCTAGAATTGAACTCAATTACTCCCCATCTTCCTTGAAAACCACAATAAGATTATCCATAGGATAATCCATAGGAGCAGCACAGACAATCTTAACTTTCCAGCCAGTGATGTAAGGCATTGCTTCTTTGACCCTGCTGGGCAAGCGTCCAGTATCTGAGCCTTGGATTGCTTAGGCTAATAAAGTTGTTCTAGTCCCAGGAGAAGGGTTATATTGGCTCTGGGTGAGGAGCTGAATTTGGCCTTTTCCCCCAGTCCCAGTTGCCTGGGCATTTGGAATGTCTTAATATTTTAATTTGTGGCAGATAAGAACAAAGACTAAATCTTAATTGGCCCTATTAACTCTAATGGGGCAGGTCAGAGCTGCTGGTCTGAGGACTTCCAAGGCCCTTGAGAGAACCACAAGGGAATCTGGGAGATGAGAGGAACTCCTCATTCTGTGACTAATTCTGAGCATGTGAGGTGGTCACAGAGCCTGTAGTACCAGCAAGTTAGCCCAATGCATGTTGTACTTCTTGATTATAACACACTGAGTTTCAGGCATCTTGTCTGTGGGTCCTTAGAACATAGAAGGCTAGAACTGGAAGGGGCCTTAGACTGTGGAATATAAAACCAGGGAGGGCCCTAGAACCTAAAATAATGTCAGAGCTAGGAGGGAACCTTTAGCATTTAACAGCTGGGAGGGAACCTAGAACATATGTCAGAACTGGTTGAAGCCTTGAATGCCAAATCATAGAGCTGAAATGGGCCTTCCTTAGAACAGATAATTTTATAGCCAGAAGAGACCTTAGTGTTCATCTAATCTGATGCCCTTATTTTTCCAAGGAGGTAACAAAAGTTCAATGTAGAAGTGACTCGACCAAGCTCCACCAATGGTCAGAACTGAGACTGAAACCCAGGTCTCCTGAAGCCCAATCTAGCACCTCTTCTATTGTGTCTACTTAATATAAATATAAAACTCTATATGCATTATAGATACAAATTTAACATGAATATGTCATCTTACAGTTTTATTTTAATATAAAATATTCTATATACATTTATATTTTATTCATTAGAGATGAGAGAAAAGACACCAAATGAATAGGTGGAATGACATTTTATAAAAACACATGGAAAGTGTGGCGCATGGATAGACTGAGCTATAGGTGTTCTGAAAGCTGGGGTTGTACACAGTGGATAGAGTGCCAGCCCAAGATTCAGGAAGACCTGGGTTCCAGTTCTGACTGTGACCCATATGGGCTATGTTATCATGGGAATGTCACAACATATCAAGCAACTAACTCAGTGACACTCTAAAGTTACCAAGGAGCTGCCTCCACCAGCAGAGGGAATCGCTGGGCTTGGGAATTCCTGATACTGAGATCATCTCAGAGATCATCTAGTCCAATTTATTAATTTTACAGATGGGGAAACTGAGGTGCAGGAAAGTGAAGTGACTTTTCCAAGGTCAAAGAAAGAGTAAGTGTCAGAGCCAATGCCCTTTTAGGGAAGGCATGGCTAACCCTTCACCAGCCTCTCTTTTTGCAATCAGCAACATGCATCTGTCTTCCTACCTCTGACTTCCTTGTCAAATTGTCCTCCTCCCCTTTTTAAACTCTGGTATTGTAGATTAAACATATTTTTTTGTATCGATATCCTTTTTTCCTCTACAACACAGTCATTTGAAGCAGCAGCGGGACATGCAGTTGGGAAGGCAAGAATCACTTAGCCTTTTCCAGCCTCAGTTTTCTCATCTGTAAAATGGGGTGAATCATGGCATCTGCCACACAGGGCCTTTGGGGGGATTGAATGAGATAGTCTATGTAAAGTTCTTTGCAAACCTAAAAGTGCTACGGTAACATTAGCTGTTATTAGCTCTATTCTTTCACCAGATTGAACCCTCCCGTGTGATAACAAACCCAAACCAAAACAACTGTTAAACATGAACATGCAATCTGATACATTCAGCAGAGTATGCAATATTCTGCCCTAGTGGCCCCCCACCTCTTTGCTGGGAAGGATGAGATAGATGTTATTATTTGTTCTCCGGGGTCTCTGCTAGTTTTTCATTTGTTCTGAGCTAGACTTCCTCTCAGTGGTCTTTTTGTTTGTTTGTTTTTGTGAGGCAATTGGGGTTAAGTGACTTGCCCAAGGTCACACAGCTAGTAATTGTTAAGTGTCTGAGGCTGGATTTGAACTCAGGTCCTCCTGAATCCAGGGCTGGTGCTCTATCCACTGTGTCACCCAGCTGCCCCGGTCTTTTTTTTTTTTTTTTATACTGTTGTGGTTCCTCTTGGTTCAGCTTATTCTGGTCTTCCTTAGCTCAATCAAAAGAACTTCCCATATTTCTCTGAATTCCTCTTTTTTAAAATACATAATAATTTACCATTACATTCGGAGGTTTTTTTCATCCCTCTCCCAACTGAAGGCCGTGTACTTTGTTTCTAGTTCACTTCAACCACAAAGCATTCGGCTATGACTGAAATCACCAATCGATTGTTGTTTGTCCTTCATTTTTGAAGAGGACCATGACGTCAGGGGTGATGTCAAGACTTGCAGTGAATTGGATTTAAATGAAGGAGGGCTGTGCAAGGTCACCAACCTCACTCTCTCCTCTAGAACCAGTGGCAAGATAGACATTAGGATGAATGGAGATGTTTAAGGCAATTGGGTTAACTGACTTGCCCAGGGTCATACAGCTAGTAAATGTCTGAGGTGAGATTTGAACTCAGGTCCTTCTGATCCCCGGCCACTGCGCTACCTAGCCGCCCTTTCACTATGCCTCTATTAAGTACCTACTATTTGCCTATCACTATGCAGAATATTTTGATGTAGTTGGCTTTCTTGGAGGCATGTGCCCAGTTTATAAGTCTTGCTGCCTATACCAGACTTTTAGAATTTATTCTACACCACCTGGTGTTGTTCCCCATCTCTACATAGGGCATGTGGCTTAAAACCTGGGGGTGGCAATTCCTGTTTTCTCAAACATATTTGTTTTGTTGTTTCTGCTGTCAGACTGCAATTCCTTGAGGGCAAGGACTGCCTTTTGCTTTGGCACTTAGCTAATTGCCTGGCACCCAGTAGGTGCTTGGCAGATGTTTATTGACCAACTGACTGACCACTCCGTGAAGGGCTATCACAGAGTCCGAGGTTTCGAGCTGGATGGCAGCTGAGTCCATTCTTTCTCCAATGAGCCCCTTTCTGCAGATAATGAAGGTGAAGTTAAGTGACTGGCCCATGAGCAGTAAAGTGAGAGGCTGATTCCAACCCAGAGCCTCTCATTCTCAGTCCTATGCTCTTTCCACTGCACTCAGTGACACTCTAAAGTTACCAAGGAGCTGCCTCCACCAGCAGAGGGAATCTCTGGGCTTGGGAATTCCTTATACTAAGATCATCTCCTCATATCACTCCTTTCTGGTACAGATGTGCCCCAATCAGCTTTCCATCATTAGAATGAATTAGGTCTTCCGAACATTGTCAGGGCCTCATCCGATCACTGCCAGTAACAGATGCAATATTTCCATCTAGACTGTGTGTCTTCAGGGGTCAGAATGACAACCAAGGGGTAGCAGTGATAGAAGCCCTACTTCAGTCCATTATCTTTCATTCATTTTAGTCCTGCAGACCCCTCTGAAGTTTTAAATGGCTACTGAGTGGTTCAGTGGATAGAGCACCAGCTGTGGAGTCAGGAGAACCTGAGTTCACTTACTAGCTATGTGACCCTGGGCAAATCACTTAACCCCATTGCCTAAGAAACAAAAATAAATGCCTACTGTGTGCAGTACCAGATGGAATAATAATAGCAACAACAATAATGTATAGAGTACTTTAAGGTTTGCAGATATGCTATCAAATTCGATTCTCACAAACAACCCTGGGAGGTAGGTGCTATTATTTTCTCTACTTTTATAGTTGGGGAAACTGAGGCAGACAGAGGCAAGTGACTTGCCCAGGGTCACACAACTGTTAGGTGTCTGAGGCTAGATTTGAACTCAGGTCTTTTTGACTCCAGGCCAGGCACTCTATCCACTGTACTATCTAGCTGCCTCTTAAGAGCTTTGCATCTGGAAGAACATCTCAGTACTGTGCTCGTCTGGCTCAGGGCTGCCAGAAATGAATTTATTAATTACCTATCCAAGCATGGTTTCTTAGAAGGGGAGAAGAAAGGTCAGTTTTCTGTGCTAATGGAAAACCTCGCTCTGGCCTGAGCCTCTTCTAATTAGAGTTTATATTGTTCAGGAAACAAGAGGCAAATTCCACAGAAAGATTCAGACAAGAACACAAAACCCAGTTTTAGGGCTTGACTTGCCAAGCGGAGCCATAGCAATGTCGATGTCAGGAGGCTCTTCCCTAGAGGTGCCCATCTTCCCAGAAAACCCAAGTCAAGTCCGGGGCTTAACAGAACAGTCACCTTCCTCAGCGAGTCCTGGACCACACTAAGTGGCTTCTCCTTCTGTTAATAAAGGGATGCTCTTTTTTTTTTGTTTTTTACCTCTGTCAGAGCTATACTCAAGAGATACTTCTTTTAATTTAATCAAACAAAGACGTTTAAAATACTCCTCGTTTGGTTACCACAAACAAGATAAAGGTTTCTTAGTTTTCTAGGAGATCCCCTGCAAAACTGAGTTGGATCGTCTTCTGTTGAAAGAACTGATTATCTTTGATAAGGATGAAACAAAGGATTTGCAACTAGGACACTGTATCCTTGGCATTAAGTTTTCTATTCAGAGGAAAGTGGTAGTGGTTTGGTTTTTTTTCGCCCTGCATTTAGGAGAAAATAAAGGCTTTAGACTAGCACACAGACATATTATATCTTAATATTTTAAAATAAAATTTTAAAGAATGAAAAGAAATACTATGTCTTAATATTTTATTTTTATATATTTTTAAATCAATCAATCAATTAATTTTTTGTGGGACAATGAGGGTTAAGTGACTTGTTCAAGGTCACATAGCTAGTAAGTGTCAAGTGTTTGAGGTTGGATTTGAACTCAGGTCCTTCTGAATCCAGGGCCATTGTATGTCTTAATATTTTTTTTTGGGGGGGTGGGCAATGAGGGTTAAGTGACTTGCCCAGGGTCACACAGCTAGTATAAAGTGTCTGAGCACAGATTTGAACTCAGGTCCTCCTGAATCCAGAGCTGATGCTTTATCCACTGTGCCACCTAGCTGCCCCTTTTGTCTTAATATTTTAAAAGAAATTGGAGGCCATAATGGATATGGTTCTATGCCAACTGTTAAGTTGTGTTATGGAATAACTCTTCAGGGCCTGGATAGGACCCGTTAGGGAGGTTAATGGGAAGATTCCTGAAATAGATGTGAAGTTCTATCAGGTGATCTCAGAGGTCGTCTGCAACCTGCATTCTTGGACTTTCCTACCCACACTAGAAGCCCTTAGCATACCTGATGCAGGTAGTGGGACCCGTTCAATCAATCCTTTAAAAATTTTTTTTATTTGATTGATTGAGAAAACTATAGAAGTACTTTAACCTTTCCCTACTGTGACATAAAAAGCAAGGATTGGTTCATTTTAACAGATAGCTGACTTTAAGTAATTTTTTAAAAAATTAATACTATTTTACTTTAAAAATACATATAAAGACAATTTGCAATGTTCATTTTTTGAAAGATTTTGAGTTCCATATTTTGCTTCCTTCCTTCCCTCCCCCTTCCCCAAGATGGCAAACAATCTGATATAGGTTATGCATGTGTGATCACGTAAAACATATTTCCACCTTGGTCATGTTGTGAAAGAAGAAACAGAACAAAAGGAAAAAACCATGGGGAACAAAACAAACCAAAAAAGAGTGAAAATCGTATGCTTCTATCTGCATTCAAACTCCATCTGACTTTAAGTACTTGAAGGACTATCAGATGGAAGATGGATTAGTTTTATTCTATCAGGCCTGAGAGGTGAGAAGGCAGAACCACAAGTCATGTGTTGGAGCCCCAGAGAAGCAGATTTCAATTCTGTCTAAGGAAAACCATTGGTGCTGTCCAAGAGATGAATGGGGTCGCCTCAGAAAGCTGGGAGTCATCCAGGTGGGAGGTCACCAGGATCCGGCTGGATCAATAATCAATCAGTCAATAAACATTTATTAAACCTTGACTGTGTGCCAGGCACTATGCTAAGTGCTAGATGACCAGTTGTCTGGAAATGTCCTAGAGGGCTTTACCTATTTCAAGCATGGATGGACTTCCCTCAGGTTTTTTGTCTTAAAATTTTTAATCTGTAAATTGGATCACCTGATTGCTGTCACTTCGATTTCTGATATTTTTTTCAATCTAGGGTTTTATGTTTGGGACCCTCCTTGAGTCACTGTTCCTTGGTAACCTTGAATTTGTGGGTCCCTCTGGAGGCAAGGGGTATGGGGAGAAAGCAGCCCCACGATGATGCTTTGGTGTTGGGAATTTGAAGGCTTTGAGGCTCTCTCGAAGAGTCTCTGTGATACCTCCTTTCTAACACTTGGTTTGGCTGGATGCCGTCCTCTGAGAAGACTGTCTCTCAGGTGGGGGAGGTGGGGGAGGGTCGACCATCTGCTCCTTTGCTCCGGGGAGGCCTACACTACATAGTCATTCGGAGCTTTCTGGAATACAAAGACATACAGGCTGAGAATAGCTTTGCTCCTGGGGAGGGCTGTGTCACCGTGTGGGGAGTCGGGGGGGGGGGGGGGGGGGGGATCATGCCTGTGCTTGCAGGAATATTGAATATGGGCACCATTGACTAATGTTTTCAGGGACATTCCCCAGCGGCTGTTCCTAAATCCACCCTTCCCTGATTGTTGTTCCAGCTTCCTCTCTCTCTCTCTCTCTCTCTCTCTCTCTCTCTCTCTCTCTCTCTCTCTCTCTCTCTCTCTCTCTCTCTCTCTTTCTCTCTCTCTCTCTCTCTCTCTCTCTCTCTCTCTCTCTTTCTCTCTCTCTCTCTCTCTCTCCCCCCCCTCTCTCCCTCCCTCCCTCCCTCCCTTCCTCTCTCTCTCTCCATCTCTCTCCCTCTCTCCATAACTCTCTCTCTGTCTCTGTCTCTCTTTCTCTCTCTCTGTGTGTCTCCCTCTCCCTCTTTCCCACCTGCCTCACTTTCTGTGATGTCATCACTCCCTCCCTCCTCATATCACTCCTTTCCGGTACAGATGTGCCCCAATCAGCTTTCCATCATTAGAATGAATTAGGTCTTCCAAACATTGTCAGGGCCTCATCCGATCACTGCCAGTAACAGATGCAATATTGTTGGCTTTCTGGTTATGGCTTCTTCTATTCCTTCCATCCTCCTTAGATAACGGAGATGAGTTATGGAGGAGGAGGGGAATAGAGTTTGGGAGATGGCAGCTTTTGCTGGGAATCTGGCCTCAGGGTTGGATTTAATTAGACCAAATGGCTGAGTGGATTTCTTCAGGGAATGCTGGGGAGGTATGCCTTAGTTTCATCTCAATTCGACCTTTATGAAGGTCTCATCGAGTGTAAGACTCTATACTAAATTTGATTTGTGATGCTCCAAGGGGTCAGAGAGCTGATCCTGGGTTCTCAAGGGCTACCCCATCCAGAATACAAGCTTTGGTAGGTCCTTCAGAGTTGTAAAGTCTTTGAATATGGGATGTTAGCACAGGTAGGGAGGCAGAGCAGTTGAGTTGTGAAAGCAAAGAGGCCCTAATGAATGAAGTATTTATTGAGCACCCTGTGCTAAGCATTAGAGATACAGATACAAAGGGGAGGCAGATCCTGCCCTTCAGCAACTCTTACATTAGAATAAGGGGAAACCACATTTGTCAGGACCCATGTCTAGGAAAGAATGTTATGGTCCTGGAAGTCACAAGACCAGTCATTTGGAATCATAAGATCTTCCTACACCCTAAAGCTGCCTATAAGCAACTAATTGAAAGCTGGGAGAGCCTAGACCTCTGAGCTGGTATTCCTCAAACTGGCTTTATTGTGACATATGCTGACAAGGGAAGAAGAAAGCGAGAGAGTTGAGTGAGTGTTCATCTGAGCAGAGCTGGCTTTCCTCGTCTGTTTTTGTGTCTCTAGGATTTCTTTGACTTTTAGATCATAAGGAAAGAACACTGGAATTGGAGATAGGGTCTGGGTTCAAATCTCAGCGTTTTTATTATTAAACTGTGTGAGACCTTAAGCAATTCCCTTTTCTCTTGGCCTCAGTTTCCTCCTCTGGAAAACGGAAGGGTTGATTTGGATGATGTCTGATGTCTTCATGTACCATCACATACGAAACATTTGCTCCTTTTGTTGGAAAGTTCAAACCATGCATTGGAGAACTGTGCAGTCTTTGTCATCCTTACACCAGCAGAGGGCAGCACATGCCCTAAGAGAAGTTAACAGTAATACAGGGGCCCTGGCCGGGATTACACCTAAGGATCCTTAAAATGTCTGTGTCTGACTCCTTCCTGGGGAAGGACAGCATTGGCTTTGATGGAAACCATCCTTTCTGCAGGAGAGAGGGGCAGATCTCATACACAGAGGGTCGTGAAAGGCCCAGGTCCATTTCTGTACTGTAGCACAGTGCTCTCCCGATAGTCAGCCAGATACTGAGAGCCAGGCTTTGTCCAACTTGTATCTTAATTGCTCACTGGGGGCAGAGGCTAGAGAGATTATTAGTGATGATGGGTAATGAAAATGCTGTGGTCCCCAGGTAGACAGTCATGATGTTTCTATCAGCAGTGGCAGGTTGTTACTGTGAATCGAATGACTTAAAAAAAAATAAATAGGTTTTAATGACAGAAAATTTGGACAAGTAATAAACTTACACAATGTCAGGGCTGGAAGGGGCCTTAGAACACAGAATGTCAGAGCTGGAAGGGACCTTAGAACCCAGGATGTCAGAGCTGGGAGGGACCTTAGAACCCAGGATGTCAGAGCTGGGAGAGCCCTTAGAACACAGGATGTTAGGGCAGGGGGGAAGGGGGCTTAGAACCCATAATTTCAGAGCTGGGAGGGCCGTTAGAATACAGGATGTCAGAGCTGGGAGGGCCCTAGAACAAAGGATGTCAGGGCTGGGAGGGCCCTTAGAACACAGGATGTCAGAGATGGGAGGGCCCTTAGAACACAGGATGTCAGAGCTAGGGGGGAGGGGGGTAGAAAGGGTGGGTGACCTTGTATTAGAGAATGTTAGAGCTGGGAGGAACTTTTAGAAAACCTTCTAGTCTAACCCCTATATTTTGTAAAGGAGGAAGTAGACCCTGTTGAAGAAATTTCTATATTCTGATAGCTAGAAATAATTTTTATTAATTTGAATAAAATAAATTCTAAACATTTCTGTTTAGAGAGATATATTTCCAAAGCCACTGGGAATCTGCCCATATTTTTACCTCTCATTCTAAGCAGACATGTTTTTCTTCTGTAATGGGTAAGTCACTTGCCTAAGGCAGCACAGTGAAATTTAATGGCAGAACAGAGACTAGAATCCTGATTTTTCTATTCATAATTTACTACATGATTTTATTTCTCATCTGCCCTCTTTGGGTTTCACTTTTCTCATCTGCAAAATGGGGGGGTAGTTTGAATTAGATGATCGATGAGGGCCTTTTGGCTAAGAAAGTCAATGATCTGGTGATTTATCTTTAAATCACTGGGGTGAAGGACCAATTGAAAGCTAGGTTCTCCTGTTGTATGCTGGTATCTGCAGCAACATGGATTCTCAACCTATCTCCAGCATTCATTCATTCATTCATTCATTCATTCATTCATTCATTCATTCATTCAATAAGCATTAATTAATCTCCTACTATTTGTTGTCTCTCTCCTCTCAGCTCAGGTCCCTGATCCACAGTCCAGTCCAGTCCCCTCTCCTAGGCTTCTCTGCAGTCAGCACATCTCTCCCTCAGGGCTACCTCTGGGTAAGTACTACCCTTTAACCTTTGTCCAGGACATAGCAGGTTTCCCTTTAACCTCAGGACAGGGAAGAAAGGCTGGGTCCCCTCGGTGGGAGTATTGAAGTATTTGGTCCCTAGATCCAATTGGTATTTCCAGAAACTGGTTTTTGTCTCTAAAAGACTAAGATAGGTATAAGGGAGCAGGGTGAGCTATTAATTTTTTTTTTTTTTTTGCTGAGGCAATTGGGGTTAAGTGACTTACCCAGGGTCACACAGCTAGTAAGGGTCAAGGGTCTGAGGCTGGATTTGAACTCAGGTCTTCCTGAATCCAGGGCTGGTGCTCTATCCACTGAGCCACCTAGTTGCCCTGAGCTATTAATTCTGTAGGCATCATGGGTGCAATGAGGTTAAGGTCACTCAAGCAGTCACTTCACAAATGCATGTCCTTGGTCATGGTGGGGATAGGGGGGATAGTGTCAGTGACTTAGACCAGCCCACCCCTTCAGCTGTAAATTTAACTCAGAATTCATGTCCTGTTGATGGTGGCTCTAGAGAAAGGTCAGATCTCTTTTAGGGCCACTAGTTAGATGGGACCTCAGAGATACCCTTGGCTTTGAGTGATAATAGTTTGAATTATGTTGGGCAAGACACCTAATTTATATGTGCCTCAGTTTCCTCTTCTGTAAAATGAAGGGGCTGGACAGGAAGATCTTCGAGGTCCCTTCTAGCTTAATCTATGATTCCATGATCATTTTGCAGAGGAGGAAACTGAGGCCCAGAGAGGAGAAGTAATGGGTCTAAAGTTACACAATAAGTAAAAATATAAGGATTTGAACTCTCTTCTGAGAAGACCCTTCAGACTGAATTCTTTTTTTTTTTTTGGTGAGGCAATTGGGGTTAAGTGACTTGCCCAGGGTCACACAGCTAGTAAGTGTTAAGTGTCTGAGGCTGGATTTGAACTCAGGTCCTCCTGAATCCAGGGCTGGTGCTTTATCCACTGCGCCACCTGGTGGCCCCCAGACTGAATTCTTGAACTGAGAGGAAGATTGTTTACTATTTATTGCCTTTTCTAGCCCAGAGTCCATGGAGGGAGACTGGGGAAGGCTGTACTTGGGGACATCAGCTGTTTTTGTCCCCATCTGCCCTTGGGCTCTGGCTCTGATCAGCATCCCTCTGTCTCTCTGCCTTCCAGGTTGCCGGTGGGCAGGACGGTGCTGGTGGCCAGGTAGAGATCTTCTCACTGAACCGGCCCACGCCTAGAATGGTCAAGTCGTTCCCTGTGGCCTCCCCAGTGCTCTGCATGGAATACATTCCAGAGAAGAATGAGGAGGATGAGGACCAAGAATCAGGCAGGGCGGCTCCGGACCCCTCATCTGTGGTACATCCAACCATCTGCCTTGGGCTTCAGGACGGCAGGTGAGAGGCCCAGGGGAGGTCATTCCATAGTTTCTTTCTTTCTTTCTTTTTCTTTCTTTTTCTTTCTCTTTCTTTCTTTCTTTCTTTCTTTCTTTCTTTCTTTCTTTCTTTCTTTCTTTCTTTCTTTCTTTCTTTCTTTCTTTCTTTCTTTCTTTCTTTCTTTCTTTCTTTCTTTCTTTCTTTCTTTCTTTCTTTCTT
Organism: Dromiciops gliroides; assembly: GCF_019393635.1. Taxonomy (NCBI): domain Eukaryota; kingdom Metazoa; phylum Chordata; class Mammalia; order Microbiotheria; family Microbiotheriidae; genus Dromiciops; species Dromiciops gliroides. The sequence continues at coordinate 617,042,057 of NC_057863.1, read as the reverse complement.
TCTTCCTTCCTTCCTTCCTTCCTTCCTTCCTTCCTTCCTTCCTTCCTTCCTTCCTTCCTTCCTTCCTTCCTTCCTTCCTTCCTTCCTTCCTTCCTTTCTTCCATAGTTTCTGATCTCAGGATCACTTCTTTTTTTTTTTTTTTTGCCAGGCATTGAGGGTTAAGTGACTTGCCCAGGGTCACACAGATAGTAAGTGTCAAGTGTCTGAGGCCTGGATTTGAACTCAGGTCCTCCTGAATCCAGGGCCGGTGCTTTATCCACTACGCCACCTAGCTGCCCCTCAGGATCACTTCTAATGGCCGATCAGTTGAATGAATAAGTGGATAAATGAAAGATAAAGCATTTATTAATTACTTCCTCTGTGCTTGACATTGTGCTAAGATTTGGGGTTATAAATATAAGTGAATAAGACAGGCCCTGCTCTCCAGGAACTTACATTCTTTTTTCTTTCTTTTTTTTTTTTTTTGGTGAGGCAATTGGGGTTAAGTGACTTTCCCAGGGTCACACAGCTAGTAAGTGTGTAAAGAGTCTGAGGCCAGATTTGAACTCAGGTCCTCCCGAATCCAGGGCCGGTGCTTTATCCACTGCGCTACCTAGCTGCCCCCAGATACTTACATTCTAATGGGCGAAGAGACCATGTGAAAGAGACTTGAGGGTCAGGGTCAGAAGTGTTTTGGACAGATAAGTAAAAGAGAGGGTTGGAGATTGGAGATCATGTGTTGATGCATCCTTTTGGGCCATGGTGGTGTTGATTTGGGTCCTCTTTTCTCAAGGTTGTGTATATATGTCCATGTCTCTTTGTCTGTCCATCTGTCTCCTTTTGCTTCTCATGATTATCACCTTCACTCGAAAATGGTCCTGTGAGTCAGGCTAGGGATTATCATCTCCTTTTTGTTTTGTTTGGTTTTTTTTTTGGTGGGGCAATGGGGGTTAAGTGACTTGCCCAGGGTCACACAGCTAGTAAGTGCCAAGTGTCTGAGGCCGGATTTGAACTCAGGTCCTCCTGAATCCAGGGCTGGTGCTTTATCCACTGCGCCACCTAGCTGCCCCCTATCATCTCTTTTTTACAGATGAGGAAACCAAGGTGCTTATTTTTACAGCTTCTAAGTGGCAAAACTGGGACTCAACCTTAAGCCTCCTGCCCTCAAGTTCTAGAAATGATGCTACAGCTGCATCAGATCTGCCCAGACCCAGGGTCTTAACCTGGGGTCCAGATTTTGGTCATATGTGAACTTGGATGGGAAAAAATGACATCTTTATTTCAATATAATTGGTTTCCTTTGTGATCCTCTATGTTTTATTTTATACACTTAAAAAACCTTCTTCTGAGAAGGGCTCTCCATAGGCTTCATCGGACACGGCCAAAAGGGTCTGTGACACCGAAGAGATCATGCTTTTTAGGTCATGGTTTATGGGAAAAGGCGGGTCAAAGCTGAGTCTCCTCCTTTGTCCTTCCCCAGCATCCTTGTGTACGGCAGTGTGGACACAGGGACCCAGTGCTTGGTCACCTGCAAGAGCCCGGGTTTGCAGCCTGTGCTTTGCCTCTGCTACAGCCCCCACTACCTCTTTGCTGGCCTGCAGGATGGGACCATCGCAGCCTACCCGCAGAGTAGCGGTAAGGATGATGGATGGATTGGGGAGAGGGAGGGGCTTGTAGACACTTGGGTGGCCTGGTTACCTGGCTAGCTCTAAGTCATTCCATTCTGTGCAGTTTAGTTCAGTCCCATTTCATTCCTTGCCAATGTCACAAGCATTTATATATATTTTTTTGAGGGGCAATGAGGGTTAAGTGACTTGCCCAGGGTCACATGGCTAGTAAGTGTCAAGTGTCTGAGGCCAGATTTGAACTCAGGTCCTCCTGAATCCAGGGCCGGTGCTTTATCCACTGTGCCACCTAGCTGCCCCCACAAGCATTTATTAAATGCCTACTGTGTGCCAGTTACTGTGCTGGGCAAAGCAAATGATGAAATGGTCAGAGCCCCTCAGCCCCTCATATTCCAATGAGGGGAGGGAACAACATGCAAAAAAGGAAGTAAACACACATATGGACAAAGTGATTTCTGAGGGAAGGGCAATATTAAACGGTGGGATCACAAGAGCCTTCCTGTGGGGGGTGGCCCTTTGGCTGAGCTTTGATGGAAACAAGGGGTTCTGAGAGATGGAGGTGAAGAGGGCATGTATCCCAGGTATGGGGGATGGCCACATGGTGGGGTGGCCAGTTTGAAATTCCTCCCAGCTCTGACATCCTGTGTTCTAAGGGCCCTCCCAGCTCTGACATCCTGTGTTCTAAGGGCCCTCCCAACTCTGACATTCTGTGGTTTGTTGTTTTTGTGTGTGTGTGTGTGTGTGTGTGTGAGGCAATTGGGGTTAAGTGACTTGCCCAAGGTCACACAGGCTAGTTGTGTCAAATGTCTGAGGCCAGATTTGAACTCAGGTCCTCCTGAATCCAGGGCTGGTGCTCTATCTGCTGTACCACCTAGCTGCCTCAGACATTCTATCTTCTAAGTTCCCTCCCAACTCTGACATTTTCTGTTCTAAGGCCCCTCCAACCCCTGACATTCTATGTCCTAAGGGCCCTCCCAGCTCTGACATTATGAGTTTCAAGGATTCTTCTAACTCTGACATAAGATGTTCAGTTGTCCGGAGTTTGGTGCTATAGAAGACAGTTGCGTTTCAGTGGAGGCAGGGATAGGATCATTGCCAAGGCCCCTTCTCAGAACCCCCGGCTTCTTCCGTGTGACATTATACCCAGAGCTGTTGGGGCTGGAAGGGGAAGCAGGGCTGGAAGGCTGAAATGCCCCTGCCAGATGCTGACCCAGTGTAGAAGCTCCTCAGGGTCTCCTGTCCTCAGGATTCTGTATTTCTTTAGGTCTCTGTCCCAGGCACAGGAAGGGAGATTTCTGACTCAAGCTTGGGAGGGACTCTAAACCAAAGCCATTGGAGGATGGCAGTACTGAGGATGGCCTTTGGCAGTACTGAGCTCCCTGTCACTGGGCCCGAGCAAGCTGACCAGCCGTCAGGGATGCCCTGCTAGGGATCACCGTGGTGGGCATCGGGCTGTCCCTGCGGCTCTCATTAGCCAGCAGTGAGTGGCCGGGACGGAGCCCAGCACGGGAGAGTGGTGCCTGGGCCTGGAGGATGATCAATCCTTCGGTGGGGAGGACGATGGCCATAGATCCTGTTGCCTTCCCTTTCCTCTCCACTGCAGCTCTAATTGCTGTGTCATCCCAGCCTGTTGCAGGGTTATAAACGGATATTTGTACTGAGCTTTTTTTGGTGCCACTTGGCAGTATGTTGGTATTTTTAATTAGCTTTTGATAAGGCATTTATAGTTTTTAATTAAAGGGGGAAGAGGGAGGGAAAAAAAAAAACCCTCTCACCATCAGACAGAGCGTGCGTGTGAATGTAAATTTCTGCTTAGATCCTTGGAGATCCAGACTAATTCTCTAACTTTTCTGTTCCTAGACCACCCTCACCTCCTTATTGGACTTAGCCCAATGGAAACTGTGTCTTTTTTCTCTATCTCTGGCCCTGACTTTTTGTCTTTTGTAGCCTCTATTGCCTGACCCTTATCATTTGGTACTGAAAGGGTCACAGGCTGGGGAAGCAAGGGTCTATGGGTGGAAGCTCTGGGCTGGCTGGGGAGGAGAGGCTATAGGGAGTGAGGTCAGAGTGTCTATTGTGGGCTCTTGGGAGTGAGGCCCTCCTCCCCTCCCATCTTCTTACTGGGAGAGATCGCCTTTGTTGTGGTCCAGAACTGGCGGCCAATCTTTGCATTCCTTGTCTCTTTCCTCCTGAGGACGACTTGTAGAGAATCTGAACTGAAAAAGGCCTTAGAGGATGTCAGAGCTGGAAAGGACCTTGCAATGTGTAATGTCAGAGGTTGAATAGGCCTTAGAATATCTAATGTCAGAGCTGAGAGGGCCCTTAGAACAAGGATGTCAGAGCTGGGAGGGCCCCTAGTACATAGAATGTCAGGGGTTGTAGGGGCCTTAGAACAGAAAATGTCAGAGCTGTGAGGGAACTTAGAGCACAGGTTGTCAGAACTGGGATGGCCCTTAGAATGTAGAATGTCTAGGGTTGGAGGGTCCTTAGAACACAGGATGTCAGAGCTGGGAGGGCCCTTAGAACATAGAATGTCTAGGGTTGGCAGCCTTAGAATGTAGAATGTCAGAGTGGGAGTGTAGAGTGTCAGAACTGGGAGAGAACTTAAAATATAGAATATTGGAACCGTGAAAGGCCTTAAATATCAACTAAACTCTCCACTTAAAAGAAACTGGGACTTGGAGACAAGAAAACATGTTTACCTTGAGGAAGACAAGTTTTTCTGTTTTTACATTTTGTGGCTTTGCTGCTTCAGGAAGAGGTCAGGTCAGGTGCTCTAAGAGCTTCTTTCTAAATTTGAGATTCTGTAATGAGGTGGCGTGGCCTTCCTGGTACATGTGCTGATTTCTTTGCGGGAATCAGTCTGCACTTATGCTGGTTGAGAGAGAGAGTAAAACTTTACCATGGTAAATGCAGGAAGGAAGGGAATACACACATTTATTTATCCGTCCATCCATCCATCCAATAACTTAGTGGCTTGAAAATGTCTTAACCTCATTTAATCAGCCTTCTGGACCCTGGGAGCTTTTTGTTTAAGTCAGTGATTAAAATCAGCATTCCATACATTCCAGAGATAATCTCATTCACATGTACAATCACAGAACTACAGAATGTCAGAGCCTTTAGAACACAAGATGTCAGAGCTGTCAGGGCCTTAGAACACAGAATGTTAGAGCAGGGAGGAACCTTAGAACACAGAGTTTGAGAGCTGGGAGATCCTTTAGAACATAGAATGTCAGAGCTGGGAGAGCCCTTTAGAACACAGAATGTCAGGGCTGGGAGGGTCCTAACAACACAGAATGTCAGACTGGGGAGGAACCTGAGAACATAGAATGTAAGATCTGGAATTGATCTTAGAACATCTAATATCATAACATCTTAGATCTTAGAACATCTAATATTTAATATAGAATGGTCCTTAGAACAAAAAAATGTCAGAGTCAGGAAGGAGCTTAGAACATAAGACTCTAGAGATGGCACGGGCCTCCCTAATCATCTATCCCAATTGCTTATTTCCCGGAATCAGGAAACTGAGATGTAATGAGCTGACAGGATTTTCTTAAGGTCCCACGTGTGGATAATAGTGAAACTGGGACTAAAAGCTGGGCTCCCAACAGGGATGGGACTGCCCAATCTTATTCTGCACCCAGCACTGGGTGCTTTCCTGCTGCCCCTGCTTAGGGAGGCTGAGCACGCTTGGCCTCCTTCCCTCAGATGGGGGTGGGACCCTCTCGGTCTGCCTGGCTGTGGGAGGAGGAGCTCCTGCTGCCCAAATGAAGGTGCCTTTCCTGAGACAGGACCTTCATCTCCCTTCATCCGGCGGTGCTGGGCTGATGACAGGCTGGGCTGTGGCAGCTAGATGGATGAGCTGTTGCGCTGTCTGAGAACCGGTGTTCGAGGGGCAGTGAGGTGACCCAGAGATGGGCCTGTCCTGCCAGTGTGCCCTGAATAGGTGCGGTTCTGATGCCCCTTGGCCACCCCTTCTTGAAGTCACTAAGCATTTATTAAGCACCTGCTGTGTGCCGGCACTATACTAAGTGCTAGGGATACAAAGAAAGACCCCCCCCCCAAAAAAAAAACAACCAACCCACAACAGTGGGCAGCAAATGTAATGGAAAGAAAATGGGATTTCCAGCCAGAAGGCCTGAGATCAAATTGTGGCTTTGTCCCTCTGAGCCTTAGTCTCCTCCTTTGTAAAATCAGCCCCTATGGGAATAGGGACTAGTTTTTAGAACTGGAAAGGACTTTGAAGGCCCTTGAGTCCAACCCTCTCATTTTACAGAAGGGGAAACGGGTCCTTTTGAAGGGAAGGGACACTAACAGCAACTTCCTTTTCACTGTGGCCAGGGATCCCCCTCCCATAGCGGCATTCAAGGCTCATAAGGAAGGGGCCTGAGCCCTTGCTTGAGCTTATTATTACAGCAGCCAGAGCTGAAGCAGTGAGTGGGTTTCTTTCTGTTTTTTTTTTTTTTGCTTGTTTGTTTGTTTGTTTGTTTTGTGGAGCAATGAGGGTTAAGTGACTTGCTCAGGGTCACACAGCTAGCAAGTGTTGTGTCTGAGGTCACATTTGAACTCAGGTCCTCCTGAATCCAGGGCTGGTGCTTTATCCACTGCACCACCAACTGCCCCCAGTGGGTTTTCTTTCTAACAGACAGGGGATGCTCTCCCCAGAGCTGACCTGACTTTTCCCAGAAGGCCCTGCTTCAGGACAGGGTCCTTCATGCCTACTTCTCCCCCACCCATCAGGACTGAAAGCCCAGGGCTCTGCCCCCTTCTCTCTCCTCAAACTCTCAGAGAACCAACTTGATTTGGAGAACAATGAAGCATCTCCCCTCTCTCCCAACACCCCCTCCCCTCGTTCAAAGATGTAGTGGAAAGCACACAGGATTTTGAGACAAGGGTACTGGGTCCCTGCTCTCCCATCCACCACTTGTAGAAATGGACAGCTCACTCTTTTCTCTTCCCTAAAATGAGACCATGAATTCATTGTGATCTCCAAGGACCCTCTTAGTGCTTAGGAAGATACTACTTGGAGCTGGAAGGCACCTTCGAGGTGGCCTGATATATTTCCCTCATTTTACAGAAGAGGAAATTGAGGCAAGGTTAGTTGACACTGGCAGCAAGATGCAGGCAGAGGGGAGGCTAGGACTTAGGTCTCCTAAATCTCCCCAGCCAAGCGTTCTCTTCATTCCACCCAGAACCCTCATTTATACAGGAGAAAACACTAGATTGAGTCAGAAGTCCTGGGTTCGGGTTCTGATTCCACTACTTGGGTGCTGAAGGGACAAGAGGCTGTAGCTGCCTGGGACTCAGGTTCTTCATCTGTACATTGGGGTAGGGGTGAGGGGGAGAAGGTGGAGGGACAGATGTGGTCTCTGGTCTTCTGGTTCTGAATCTGTGATGCTCAGATCCCCGCCCCACCTCTCAAGTTCCTTGGTTTTTTACAATAAAGCAATATTTCTCTCCTACCACTAGAGGGCAGGGCCAACCCTTAGAACTCCATGGGCTCTTCAGCATCGTTTCTCAGCGTCTCATTGCAGCACCTTGTTTACTGTTCATGCCTCCCTTGGGATCGGCTTGTATTCCCTCTACAAGCTTCCTTCCCCTCTGAAATGGGGAGGCCAAGCCTGGCTGGTGCTAGACCTGCAGGACAGGGGGAGCAAAGCGTTGGAATTCACCTTCTGGACCCTGTTACTAGTTCTGTATGTAAACTGATACTAATTATATCACCTCTCAGAGCCTCAGTTTTATCTTCTCTAAAATGGGAGGGTCAGACTACATACTCAAAGGTCAGTCCCAGACCTGATATTCTATGTTCTAAGACACTTCCTAGCTCTGACATTCTGTGTTCTAAAGGTCCTCCCAATTCTGACATCCTGGGTTCTAAGGGCCCTCCAAGTTCTAACATCTACTGTTCTAAGAGCCCTCCCTGACCTGACATCCTGTGTTCTAAGGGCCCTCCCAGCTCTTACATCCTATGTCCTAAGGTCCTTCCCAGCTCTGACATTATGTGTGCTAAGGTCCTTCCCAGCTCTGACATCCTGTGTTCTAAGGGTCCTCCCAGCTCTGACATTCTGTGTTCCAAGGTCCTCTCAGCTCTGACATTCTATGTTCCAAGGTCCTTCCAGCTCTGACATTCTGTGTTCCAAGGTCCTCCCAGCTCTGACATTCTATGTTCTGAGGTCCTCCCACCTCTGACATTCTATGTTCCAAGGTCCTCCTAGCTCTGACTTTCTACATCTTAAAGACTCTTCTATCTCCAACATTTTCTGTCCTAAAGTCTCAGTCCTGCCATTTTATAATCTCATAATCTTTTTTCCCCTAGGGGGCCTATGGGAGATGGAGAGCCCGCCAACCTGCTTGCCTGTGGGCCCAGGGCCCATCCGTACCCTACTGAGCCTGGAGGATGCTGTTTGGGCCAGTTGTGGGCACCAGGTCACTGTGCTGGATGCCACTACTTTGCAGACTCAGGTATCGGCCCCTGTCCCCGACTTCATCTACTCTTTCCTGGTTCCTAAACTCTAGCCCTTCTTTGAGCTCACTTTTGTTCATCTCCTAGTCAGCAAGCACTGGCCGTATCATAATTTATTTTTGTGTCTCCTTCCCCAGCAGCTTAGGCCTTACATGGGCTAGGCACACAATCACTGCTTAGTGAATCTGGAATCCTTGGGTTCTAGCTTCATTTCAGCCATTCTACTTTGGAAGCGTTTTGGGTTTGGAACTAGTGGCCCTGGGCTCTGCTGTTTGTATTTCACTCTGTAAGCTGAGGTAGGACTAGAATCTTTGTGCAGCAGCATTTATTAACTGCCTATTGTGCGCCAGGTATTGTGGTCCGTCAGCCAGCCGTGCGCCTCAGCTTAGGGGAGAAAAGACAGAGGCTCCCCCAGGCCCTTAGAACCTCCTGTTGGATAAGACACATTCACAGTTAAGTCTAATACAGGGTAGGGATCTCACACGGAGCTCGGTCAGGGACTGCTCCAGGAAAATTTGGCAAGGGAGAGAACTTATTGTTCTGGGAAAATCCCATAAATCTTTTAATCACTTTCTGCGACTTTTTCCAAAAAGGGAGGAGAGAGTAAAGCAGAACCCCCTTGAGCATACCCTGTCCCATCCGTCAAGGCCTCCTTGATTGTCCTCAGGCTTCTCAAGCCTGGCCAGACTAGTCCCTTTCTGGTGTTTGTCTGGGAGGAAGAGGCCCCTCTGATGGAGGGCACCGGGCCACCTTCCTCCATTGCTAGAGCTCACAGCTATCCAGGAGGTGTGGGGTCTTGTCAGGGGCTGCTTGGGCAGTTGCCCTGCCCATGTCTCCTAAGATGCTCTAGAAGGATTTATGGGCTGGTAGGATCCCATTGGTGTTGTCAGGACATCTCTGAGCAGTAGGGGCCGCAGCAGGGGTGACAGAGATAGGAAGGTTGAGAGGCTTCTTGGATAACAGGAAAAGATCATGTAATTTTCTCTCCCTCCCAGCTAGCTCCCTTTCCCCTTTCGTAGGTAAGGATACCAGAGAAGAGAAGTGACTTGCCTAAGGTCATGGAGGGAGCAGAGCTGAGATTTGAACTCAGGTCCTCTGTTTCCCAGTACACACTTTTCGTGTGATATCATGTTGCCTCTCAAGAGTAAGCGTCTGAGCTTCCTGCACCCTTGCCGCTCATCCCCTCGAACAGGATTGCAGACTTGCTTCCTTGTTATTTCTATGTTCCAGAGCAGAGCTCAGGGAGGATTTCTATCATCTTGCCCCTAACCCTCCTTCTCCTCCTCTAGCTCCCAGAAACTGAGAGCCAATATTAGCAGTAGACATCATTGGTTCTCTCTCTCTCTCTCTCTTCTCCTTCCTGTCCTGGCTTGGTAGGTGAGCAAAGGAGGTGTTGGCTTTCCATCTTTGGATGTTCTAGGGATCATCTGCATTTGACACAGCTTCTTCAACTTTGACTTCTAGAATCTTGGGATTTTGGCTCTCCAAGGGAGACTCCCATTAGAACTAAAAAATATCAGGAATGTGGAAAGGATTTTTTGGAGCAGAGAATGCCAGAGCTGGGAGGCCCCTTAGAACACAGGATGTCAGGACTGGGAGGACCTTGAGAACACAGGATGTCAGAGCTGGGAGGGCCCTTAGAACACAGGATGTCAGGGCTGGGAGGGTCCTTAGAACACAGGTTGTCAGGGCTGGGAGGGCCCTTAGAATACCGGATATCTGTCAGAGCTGGGAAGGCCCTTAGAACACAGATTGTCAGAGCCGGCAGCATTTCCAGGGTTGGGATACTATAGAATGTCAGAGCTGGACAGATTGTATATTTAAATCCAGCCAGACCTTGCAGGTCATCCAGTGCAATCCCCACATTTTATATGGTGCACCTGAGACTCTGAGAGAGAAGATGACTGGCCTGAGCACATCCAAAGAGTCAGGCTTATCAGGTACAGGATCCTGGCAGTCCTGGGCTGCCCAGCACAGTGTTCTCCCATGCCATATCTTTAGGATCCTACAGGCTTCTTGTTGCTCTGTGCATGTTTACCCTTTAGGACCAGGAGCCCTTCTCCACATCTGATCTGGTCCTTGCTGCTGAGTCATAAGGGAGCATTCAGCTCCCCTAAGTCTCGCCCCACCCACCAGGCCTAAGGACACTGCAGTGAGGGCTCTCTAAACCCAGTCTTCCTGGGGAAGGAAGTGATGGACAGCGCCTTGCCTTCCCTCTAACTTAGTCTTTCAAGCCCGGAAATCCTAAGGTTCCCCCCTCTCCTTGGAGGATGTAGAAGGGAAGGATCAACCCAGGCAGGTGTCCCATTCCGCTCTGACCTCCCCCATTCTCTCTTTTCTCCTCCCCGCTTCTGTCCTGCCTGGCCTGGGGCCCACACAGCCAGTCTCCCGCCTGCCTGCCCAGGGCCAGAGTGCACAGCAGCCTCTAGCTTGTGGCTGTGATGATTTAAGATTAGTTCTGTGCTCAAGGCTCTTAAAAGGGGATCAATATGGCCTTTCACCTGCATTTTACACCATGCTGGAGCACCATGGAGGGAGGGAGGGATGGAGGTGGGGGAGGGAGCGGGGCTGGAGCAGTGGAAGCTCAAGCCCACAGCAGTCCAGCAAAATGGAAAAGTTTCAGGGCCCAGTGAGATGCAGGCAGCGAGCTTTCGACACACACAATCATTTTTCCATTCTGTACTGTAACAAGGTGAATGCTATCCATATTTAATAAAGAGTCGCTCCTGCAGTTTGGAATGGAATAGAAATGGGGCCCAATCGACAGCAACGGAGACTCTGGAAATGGTTGCTAATGACAGCCTGGGCCATCCTCGCTACCTTGTGCACTGGCTTTCCCCCTTTTAGCTCTCTCCACTGCAGGGGGAGCTAGCAGGAGCTTTTGGGGCTCTGTGTCCATTGTGATAATGTGTGCATACATGTGTGTGTGTGAGAGAGAGAGAGAGAGAGACACAGAGAGACAGAGACAGAGACAGAGAGACAGAGAGAGAGAGACAGAGAGACAGAGACAGAGACACAGATTGAGAGAGAGGAGAGAGAGAGGAGAGAGAGGAGAGAGAGAGAGAGAGAGAGAGAGTACAGGATCAGGACGTTTATCTGCAGTCTCACTACTGGACAAATAGGCAAACAGTATAGGAAGAGCTCTCTCTGTCAGCAATCCAGAGAATAGAGTCAGGAAGTCCTGAGTTCAAATCTTGCCCCAGACACTTAGGAGGTATGTAACCCATAACCTTCTCTCAGTTTCCTCATCTGTAGAATGGGGATAAATAATTACAACCTTTACCTCCTGAGGACTAAATGAGATGGCATTTGTAAAGCACTTTGTGAACCTTAAAAATACTGCAGGAGTGCTAGATAGCTATTATTAGGAGTCACGGCATCATACAAATTTGAGAGTTGGAAGGGGCTTCAGTGGTCCCCTAGTGCAAAGTATTCCCGGAAGGGCATGTGGCCCGCACTAGAGGATGCTCCTGCTGTGTATAACATGGGCCAAACACTCATCCATCCTCCTTCACGGCACAGTCCTCCCATTTTTGGTCAGCGCTCTTTTCTCCCTCGATTCTAATCTGTTCTCTGGGGCCAGAGGAAGGAGAAATCCTATTCCTATTCTATGGAGGGTCCTCCAAATACCCAAGATGCCTTTCTCAAGCTCCCCCTCAAGTCTTTTCATTAGGTTGAAATGCCTCTTCATCCAGCCTTCTGCATCCCACTTGCTTTCTCCTGGTCATCATCCGGCTCCTTTTGGGGGGTCCAGGATGAATTCTCCAGATGGGGGCTGACCAGGGCAGAAGGCACCAGTTCAAGACCGATGCTCTCCCTCGCTGGACCTTGATTTCCTCACTTATTAAATGAGGGAGTTGGATTGATCTCTACGGTCCCTTTGGCCTCTCCCATTCTTGGATCTGGGGTAGGCGCGTGCCCCTGGACAAGGCAAGTTCAGGACCTTGCTTTCCTCGTCTGGAAAATGGGGCTAAGGGCCCTTATCCTAAACCCACAGGGCTGCTCTGAGGAGAACTCTTCATTAATCAAAGGCTCTGAGGGCTGTGTTGGTGAAGAGGGTATGGGGGAGGTAGAGGGAGAATGGAGAGGGCCTGGTTGGCCATTCTGAGCCTTCTCTTACAGGACCGGCCTCTCCACATCTCTCTCCTTAGTCATAGAGGATTCGATTGTTCATACATTTATCCAAAATCTTTGGATCTGTTTCTCTCCCCACCCTGGGTCATCCCTTGGGCTAATCCATGAATAGTTTAAGTAGGAAGAACAGCTTCCTTTAACTTCTCCCAAGCTTGTGTGGTTCATATTCCAAAGGATTGGCTCTCTCACCTTGTTGCCTTAGGATTTTCTGAGCTAACCTTACTGCCCTCATCCTGAAGCCACTTAATATTTGCTGCTTAAGTTTGTAAAATGGGGATAATAATAGCAACTACTTCCCAGGGTTGTTGTGAAGATCAATTGAGATAATGTTTGCATAGTGCACATAGTCGGTGCTTAATAAATGCTTATTCCCTTTTCTCTCTCCCTTACTCTAGCCCTTTCCAGTTTGAGTCTTCCAGGGCTCATGTACTTCTCTCCTAGTCTTTGGGGGACTGAGACCATTACATCCTCTGAGGAGGCTTTGGAGAATGACTTTGCTTGGCCCTAGTTAGAGGGGCAAGCAGAACTCCGGGCATGGCCCAGGTCAGTCTGTAGGCCATATCTCTCCTGATGCCGCATGTGCAGCCCTCCCCTCTTGCCGCTGCCTGTCTGCTGCTCTGCTGATGCTGCAGACATCCTGCACGGTCATCGCCACCCCAGTGGCTCAGCACCTCGATCCTCTTGGAGGGGGTGTGGCAAGGGCTGTCAAAGGAGTAAAGTCACGCTCCCAGGGCCTGTGTCAACACAGCAGCCTCCACCTTCATTATCTAGATGGCCACCTTCAATGTCTAATCCAGTCTTTGTGGAGTTCATTTTCTCTGATCGCTGGAGGGGGGAAGCGGGCTGAGATGACGCCTGCATCTTAAGAAAGCGGAATAGGGCCCAGGCTGGCAAGGACGCTCGCCCACCCGGTTGTCTGTCCTCACCACCCACCATTTCTGACGAGGCAATAGGAGGGGGGTGGGGCAGCAGGGCCCTGTGCCTCTGGCCTGCTTTTGCCCCTTGGCCTGGTCCCTGTGGATGCACCCAGGTGGCCTGAAGAAGAAATTCATCTCACTATTCCCCGCCTATATTGTGAGGAAGCAGGACATTTTCTTCTCAAATCAGTGTCTCCAACTTCCTTATTGTTAGAAAGACTTCACTAATGGCACTCATCCATCCATCCCCCCCTGCTGTGGAGAACTGGAGATAGAAGTCAGATTGCATTCTTTAGAATTGGAAAGTTGAGTGTCAGAGCTGGGAGGGCCCTTAGAACACAGGATGTCAGAGCTGGGAGGGCCCTTAGAACACAGGATGTCAGAGCTGGGAGGGGCCATAGAACACAGAATGTCAGAGCTGGGAGGGCCCTTAGAACACAGGATGTCAGAGCTGGGAGGGGCCATAGAACAAAGAATGCCAGAGCTGGGAGGGCCCTTAGAACACAGGATGTCAGGGCTGGGAGGGCCCTTAGAACCCAGGATGTCAGAACTGGGAGGGCCCTTAGAACACAGGATGTCAGGGCTGGGAAGGCCCTTAGAACCCAGGATATCAGAACTGGGAGGGCCCTTAGAACACAGGATGTCAGGGCTGGGAGGGCCCTTAGAACCCAGGATATCAGAGCTGGGAGGGCCCTGAGAACCCAGGATGTCAGAGCTGGGAGGGCCTTGAGAACACAGTGTGAGAGCTGGGGAAAATCTTAGAACACGGGATGTCACAATTGAGAAGGACGTTACAACAGAGCTTGGAAGCCCATCATTTTCTGCCTTTAACTTATCTATGTTTATTTTGTGTTTCTCCAGTAGAAGGTAAGCCTATTGAGGGCAGGAAATGTTTTATTTATTGTTGCATCTCCAGTCTCGAGCCTGGAGCCTGGCCCATGTTCAGCGCTCAGTAAGAGCTTGTCGAATTGCTTTTCCAATGCACAGTGTTAGTGGTTGGAGAACAGTTGCCCTGGGAGGGACTTAGAGACCGTGTAGCCCAACCCCCCTCCTTGTTCACATGGAATACCACATTCCTCCTTCTCTTTCTGAGGAGGGTTCTCGTATTTCCCTGAGCTGCTGCCTGGTGGTAAAGGTTTGAGTGTGTATGTCTCAGGGCCTGGATCCATTCATCCTATTTATCTCTTTCTGATGCTTCACTGGTTGGTCCCTTTCTCCCAGTGATGATGATATTAGCTAATATTTATATATCATGGACTATGCGCCAGACTCTGTGCTAGACGCTTTACAAATATTATCTCGTTTCATTCTCACAATAACCCTGGGAGGTGGGTGCTATGATTATCCCTGTGCCCCATTTTACAGATGAGAAGACTGAGGCCAACAGAGGTTAAGTGACTTTCCCAGGGTCACACAGCTGGTAAGTCTATGAAGCTAGTTTTGAACGCAGATCTTCCCAACTCCAGACCTGCTGCTCTATCCATGTGACACCTAGTTCTTTTATGTCTCAGATTTTTAAGGTGCTGATTCCAAGCTTCAGAAAATAGGGTGTGGGGAACCAATGAGTTGAATTCATCAACCATGCATTTATTGAGCCCTCTGGCTGGCTGCTTAGGTCCGTGGAGTGGGGCTCAGTGCAGACCAGTGAGCTTGTCTCCATTCCATGGCCCACATCTTTACCTCTCCCACATCTGCCCTCCCTGCCCCCCACCTACCAGGTCATCCTGACAAGTTAAACCTTTAATCACCAATGAGAGAATATGGCTGGTTTGGAGCATCATGGAGGTCACCCGTGTCCCACGGGAGTCGGAGCCTGTGTCCCACGGGATCAGGAGCCATCTCTTCAGCTGTGTTGATGTTTATTAAACCCCTCAGCCATGTTGGTATCATGCTAGGGAGTGGATTACAAAGGCAATCGTGAGCCAATCCCTGTTCTGGTGGCCCCCAATTCCTGGTGGGATATGCTATGGATACAGATAGAATGATTCCAGGGGGAAAATAAAGGAGAAAGGACTCTCTGGGTGGGTCAACCAAGAAGGGCTTCCTGGTGGAGGTGGCACCCAAGCTAGAGGATTCTCAGAGGCAAACCTCAGGTGTGATGGCATAACAGCTGTAGGGGCTAAAATTCTAGCTATACTGTCTAAATCTCTAATGAGTGGTCGCCAATAAATTATAAGCTTTGTAAGAGTTAGACTTTTAAGCATTATTAAGGAGAATAAGAATTTGGTAAACAGAAGAGAAAGGCCTAGATTCCTCTATCTATTAAAGGGAGAGCGCATTTCTTGCTCCCTTCTCCACCAGAGTCCTCAGAAAAGAGCATGAGTCAGAGTGCCAGCCCTCCCTCTTCTTCCTCCCACCAGCCAACGTCACTTCCTCACACCAAAGAAAAGCCTCATGGTCCTGCCCTCAGAGGCCCTCTCCTCATGTTGGAGCTTTCCTACAGTAAGTCTCCGCAGGTGGCATCATTCCAATCATTACACAGCCATGAGGAATGGCCTGTACAAGTTTGTGGAGGAAGAATTGCAAAAGTAAAGTCTTGGACAGAGTAATTCATGTTGACCCCATTTGGGGTTTTCTTGGCAAAGATACAGAAGGGTTTGCTATTTCCTTCTCAGCTCATTAGACAGATGAGTAACTGAGGCAAACAGGGTGAAGTGACTTGCCCAGGGTCACACAGCTAGTAAGTGTCTGAGGCTGGATTTGAACTTAGGAAGGCATGCTCTCTGTGCACTATGGTGCCACCTGACAATTACAGTTGTCCAGAAAGTGGAATGGATTCCCTTGGGAAGTCATAGAGCATCATAGAATTAGAGGGAGGCACCTAGATGCCATTTAGTCCCAACTACTTCATTTTACAGGTAGGGAAACTGAGGTCCAGAGAAATGAATGCACTTGCTGAAGACCACATAGGTTGTATCAAAGGCAGAATTTGAACCTGGGTCCTCTGACTCCAGAATCAGGGAGGCATCTTAGACATCATCTGTTCTATCCCCTCATCTTTTTTTTTTTTTAAACTGGAGCCTGTGATTTCCCAAGTAGAGGACATGCCCAATGATGAATTCCCTCCACCAGTGCAAATTGACACTCATCTCCAATTCTCATCTTAGAGACTTTTATGGGGGAACCAAGAGGTTGAATATCTTGCTTAGGGTCACAGAGATGGCAGAGATCAGAGGTCTTTCTGACCCCAAATCCAGCTTTTATAAAAAGTTGGCTTTAAATTTACAAGTGGGGGAAAGGACACTCAGTGGAGTGGTCTGCCCAAGGCACCCCAGGAACTGGTCTAGCCCTCATTTGATCCCTTCTGTTTGTATGTAATTTGGGTTTATTTCTCTGTGCATGTGTTGTTTCCTTCAATAGTGTGTAGACAAAGCCTGCTTCCCTTATATTTCTGTATCCTTAGCTTCTGGCCTGTAGTAAGCACTTAATAAATGTTCATTGAGTGAATGAGTGAGTGAGTGAATGAATGAATGAATGAAGCCAGGTTTTTTGTTTTTTTTTTTTTACCCCAAACCTAGTGCCCTTTCCACACTATGAGAGCCACAGTCACCACCTGTAAAATGGAAATAAGAACCACATTGAGCAGACAGTGGAATACAGTGGACAGAGTACTGGTTTTCTAGTCTGAGGGCCTGTGTTCAAATCCTGCTTGGGTGACCTTGGGAAAGTCAGGTAACCTGTGGGCCTTGATTGACTTCTGCGTAATGTGGGGGCATTGGAGCAGAGGACTCCTTCCAAGGTTGGTCTATCTGTTATCCTACAAACGCCTGCGCTGCCCCTCACCAGCCTTGTCACTAGGGTGAAGGGTGCCCGGGTCTATGAGTGCACTTCATCACATGGGACATTATTACTGGAGACGGAGGTTGAAGAGGCAGCGGGTGGGGGGAGAGGGGGAAATCAGGAAGGGGCTTGATGGAGGGCCTCGAGTCAGAGATGGCTCCCGGCTCAGAGCCGTACGGATGAAGGGCACTTACTGCGCGATGCATTCTCCATCATAATCTGTTCTTTCTGGCTGTGGCATCTCCCAGCTCCCACTGTCTTCTCAGCTCTTAGGCTCTGCCCTCTGCCCTCATCACTAATATTTCTTGTCACTAAACATGACAAGGAGAAAACATCTCGAGGTCCCTTGGCATAAACAGAGTTTACAGAATTGCGTTCCCCCCACTCCAGTCCCCCTACCCTGGCATTCCCACCCTTAATTTTCACATTTAGTGCCCAAACTGAGTTTGCATGTATTAGCTGTTGTAAATCTTTCATAACAACGCCACGCAGCATGAATAATGCATCACAGGCCGGTATTAGTTTTCTGTCTCCTATCTTATTTATGACACAAAACGGGTGGGAATTTGCAAAAGTGGAATCTGGGCGCAGGGGTTCTTGGGTAATCATATGCAAATTGGCATGAGGACTGAGAGATTGACTGGGTTCCCGTAATACTGAGAAACTGCCAGTCTGATGAGTCCAGGTGTTTGGACCGCTGGAGCATGAGAGATCGAAGGTCCTGTCTCTTGGGAGATCATTCTTCCCTGAACAATTTTGTCTTAATTTTTGGAATGGGGTTTGAGTTTGTTTTTCCATTGGGGGAGGGTGGGGAGAAGTGTAGTCGTTTTTGAGGTTGGCAGGTAAAACTAAAAAAAAATTGACTTTTGGGATATTGTGGGAATTGGGAGATTATTGTTTTGCAGTCGTGACTGACTCTTGGTGACCCCATTTGGGGTTTTCTTGGAAGAGATCCTGGAGTGGTTTGCTATTTTCTTCTCCAGCTCATTTTACAGATGGGGAAGCTGAGGCAAACAAGGTGAAATGACTTGTCCAGGGTCACACAGTTAGCGTCTGATGCCAGATTTGAACTCAGGGAGATGAGTCTTCCTGACCCCACTACCTAGCTACCTGGGAATTAGGAGAGGGGAATGATGATGGTGGTGTTGGTGGTGGCGGCGGCTAACATTCTCTAATGGTACTTTAAGGTTTATGTAGCTCATCTGTTTTCTCACTCTCTGAGGTAGGGACTGCAGCTATTAGCCCCTTTGACAAATGAAGAAACTTGATTTTGGGGACTTGTCCAGACTCCTGCAGCTAAGAAGTATCTAAGGCTAGATTCAAAGGCTGGGGTGGTGCTGGGTTTGAAATTATGACTTGGGTTCCAAGTACAGCTCCTACACTTAAGTCTATGTATGACTTTATGCAAGACATTTAACTCTTCTGGGTCTCAGTTTCCTCATCTGTCAAATAAGGGGGTTGGACTAGATGGGCCTTGAGGCCCCAGTCTATGATCTATAATTCTGTGTCCAGCAACCCTTTATCCCTTGTGTTCCCTTGATGACTAGATGCATACTGCTTGTGTGAGCTTGCCTCGTCATCATTGCCACCACCACCATCATCAATATTAGCCAGCACTTAAGTACCACATTGAGATTTGAGAAGCTCTTTACCACTTTATTTCACTTCAAATTCAGAACAACCAACCCTGTGGAGTAGTGGCTATTATTAATTCCCATTTTTACAAATGAGCAAACTGAGGTTGAGTGATTAACTGACTTGCCTCTAAGGTCACTCACATAGCTAGTAAAGAGTTTGAGATTTGAACCCATGCCTTTCTGAATCCAAATTCAGTGCTCTAGCCACTATACTACCTGGTTGCCTCATTTATTATCCCTGGGCCTCAGTTTCCATACCTGTAAAATGATGGAGTTTTATTAGATGGCCCTCTCAGGGTCTTCCAGATCTAGAGCAATGAATCAATGGAATGAGTGAATCAGTGAAGGTTATGGCAGTAAGTTCCTAAAGAGAAAGGAGTTTCCTGGCAGAAAGAGGGGCCCAGGTTAGATAGAAAAGCACTTGGTAACTTGCCATGGCAGTGGTCTGAGCATTGTAGGGATAGAAGCATAGTACCCAAAACAAGGGAGGTCATGACTCTCATGTTCTGGTTCCCTGTTATTAACTTAGGGGGATGCTGGAGCCAGCTGAGCAGGGTCATCAGAGCCAGTGGTTCAGTTTCTTTTTCTTTTTGGAAGCAATTAGGGTCAAGTGACTTGCCCGGGGTCACACAGCTAGTAAGTGTCTGAGCCCAAATTTGAACTCAGGTCCTCCTGACTCCAGGGCAGGTGCTCTATCCACTATGGTACCACCTAGCTGCCCCCAATGGTTCAGTTTTCAATGCAAGCATTTACACTTCACAAATCAGCAAATGCTACAAGTTGGGGCTTAAGTTATTGTGCTGTTGATTGTCTAGATTTAAGAAAGTAACAGAGAAAATAATAATAACGAAGATTAAACAGAAAAGTTAGAGAACTGGTTATTAGCCCTTTTATGAGCCCTCCTGGAGTATTGAGTAGTGTAGACAGGTAGAGATGTGGACACAACTGAAAGGACTGAACAACAACCAGAAGGCTTAGAGAGGATGTGGTGACAGTCTTTCCACAGCTGTGGACTGGCATGTTGGATGGACTTGTGTCACCTGGCAGAATGAGGCATTCTAGGTGGAAATGCAGAGAAGTAAATTGCAACATGTTGCTCATGGGTCCATTTAAAGGGAGAAAGAACCTTAGAAGTTCAGAGCCCATGGCCCGCCCATTGTGACCCAGATCCTCTGACTCAACACCCAGTGCTGTCAAAATTTGCCCTGTCCCAAAGCAGAATGGGCTGCCTCCTGCTTCAGGGTGTTAAGGGCTAAAATTCTAGCTAAACTGTCTAAAATATCTAATGAGTGGTCGCCAATAAATTATAAGCTTTAGCAAGAGTTAGACTTTTAAGCATTTATTAAGGAGAATAAGAATTTGGTAAAGAGAGAGAAAGGCTAGATTCCTCTATCTATTAAAGGGAGAGCACATTTCTAGCTGCCTTCTCCACCCAGCCTCCCAGGAAAGAGAGTGAGACCGGGCGCCAGTCTCTTCCTTCCTCCTCCCACTAGCCCTCGTCACTTCCTGACGCCAAAGAAGACTCCTGGTCTTGCCCTCAAAGACCTTCGCTTCATGGGCGCAACTCTTCTACAGTAAGTCTCCAGCAGGTGGCGTCATTCCGATTGTTACAAGGGGATGGCACGAGGTCTGCCAACCTCCTGGTGGTCTCCATTACCACCTTTACCTAGATTATCTCATTATCCCTCCCGGCCATAACCCTAGGAAGTAAGTTCCCATTATACAGATAAAAGAAACTGATGCTGAGAGGAATTCATTGTCTTGTCCACGGTCACACAGCCAGCAGTAAGCATCTGAGGTTGGATTTGACTGACTCAGGTCTATGCCCTTTTCACTGTGCCACCTGTCTGTAAAATGAGGTGTAGAACTAGATGTCGGTCTTGTTCCAGATGTTAGTGAGGGGGTTCACATTCAGGTATGGCTTAGAACAGACACCCATCTTAGGTCCTTTTTCCCTCTGGGGTTTTGTGATTCTACAATGTAATTCAATGCCCAAAGAGCCCTGAGCTGAAAGCTAGGCTTCTTGGGACATAACCCAAGTCTGCCCTGACTCTGTGACCCTTATTCAAGTCAGTTTCCCATTTCTGGACCTTTCTTTCCTCTTCACTTAAATGAGAGGGCCAGAATGGTTGTTTTCTGAGGTCCTTACCAGTCCTGCCCTGGGGAACATAATAGAAGGGTTCAAGTCCAATCCTTGGAAAGGCTTTTTAAAAATTGTCCATCTTTAGCCTTTGGCAGAGGAGAAAATTGAGGTCTAAGGACCGAAAGTGACACAAAGCACAAATTAGTGGTTGGATGGGAAGCTCAACCTAAGAACTGGCTCAGTACCATTCTAGGCAACCCCTGTATCTTGTTGTCTAAATTTCAAAGCTTCAAGGCTCTCAAAATGTTGATGTCACCTTACCTATCTACCATGGATTCTTACCTCCCAGTTAAGCCCTTCTAGTCCCATAGCAGCTGTAGAATATTAGACCTTGGAGGGACTTTAGAACCTAGAGTGTCTGAGCTGGGAGGCTCCTTAGAACACAGAAAGTCAGGTGGAAGGGACCCTAGAACATAGAACTTTGCTGAGAGGGATCTCAGAGGATCAAACATTGGAGCTGAGAGGGAACTCAGAACAGAGAGTGTCAGAGCTGGAAGGGGCCTTAGTGGTTATTTAATTCAGTCCCCTTATTTTGCTCCTGAAGAAGTGCAAAGAGGTTCAAGTTGACTTGCCCAGGGTCACACAGGGGGTAACAGAGCTGGGAATCCAACCTGGTTCCTTTCATCCCATCCTCAGCCATCTTTCCCTTATTCTACCCTTCCTTCCTCCCCCCAATCAGATCAATCCCAAAAGAAAAGTTTCCTGTGTGCATCTCAGGAAATAAAATTCTTGAATGTCCCCCTCTGGGTCAGCCAGAGCATTTGTGGCTTTTCCTCACTGTGCCTTTGGCCTCTAGTGGTTCCCACCCATGAAATGGCTTCCATTTGCTACCCAGCCTGGACTGGGGCTGTGCTTTTGATAACCCTCTTGTCATCTGGGGAAACAAAGCTCCTGGAACCGTAATCCCTGTTCTGATAAATGATCATTCCTTCCACCTCTCACACGCCCCGACCGAGTGGGAAATAAGAATGATTCTGCAAAAACCTTCTCATTTCTTCTGTTATGACTAATGCAGCCGGGGTCTATATAATCTGCAGCCTCAGCCTGCGATGGTGTTGATAACTCCCCCTCCGGTGAAGAGTATAAATAGGTTCTAAGCAGATGTTCTGTGCGGGGGTTGGGGGGAGAGAGTGGGGAGGGATGACAGCTGGGAGGGACGCACTTAGGTTTTCACAACTGTGTTTGCTTAGACAAAGCACACAGGTGCTGTTGTGAGTGACTCCCCCCAAACATACAGAGAGCCTGGGAACGCTCTTCCTGCTGGGACTTTGGACAGCAATCCAGTCCGTTATTTGTTGTCTGAAGTGCTGATAATCAGTAAGAGCAATGGGTTTGGAGTGAAAGGAGCTGGGCTCGGATCCCTCCTCTGCCTCTAGCTGAGGCATCGAGGTGGCGGAGGAGATGGAGCCTTGGACTTGGAATCTGGGAGACCTAGTTCAAATCTTGCCTCAGGGATTGCCTCAGTTTCCTCAGCTGTAAAATGATGATAATAATAACACCTGCTGTACGAGGTTGTTGGGAGGATCAAGTGAGATCACATGTGTAAAATGCTTTGTCAGCCTTATCAGGCTTTACTAGATGCTGGTCATTGTTGCTATTGTTGCTGTGATAGTTGTTCTTGGTGATGATGATGTTGCTATTGTTAATTTGTGTGACCCTGGAAACATTACTTTTTGTTTGTTTGTTTGTTTTTTGGTGAGGCAGTTGGGGTTAAGTGACTTGCCCAGGGTCACACAGCTAGTAAGTGTCAAGTGTCTGAGGCTGGATTTGAACTCAGGTCCTCCTGAATCCAGGGCTGGTGGTTTATCCACTGCGCCATCTAGCTGCCCCAGGAAAAATTACTTAACCTCTCTGGCCATCACTTTGTTTTTATGTCAAATCAGTTAGTTAAAAACCATTTATTAAGTGTTTACTGTATGCCAGGCCCCATGTTAAACTCTAGGGATGCAAAGGAAAACCACAACCCCTTTCCTGTCCTCAGGGAGCTCACAGTCTAATGGAGGAGACAACACGCACATAGGCAGGGGATGTTTGATAGCGACGTGTTAGCTACTAGAGAGCTTTCAGAGCTCCTTGAGGGGGGCGAGAAGATTAGGTCTGCGCTTTAGAAAAATCACGGTGGCAGTTGAGTGAAGTGGGGAGAGAATCAAGGCTGAGAAATGAGTTAGAAAGGAAGACTTTGGCAGTAGTTCAGGTGAGAGATGGATTTGAATTAGCATTGGGCCTTTGTAGAGAAGGGGAGAGAGATGCATAGATAGATGGATAGATGGATGGATAGATGGATGGATGGGTGAACACATGGGTGGATGGATGAATAGGTGGGTGGATGGATGGATGGATAGATGGATGGATGGGTGAACAGATGGGTAGATGGATGGGATGGATGGGTGAATAGATGGATGGATGGATAGATGGATAGATAGATAGATGGACCAGCAGATAGATGGATGGATAGATCTCTCTCTATATATACATATATGGATTATAGATATAGATTTAGATACACACATATGCACACAAGATATACAAAGGTAGAAATAAAAAGATTAAACTACAGATTGGCTATGAGAGGTGAACAGTGAGAGTGAATCATCTTGGATGATGCCAAGATTGTGTGTCTGAGTGACTGGAGGATGGATCCCCTTGACAATAACTGGAAAGAGAAGGGGAAAGGGTTTTTGAGGGGTAGATGGGGAGGTGGGGGAGATAATGAGTTCCTTTGTCAATTTGTTGAGAATTTGAGATGCCTTCAGGACATCAAGCTCAGATGTGGGATTGTAACACGAGAGAGACTAGTCTAGGATACATAGAGCAGGGAATTGCCTGCATGGAGATTCTAATTGAACTTGGGAGTAAATGAGATCATCAAGTGAGATACTACAGAGGGACAAGGAAAGAGCCCAGGTCAGGGACTTGGAGGGACATCCATGGTTAGTGGGTGTGACCTTAATGAAGAACCAGCAAAGAAAGCTTAAGAAATAGTGGATGGGGGGTGGGGTGGGGGGCTAGGTGGCGCAGTAGATAAAGCACCAGCCCTGGATTCAGGAGTTCCTGAGTTTTAAATTTGCCCTCAGACACTTAAACATTCATGGCTGTGTGACCCTGGGCAAGTCACTTAACCCCCATTGCCCTACAAAAAAAAAAAAAAGAAATAGTGGTTGGACAGAGAAGGGCAGAACCAGGAGACAGAAGTGTCCAGAAAAGGAAGAGGTCCCACAGAGAAATTGGGAGAAGACATCAGAGCAATATAAGATAAGGAGGAACTTCACCTAATAACCTCAGACGGAGTGAGGATCCCATTCCTGGCAGTCTGAAGTGGAGGACTGTAGAGTCCCCTGTTTCCATTCCAGTGTGTGCTGTCCTACCAAATGGTCTCTAAGATGATGGTCAACTCTGAGATTCTGGGGTTGATTTTGAACTCTGGTGAGAAAAGGTAACTCAGGATTTTAAGAGTCATACCATAATTATATGGGTGTGTATGTGTATGTACATGTATATACACATACATCCATACACATATACATATATACATGCATGTGTCTGTCTATGTGTATATGTGTGTGCAACACATATTTATATATACATATACCACATATATAATATATACAAATATAAAAAGTTCAGCTGGATATCAATGTGTATACACATATATATACACACACATACACATGTATATATAAGACATAGATACACATACACACATATACACATTGATGTCTAGTTGAAAATTTTTTTTGCCGGGCAATGAGGGTTAAGTGACTTGCCCAGGGTCACACAGCTATTAAGTGTCAAGTGTCTGAGGCTGGATTTGAACTCAGGTCCTCCTGAATCCAGGGCTGGTGCTTTATCCACTGTACACCTAAGCTGCCCCAAAAATGTTTTATAAAGATGGGAGAAAGCATCTCAGCTTCCTCTCTCGCTGAGGCTTTGGGACCCTTCATTGAAAAAGACAAAAACTCCCATGCTCAAAGGCCAAAAGCCTAGAGTAGAGACTGGATTAGTGTAACCAGCATCTGGGCCCGACTGCTTGGTCTCTGTCCCTGCCAGTTGGGGTCCCTTCTAACCCACCACCCTCCTCTGGGCTGGTCATGGCAAGGGAAGGGCAGCCACTGTGCCCGGGCCATTGAGTGCCCCTAAAATCCCCTGCAGAAAGATAAAAGGAGAACATGTGTTAGGGGCTGAGAGTGATACTTGGGGATTTGGAACCATGAGGCGGACGCAAGCGCAGCCAGTGCTTTTTCAGGTATCAACGCAAGAGATGAAAAGCTACAGTGATTCTCATAATTGAAGAAAACAAAAAATAAATTAAATAGGACTAATGAGGGAAAATATCAATAACTCACACTTTGAAATGTTTTACATTTTTTTCATTACTTGTCCCTTGCCCTCCCCTCCCCCAACTAAAAATAGGACTGATTTGGTGATTAAAAAAGAAAGATTAAAAGACCAAGATAAAAATAGATAAATGTCTCATCTCTCCTACCTCACTCCCTGCCCTTCCCCCAAGCATTGCAAATAACTTTTTGTTAATAGGATGATCTTGGCAACTATTCTGAGTGAAGGTTGGTAATCTTTCATTAAGATTTTATTTCTGATTTTCACTTAGCTCTGCTTTCTCATCCTGCCCAGAACCCAGGCAGGATAGGGGTGTCTGTGCTGGGCCATCTGCCTCAGAATATCAAACCACGGGATGTCAGAGCTGTGAGATGCCTTAATATAGACAGGGTTGGATCTGAAAGACACCTTGGAGATGAGCTAGCTTGCCACTCTCATTTGGAAGAGAGAGCATCTGAGGTGGTGGGAACTGTGGCTTTGACCTAATAGGAAGCAGTAAGGTAAGTGGCAAATGGGTCATTGGTCTAGACATCAGGAAACCCAGCTTCTAGATCTGACCGAGCCACTGTCTTTGTGACCTTGGGTAATTAGAGGCACTGCTGTGCTCCCTCAGCTCCAACATTTGCTCTTCTAAGGCCCTTACCACTGATATCCTGTGTTCAAGGGCCCTCCCAGCTCTGACATTCTGTGTTCCAAGGGCCCCTCTCAGCTCTGACATTCTTTGTTCTAAGGGCCCCTCCCAGCTCTGTTGTCCTGTGTTCTAAGGGCTCTCTGAGTTCTGACATTCTGGTTCTAAGGCCTCTCTCAGTTCTGACATCCTATGACTAAGGGCCCTCCCAGCTCTGGCATTCTCTCCTCTATGTAGCTTTGTCTTCTATTTTTAAGAAGTGATCAATAGCAGAGCTCTTTGCTCCTTGGGCCTGTGGGCTGCCCTCCCCCACTTAGCAGTGCTACCTTCACGAGTGATGCTGGTGCCAATCCCAGAAGGCATCCCGATGACTCATGGCACCTAAGCCTGGGCCAGGCGGTTTGTCAGTCTCCTCTCGGTCCTCAGCTCCCTGGAGCCCTATGGTCAATTGCTCCTTTCTTTACCTTACCTGAATCACTTCAGCAGTAATGGCCTTGAATGCTGAGCTGCTCACCCTGGGGATTTATAGAAACAGTTTCTAACAGGGGCATTTGGAGACAGAGAAATATTGTGTGCCTGCAGGTGAGGCTGTGTCAGCAACTTTCTGGGCTTTATCACTCAGCCCATAACCCACTGTGAAGGTGCCTGTGTGAAGCTGCCCAGGCTTCCTGGCTCTGCCAGATTGCCTTATTTACCCAGCTATAAGGGAACACCCTGTGACTGGGGCTTCTTCCAGTGTACAATGCATCTGTAAGTAGAATAGCTGCAGATCTGCATCTGTATATGAGCTATCGGTCAGGGCTACTGGCTTGCCATCTCCCCAACCGCCCAAACCCACCTCCTTCAGCTATCCAGGCATAATGGGCCTTCCAAACCAGCAGGCCACTGCTGTCTTCATGTTATTGTCATTGTCCTTGCCCCCCCTTTCCCCTTTGCCAGCTTTTGAATCCTTTCCACCATTGAATCCAGTCAGCGTGTTTGATACAAGTTTTAAGGGCCTGCTGGCCTTGTGGCTCCAGACTTAGAACATTGGATACATAAGTGCTGTAGAACATGAGATATCATAGATAGAGAGGCTCCAATAATGTAAGACTTTAAAGTGAAGAATATTAGTTCCAGAAGGGCCCTCAGAATGTCAACACTGGGAGGTTGCTTAGAATGTAGAATATCAGTGATTGGAAGGCTGTAGAAACACAGATCATCAGAGCTGAGAGGAACCTTAGAATGCAGGATGTGAGAGCTAGAAGGGCCTCTAGAAACAGATTGTCAGAGCTGGGAGGGCCTTAGAACATAGAAGGTCAGAACTGGGAGGTCCCTTAGAATATAGAAGGTCAGAGCTGGGAGAGCCCTGAGAACACAGAATGTCAGAGCTGAGAGGGCCTCTAGGACAGGATGTCAGAGCTGGGAGGAGCCCCTTAGAACAAAGAGCTGGGAGGGCCCTCAGGACACAGGATGTCAGAGCTGGGAGGGCCTTAGAACTCAGAATGTCAGAGCTGGGAGGGCCCTTAGAACACAGGATGTCAGAGCTGGAAGGGCCCCTAGAATCCAGAATGTCAGAGCTGGGAGGGCCTTAGAACCCAGAATGTCAGAGCTGGGAGGGCCCCTTAGAATATAGAATGTCAGAGTGGGAGAGCCCTGAGAACACAGAATGTCAGAGCTGGGAGGGCCCTTAGAACCCAGGATGTCAGAGCTGGGAGGGCCCTTAGAACACAGGATGTCAGCACTGGGAGAGCCCTTAGAACAAAGAGCTGGGAGGACCCTTAGGACACAGGGTGTCAGAGCTGGGAGGGCCCTTAGGACACAGGGTGTCAGAGCTGGGAGGGCCCTTAGAACACAGGATGTCAGTGCTGGGAGAGCCCTTAGAACACAGGATGTCAGAGCTGGGAGAGCCCTTAGAACAAAGAGCTGGGAGGGCCCTTAGGACACAGGGTGACAGAGCTGGGAGAGAACATTACAACATATAACATCAGAGCTAGAGGATTCCTTAGTACATAGTAGATGAGTGGCATAAAGGCCCCCCTTTCACGATCCTCTGTCCCACCACCTGATTTCACATTTGTGGAAGCTGAGGCCCAGAAGGCTGTGACCAGGTTATAGCATCTGCCAGAAGGTCGGTCCATTCCACCATCTGTCCGGTGGGTTTGGGGAGTGGCAGTGCTGGCAGGTTCTACTCTGGATGGTTATTGGTGAGGCGAATCATTTTCCGTAGGAGTCATTGGAATATGTTGGAATAGCCCCTGGCTTGGAAGCTCTGCTGCTCATCCCCACCTGGGCTGAGCCTCCTGTCTCTGTCCCTCAGCTTTCCCATTTCCTTCAGCTCCACAATCCCTAAGACGTTCCCTACATGTCCCCTTCCAGCTGAAGCCATCAATGAAGGCCTGGGCATGTGAGTGTCAAGGGGACTCCTGTTTTCTCACCACGTTTGGCTTTCTCCTGCCCCATCTGGTAGAGGTGACACAGTGGATAGAGGCCTGGGTCCTGGAGTCAGGAATACAAGACACTTACTAGCCTTGTGATTCTGAGTGAGTCCCTTAGTCTCTGCCCACCTCAGTTTCCTCATCTGTAAAATGGAGATAATTCATTAATGCAGCTGCCTTTTAGGGTTGCTGTGATCATCAAATGGGTTAACATTTGTAAAGTGTTTTGCAAATATTTGTAATGTACTCTATAAACAGTAACTCTTATGATCATCATTATGATTGGTCATGTGTAAGTTCATGCACTTCAGTTTTATGATCATTTTACTGGTAGATGGTGTGCCTAGAGAAAATTGGGATTCGCAGTAGAACCCTAAGGACCAAGTCTTAGATTGTAATTATGACTTTCTTCTCACCATGACTCAGTTTCTCCAACTGGGAAGGTAAGGTATTATCAAGGATGTGCGAGGCTTCAATAATGAGATAGATTATAAAGCACTTAGCAAAACTGTACTGCATTCTACAATGCTAGTTTTAAAAAATTATCATTATTATTATGTTGTTGTTGGTATTGTGATTATTGTTATTAACTATAGTCACCATGGGCAACCAGGTGGAACAGTAGAGTGCCAATCTGGAGTCAGGAAGACTCTCTTCTAAGTTCAGATCTGGTCTCACACTCTTTTTAGCTGTGTGATTCTGGGCAAGTGACTTCACCCAGCTTGCCTCCTTTCCTCATTTGTAAAATGATTTGTAGCTAGGAAATGGCAACCACTCCATTATCTTTGCCAAGAAAACACCAAATGGGGGTCATGAAGAGTCAGACATGACTGAAATGATTTGAACAACAACAACAACTAATCATTAAGTCCTATGGTCTTGTTATAACTTCATTCCTTGAACCTTCTGCTGAATTCCTGTTGAGCTCAGTGGTCTATAGAGTAATATAAGAGTGTGCTGGTAAATGTTTAACAACCAGGTTTTTGGCGACAGGTGTTGTTGGGAATATAGTGCTCACACTTTAAGTTTAATTCTGCATTAGTCATACTTTCTCTAAGTCTAGACAGTCAAGAAACAACAAATCAAGCTCTAATTTGTAGCATTTGCTGATTCCTGAGGTAATAAATGCTCACAGTGAAAGTTTAACGGTCAGCTCCCACAATCTGGATAGAGGCTGGCTCCAAGCACACACTTCAGTGTTGCTGGCATGATGTCTTTGTACAAGATTGATGAATGTTGAGTGTTAGTGTCACAGTGTTGGGAAGGAGGGAGGCTGAGATTGAATTCCCAGGCCTGGATCCATATTTCAGGCTCTGCTAATACTACCTTGGTGACTATTGGGCAGGTCATTTCCTTTATCTCATCTGTCAAGTGTGAGGGTTGGAATAGATGCCTCTGAGATCTCTTTTCACTTCTCAGTCTCTCATCCTCTGATCTGTCTCTGTCTCTTCTCTTGAACTGGAATGAACTACCTGATGGGTCAGCTATGCATCTCTCCCACAACCTCCAGCTCTTGGCTCAGTGCCGTGTATTCAGGAGGCACTTAATGTATGCTGATAGAATTTTGAGTTTGAATTTGAAGGACAGATAAAAGGCTGAGGCCTTTAGGTTCACAGGATGACTAATGGGCCTGTCTGGAGCAGGGCTGCCAGAACTGCTGAGTGGTCTTAATCACAGAAGTGAGGGCTATGGAACTGTCTCCTCTGTCTTGATGTCACAAATGGGAGGAGGGGATGGGGTCACCCAGGCCAGCCTCAACGACCCCTCTCCTGGGGCAGCCTCCTGGCAGTGAGTCAGACGGGGTGCCCTTGCCAGCAATGAGCATCTCTGTCGGGCGGCCCCGGAGATCGGCTCTCTTTCTGATCTCAGCGTGAGGGAATGGCTGCTTTTAACATCTCAGCCTCTTCCCTGGACTTGCCCTCTGCGTCTAATTCACTCCTTATTAACACTGCATCTTCCTGGCACCGAGGGAGAGAGTGGCTGCAAATCGTGATTCTGTGATTCCTCTCTCTTATCCCCTGGTGTCCCCCTGACTTATTAGAAGTATCAGCACTTTCCACACTTGCTTTTATCTTAGGACGTGCTCAGTGCTTGGTGCCAGCCATCTCAGGGATGTGTTTGGAGGCGAGTGGGAGCTTGGGACAGGCAGCCAGTATGGTGGGGAGGACCCTGGGTCTGACCCCCTCCTTTTCAGGAAAGCAAGAGGTTAGTCTCTTGGGAGATGAGCCACCGGGTGGGAGAAACGGGGAGCTGTTGTCATAGGAGGGGTCCCAGAGCCTCATCCATCCGGCACGTCAAATATCTGGCATCCAAAGGGCTGCTGTTTGACTAGCCCCAGGTCTGGTCCTCTTTGACATCCCCACCTAGGGTCAGCAATTGAAAATGTGCTATAACTTCCATTTCTGGAGTGTTTGGAGAACAGCCCTGGGCTATTCATAGCATTTGATCTTTATAACATCCTGGGACAGAGGGGTTTTTTTGGGGGTGGAATGCAGCAGGTATTAAACATCCCCATTATACTGATGAGAAAACAGACTGAAAGGTGATTAAAGTGACTTGCCCAAGGTCATATGACTAGGGGCAGAAGTGGGATTTCACCCTAGACCTATAACACAAACTCTGCTGCCATTGCAGTGTGGTATAGGAGAAAGAAGGATGGGCCGGGAACCTGGGAGTCAGGGAACCCAGATTCAAGTCCCTCAATCTGGATTCAGCTCTGCCACATGCTATCAGTAGAACCTCAGACAAATCATTTCCCTTTTCTGAACCTCAGTTTCCTTATCTGGAAAATGGGGATAATAATAATTGTGCCTTCTACGGTGAGAAAATAGCTTCATAAACCTTAAAGAACCCTAGGAGTGTTGCTACCTTGTTGCCTTAGAGGTGGCTTAAGAGGAATTTTGAATTGGGAACTGGCATCTGGCCCCCACCAATTGTTGGGTGTAGGATCCAGGGCAAGTTGTTTTATCTCAGGTTTCCTTTCCCTGTTCCCATAGGGACAGAAGAGGCCAGCCTAGTTAACACAAAGTCCCATTGTCAGGAGAGCAGCAGGGGACTTTGAGGGGGCTGGTTGGAGAAGTGTCTGGGGTGGGGCTGATGCTCAGAGGGTGACAAATGGGGATTGGGGTGGGGATCCAGCCCCAGGGACACCTTTTACAGTTACTCCCAGGAAGGGAGGGCAGGGGCAGCTGTGCAAGTGACTGGGGGTACAAGTGGCTCACAATATCCCTGAACTAGAATCTGAATCAGCCCAGTCCAGTCGAGATCAAGAACAGGAGCCCTCCTGCAGTCACTTTGACAAGTGGCTACCCAGCCTTTCCTTGAATATTTCCAGTGGCAGGGATCTACCTTGCTACCCTCAAGGCAAATCTGGCTTTTTTTCTGCTCTGATCATAAGTAGGAAGTGTCTCTTGTAAGGAGGTAAAATCTAGTTCCCTGTGACCTTGACCTCGAGTTGTGTCTTCCTCTTCTTTCCTCTGGGATGAGGACAAACACATCGGATCCCTGGACTCTGTGGACTGTCCTGCTGAGGAGATTGTGTGACTTGCCTGGGCAGTGGGAAAAGAAATCCTCATAGAGGGGGCCTGAGGAAGCGGCAGTGATGTATTGGAAGGAATTCTGGATTTGGAGTCAAAAGATCCAAGTGCAATGACGGCTCTGATGCTTCTTAGCTGTGTGCTTTGGAGAGTCATTTTCCTTCTCTTGGCCTCAGTTTCCTCAAGAGGAAAAATGAAGGGGTTGGACTAGATGGACTCAACTCTTGAAGTACTTCTACCTCTGACATTTTGTTTCTTAAGGCCCCTTTGAGTTCTGAAACATATCCTCAGCTCCCTCCCAGCTCTGACATCCTGTGTTCTAAGGACATTCCCACCTCTGACCTTCTGTGTTCTAAGGGCCCTCTCAACTCTGACATCCCATGGTCTAAGGGCCCTCTAGGCTCTGACATTCTGTGTTTTCAGGGCCCTCCCAGCTCTGACATTGTGTTCTAAGGTCCTTCCCAGCCCTGACATTCTATGTTCTAAGGACCCTCCCATCTCTGACATTCTGTGTTCCAAAGCCCCTCCAGCTCTGACATCCTATGTTCTCAGGGACCTCCCAGCTCTGACACTGTGTTCTAAGGCCCTTCCCATCTCTGACATTCTGTGTTCTAAGGCCCCTTCCCAGCTCTGACATTCTATGTTCTAAGGGCCCTCCCAGCTCTGAGCTTCTGTGTTCTAAGGGCCCTCCCAGCTCCACCATCCCATGTTCTAAGACCCTTCTCATCTCTGACATTCTGTGTTCTAAGGCCCCTCCAGCTCTGACATCCTGTGTTCTTAGGGTCCTCCCAATCCCTGATATCCTGTGTTATAAGGACCCACCTAGCTCTGAGATTGTGTTCTAAGGCCCTTCCAGCTCTGGCCTTCTGTGTTCTAAGGGCCCTCCCAGCTCTGACATCCTGTGTTCTAAGGGCCCTCCCAGCTGTGACATTCTATATTCTAAGACCCTCCTATGTTCTCTGTTGTAAGGACCCTGACAGTTCCAGATGTTCTATACCATGCCTCACTCTCTCCTAGCTCTGGCATTCTGTGCTCTACTGTCCCTCCCATCTCTGGCAGTCAAGCTGGGTTAGTCAGGGCATGTCTCAGCTCTGCTCTTGAGCATCCCCTCATCAGGTTCGTGCTTCAGCAGTGTAGGGTATCAGGTGCTACGCTGGCTAGAGCTTTGGCCTCTGGCCTAGAAGGGGGGTGTGGGTGAGGGATGGCAGGAGCAGAGAGTTTTAGAAAAAAGAAAAAAATTCTCTCAGGAATTAATTGAAATTAAACAACTCTGAGCCTCCATATGGAAAAGCAGACACCTAGTGTTCAGAAAATAGGTTGAACAACGCATCAACTGAGAGGTGAGCGAGGAAATGAGGGGCTCCATCTTTGAGCTTCACTGCATGCCAATATCCCAGCCCTGTAATTCCCCTATGCCTTCCTCCTATGTGGGAGGATTGGGAGGGCCTGGAGCTGGGAGGGAGGGAGGGAGGGAAGGAGGGGGAGAGAGAGGGGGGGGGGAGGGAGAGGGAGAGGGAGAGAGAGAGAGAGAGGGAGAGGAGGACGAGAGGGAGAATGAGAGAGAGGGAGAGAGAAGAGGGAGGGAGAGTCGGTGTGTGTGTGTATGTGTGCGCACGTGCGTGAATGTTGGGGATGTTGGGGGAGAAGGTGATGAGGGCATCTTTCTTCAGAAACCTCTGTATTCCTCTGGAATTTTTAAACAGTCTCTCTTGAAATTGTTTTTCACGAAGCTGACAAAATGGAGTGACAGATGAGCATTCATTGGCTTCAAAGTCAGAAGACCTGGGTTTGAATCTTTGCTATTCACAGTGACCTTGGACTTAGTGATCATAAAAAATATATCCCATGGTTAGTCTGGTATGTAAATACATATTCACATTTGTACCATGCTGGGAGACATTCCATATTATAAAAAGGGCTTTGCAAACAAAAAAAAAGGGCTACATATGCTGCTATTATTGTTATTCAGATTTATTTATGAAGGCACTTGCTCTTTAGTGATGTAGGGACATTTCGTTCTCATTATCTCATTTGACACATGGGGAACCTGAACCTCAAAATAGTTAAGTGACTTCCCTAGGGTCACACAGCTGTTTGAACTATTTACAGGATAATAGGTCGAGAGCTGGAGTGGCTCCTATCCATCCCCTTCATTTGATAGATAAGGAAACTGAGGCTCAGAATAATGATGTGTCTGAAGCAAGATTTTGAATTCAGATCCTCCTGACTTAGGTTTTGTGCTCTCTTTGCTCACTCCAAGCACTGTTTCTCCAGACCCAGGTTCCTCCTGAATCTCCAGTGAGCCTCCCATGACACCACCCCTTTTCTCTAAAAATGGCTTCTCTCCTAGGGGTCATTAACTCTATAGTTCTGATGCCTCTACAGACTTCAGTTTCCTGGTGTGTAAACAATTTGAGTATTCCTCTGGCTCTGAGGCCCGTGATGCTAAGTTCAGGGGCTGGGGTGTGGGGGTGTGTGTTTCTTCAGCTCCTAGCTCCTTAGTTATTTCATTCCTCAAGATAACTGCAAACACCCTTGCCTGACCTCATTTTTAAACCTTGTTCTTTATTTCTGATACATTTGGTGGGGCTAACCACAGGCCTCTTCATCTAGCCTGACTGGAGGATGGTCAACACCAATAACTTGTATTTTGTCAGCTTCCTCACAACCCTGAAAGGGAAATGTTAGCCCCATTTTATAAATTTAAAAAAAAAAACACGCAAGAGTGGAAAAGTTAGGTGACCACTGGGAATCTAGATAGTCGATATGAGAGCTGGGATTTGAACTCATATCTCCTGGTCCCATCTTCTTTCATGGATCCAAGGTGTCTCTGCTCTCTGGTGGCCTGCACTGACCTGATCGTGTGTGTGCGTGTGTGTGTGTGTGTGTGTGTGTGTGTGTGTGTGTGTGTGTGTGTTTGTGTGTTGGGGGGTGCCTTGGTGTGAGGAGATATGTTTGCAGATAGGGTCTAATGTCCATTCGGTGAGGGACGAAGGTCATGTGTGGGTGACAAACTCCAGATGCATCTGGAAGGGAATGGATTATCCTTAATTCCCCCTCTGCTTCAGCTGGCTTGCAAATATCTTTTAAAGCCCACCAGGGTCAGAGGCAGGCTTGTTATTGCTCCAGAGAAAGCAGAATGGATTTCTCTACTGTATTTGTATTTAATTGAATTCTGACGGATCTCACACAGGCAGGCTAGACCTGTGCCCACTGCTGCAGATCAAGTTTCATTCTGGACTAATGCTTTTGACTTTCGCTCAGCTCAGTGATTCTGAGGCAGGTCAGCAGCAGGACTACTGGACATGGCTCATGAAGAGCTTCTCCTTTCTAGCTGGGCAAACCTTGGTCAAGTCACTTACCTAATCTGAGCCTGGTTTCTTCATCCTTAAAATGGGAGGGAGGTAGCTAGGATCTCTCAGATCCCAGTATCCCTTGGATCCTTCAAAGCCATGATATCTCTGTTCTAAGGGTCCTCCCAGCTATGATATCCTGTGTTCTAAGAATCCTCCCAGCTCTGACATTCTGTGTTCTAAGGGCCCTCCTAACTCTGGCATGCTGTGTTCTAAGGGTCCTTCCAGCTCTGACATTGCATTCTTAGGGTCCTCTCAGCTTTGACATTCTGTGTTCTGAGGGACCTCCCAGCTCTGACATTCTGTGTTCTAAAGGCCTGCCTAACTCTGGCATGCTGTGTTCTAAACTCCCCCTTGCCTCTGACCTTCTACGTATCTATGATTTTCTCTGACTAGACTCAGCAGGGATTCTTACGCTTTTTGTTGGAGAGCGGTGTGCCAACAGAGACCCAGGTACCCTATGCCCTGAGTTCCCCATCTTGTCTCCTTGTCCATATTCTGTGACCCCTTCAAGAAGCAGTACCACTCTATACCTCTGAGTTTCGGGATAACAGAGAAGGGTGTCAGGGAAACACAGGAGCAGCCAGTGATGTCATTGGAGGGCTAAGCAACTGAGGATTTCCTTGAACTAGGGTCTATCATGACACACTATTTGCAATGTTCTAGCCTAGGAAGACAAAGCTGGGACTTGACATAGGCCCTGATCTTATAATCTAATAATAGGGGCATGAATCATAGTCTCTAAGAAGTGGATGGGTCATCTGAGGCTATGGAGGCTCATCAGCACTTGTACAATAATCCCTTATAGAACCCCCACCAGTGGCTACTCAGCCTTTGCCTGAAGACCTCAGTAGAGGGCAAGGCAATGGCACACAGTAGGCACTTAGTAAATGCTTATTGATTAATCGATTGATTTGAATAATGGACCTGTGATCAGGACCATGGAGAGCTCCCACTGAAAGTGCTATAAGAAAACCTGAGGAGCAAGAAGGCTTCATGGAGGAAGTAGTACCTGAGCTGGATTCTTCTGAGGCTGGTGCTTGTTTTTTTTTTTTTTTTAATTTAAAATTTTTATTTTTATGGGGCAATGAGGGTTAAGTGACTTGCCCAGGGTCACACAGCTAGTAAGTGTCAAGTGTCTGAGACTGGATTTGAACTCAGGTCCTCCTGAATCTAGGGCCAGTGCTCTATCCACTTTGCCACCTAACAGCCCCCAAGGCTGGTGCTTGTTAGTCGAGGTTGCTAGATTCCCTTCCCCACCTGGGGGGATCTCCCACGTGGCCGATTTTGATGAAAAGAGGATAGCTTGATGGTGCTAGTAGAGAGAGGAGGAATCCCGGTTGTGGTTCTCACAACTCAGCATCATAATTGATATGCCTGACATATGAGAATTTAGATTAGACCTTGCATGGCAGCATTTAATTTGATTAATGATTTATCACTTTAATTGAGAGTTTTACTGAGAGATTATTCACTACGGGTAAGATGAAGGTTCCCAGACGTTGCAAGGCCCAGAATTGCTTTAGGGGAGGAAGTATGGTGGAGGGGAAGGAAAAACCTGGGTCGGAATTTCCTCTCAAGCTCAGTCTGTGTAATCATCTGCTGGCTGCCTCCCCTCTATGAGCCTTAGTGCCTCTACCTGTAGAAGAGGAAAGGGGGCTTACTTGGGGGACATCTAGTTCATTTTCATTCTTTTACAGTTGAGGTAACAGGGAACCGACAGCAGGTAAATGATATGTCCAAAGACACAAGGGTAGTGAAGATCACGTCTAGGATTTGAACCCAGGTCCTTGACTCCAGAGCCACAGGACAATATTGCCACCTCCCAGGGAGGGTTTTTGTGAGGATCAAATGAGAGAAGGTATAGAAAACATTTGGAAAACCATAAGCCTCAGTCATCTTTGGCATTATCGTCCCCTGGCCCTGGGTGCGAACTGTTTCCTCTTCTGCCTGTTGGGACGCCTGAAGGGGGGTAACTCAGATGGGTCCCTCCAGGTCCGCTGCCCAGGCAGCCTGGAATAAGAGAAGAAACCTGACTTTGGCATCAGAAGACTTGACTTCCTGTACCCACTCTGCTCCTTGCTGGCTGTGTGATGATATACAAATTACTTCCGTTCTCTGGACCTCAAAAGCCGACTGTATAAAATGAGGGGTGATCTCCAGGCAGAGAACAAGTATAGATCTTCCTGTAGGAATGTTCCAGACACCTGTCTAGAAGGAAAAGTGGAGGCTTAGGGTTGGCCAGGGCTATGGGCAGCCGGGAGGGGTGCAAGGCAAAACACAAGGTGCCTTCATTGGCTCTGGGGGAGCTGAGTGATGTTGGCTTTCTCCTCCTTCCTGGATTCTATAGGAGAAGCTTCTGCCACCTCCACACCCCCACCGCCACCCCACGGAAGCCCACAGTAGCCCAGGCTGTACCATGCTCAGTGCCCTGATGCCATGGGGCAGACAGGTGGAGGACACACATCCTACCCTGTGAGCTGCCAGGGAGGGGGAGGGGAGACAAAGCCCACACCCTCAAGGAGACCCCAGGCTTAGGGAAGGAAGGCACATTCCCTGCACTTAGGGAGCTTTCCTACTCCCTGCCCTCCCAGAGCCTCCAGTCTGATGGACAGGAGCCATCCCCACCCTGAGGGTACCTCTTACCACCACAGTGGAAAGTAAGGCCTAAGCCCCCAGAACATCTGGCCTCCGTGGATGGGCCTGCCCTTCAGAGAATACCAGCCTGTTCTCAGGTAGTCGCTCACCTGTTTTCTTCCCTCTGGGGAGCCAAATATTTCCCTTTCATTCTCTCCCGCTAGCCAGGACCCCTCCCCTCCCTCCTCAGTGCTCCCCCCTCCCTGCCACCCTTACGTCTCACTGCTGTGCCGTCAGGGGCTGTTTTAGAAAAGCAATTTTGTTGGACATCTTGAGATCTTGTCCTCTGGGGCTCTGCATTCTGATGGGGTTTGAGTGCTGAGTTAGTTCATTTCTTCTTCCCCTGTGGCTACTGAGGGGTGGGGAGGGAGGATGGCACAGACTGCTGGTTTGTTCTCTCTCCTCACCATCTTCTACTCCCTTCATCTCAGTGGGGAATGCAGGGATGGTGTAGATGGTGGGAGATGGGACATATTGGAGGGTGGGAGTCAGGAGAGGGCTCTGGTCACAGGTGTGTCCTCCTGGGCCTGTCCCAGCCTGGAGGTGTGGGGAGCACAGGCCATCTCTGGCTGCTTGGGTCTGAGTCCCCCTCTCTCATCATTTGACCCTTTCTCTGTGTTTTACAGCAAAGCTTTGAGGCACACCAGGAGGAGGCAGCCAGTGTGACGCATATGGTGAAGGCAGGCAGTGGTGTTTGGATGGCCTTCTCCTTGGGCGCCTCCATCCGCCTCTTCCACACAGAGACTCTGGAGCACCTCCAGGAGATCAACATTGCCACACGGACCACCTTCCTCATGCCAGGTAAGCCTGGGACCTAGCAGGCCCAGCATCCCACAGGTATAGTGTGTTTGTGGAGACACCTAGACGGCTGAGACCTTTGCCTCTCCAGCTTCCTCATTTATCAGATGAGAAGGTTAGATAAGGTCTATAAGATCCCTCTTACCTATGCCATCCTGTGTTCTAAAGGCCCTCTCAGCTCTGCCATCCTGTGTTCTAAGGGTCCTCCTAACTCTGGCATCCTGTGTCCTAAGGGTCCTCCCAGCTCTGGCATCCTGTGTTCTAAGAACCCTCCCAGCTTTGAAATTCTCTGTTCTAAGGTTTTTCTAGGTCTCAGATCTGACATTCTAAGGTACTTTCCAGCTCTTTCAGTCTATATTCTAAGACCCTGTCCATCTCTGATACACTGCATTCTCAGGTTCTTCCCATCTCCCCCATCTCCCTCTTGGCTGTGACATTCTCTGTTCTATAAATTGACTTCAAACTTGTTGTTACCCTCAGCTATGGTACAGACCAAGTACAAAAGTAGATGACCAGTGCAGAAGGGTTGTTAAGGGGAGCTTTAGAACACCTGGGATATGACACCAAGCCTCTGATATGATTCTCAAGGGTGGCCTTGGTGATCTTAACTAGACCTGTCTCTGTCCCCTCTTCCCCTTTTAACAACATTCCCATCCTGTGAAAGCAGGTCAAAAGAACCCAAGGAGGCCTCAGAAGGAAAAAGTATGGGAGGAACAGACCTCATCTGTTATTCATGAGTCTTGGGTCTTGCCACTCCCAGAGTAGGGGGAGCATGCCACACCCTTAACCCACTCTGGATCCACTGAGGAGCCTGTAGAGACAGAATCACAAGATGGTGGGTAATGGGCTGATGCCTGATGATGAATAATGGAGAAGAAAAAATAGTTTAAAATTAAAATTCTATTTAATTTATCCATCCATCTATCTATCCATCCATTTATTTATTCACTTACCTATCTCTCTATCCATTCATTCATTCATTCATTTATTCATGCATCCATTTATCTATCTACCTACCCATCTACCTATTTTTTGGGAAGGGAAATTGTTGATCAATTTCCTAGAATCCTCTGGTCACTGCCTAGTTTCCGTCAGGGCAGAGATGATGACAGGACAACCTCTGAGGAAGAAGTAAAACAGGGTCAGTTGTAATGGGCCACTGCTTTTAGAGTCAGAGGGCCTGGGCTTGCGTGACCTTGGGCTTGCGTGACCTTCTCAGCCATTCCCTCATCTTTAAAATGAGAAGGTTTGGCCTTTGAGATCCCTTCCAGCTCTAAAGCCTATAATTCTGTGACTCTCTTCATAAGGGGAATGAGGTCTGATACTATAACCACCATGCCCTGCCAGAGGTGGGCTCCCTCTGCTTCCCTGTACCCTCTGCTTCTTTGGAAGCTGGGGAGGCTCCACCAGGGAGCTCAGGGCTGGCATCTGTCTTAGGGCCCCTGGCGTTGTCTTTCCTGGTCTGTCAGCAGAACTGCCCACCTCTGTGATGCAGGCAGCAAGTTCGGCTTCCCCAAAATGAGTGTTTGTCCACCTTGAGCCCTAATGCTCACTAAAGTCTCCACCAGATGGACGGAACCCAGGCTCGAGATAAGCTCAGCCAAGAAGTCAGTGTGTTGTTGAGGGCACCAGCTGCTCGGTCGTGTTTCTACCACCTTGTCCACAGCCAGGCTCAGTACCTAAGTGCTCTCGGAGGGCCCTGGGACCTACAAAGTTGGAGCCTGGAGGCCAGAAGCATGAGGATGATGGGAATTGAGCTAATTGCTACAAGATCCAGCCAGATGGTCTGGGTTGGCTGGTGGTACTCAGGCTGACACATCCGTACGCTGAGCCTGTAAACAATTGTCACTCTCTCTCTTGGGACAGGGCAGGTATAGACCCGTTAGTTGTAGGGGAGGAGAGCCTCGGTCTTCAAAGCAAGGGGGGCCCCATATTATACCAAGGAAAGAAAATGGGGAAGGGTTACTTCACCTAGAGAAGGGAAGACTCTGGGGGAACATGAGCTCTCCTTATCTATCTAAAGATCTTTAGTGGTAAAAAAGACTTGTTCACTGTGGCCTAAAGGAAGCCTCCCAGAGGAGAGTGGTAGAATCTAGATTTGGCGCTGGGGGGAATCTTGGGGGCTGTCTCAGCTCTCATTGGGTAGATAAGCAATGAGGCCCAGAAAGTAGCAGAACTGAGATTTGAATCCAGGTCCACTGATTCCAAGTCTAGGATACTTTTTACTGTTCGATGGTTGTAGTTGCCTAGAAAGAACTTTCTTAGAATTTGAGTTGTCCCAAGGTGGATTGGGCTCCTTATAAGGGAGTGAGAGCATCCTGTCCTTGGAAGGTTTCAAGCAAAGGCCTGGGTGAAGACTTATCAAGGATATGAAAGATGAGATTCTTGCTTTAGGCAGGAGCCACTCTTTTCTTTTTCTTTCTTCTTCTTTTTTTTCAAGGCAATGAGGGTTAAGTGACTTGCCCAGGGTCACACAGCTAGTGTCAAGTGTCTGAGGCCGTATTTGAACTCAGGTCCTCCTGAATCCAGGGCCGGTGCTTTATCCACTGCGCCACCTAGCTGCCCCGGGAGCTACTCTTTTAAAGGACCCAAGGCCCTCTCTAGCTCTGAGGTGTTATAATTGAATGATTTTGCAATCTGGGGAAGGCTCTCCTGAGGACTCAAGTAGGAAGGAGGCTGACCAGATCCAATCCCACTAGGGATTTTTTTTCTTCTCTGCCATACTCATATTATTGGTCCGTACCCTAAAATACCCCAAAAGCCCCCAAAGTGGGTAGCCATAGGCAGAAATGAGGGAAAATAACTGGAGACCACCACACGAGTGGTTCCAGAACAGGACAAGAGTTATTTTTGTTTATTTATTTATTTATTTATTCATTCATTTATTCATTTATTTTTGTGGGGCAATGGGGGTTAAGTGACTTGCCTAGGGTCACACAGCTAGTAAGTGTCAAGTGTCTGAGGCCAGATTTGAACTCAGCAACTCCTGAATCCAGGGCTGGTGCTTTATCCACTGCGTCACCTAGTTGCCCCCTAGGACAAGAGTTATTGAAGACTAGCATGTGGGTTATTCCAGATCAGTGTATGCAGCCATTGTAGACTAGCTTGTAAACCATTCTAAACCAGCACTCGAGCCTTTGGATAGCACCATTTCTGGACCAGAATGAGTCATTCTAGACCAGCACACGAGCCAAGCTACCTCACTATTCTAGACCACAGCAAACCATTCTAGATCACATTGAGTCATTCTAGACCAGAGTTATCAAACTCATGGCCTGCAGAACTCCTGAGTATAGCTCAAACCAGATGAAAATGTAATCAGGAAGTGTTTAACAGAATAAATGAAAATATGATATAGCATAACTAATGCTGATTTGTGGTTTTCTAAGTCAATATGTGGGGCAGCTAAATGATGCAGTGCTGGATAGAGTGCTGGACCTGGAATCTGGAAGACTCATCTTCCTGAGTTCAAATCTGACCTCAGACACTTACTACCTCTGTGACCCTGGGCAAGTGACTTTGCCCTGTTTGCCTCAGTTTCCTCATCTGTGC
Organism: Dromiciops gliroides; assembly: GCF_019393635.1. Classification (NCBI taxonomy): domain Eukaryota; kingdom Metazoa; phylum Chordata; class Mammalia; order Microbiotheria; family Microbiotheriidae; genus Dromiciops; species Dromiciops gliroides. Next base: position 617,000,113 of record NC_057863.1, on the reverse strand, counting down.
AAATGAGCAGGAGAAAGAAATGGCAAACCAATACAGTGTCTCTGCCAAGAAAATCCTAAATGGGGTCACAAAGAGTCAGGCATGGCTGAAAAACAATTGAACAACAAAGTCAATATGTAGCCTGTAGAGATCTGTTTCTATTTGAGTCTGATACCATGGTTCTAGACCAATGTGGCAGTTGTTCTAGGTCAGCATAAAAACTCTTATAGACCGCTGTGTGAATTGTTCTAGAGCAATGTTCAGACTGTTTTCTTACCACTTTTCTCCTTCCAGCCAGAAAGATTAAGCGGGATTCTTAAATTCTTTATTAGGCATATTTTTAAAGGCTTTTAAGAATTTTTTCTTTTCCCCACACGACCAAATGAAGTAATTGCATAATTAGTAATAAATTTGTTTCTCCTGTAAATGTGGCCTTTTTTTGGGGGGGGGGGGAGAATGTTAAAAATTTTATCACACTTCTTTCTCCCATCCCCCTCTTTCCAGCCCAATGGCTGACTGGTATTAATGTATTTCTGAACCTTAACTCCCTCCCCCTCTTAACTAGACAGGTCATTAATAAAATGTTCTCCGAGAGCCAGAGCTTTTTAAAGTTGTATATCTACAGATAGATGGCTTTGGTGAGTCGAATACTGCAGCATTAACTCTCTGTGATAAAATATTTATCCCCCATTAGAATCCCCCTCCCCCTTGGAGTTTGTGAACATATCTCTCTGTCTTCCTTGGAGGGGCCCCAGGATAGGGTCTGCAGAGGGAATCATCCTCCAGACTTGAAGCTGTTTCCCTTCTCTGGGCCTTTGCCCATCCAGCCTCCCACTACCAGACTTGTCACTTGTGATCTTCCAGCCTGGGGGAATCTATGGCAGTCTAGGGATGCCCAGGGACCCTTCTCAGATTCATGGTCTTAAATAATCACAGGAAATGCTACATTTCAGTTAGGAGTTAATGAAAGTAAAGCTGTGGGTTTTTTCCCCCATTCAAGTTCACGGACCCCTTGAAATCTGTCCACAAGTCCCTGGGGCAGGCAGAAGGATGGGGTGAGGGTAGGGAGGAGTTGAGCACCTGAAGTTAGGCACACTTGTTCTAGGAGGCCTTGTGAGGGCACAAGATCACTAGAAGATTACCTCTGGCCAGCAGATACCCCTGCACCAGGCAGGATGGGAAGGAATGTCAGCCATGTTTGCTCATTTAAACATACATGTTTGTTTATGTTTTTATGGCTCAGAAAACAGAGAGATGAGAGAGCTTTAGAACAGAGGATGGCCCTTAGAACACAGGATGTCAGAGCTGGGAGGGCCCTTAGAACACAGGCTGTCAGAGCTGGGAGGGCCCTTAGAACACGGGATGTCAGAACTGGGAGGTCCCTTATAACACAGGATGTCAGAGCTGGGAAGGCCCTGAGAACACAGGATGTCAGAGCTGGGAGGGTCCTTAGAAACAGGATGTCAGAGCTGGGAAGGCCCTGAGAACACAGGATGTCAGAGCTGGGAGGGTCCTTAGAACACAGGATGTCAGATCTGGGAGGGCCCTTAGAACACTGCCAAGGGGAATAGGAGAGATGTTAGTGACCATCTAGTCTGACCACCTAACATTATAGAGGAATAAACTGAGGCTCAAAGAGGAGAACTCTTTGCTCCAAGGTCACCTAGTGAGTTTGTGATAGAACTGCAGGGCTTCCAACTCCCACCACATTAGACCAATTCAACACACCCTGATAGGCCTCTCTTAAGCCCTAATTCAAAGAACAGCATCACCTGTTGGATGGGACTCTCTAGGCCAGAATCTCCTCACCTGCTGTTAGTGTCTCCGAGTTCCTTGGCCTTCCACAGCGTACCTGATCCAGCTCCGTTCTTCTTCTCAATCACCACCCTGATTCGGATATTCCTCTGTTCTCACATTTGTTTCAATAATACTAGTGACCCTATGAATGAATAGCACATCTTCTTTCCAGAGACAAAGAACTTTATTGTGATATCATGTTATGATCTATTGGGGTATGTGCTACAATCACCAGCATTTCCATAGTGGATGGATGCACTTTGCATCCATCATCTCATTCATCCTCATAGCAACCTGGTGAGATAACCCGAGCTCTCCTGGTTATCTTTCCCATTTTGCAGATAAGGAAAGTGAGGTTCACAAAGGTGACTAACCCAAGGTCTCATGGCTACTAAGGGGCAGAGCTAGTTTGTGAAATCTCCTCAGCCTGGGTCCTTTATATTATGTCATTCAAATTCATTAGACCCTTATTAATTCCTTACCAGGCCCTGGGCATATCTTGTATTGCCCAATGGTCAGATCAATAATTGGGCATAAAATAGAGTCCTCCTTTTGCTTCCCATCCTTCTAGCCCTGCTGTGAGATTTCTGCATGTTTATTCTACACCTAGAACTGGGGTTAGCCAGGTGGTTCAGTTGGTAGAGTGCTGGCCCTGGAATCAGGAAGTCTTGAGTTCAAATTTGGCCTCAGACACTTCCTAGCTGTGTGGCAAGTCACTGAGCCTTTGCCTCAGTTTCCTCGTCTGTAAACTGATCTGGAGAAGGAAATGGTAAACCACTCCAGGATCTTTGCCAAGAAAACCCCAAAAGGGGTCACAGAGAGTCAGACATGACTGAAAATGACTCAACAACAAAAATTCTACTAGTATGATTTGGGGGTGTTAGATACTTTTGGTTTAGTTTTATAGTGATAGGGGAGAGGAGGGTAAGTGTGGTAGAGTAGGCTATCCAAGGCCTAAGTACCAGATTTAGAGTCAGGGACTTGGGTTCAAATAAACTCATGTAAATATGCAAAGTAGAAATACAGTGGAGACAGCACCAGGACTTGGACTCAGGAAGACCTGAGTTCACACCCAGCCTCAGACACTTGACTAGCTGGGTGACCTTGGGCAAATCACTTCACTTCTGTTTTCCTCAGTTTCCTCATATGTAAAAGGAGGGTAATAATATCCCTTACTTCCTAGGGTTGTTGTGAGAGTCAAATGAGATCTAATTGTAAAGTGCTATGTAAGTGTTAGCTGCTATCACCACCATCACCACCATCACCATCACCATCAATCATTATTGCCACCACCCAGGCCTTCCTGACTTCAAAGCCAGTGCCCTAATCCAGTACTCCACACAGCCCTGTCCATGGTCCTATTTACATTTGCCCATTGTATGTCCCTCCCAAGTCTCCCATGCTATGATTGTACCCTCCTCCCTGCCCTTTGTATCCCACCTTCCAGGTCCTTTCCCAGCTTGGAGGGGCTCCAGGGCCCTGCTTCCAGAGCATACAGCCCCTCCTCGCTGCACCCCCCTTCTTTCCCACGACCACTGCTCTTCCTAAAAGGAGAAGACAGCACGGGGCTGATCATGCAGCAAAAACTAATCCGGCCTGACATCAGAAACATGTTAATTCACGGCAGCGAATTATCCCATTTCATTGTCTGTGCCTGGAAACAACAGGGTGCGCTGTTTGAGCAAAGTAGAAGCATTCATGCATCCAGAATGTAAAAGGGAGCCTGGAAATCATGCCTTGCAAGGGTTTGTGCCTCACCAGCTCTTGCGATTCTTCCTGCCCCGCTCCAGCCACGAGCCTTCCCCTCTGGGCTCCTTCTCTGCTGCTTCTGGATGTGGGCATCTCCTGGGCCTCATTTAAGCAGGCCAGCCTGTCCTGGCCGGTCCCTGTGCACCTGGGCTGGCTTCTGCTCTGATCCCTGATCCAGAGGCTCTCTCAGAGGCGGAAGGAACCTCTGAGGGCATCTGGTCCTTCCTGAATGAGCAGCACCCGTCCAACATCCCTGACAAAGGGGCCTCCATCAGTCACTCAGCAAATAACTATTGAGTGTTCCCTGGGTACCGTGCACTGTGCAGGGTGATAAGAATACAGACCTCCAGTGAGGGGAGAAGGGGGGTTAAGAATTACCAAGTACTTTACACTTGTTATCTCATCTGAGTCTCACAATGATCCTGGGAAGGGGGGCAGGATTATTATGGTCCCCCAAACCCCTACATCACTACAACAGGGGCCTATGCTTTTGTCAGCGTGGGGAGGCCCTTCCCCCAGGAACATCTCAGCCCTTCCCTAACTGAGTCTCTGAGAGGAGATCTGGCTGTTGTCACCTACTTGACAGGTGCCACAAGTGAAATTCGAACCCGGGCTTTCCTGACTGCAAACTGAAGGCTCTGCTCTTTTACAACCACTAAGCCCTAACCATTTGTTGTCCTTCTCCTCCATCTTCCTAGGCCAGAAACATGTCTGTGTGACCAGCCTGCTCATCTGCCAAGGCCAGCTCTGGGTGGGCACTGACCAGGGCATCATCGTTTTGCTTCCTGTTCCCCGACTGGAGGGGATCCCCAAGATCACAGGTGAGACCTAGTGCTGAGAGACATCCCCCGTTTACTCCTACCCCAAATATTGCCACTAAAGGGCTGCTATCTAATGTGGGGAGGAACTTAGGTTGGTACTTTGATCTGGGGTCAAGTGGATAAAAACAATCACTCCCATTTCTGGTATAGTCCTTTTAAAGTCGACAACAGCTTTTCATTTAGATGAACCTGTTTGACATTTAAAGCCCTTTGTGACCTGGCTCTTGCCTGCCTTCACAGCCGTGGTCTGTATTCTTCTCCAAACTGACCTCCAAGTGGTTCTTCACAGAAAACATTCCAGCTCTCATCTCCAGGCCTTTGCACAGGCTGTTCTGATGCCTAGAATTCCCTCCCTCCTTACTGCTGACTCTAAGGATACCTAGGTTTCTTCAAAGCTCAGATCAAGTGCCTTCTCCTTCATGAGGTCTTTTTTTTGTGTGTGAGGCAATTGGGGTTAAGTGACTTGCCCAGGGTCACACAGCTAGTAAGTGTCAAGTGTCTGAGGCATGAGGTCTTTTTTGGTCCCTCTCTTTCCTGGCTCCCAACTCCCCGCCAGCTGCTAGTGCTTCCTACCCAAGATTGTCTTGTATCAATTTTGATACCTGTCCATCTATCTGTCTATATGTCTTCTGTGTATATCTATTTCTCTATCTCATCTCTCTATTATCTCTTTTTGGCGCTCTCTCTCTCTCTCTCTCTCTCTCTCTCTCTCTCTCTCTCTCTCTCTCTCTCTCTCTCTCATCTACCTACCTATCTACCTATTTGTTGTGTCCCCCTATAGAATGAAAACTCCTTCAGGGCATGGTCTGTTTTATCTCTGCCTCTGTATCTCTAGTGCTTAGCACAATACCTTACACATAGTAGGTGCTTAATCAATGTTTATTGCTTGCTTGTTATCATCACTATTTTATAAAAGGGAAACCTGAGCCTCGAAGAGATCCTCGTCTCTAGGGCTGGACAGGATCAAGGGTCATAGACCTGGCACTAGAAGGAAATCTGGTTCCACCCTCCTTATTTACAGCTGAGTGAGTGGTTAAATGACTTTGCAGAGTCACAAAGGTCATGAGCATCAGAAGGGGGATTTGAACTCTGATCTTCCGACCCTAGAGCCAGTGTCCTTTCTATGTTCCTTTGTAGCCTTACAGAAGCTCTGCTTCTACCCCTTCACTGTAGAGGCAATGCAGAGGGTGAACGGTCCTGCAGCTAGCAAGTGCCCGAGGAGGCCTCTAGAACAGGTGGTCTCTGGGTTGCTTGAAGTTGCTGCTTGCCCTTTCCTTGGCGTCGACCGTACCATATCCTTGACCGTCTCCTGTATGGGCTGCTGACATTGGCACCTGCCCTGAGTCAGGCCCTAAGCAGAGACAGGCAGTAATTGTGTGGATCCTCCCCTTAGTCACACTCCATGGGAATGTAGGTCCTCAGTTCTAGCCCCAGTATCTAGTCAGTGATGGAATTCTCCATTGTAGGGAAGAGCCCAGAGCACTGGTTCTGGAGGCCTGTCTTCTCATCCTTTCATCTGTTCCTCTCTACATGGGGAACTTGAGCCAAGTCCCTGGGGGCCTCAGTTTACTTTTCTGTAAAGGAAGGGGGTGGTGGAACTAATTGGTATCTAAGGCCAACCTTAGATACCATGATTTAAGAAAAAAATTAAATTGTATTTCTTTTCAGTTATCTATGACTCATGATGACTTAACCCCCTCTGGGTTTTCATCTCCCTATCAGCAAAAGAAGCAGCTGTGTGCAAAGTAGATAGAATTAGCTTTAAAGTCGGGAGGTCTGGATTCAAATTCTGTCTCTCCTGCATACTGACTGTGTGACCTTGGGCAAGTCTACTGACCTTTCAAGGTCTTGAGCATTTCTCAAAGGCTATGGAATGTGGAGCTGCATTGATGAAGTGGTGTTCTTTACCTGGGGGTTCCCTTTAACTAATGAAATCACAGGCCCAGTAACAATAAAAATTGGGGATAATGTATTGGTACTGCCAACTCTGCAAGGCTGCTGTGGGGAAAACTTTAGAAACCTTAAAGCAATATGAGTTATTGACTTTCTGAGGCATTACATGAGGGATTACAGTAATGGATTACATTATCTCCAAGGGCCTTTCCAGCTCTGATAATCTGTGTTCTAAGGGCCCTCCCAGCTGTGACTTTCTGTGTTCTTTAGGGCCCTCTCAGCTCTGACATTCTATGTTCTAAGGGCCCTCCCAGCTATGACATCCTGTGTTCTAAGGGCCCTCCCAGCTCTGACATTCCACACTCTAAGGTGACTTCTAGCACATTCTGCATTTTGATGTCCCAGCTCTAAGTACTTTCATTAGCATTTGTCTGTTGTTGTCACCCCTTGCACACTCTCCTCTATCTCTACAGGAAAGGGCATGGTCTCCCTCAATGGTCACTGTGGGCCAGTGGACTTCCTAGCTGTGGCTACCAGCACTCTGGCTCCAGATATCCTGAGGACTGACCAGGATGAGGCAGAGGAGGAGAAAGGTGAGGGTCCATCCCATGAGCCTCCACCGGCACCTGACGCCCATCCAGCTCGGGAGCTGGTCCACAAAAAGGGCATTCTCCTTCAGTACCGCCTACGCTCTACGGCACACCTGCCAGGGCCCCTGCTCTCTGTACGAGATCCCCCAGACCCCGATGGGACAGCCCTGGCCCACAGCGAGGAAGACGGATCCATATACGAGATGGCAGATGACCCCGATGTCTGGGTCCGCAGCCGGCCCTGTAGCCGTGATGCTCACCGCAAGGAGATCTCCTCAGTGGCCATCATCTCTGGAGGGCAGGGCTACCGCAACTTTGGTGGTGGCACAAAGCCGGCCCTGGGCAGTGAGACGGACAGCACCCTGCTCATCTGGCAGGTCCCCTTGATGATCTAGCCCACTCTTCACACCATCACCTTCTGTTACTCCTGCTCGTCTCCCACAGTGCCTTGTGCAGTTCCGGGACTGGCATCAGACCCCCCTGGCCTGCCTGGGCATTTATTTCCCACAGCGCCCCTTCCTCTGTTTTTTGTCAGGCCGAGACTGAAAGGAGGTCATTTCTTCACGTGTCAGCTGCTTCGTAGGATAAAATAGGGTTGAAGAAGCTCTCTTGGTCGAAGGGGGAGAAAACTTTTTTAAAACAAACAAACAAAAAACTTTCAAAGGGTGTTTTTTTGGGGGGGTTTGGGGTTCTTGGTACAAGAGGGAATCTTTGGAGAAAGTGGTCTTTTAAAATAAATATATATATATATATATGCGTTTTATATATATGTGTATATATATGTATGTATATGTATGCATATATGAACATCACAACTGCCAATCAAAGTACTGTCCTCAGGGGCTCAAGGGCAGGATTAGATTTTATAAAGCTCACCTCTCTAAAGATGTGTGCTTGTGCAAGAGCGTGTGTGTGTGTGTGTGTGTGTGTGTGTGTGTGTGTGTGTGTGTGTGTGTGTATGTGAGAGAGTGAGAGAGAGAGAGGTTGGTGGTGCCTCTGTATAAATAAATAAGTATATATAGTGTATATTATTTATGTATAAATAACGTCTGTATATATTGGTGCATCGGGAGAGACAATAATAAAGGCATGGTTGATGTCTGTATTTCGGTCACGCTTCCTTGGAGTGTGGTGGGTCCCCTCTAGCTCCAAGTGGGTGTGGGATGTTTGCATAGAGGAATCCAGGCCCTGCAGCAAGAAGGATTAAGGGTAGACCCCCAAGAGGAACTTCCTCACTGTTACTCTTGGGTGTTGGAAGTGATTTTATCTATCTATCTATCTATCTATCTATCTATCTATCTATCTATCTATCTATCTATCTATCTATCTATCTATCTATCCATTCATTCATTCATTTATATATTAGTGAGGCAACTGGGGTTAAGTGACTTGCCCAGGGCCACACAGCTAGTAAGTGTTAAGTGTCTGAAGCTGGATTTGAACTCAGGTACTCCTGATTCCAGGGCCCGTGCTTTATCCACTGTGCCACCTAGCTGCCCCTGGAAGTGATTTTAAAAGGAGCTTGTGGGAAGGAGTTGGGGCTCTGGGGTGGGATAGAAGGGACTTTTCTGGACTTGCAGCTAGCCAGGGAGAAGAATTGTGTCCTCTTGGACAGAGTAGCCAGATCTTTGACATTGCCTTTCGAGCTCGCTATCCTCGTGGACAAGATTCAAAGGTATGAGCTATGATTTTGTCATTGTTGTTTTTCAGTCATGTCTGACTCTTCATGACCCTATTTGGGGTTTTCTTGACAGAGATTTTAGAGAAGTTTGCCATTTCTTTTTCCTGCTCATTTTACAGATGAGGAAACTGAGGCCAACAGGGTTATGACTTGTCCAAGGTCACACAGCTAGTGTCTCAGGATAGATTTGAACTCAGGAAGAGGAGTCTCTTGACTCTAGAACAGGCACTCTATGCACTTTGGTGACACCTAACTGCTCCATGGGCTATAATCGTGATTATCAAGGTTAAGTTCATTGACACGAGGATTTCTGAGACTTATTCAGGGGACCCCCAAGTTCAAAACTGTTTTCATAATAGTACTAAGATTATATAACCCACATAAAACAGTAATTTTTATATGTGCAAAAGTATCCTAAGACCAAAAAGTTTGAGAACTGGGCTATAAGAAATTATAATTCAGAGATTTGGAACTGGTTGAATGTCTGCTGAAGTGGAGAGAATGCTGAGCATTCAAATCTATGTTCAGACACTTACTAGCTTTGTGACCCTAGTTAAGTCCCCTAACTTCTCTCTGACTCAGGTTCTTCAGCTGTAAAGTGGGGGGTGATGAAAACACCTATTTCCAAGGGTAGTTGAAAGGATCAAAAGAGATAATATTTGTAAAGCACTGATCAAAGTGACTGGCACATAGTAGGTGCTTAATAAAATTTGTTGTCTTCCCCATCCCCCCTCCAAAATGGTAGTTATTCTTGGATGGATGTCAACTTAAAGGGCCCCAGGGATCTGTCTCTTTGGAACTATGCCATTCGACATTTTAATCAATGACTTAGAGGAAGATATAGACGATGCATTCTCAGGTTTACAGATGACACAAAGCAGAAAGGTATCTCTAAGGCAGGGGATGGCAAAGTAGGATGAACAAAGTTCTCAAAGGGCTGAAGGAAGATTAAATTTCATAGGGTTGTCAAAGGTTTCCCCCATTCCAAGTCCATTATGCCCTCTAACTATTGTAGAAGACGACATAGCACAGGAGAGACAGAGCTGGGCTCCAAACTGGAAAGTCCTGTATTCAAGTCCAACCCACATGCCGGTTATGGGGCCCTGGGAAAGTTCTGTAACTTCTCTGTGTTCTAAGTTAGTCTCCAAATGCTCTAAGTTCCAGAGAATGCGCCAATCTCCTTTGCTGGAGAGAGTTCCCTATGCCAAGTAGTCAACAAACATTTATTGAGCACCTCTTATGTGTGAGGCACTGTGGTAAGCAATGGGGATACAAAAAGAGGCAAAAGACAGTCCCTGTCCTCAAGGAGCTTACAGTCCAATGGAGTGGATACCATGCAAACCAATATATACAAATAAGCTATGTGTGGAAAGAATAGGAAATACTTAACAGAGGAAGACACTAGAATTAAGAGGGGTTGGGAAAGACTTTATATAAAAGGTGAGATTTTAGTTGGAACTGAAAGGAAGCTGGCAAAATCCCAAGTCTGGTTGTCACCCCTCATGTCAAAGCCCACCCTTTTGGTCTGAGATGGGCTAGACAATAGTTCCCCTGACAAAGGTCTGGGGGTTTTAGTGGACTGCAAGCTCAAGATGAGTGAGCAATGTGATATGGTTCTAATGCCATGCCAAGCTGCAGTGAGGGGACCCTGAATGAGAGCTCTCCTCCAGGTCAGGAAGACTAGAATTCAGGTTCTACAGGGCAAGTTGATTCACCTTTAAGTACCTTCAGACAACTTTCTAAGACTAGGGCTGAAGATGAGTTGCCAATATGCACCACTGGAAAGAGTTTCCATTACCAGGAGTCCCCTCCCTACTCTGATGAAATCACATCTAGGTGGGGCAGCTAGGTGGCACAGTGGATAAAGCACCAGCCCTGGATTCAGGAGTACCTGAGTTCAAATTCGGCCTCAGACACTTGGCACTTACTAGCGGCATGACCCTGGGCAAGTCACTTAACCCCTTTTGCCCCACAAAGAAAAAAACAGTAATGAAATCACATCTAGGCAAACACAAAAAACCAACCCCAGTCACCCTAATGAGGGAGGTAACACTAATGGTGTACTTTGTGTTTCTCAAGCCTCACCTGGAATGTTGTCCTGGGAGGGGTTGAGGTGGGTCACACATTTTAGAAGAGATGGACAAGGTGGAGATCATCCCGAAGAGGGAGACCAGGATAGTGAGAGGACTGGATTTGCAACCAGAGGAGAAAAGACCAGCAGGTCCTAGGTCCATCAATCCATGAGCATCCATTGGACACTTACTATGTGTTAACTACCATGTTAGCATTGGAGACACAAAGACAAAAATGAAGCGGCCTCTTGAGCTTACATTCTTTTTTTCTTTCTTTTTTTTTTTTTTAGTGAGGCAATTGGGGTTAAGGGACTTGCCCAGGGGTCACACAGTTAGTAAGTGTTAAGTGTCTGAGGCCGGATTTGAACTCAGGTACTCCTGACTCCAGGGCTGGTGCTTTATCCACTGAGCCACCTAGCTGCCCCTCGAGCTTACATTCAATGACAGCTGCATTTGAGGTATTTGAAGGGCTGTTATGGGGAGGGAATAAACTAGACTTGTTCTGCTTGGTTCCAGAAGACAGAATGAGGAGCAAAAGGATGGAAATTGTGCAGAAAAGAATTTTGGCTTTGTGCTGAAAGGAAAAAAAAAAGTCCCCCAAATCAGAACTTTCCAAAAACTGAAATAAGCTGCCTTGGAGGTAGTGAGCTCATCATCAACAGAGGTCTTTAGGAAGAGGTCAGATGGGGTTAGCTAGCTGGCACAGTGGATAGAATACTGGCCCTGGAGTCAGGAGGACCTGAGTTCAAATTTGGCCTCAGACTCTTATTAGCTGTGTGATGTATTATATAAATTATTGGGGGCCAACTGTTCCTAAAATACTGCTACTTATGAACGAATGGCTATTGCACCTGTTTAGGCAGGAAACACTTATTATTTGTTTTTGTTTTTGGTTTTTTTTTGGTGAGGCAATTGGGTTTAAGTGACTTGCCCAGGGTCACACAGCTAGTAAGTGTCAAGTGTCTGAGGTCGGATTTGAAGTCAGGTACTCCTGAATTCAGAGCCAGTGCTTTATCCACTGTGCCACCTAGCTGCCCCAGGAAACACTTATTATTAAAGTAGATGAAATAGTAGTATAGAATTGACCACGTGGCATTTAACACAAGCAGAAAAAGACCCTAGTGCCATTTTGTCTCTACATTACTTATTCTGTCCTAAGAGGAAAACGCTCACCAGCCAGGCAGCAATTCTAATCATGGCACTTTCCTCCTAGTCTGAATCTTTTTCCTCCTATCGATAGAAGAGGCTCCTTACACACTGATCAAAGCTAGCATCATTCAGTCCCATTGGTTGGCATGACCTGAGGGTGGTTCATATTAAAATGGACTCTACCGTGATGACATCAGGGTCTAATGGGAGACCTACCCACTGAGGGCAAAGTCAAAGTCCAGATAGGTGTGACTTAATCCCCTCAGTTCACTGGCCTGGGACTTGCCCTGCACAGAATTAGGCTCTGAGTTTAGCTAAAGTCTGGACTGAACCAAAGTGGAGGTGGGAGAAAGGCTAGAACTGGGTCCCTGGGTCCCCTCAAGAAATCCATTATTAATAATTATTTTCTCACAGTGACCCTGGGCAAGTCACTTAACCCTGATTGCTTTTTTAAAAATAGAGGTCAGGTGACCACCAGTCAGCATCATCTCAGAAGGTATTTTTGTTCTGCAGTCAGTCATTCAGTCAACAAGCATGGAATAGATCGAAAATTAGATGTTACCTGGGGTTTCATCCAACTCTTGAAATCCTGTGCCCCAGTCCTCTTCTCTGGGTCTTGGTTTTCTCATCTGGGAAATGAGGAGGTTGGACCTTGTGATGTTGTAAGTCCCCCCAGCCCAAGCATTCCATGATTCTGGGTATTTTTCCCTTCCTCTTGGCTAGAACATTTGAGGATTTGGGTCTGCAGCTGCAGGATCAGCTGAGAAGCCAGGGCTATGATTTGGGTGGGGGGTGGGGTGGAGAGCAGAAGCAGGCCTTAATTTAATGATAGACATGGAAACTGGCTAGAGGGTGAAAGGGGGGTTGGCATGGTTGCTATAGGCAACAGAGCAGGGGCTTTCAGGGGGTCCTGACTGGATGTTATTGCTTTGGTCCAGAGAGAGGCTTGGACTATTGCCAGTCTCAGTAATATCAGCAGGGAGGACAACCTCTGAGCTTTGGGGTTGGGCCTTGCAGGTTGGGGGAGAAGCAAACACCTCCCTCACCCATTACCATCTTTCTTGAAAGTTCCATCTTTCTTGACTGCTTCTGTCAATAGTCCAATACACAGTACCCTGTTGAATAGTGGGCAGAGTTGGAAGCCCTACATTCCAGTCCTGGCTTCTCCACCAATTAGCTCTGGGGTGCCATTTTTCCCTGCCTAAGCTCCCTAGGGCTCAATTTGCCCTATCTGAAATATAGGGAAGTGGCAGAAAGAACATGCAATTTCTTTTTTTGTTGTTGTTTTTTTTTTTGTTTGGTTTGTTTTTTTGGTTGTTGTTATTTTGCTTTTGCAGGGCAATGGGGATTAAGTGACTTGCCCAGGGTCACATGGACATGCAATTTTGAGAGAAAGAAGATCTGGGTTTGGACCTGAGTTCCATCACCTTGCTTAAGGGGCAGCTAGGTGGCACAATGGATAGAGCGTTGGCCCTGAAGTTGGGAGGACCTGAGTTCAAATCAATATCTGTGTGACCCTGGACAAGTCACTTAACCCCAATTACTTTAAACATCCAGGATCATCTCCAGTCATCCTGATATATATATCTTGTCATTGGACCTAGGTGGCTCTGGAGGAGAGAGTGAGGTTGGTGACCTTGCACAGCCCTTCCTCACTTAAATCCAATTCAGTGTAGGTCACCCTGATGTCATAATCCTCTTTGAGAATGAAGGACAAAAACAACAACCCTCCCAAAACTTGTTTATACATAGTTGTTTCCATGTTTTCTCAGTCATTAGATTGTAAGCTCCTTGAGGTCAGGAGCTGGGTTTTTTTTGCCTTTCTTTTTATCCCCAACACTTAGCACAGCGCCTGACATATAGTAGGTGCTTAATAAATGCTTGTTGGCTTGACAGGATAGTCGTGAGGATTATACTTTTTAGATGGTGATGAATATGCTGAGATTTAAAATTGGATATTAGATCATAAATCTCCCCTCTTTAACCTTTCCCTTAATTTATCTCCCAGACTAGTAAATGGAATAAACTTCTGGTTTTCTAGTTAGAGCTTTTATTGTATGGTAGTCACAAGGTGATGTTGATTAGAAGGATAGGAAAGTAGAAATACAGTACAAATTGTCTTAAGTCTAAGCTTAGTCTATATTCCGTATAAAACTCACCAAAACCCAAGGCCATCTTTGGGGAGAGAGAGAGAGACCGTGTCAAGCGCTGCTAACTGCGAGCCGGGCCCAGTCGAACTCTCGTTAGCATCAGCCTGTGCAGCGCAGTCAGGAGACCAGCAGAGCAGGAAAAAAGCTCCACTTTGTTCTCTCCTTGCCCTTTAAGCTCGCACCCCGGAAGTGGAGTGCGTAGCAGGCAGTCTGACGTGCGCAGCAGGCGGACTGGCGTGCGTAGCTCATGCCATTGGTCTCCTCCCCGAAAGGGTGGTCCTTCAAAAACTGGCGTCTTTCAGTTATCCTAACCGACTGTTAAAAACTTTCATATTTTTTTTTACCACAGTGCCTTTTAGACTGTAAAGCATTAGGGACACATGAGGTGTGGTCATTGGAGGCCACATGGTGTGGTATGTCTACAGCCTGTTGTTGTTAGGTTTGAAGTCAGGAAGACTGTAATGGGAAGAAGCCTGGATTTGGTCTTGTAGAACCTAGGTTTGAATCCCAGCCCCGCCACTGAGTGCCTGAGTGATCTTGGGCAAGTCACTTCTCTCTGAGCTCCAATTTCCTCATCTATGAAATAGTGAGGGGAAGGAGGGAGAGGAGTGACTAGATAGCTTCTGAGATCGTTTTCATCTTGGGACCTATGATCCTGTGGTCTTATGTTGTTCAGTTTTTTTCAGTTATGTGCAACTCTCCCTGATTCTATTGGGAGTTTTCTTGGCAGAGATACTGAAGTAGTTCACCATTTCCCTCTCCAGCTCATTTTACAGATGAGGAAACTGAAGCAAACAAGGTTCAATGACTTGTCCAGGGTCACATGGCTAGTAAGTGTCTGAGGCTGGATTTGAACCCAGTTCTTCCTGACTCCAGGCCCAATGCCATCTAGCTGCCCGATGGGCACAAGACCATCCTTCACTTCCTAGTTTCCCACTGGTCTGGTGACTCTGGACAAGTAACTTTTGTGAGCCTCAGGCAAATCCTTATGATTTAACTATCAAATCTTAGATAACCATCCATTAGTGGAGGATCTTCTCACCCTGGAATTACAAATTCTGAAATCATACCTCCATTGAATATTGTCACCCTCATTGCCATTATCATCACTATTCTTTTAGAATATCAATAGCTTCCAGAGGGTAGGCTTTGTTTTTATCACAAAGCCTGGCAAACACTGAGGGCTTTACAGATACTTGTTCACTGATCAATCATCCTGAGGAGGAAGCTGAGTGCAGTGGCTGAAGAGCCAATCCGAGTCAGAAGTCCTGGGTTCCAGTCCAGTGTCTGACCTTTACCTGCTGTGTGACCCTGGATAAGTCCCTTGACTCCTCAGTGCTGTAGGTGACTCCCCAGGACTCTCAGTTTCAGAATAGGTTCTGATCTGCATCAGTAGAGGGAGTTTTCTCGCCAGAAGTTCCATATACTAATGAAATCAGAGGTCAGATGATGATCTTTTTTAATGGGGTTCAGAGGGAAAAAATCTTGGGACAAGTCAACATCTTGCTTTCATTCCTTTGTATTCTGTGTGTGAAGGTCTATGCTCAGGTGGATTTAAACTACTCCTTGTAGGAAGAAAGGAAAGAAATAAGCATTTATTAAGCACCAACCATGTGCCAAGCACTGTGCTAAGCACTTTATGATTACATCTCATTTGATCCTCAAAACTAACCCCATTTTACAGATGAGGAAAGTGGGGCAGAAAGTGTTTGAGTGACTTGGCTAAGGTCACACAGCTACTGTGTTTAGAGGTTGGATTTGAACTCAGGACTTCCTTACACCCATCCCAGTGTTGTATTCACTGTTCCACCCAGTGACTAAAAGTATTGGGATCTAAGCTTATCCTCCATAGGTTTACTAGAAAGCTGACTTGGTACAATTTCATCAGCAGATAGTATGATGGGGATAATCTATACCTCATTCTGTAGTTGTTATTACTGCTTCCTCATTACGATATTGGGATGATAGATCAAATATGAAATGTTATATTAGCAACTTTCAGCTTTAGCGTTTGTAAAGCACTTCCCATAGGACCTTGGGAGGTAGGTGATGCAAGTCTTATCTCCATTTTACAGATGAAGAAACTGAGGCTCATAAAATTTAAATACTTGATCCAGGGACACAGGCAGGATTCAGAGCCAAGCATCCAGTTCAGCTCTCCACACTGGTATGAAGTATTATCTTTTTTTTTTTTTTTAGTGAGGCAATTGGGGCCAAGTGACTTGCCCAGGGTCACACAGCTAGTAAGTGTTAAGTGTCTGAGGCTGGATTTGAACTCAGGTACTCCTGATTCCAGGGCCGTGCTCTATCCACTGTGCCACCTAGCTGCCCCAAGTATTGTCTTTTGTAACTAAAAGTACCATCAACACTGCACTTTAAAAAAGTGGGTTGTTGTTAGATGAATCAATTAGCTCATTAAAGTGGTGTGAACCTAACTGATCAAATTTATGACTCTACTGTGTTGTTGGGTGAGATATCTCCTGGGGACTTGACAAGCTTACAATCACTTTGCCTACTGGTGTCTATTGTCAGCTCAGTGACGCCTTTGGCTGCTTGTGGGAGGACAGGCAGAACCCACTTTTGGGGTTTCAATCAGTTATGGAGAACACCAACAGCTGCCTCGATTGGAAGAGGAGCACAGTGAGTCGCCACCAGGGGGCTCTCTTGGTGCTGATTGGTTTCTCATGGTACCTGGTCTTCCTTATGAAGCATAATTTGTTTCTATTCCTCCTGTACTTGGATGTCCATAATCCCCTTCTTTTTTCCCTTGGAGAAGGGCTAAACCTTATCTGGCTATTTCTTCAGGAACAAGTCAGACTAATAGAGTAGAAAGACCACAGGATTGGGAATAAGGAGAGAGCCTCTAGGCTGTTACTAATCCCTGAGTAGCCATGGAAATGCACTCCCCATCCCTAGACCTCAGTTTCCTCTCCTGTAAAATGAGAAATTTGGTCTAGATGCTACCTAAGGTCACTTCTAGCTTTGATATTCTATGCCCTAAGGTCTTTTTTTTTTTTTTTTTTTTTTTAGTGAGGCAATTGGGGTTAAGTGACTTGCCCAGGGTCACACAGCTAGTAAGTGTTAAGTGTCTGAGGCCAGATTTGAACTCAGGTACTCCTGACTCTAGGGCCAGTGTTCTATCCACTGCGCCACCTAGCTGCCCATCCTAAGGTCTTTTCAATCTGTAGTATTCTATAATTTAAGGTCTTCCCAGCTCTGACATTCTGTGTTCTAAGGGATCTCCTAGTTCTTTTCTTTTCTTTTCTTTTTTTTGTACCTCCTAGTCCTAAAGTTCAGTGTCTTCCTTCCTCTTTCTAGAGAGTGAATTTGGTGGTGATGTAGGAAGACCAGAGACCACCCTCCCCCACCTAGAGATCGAAAGCCTCTGTCACTGTATTCCCTGCACGTGTAGGCAAGAGACTTTGAAGAAAGAGAAGTCCTAGTTATTGGAAGACCAGATGAGAGGCTAGGCCTATTTCCCAGCCCGGTCTCCCGCAGTGGTGCTGATTAAGGAATTGAAGACTGGAGGCTATGTGAGAAAAAGACCCTCCTTGTACTCTTGGTGGAAATTGTTTGTTATTGTCCCCGTGTGTATAGATTTTTCTTTTCTTTTTGAAAACCAATATGGGCAGCTTGGTATAGTGAAAAGAGCCCTGTAGCAGATGGGAAGTTTGGTACTATGGAAAGAAAGCTAAATTTGAGGTCAGAAGACCTGTGTTTGAATCTTGATGCTGGGATTTTCTAGAATTATTTTTTTTTTGTGGGAGATTTTTGAATTTTTACATTTTTTTTAAAATTTCTGTTGACCTCTAGCAAGTCATGTTCTTTAGGCCTCAGTTTTCCTCATCTGTAAAATAACAGGTTGGACTAAATGCCACTAAGTTCCCTTCCAGCTCAAAAGTTTATGATCGGGGCAGCTAGGTGGTGCAGTGGATAGAGCACCAGCCCTGGGGTCAGGAGTACTTGAGTTCAAATCTGGCCTCAGACGCTTGACACTTACTAGCTGTGTGACCCTGGGCAAGTCACTTAACCCCAATTGCCTCTCCAAAAAAAAAAAAAGTTTATGATCCTCTGGCCAGGCTTTGAATTTTGACTGCGTCTTGGACAAGTTACCCTCTATGGACCTCAGTTTCCTCCTTAGTAAGATAAAGCAATCGGATTAGATGGCTCCTAGGCTTCTTTTTCAGCACTGAAGTTCTACTCCATGAGCCAGCCTATAGTGCATTTGGATTTAAAAGACCCGAGTTTGAATCTTGGCTCTGCCACTGACTGCCTGTGTGACCCAAGGTAAATCCCTCCCTGTCTTTAGGCTTATTTCTTCATCTATAAAATGAAGGGGTTGGACTAGATAGCTTGTGATGTCCCTTTCAGCTCTAGATGCTTCAATCCTATGATGGTAAGATTCTGGGAAAATCACTCCCTGCATGTAGTGAGTCACTGGAATGAATCTGGGGAAGTGGTGACCTGGTGACCTGTTTTTCATCAGTCTATGGATTCAGAGTCTATCAGTCATCTCTGCCTGGCAAAGGAGCTGAGAACTGGACACTAACACTCAGACAGACAAGAAGTCAATGGACAAGACCAGTAGGCAAGGAGGGATTTGAATGTGGCACAGAAGGTGGTCTGCTTTGAACTCTTCTAAAGTGGGTCTCCATTGATATCTCAGCTTCAATCAGGTTAGTTGGGTAGTTTTGGGGTAATCATGATTATTAGGGGAATCATGGCTTGAGCCCCCATCTCAGCCTTAGAAAGAATCCTAAGTCAAATAGCCAAGTATTTAATCTAGACAACAGCAAGGTAACTCAGGAAAAATAACAGGCAACAAAAATAATTCTCAGTCCACTCTCCCTCATATACTGCTTTTTGGGGAAAATTGTTATTGATACCTTTTTAAAAAAAATATCACCTGTCCTTTCCAAAGTATCTCTCCCTCTGCCTCTCTCAGAGAATCACCCTTTTAAATAAAGAATAAAAAAGAGGGAAAAACGATTCAACAAAACCAATGAAGACATTTAAAAGATGTGTTTATATTCATGTCCCACATGCATTGTTCCCTTCCTCTGCTGGGAGGTGGGGGTGGGGAAGGGAGGCATCTTATATTTTATGTTTGGGGTCAAGTTTGTAGAATTTGTTTTTAATTGTTTTGTTCTTTTAATTTGCATAGTTGTAGTCATTGTGTATGTTGTTTTTTATAATTCTGCTGACTTCAGTTTTGCATGAATTCATGTTAAGTGTTTCTTAGTTGTTTCTCTGTATTAATAATATTCATTATTTATTTATTTATTTTTTTGGTGAGGCAATTGGGGTTAAGTGACTTGCCCAGGGTCACACAGCTAGTAAGTGTTAAGTGTCTGAGGCTGGATTTGAACTCAGGTCCTCCTGAGTCCAAGGCCAGTGCTCTATCCACTGTGCCACCTAGCTGCCCCCCCTATTCATTATTTCTTAAAGCATAGTACTCCATTGCACGCATGGGTCATGATTTGCTTATCCATTCTCAATTAATGGGCAGCTATTTTGCTTCCAATTCTTTCCTTCCACAAAAAGTGCTGCTGTAAATATTGTGGTGTATATAGGAGTTTTCTTTTTAATCACTTTGCTACCATATATAGCTAACAATGGAATGTCTGGGTCAAAAGGTATCACTTCTCTCTTTTTTAAGGCATCACATCTTTTAATCACTTTAGCATAATTCCAAATTGCTTTCCAGAATAGTTGGATGTATAGCTCCCTTCATACCTTGACCCCAACATTGTGATGTCATCATACTCTTCAAGTAGGAAGGATAAACAACAAAGATCCTACTGATGCTGATAAGGAAATAATCCAAGGACAATTGGTGCAGGGAGGAATTGTGCAGCATTAAAATATTTTATTCTACTGATGACACACTCTAGTGTCTCTCAGCCACACTTCCTTAAATGAGCATCTTAGCTCCCTGTATATCCAAGATTGTCTTTACCCTTTCCGTGGGCATCACCAAGCTTTCCAATGCCAGGGCTTATGGGATAAGGCATCTGTATCTATGCCAGTCTTCCTTTGCCAGCAATACATACCAAACTCATAGTTGGCCATCACTCTTTCCCATTGCTAGCTGGTGTCATCCAACTTAACATTGTTGGAATATGAGTCAGTGGGTGGTTGTCGGCTTGTTCTTGGAATCAAGCTCTATACATCCAGTCTATCAGTGATAGCCCACTTCAGAGCCAAGAGCTACAATTTGTGGATGGGATAATGAGGCTCATTGTCAGTGAATTCTCTCCTGGCCAATGTAGTGGGCTCCTGGTGGTCATTGCTCTTCCAGTATAAAATTGCTCCCAGTCCCTGTAGGCTAACATTAGTTAAAACAAAGAACCACCTTGGACCTGTAAGAGCCAATACTGGTGCACGTCCAAGGCAATTTACCAAGTCCTTGATCACATTCTTCAACCCAGTGATCTCCAAACAGGGACAGGGGGTTCCAGCCAGATCATCCTCCCGTACCCCCACCATGTTTCATTCTGATTCTTCTTTGCCATATTCCCATGTGTGAGATAATTAAGATGTGTTACAAAGATACCACAGTTCTTTGCAAATTTTCAATAGTAATTCCAAGATCTTAGACAATTCTCCTAATCATAAAATTCAGTGGCTTTTTCTTGGTCTTCATCCTTCTGGATTTCTCTATAGTATTTGAGTATATTGAACACTCTCCTCTCTTGGACACTCTCTCCTCTTTGAGTTGTTGAGACGCAGCTCACTCTTTTTTTTTTTTTTTTAAGTGAGGCAATTGGGGTTAAGTGACTTGCCCAGGGTCACACAGCTAGTAAGTATTAAGTGTCTGAGGCTGGATTTGAACTCAGGTACTCCTGACTCCAGGGCTGGTGCTCTATCCACTGCGCCACCTAGCTGCCCCTCGCAGCTCACTCTTGATTCTCTTTCTTTGCCATGTTCACCCTTCAACCATGGGCATCCCTATAGGTTCTGGCCTGAGCCCTCTTCTCTTCTTTCTCTGTTAGCATTTAAATGAAGCCCTTCCTGGCTTGGCTCTAACATGCCTTGCTGGACTTAGTGCATGTGACTCCCTTTCACAAACTCTATTTTCCTATCTATTCTTTGATCATGCATGATACTTGTCAATCAATAGGCATTTATTAATCACCTACTATGTTCCAGGCACTATGGATACAAAAAAGGCAAAGGACAGTCCCTGCCCTCAAGGAGCTTGAAATTTAATGAGGAAGACTAGGTATAAATACATGCACACAGACATACACACACATACATATATACAGACATATCTCAAGTTATATGCAGGATAAACAGGAAATGATTAACCAAGGGAAGGCACTGAATATAAGAGGGGTTGAGGAAGACTTTCTAGAGAAGGTGGGATTTTAGTTGGGACTTT
Organism: Dromiciops gliroides; assembly: GCF_019393635.1. Classification (NCBI taxonomy): domain Eukaryota; kingdom Metazoa; phylum Chordata; class Mammalia; order Microbiotheria; family Microbiotheriidae; genus Dromiciops; species Dromiciops gliroides. Next base: position 616,978,845 of record NC_057863.1, on the reverse strand, counting down.
AAAGAAACAAGACAGGTCAGTAGTAGGAGTGGAGAAGGGAGAACGTTCTAGGCATGGGAGAACATGCCTAAAGTTGAGAAATTGGAGTGTTGGTTCTGAAACAGCCAGGAGGCCAGTGCCACTGGATTGAAGAGTACACATCGAGGAGTAAGGTGGAAGAAGACTGGAGAGATTGGAGAGCGCCTGGCTTAAGAAGGGCTTCGAATGCCCAACAAGGCATTTTGTGTTTGCCAATGGAGGCGACGGAGTCACTGGAATTTATGGAGTAGGGCAGTGATATGATTGGAACTGTGCTTTAGGAAAATCACTCTGGTGACTGAATGGATGACGGACTGGGGTAAGGAGGGTCTTGAAGCAGGGAGACCCACCAGCAGGCATTACAATAGTCCAAGCATGAGGTAATGGGAGCCAGCCTTTCCTATCTCCATGCCTTGGCTCAAGCTGTGCCTCATGCCTAGAGTGCACCCCCTCCTCAATTCCTCCTTTAAGAACCCGAGGCTTCCTTCAAAGCTCTCCTAAAATTCCCTCCTACCCATGGCCTTTGCTATTCCCTTAGTCACTACTGCTCCCCCTCCCAATTACTTTGGATGTATTGTTGTATTTACTTATATGTGTACCTGTCATTTTCCTTTAGGAAAATGTTAGCTCCTCCAGGGCAGAAATTGTTTCATTTTTGTCTGTATCCCTACTAGTGCCTAGCATGTGTTGTTGTTGTTTTTAAATAATTTTTCAGTTGTGTCTGACTCTTCATGACTCCATATGGGGTTTTCTTGGCAGAGATACTGTAGTGGTTTGCCATCTCCTTCTCCAGTTCCTTTTACAGATGAAGAAACTGAGGCAAACAGGGGTAAATGACTTACCCAGGGTCACACATCTAGTAAGTTTCTGGGTCCAGATTTGAACTCAGGAAGATGAATTTCTTCCTGTCTCCAGGTCTGGCACTCTATCCATTGTGTCACCTAGCTGCTATGTGCATAGCACATGGACACTTAATACATGCTTCTTGCTAAATTAATTTATGTTTCTTTGCACCTGACCAGGTGATAAGCACTTCTGTCTTTTTGGAGCCAGTACTTATTCTCTGCTGAGTTACTGTAGGACCCTTGAACTTGGAAGCACCTTACTAGAACTGATAATTGTCAACTGACATTCAGACCAATGGCTTCTACCATTTCTGGGTCCTTCGGAAGCCTTTCCTCACACTTTGCCAGCATCCTTCCAAATATGATGAGGACATAGAGACACCCCAAGGTTCCCAGGTAGTTTCTATCTCCAACCACTTTTTTCCATGAGATATTAAAAAGTGACTGAGGACTCAGAAAAATCCCTTGGGGGCACCAGTTTCAATTTGTAAACTCTCACTGATTAGACAAAGGTCATATTTTCTTTATCTTCTTCCTTAGAGATCTTATAGTATCCACCGGGCAGGTCCAATACTGAAAACTACCGACTGCCCACCAGACAATGCAAGACATTGTTGACTCTTGGAGAAACAGAGTCACCCACTCATCTTAGATATTTTGTTGTTGTTGTTGGGTCAGTCATTTTCAGTCATGTCTGACTCTTTGTGACCCCATTTGGGGTTTTCTTGGCAAAGATATTGGAGTGGTTTGTCATTTCCTTCTTCATCCCATTTCACAGATGAGGAATCTGAGGGAAACAAGTAGTCACACAGCTAGTAAATGTCTGAGGCTGGATTTGGAGTCAGGAAGATGAGGCTTCCTAATTCCAGGCCCAGTGCTTTTTCCACTGCTTCACCTAGCCTCCCGAGTTATCTTTTTTTTTTTGGGGGGGGTGAGGCAATTGGCATTAAGTGACTTGCCCAGGGTCACACAGCTACTAAGTGTCAAGTGTCTGAGTCTGGATTTGAACTCAGGTCCTCCTGATTCCAGGGCCGGTGCTCTATCCACTGTGCCACCTAGCTGCCCCTCCGAGTTATCTTTTTAAAGTGTGGTATATAGACACCCAGCTTTTCCCATACCTTTTCTATACTACCAATAGCTAGTGCAGTGGATGACGCCCTGCATTATGAGTTAAGGAGACTTCCCTTCCCTTCCCTTCCCTTCCCTTCCCTTCCCTTCCCTTCCCTTCCCTTCCCTTCCCTTCCCTTCCCTTCCCTTCCCTTCCCTTCCCTTCCCTTCCCTTCCCTTCCCTTCCCTTCCCTTCCCTTCCCTTCCCTTCCCTTCCCTTCCCTTCCCTTCCCTTCCCTTCCCTTCCCTTCCCTTCCCTTCCCTTCCCTTCCCTTCCCTTCCCTTCCCTTCCCTTCCCTTCCCTTCCCTTCCTTCCCTTCCCTTCCCTTCCCTTCCCTTCCCTTCCCTTCCCTTCCCTTCCCTTCCCTTCCCTTCCCTTCCCTTCCCTTCCCTTCCCTTCCCTTCCCTTCCCTTCCTTCCCTTCCCTTCCCTTCCCTTCCCTTCCCTTCCCTTCCCTTCCCTTCCCTTCCCTTCCCTTCCCTTCCCTTCCCTTCCCTTCCCTTCCCTTCCCTTCCCTTCCCTTCCCTTCCCTTCCCTTCCCTTCCCTTCCCTTCCCTTCCCTTCCCTTCCCTTCCTTCCCTTCCCTTCCCTTCCCTTCCCTTCCCTTCCCTTCCCTTCCCTTCCCTTCCCTTCCCTTCCCTTCCCTTCCCTTCCCTTCCCTTCCCTTCCCTTCCCTTCCCTTCCCTTCCCATTCCATTTGTTTTTGCGCGGCAATGAGGGCTAAGTGACTTGCCCAAGGTCACACAGCTAGTAAATGTCAAACGTCTGAGGGCGGATTTTGAATTCAGGTCCTCCTGAATCCAGGGCTGGTGCTTTATCCACTGTGCCACCTAGCTGCCCCATTTGGCTTGCTTTCAAAAGAAAATTTACTAGTTTTGTGACCCTGGGCAAATGACTTAACCCCTTATCCTGTTTGCTCATTTGTAGTGATCAGAGCTCTCGGCTGGGAGTCAGGAAGACTCATCTTCCTGAGTTCAAATCTGACCTCAGACACTTACTAGCTTTGTGACCCTGGGCAAGTCACTTAACTGTGTTTGCCTCAGTTTGTTCATCTGTAAAAATGAGCTGGAGAAGGAGATGGCAAACCATTCCAGTACCTTTGCCAAGAAAACACCAGATGGGGTCATGAAGAGTTGGACACAACTGAAACAACTGAACAACAAAAATGGTAATGATAATAGCACCTAGCTCACAGGATCAAATTCAATAAAATGAGTAAATAATATAATCATAGATAGTATCCAACTAGTGCATTAAGGCTTGCAAAACCTTTTACATCTGTTATCTCACAAATCAAATAATCCTCATAAAGTGGTTGGCTATTTTTATGGGATCCTGTGATAGTGTCTTACACCAGTGGTTCTTAAACTTCTTGGTTTTGGGACCCCTTTACTTTTAAAAATTGAGGACTCCAGGGGCAGCTAGGTGGTGCAGTAGATAAAGCACTGGCCTTGGATTCAGGAGGACCAGAGTTCCCAGCCTCAGACACTTGACACTTAACTAGCTGTGTGACCTTGGGCAAATCACTTAACCCTCATTGCCCCACAAAAACAAAAAACAAACAAACAAAAAACTGAGGACTCCAAAGAGCTTTTATTTGTGTGGGTTATAGCTATCAGTATTTACAGTATTAGAAATCAGAATATCTTGATATTATTATGAAAATATTCTAAGGATGGCCTGAAAATGTCTCGGGCGGCGGTGGGGGGCGGGGGAAGGGGCAGCTAGGTGGTGCAGTGAATAAAGCACTGGCCCTGGATTCAGGAGGACCTGAGTTCAAATCTGGACTCAGATACTTGACACTTACTAGTTGTGTGGCCCTGGGCAAGTCACTTAACCCTTATTGCCCCCCCCTCCAAAAAAAAAGAGAAAAAGAAAAAGAGAATATCCTTTTTTAAAAAAGAAAGAAAATGTCTCAGGGACCCTGGTCTAGGGGTTCTTGGACTATATTTTGAGAGCCATTGCATTAGAGTAACAATTCCTTAAATAAAATGTAAGCACCTACTATGTGTCAGGTACTGTGCCAATCAGAAGAGTTTGGATTTGATCCCAGAGGTAATAGGGGAGCAAGTGGAGTTTATTGAGCAGGGGAGTGGCACAATCAGAGCTATGCTTTAGGAAGATCTCTCTGGCATCTATGTGAAGGATGAATTGGAAAGGGGAGAGACCTGAGGCAGGGAGATCAGTTTCTGAGGTCTCCCCATCTCTGAGAGGGTAATTTTTCTGAGATTACTCTTGAAAAGATCTGGAGTTATTGAGATGCACTGGTTGTATCAATTCTTTGGTATTGCACATCTGCTCCTCACCTCCTCCCTGCCCCCCATCTTTCCCTGAATTCCCCCCAAGAAGGGCTCCAGTTGGAAAAGCAGGGCTACCTTCCCCTTCCCCCACCCAAGCCACTGAGACTCCACCCCAGCCTTGCTGTCACTTTCTTTTTTCTATCCTCCCCCCTTACCCACCCTCACCCCTAATCCTATCAGTAGGAACCCAGAATTCCTGTTCTACTTCTACCCATAAGGCCATTCCCCCTACCTCAAAATGGCAGAGAACTTTCCTATAGGCTCCCCATTTTGGGTAGTGAGGGGCAAATACAACGATGAAGTACCTCCAGGATCTCTGGGCCCTTCCCTGCCGCTGGCCAAAATCTCCTATATAAATTGTCTCCCCAAATTAGAATATGAACTCCTTGAGATCTCGGATTGCCTTCTTTTTCCATTTATATCCCTAGTCCTCATCACAGTGCTTGGTAATAGTAAAGGCTTAACAGGGGCTTTTTCATTCATTCAATCCCATTCACACGGTGAAAATACACCAAGTTTGGTTTTTAATTTTAAGTAAACATCTTCTTGGGCTGGAATTGGAGTTGCACGTTTTGTGTTCAAATCCCAGCTCTGAACAGAGCCCATAAAGATGTAGGGAGAGAAGAGACAGAGAGAGTAGACCTCCCATTTCATTAGTATAGAAAACTCCCAGGTAAGGAAACCCCTTCTCCCAGTGCAGCTTATTACCTTTTCTGCAACATCTAGACCTAGAGAATTGCCCAGAACCCTGAGAGGCTATACATTATATATACCCATCATCCAACTGACACAAGGCCTCAAGGCCAGGCCTTACTAGCTTCAAGGCCAGCTCTCAATCTACTGAGCTTTACACCCCTTTAAAAATATTTCTTAAGCACTTAGTATGTACCAGACATTGTGCTAAGTGGTTGAAATACAAAGAAACAACAAAAACTGTTCCTACCTTCAAGGAGCTTATATTCTAATGGACTATTCTAAATATTCTTATATTCTAATGGACTATATTCTAAAGTATCCTTTGTAATAATGACTGGGGTATAACTGTAACTTGGAACCCACTGTTCAGCCTGACAGAATACTCTCTATTTGGAGTCCTCATCATTACTGCTGCATGGGGCCCCATGAATCTTGGTGAAAAGGAACTAAGAAAGGTTGATAGGGGAGGGATTAAGTTCTTCAAGGCCTAGGGTGGCACCTATTCTTAATTGAACCTCTATTTCCTATTACCAGTCCAGTGCACCCTACCTTCTGGAAAACCAAGGCATACTTCTCCTGTGGAGTATACCCAGCATGTATAATACCCACCTTGTCCACATTTGGAGCAAAATTCATTTTGGTCTTTCTTGGCCAAACTCTGGCAGTGTTGTTGCCAAAGTGGGGTGCCATGACCTCATGACCTTTCGCCTTCTCAGGAGAAGCAGCTCTGCTGATTGGTCCATCTTCCATCAGACTCGACCCAATCTTCTTCAGTGGGATGCATGTGATCTGTGTTGTCCTCTGATTTGTTCTTGATGGCCCATACCTGAAGGGATGTCTTGGATCCACGCAGGGCTGACTTGATTCGTTTCTGTTCACTCTCTTTGCTTATTATCGTTGCCTCCATTTTCCTTACCAACAGGATCAACACTACCTTGGTGAGACCATAATTTTGATTCATCAGAGATACTGGTGTTCTACAATTTACAGCCAGAGAGCCTCGCTGGGAGGATATTGGTGTTGAAAGGATGGGCTTTTGTGCTAGGAAACAGCATGGGCTCATTGAAAGCACTGCACAATCCCCCAAATGCAATTCAGCTTCTCTCTTTCCTCCAATTCAATTCTGGGTTGAGTTTATTGTCCATCTGCAGTGACCGTCCAAGAGAAATGTGATAATTGTCCAAAATTACAGCAAGTGTTCAGGTAACACTGGTATAGTCCATTTTCCTTTATCCACATTGATGGAGGAGGGCAGTGCCAGAAGTAATCAGAAACAAAAGAAGAATTTCAAAATCATTTATATTTAGTTTGAAGGGTGGTCAGAAGAAATTGCTGATAAATATATAAGCATAACTTACACTCCCCCATGTTCCTTCTCTATCTGTTCTGGGCCCCATCCTCACACAATCCTAGCTTGGCAACCTTGCAATGTAGCTGGATGGGAAGGGGAAGAAGGGAAAAATAATTTTTAAAGAAACTACTTTGTGCCAGGCATTGTGCTAAGCACTTCACACACACACATGCATAATATATGTATATACATATACACACATGTATACATGTATGTATATGCACATGAGATTATATGTAAATATACATGTTTATATGTATACATATACATAATCTCATTTAATCTGCACAACAGCCCTGGGAGGTAGGAAAATGAGGAGACTGAAGATAATTCACAAAGTGACTTCTCCAATCTAGTAATAACATTACAGAGAACATCGTATCAATTTAATAAGCATCAACAATGAGCTTGGAAAGATAACCTTGGCATTGTTTCAAGTCAGATCTCCAGAAATAAGGATACAAAACTGGGTGGGAGAAGCAAATTAATTCAGTGATTGAGAGCATGAGGATCCAAAAAGTTCTCAATGGGCTCAACCAATGAACCAACTCTAAAAAGATAAACTTAACAAAGGTAAATGTAAAGTCTTATATCTGGGCTCAAATAATCACTGTCACAAATACAATGTTGGGGAGGTAAGGCAAGAAAACAGTTCATGTGGAGTTTCAGTTTAGAAAACTCAACATGAGTCAACAGTATGATGTGAAAGTCAAAAGTTTTGTGAACCTAGGCTGTATTGAAAGACAGGGGTCCCTGGACATGGGATGTTAATGTTCTGCTATCTTTTCCTCTAGATAGACCACATCTGAAATGTGGTGGTGAGTTCTGGGTGCCACATCTTAGAGAGGACATTGACAAGCAGTAGAGCATCCTGTTTGCCTCAGTTTCCTCTTCTGTAAAGTGAGCTGGAGAAGGAAATGGCACACCACTCCAGTATCTTTGATAAGAAGACCCTGAATGGAGTCATGGAGAGTTGGGAACAGCTGAAAGACTGGACAGCAGATCATAGAGAGAAGGGCAACCAGGATAATGAGGATGCTGGAGACCCAGACACAAAAACTGGTGGAAGGATTTAAGAACATTTAGCCTAGAGAAAAAACTTTGGATATGGGGCATAATAGTAGTCTTCAAGTATTTGAAGGGCTATCAGCTTGACCCCAGAGAACAGAACTAGGAACAGTGGTGGGAAGGTACAGTCATACAATAGTTTGAATATATTTATCTGTTTATGTTGTACCCTTCCATGTACTCCCAAAAGAATGTAAACTTGTTGAGGGCAGGGGTACTTTTGTTTTTGTCTTTGTAACCTCAGCTCCACTTACTAATTGTTTGTTAAACCATATTGAGAAGCAAGTTTAGGGAATAAATAAGGATGTGCTTCCTAACATTCAGATGAGTCCAAAGGTAGACTGACTGGGCTGACTTGGGCTGGGGGTGGGGGCTAATGAGTTACCTCTCAATAAGATGTCTTCAGGCTAAGACTAGATGACCATTTGGGGGGTCATTCTTACTTTTGTATGTGTTAGGCTGGCTGGCCTTTGAGCTCCCTTCCAACTCTGAGACCTTGTGTGAAAAAAAAAACATTAGTTGTATCCTTTTCCTGATCCCTTGGGTTGGTCTAACGTGGCCCACATTCTCCATAGGCACTAACTATTTTATCTTTGTTTTTTTTTGTTTTTTTTCCAGGGCAATGAGGGTTAAGTGACTTGCCCAGGGTCATATAGCTAGTAAGTGTCAAGTGTCTGAGGCCAGATTTGAACTCAGGTCCTCCTGAATCCAGGGCTGGTGCTTTATCCACTGTGCTCCCTAGCTGTGCCCCCTATTTGATCTTTGAAGTGAGCCTTTCAAACTTAATATAAAGACAGGGGTCTTCCCCTCTCATTTTGGAAATTGGTAGGCTAACAATTAGGAATAATGCCTGCCTCATTTGGCACTGGGTCAATGACTAATGAAAGGGGCATCACTTTAACCCTCATTGCCCCACAAAAAAGAAAGGGGCATCACTTGTCACAAATTCCACACTCTATCCCACATTATTAAATTCATTCACCAACTCCTATTAAGTTAGTACTTAATTTCTATGGACCATCCTCTTTCCCCCTTGCCAGTGATATCTTTGGGAGATCCCAGAGTTCCAGGCAGTTTATATAGTGTTATGACATTCTTGCTCTAGGATTTTCTCAATACTCAGAGCTGCTTTCCCTACTCTACTTACAGGATCTATAGCACATCATAAACTGCCTCCCATAATTTAATCTTCTTATTCAGTGGGTTCCTGGTCTACTCCCCATCCACCCACCCCTGACTCTGGTCTGCAGCTCAACAATTCCCAATGAGGATCTCATCATAGAGCCATGGAATTATAGACCAACAGCTGGAGGGGTTATTAGACGTCACCTAGTCCAAATTCCTCATTTTTCAGATGAGGAAGTTGAAGCCCAGAGTGATCAAGCAATTTATCACAGGCAGGCAGCAATGGCATTTGGCTCCAACCCCCATACTAAACTCATTGCACCAGACAGTGTCCCACCCATTCTCTCTCCTTCAGTCTAGAAGCATCATTGTCTGTCTGTCCTCGAATACTTTAGGTGAATGGACAGTTGCTATTCACACTTCAACCATGGCACTTCAACACACACACACACACACACACACACACACACACACCCCAATGCAAACAATGCAACATGCCTCAACACGGTTTTGTTTTTGTTTTACGAAAGTTATTTCAACAAAATATATGATGTCACTTCAACAATAAACATGAGAAAATGCAATGACATTTTCATACCCAGAGGGACAATATGACTTGAATCAACTTGCCTGACTGGAAAATAGAGCTTGCCCTGGAAAACTTCTGTCAAATTATAGCCTAGACATTGAGAAGAAAAAAAAAACCCAATACATCACTTCAATGTACTCCTCCTCCCCCAGTGTGGAGACTTCAATAATAAATAATAAAGCAGCAAGTTTGTAAACTACTGGCTTGAACATTTTATACCTTGAAATGCCAATGTAGCTTAGATGTGTGAATTATCCCTATCCCCCGTGTATCCTGTATCCCTGAAAGGCCAGTGTCCATACACTTAGCTTGACACCTAACACAATATCCATAAGCATTCTTAGTAATCTAGAATGTAACAAATGTAACATGGGGTCCCCTTGAAAACTGGAAGTTCAGATACAGTGTTTGAATGATCACAGTTATGCAAATCATGACTCAAGTCCCCTTTCCAGCATACACTATATTCACAGACCATACTGGAGCCACATATGAAATAGTAGAGCATTTAATTAAGACAGAATAGTCAGTTATTCCCCATGGTGATAGTAGACAATACGAAGGCTCTGTGGATGCCTTTCTACTTGTCTCTTTTACCTCACTGAGTCCAAGGGAGCCAGGTGACCCAGTGGATAGAGTGTTGGGTCTGGAGTCAGGAAGACTTGAGTTCAAATTCACCCACAGACACTGACTAGCTGTATAACTTTGGTTAAGTCACTTAGTCTCTGTATGCCTCAATTTTTTTCAAATATAAAATGGAGATCATAAAAACATCTATGTCCCAGCATTTTTGTGATGACAAAATGATGTAATATTTATAAAGCACTTAGCACAGTGCCTGGTACATACTAGGTACTTATTTCTTTCCTTTTTCTTGGGTCATTAGTATTCTCCTTGGATTCTTAGGTTTAGGGTATTGCCGTAGAGTATTGCCATCATCACTCAGATTACTTCCAGTTTTCCCTGTAAAAATCTCACCTGTCCATAGCTGTTTCATGTTGTCTCTCCTATGAGAATATGAGCTACTTGAGGGAAGGGACTATTTTTGTCTTTCTTTGTATCTCCAGCTCTTAGCACAATGCCTGCTACCTATAAGCATTCTTCATAGTTCTTAACCAATGCTTGTTAAATTGACCATCACACTTCCTCTCCCCAGCTCAACCTTCTAACACAATTCTTGTATTCAGGCACAGGTCTCATGGGATCTGGCCATCTCATTATTGGCAACAAAGTTAGAGAGTACTCAGCTGTTATTAGTAATAATTGATGTGTCCCAACTCTGTAGCTTGCTGATAGCTGATAAGGGGCAGGCAATGCCAGGAATGATGGTGCTTCCTATACAGCCCACATGGCTGTTCCTCCCATTAATCCCTATTTGTGCTTAGAACCCAATAAAATAAGGTAGACACAGTCTCTGAGCTTGGAGAGTCTGATGGGGGGAAACAGTTCCTGCCCTCAGGAAGCCTCTAGTTTGATAGGAGAAGACACAGTTCTTTCCCTTGGAGAGTCTGTTGAAGGAGATGGTTCCTGAACTCAGGGAGTCTTTTGTCTGATGGGGAGACACTGTCTCTGCCCTTACAGAGTCTGACTGGGGAGACAGAGAGCCCTCAGGAATCCCTCTTCTGAGAGGAGAGACCAGACCTTAACCTGTGAGACATCTGGAAGGATATTTACAACAGAAATACACACTACTAAAAGTATCAGAGCTGTGTATACAGCTTATTTACACTTTCTCAAGGAGAAAGTGAATAGCAAGAAAGTGCAAATTGAGGGAAATTACTATAATTACCTGGGCTATTTCTTGTTATTCTTGCTCATCTACAAAATACTTTCCAGAGGCAGTGTAGGTCAGTGGAAGGAAACCTAGACATTGTCAGGAGACCTGAGCTCTGGTCCCAAATGGCTTTGTCACTGACCCTTTGTGGGCAAATCACTTTCTCTGAGTTTTGGCTTCCTAGTCTATAAAATGAAGGCAGTGGTCTTGCTGGTCTCTGGGATGCCTTTCCAGCATGGGCATACTATGAATGCAAGGACACTACATTACTTGGTCATTGTTGGCTTCTTTATCTTGGCCAATTAGTTGTGGTTTCTCATTCTAGCTCTCCACTCAGAGAGAACTTGCATCTCAGGAGGTAATAAGCACTTATCTCATGTAAAGACTTCTTTCAATCAGATTTGTAATCATAATATTGGGGTTCAGTCATTTCATGGCTTTTCATGACCCCATTTGTCCACTTGGCAATGATACTGGAGTGGTTGGCCATTTCATTCTCCATCTTATTTTACAGATGAGGAAACTGAGGCCAAAAGGGTTAAGTGACTTGTCCAGGGTCACACTGCTAGAAAGTGTCTGAGGCCAGATTTGAACTCAGGAAGATGAGTCTTCTTGACTTCAGGTTCAGCACTCTATGTACTATGGTGTCATCTAGCTGCCCCTGTAATAATAATAGCTCATTTCTATTCATTTGTTCATTCCATGAGATTTATTAAGCACCCCCTATATGCAAGGCACCGGATATGTTCATTTGTTTATTTTTATTGGACATGTGATTTTATTGGTATAGAGAATCCCCAGTAAGGGAACTCTCTCCATTAATACAGGTTGGTCTTTGCTCTGCCATTTAGAGTCTTGGTCACTGGGGAAACAAAAACAGTCTCCATCATCAAGGAGCTTTGCAACTGCAGCAGGCATTGTGATTATCATTATCCCACTTTACTGATGAGGCAACTGAGGCTTGGAGAGGTGAAACAATTTGCTTAAGGTCATACAAGTAGTGTCAGAGTCTGGATTCAAATCCCAAGTCTCTTTGACTCTATGGCCACTGCTCATTCTACTAGCTAGGCAATCTCTCAGTAAAGGGCTATACTCTCTAAAGAGCCTGCTAAACTTTCCCTCTGTCCTCCTCTTCCCCCCATCTGGAAGACTTAGATTTAGGAGAGCTTCACTTCTAAAGGAGGAGCCAAGGAATTAGGGATTTATGAACATTTCATGTCCTGGACCAAGCAGGGATGTTTGCCAAGCATCTTTGAAGAGTGAGTACAGAGCATTAGCAGTAGATTAGAAGTACAGCCTGGACCACAAACTCATTGGTGGAACTGTATTCTTATTGGTGAGTATCAGTGCCCTATGCCTATGCAGTGGGGGAGCTGGAGTTCTTGCTCTAGCAAGATCAAGAAGAAAAGAGAGACTGGGCCTTTTGGGGGCTACTCAATCTTTCCAGGCTCCTCAGTCTTCCTTGGGGTCTTCTGGCTTCTAGCTTTGAGAGAGAAGACCTGCATTGCCAACCTCTCTTCAGGTTGATGAAGGGAGAAATAGTGCTTGAATCATGTCTCTGTTCCCAGCTTACACATTAGAGACTTTAGGGAATTTCTCTTTAGGAGAGATCTAGGAATCTTTCTTTGGTATTAATTGAGTTACCTTGCTCCCAAAGGGAGAACTCCTTCACTCTATGTTATCTGGTGTGTATGTTCATAGGCATCCCCCGCCCCCCCTCTGATTTCTGTTTTGCTATTGACTACTATAAATGAATTTCTTCCTTATTTGCTATGTGTGTTCATGGTGGAACTGTTATTTAGTGGGAAGAGTAGAGCCTTGGATAGAGAGCTTGGGGCCCCTCTTCTTCCATTAAGAAACAATAATTGGGGGGCAGCTAGGTGGTGCAGTGAATAAAGCACTGGCCCTGGATTCAGGAGGACCTGAGTTCAAATGCGGTCTCAGACACTTGACACTTACTAGCTGTGTGACCCTGGGCAAGTCACTTAACCCTCATTGCCCCACAAAAGAAAGAAAGAAAGAGTAATCAACACACCCCCTAGACCAATAGTATTTATTTGTTTTTTTGTTTTTTTTGTTGTTTTTTTTTAGTGAGGCAGTGGGGGTTAAGTGACTTGCCCAGGGTCACACAGCTAGTAAGTGTTAAGTGTCTGAGGCGGGATTTGAACTCAGGTACTCCTGACTCCAGGGCTAGTGCTCTATCCACTGCGCCACCTAGCTGCCCCGACCAATAGTATTTAAAAGAACATCTCAATATAACTCTAGCCTGGGTCTCTCTCTCTCTCTCTGGAAGGCAGAGTGGTGGCCAGTTGCTGGTCCTAATTTTTCCTCCTGGCATACATTACAGTTTCCCTTGGAGAAAGGCCAAGGGAGGAGATGCTAGAGCTATATCTGTTCTTACCTCCCTTAGAGCCCACCACACTCCACATAAGGAAACAGGACTTCCCCAATATAGACCATACTCATAATAGAGACAAAGCACGAAAGGGGGAAGTGAAAATCAGGAATGTATAAATAAGAGATCTCATCATCCATATGTAAGTGCTGGAGGATGCTGAAATTAAGTAAACCTTGATAAGGAAGACTTCCTGGAGGAAGTGAGCAGAGTTTGGGTTGTATATGTGTGTGTGTGAGGGATGTGGGAGGTTCATCTGAGGGGAGAGAGAACACTAGTACAGGAAACCAGTAGGCTAGAGGGAAGGAAGCTGAAACTATAACTCATTATGTAAGAGCTAGGAATGATACCTAAGGATAGTTGGAGGTGGGGGAAGAGGAGGGGAGACACAAGCATTTATTAAACACTGACTGTGTGCCAGCCAATATGCTTAGTGCTTTCCAAAGACATTATCCCATTTGATCCTTATAGCAATCCCAAGAGATAAGGTGCTATTATTATCTTCATTTTACAGCTGAGGAAACTGAGTCAGCCAGAGGGAAAGTGATTTGCCCAGGGTCACACAGGCAGTAAGTGTCTGAAGCTAGATTTGAACTCAGGTCTTCCTGACTCTGGGACCAATTATCTATCCACTGTGACATCAAGTTGTCAGTAGGTAAGAGTGAATTAGCTGGTAGAGAGAGATATGGAACTTTTTGGCCTAGTCAGGAGTGGGGCTGGACATCGGATTCAGAAGCTAGAGGACCTTACTGGGAACCTCAGCTCTGCTACTTACTAGGTATAAGACTCCAGACCTCAGTTTCCTCATCGTTACAAGTCCTTTCCAGCTCAAAATCCCACGATCCCAAAGAATCCTTTGAATTGTTCCCAGGCTAAACCCAAAAGGGACCACAAGATTTAGCTCTGAGGAAGACACATCTCTGCAATGTTGTTTGTGCAAAATAAGGTGACCAGAATTTTTTTCCCTCTAGACAAATCCAGGGACATGGATTTGCATGCAGCTTTAAATAAATCAGTGCCTCATTTGCATACATTTACATGTTTGTCTAGCTGTGAGGTTCAAGAGGCCCAAATCCAGTGTGTATAAATTGAAGTGAGTACATTAGGGCCCCCCTGACTTTGCCTGAACCTTCTAAGGAGGGCTAATGGCTCCATGCAGTGGGGTTTGCTCACATTGCAGCAAGAGGGGCTCGCACTAGACTTAGGAACTTTTGAGCCACCTGGACACAGTTCTGGGGTCAAGAATTGACAGGTATGGGTTAGGGGGGCTGGAAGTCTACCTCCTAAGCTTATAGGGAAGAGTTTGCAGGAGGCTGAGGCCAAGTTTCAGTATTCTTGCAGGAGGGATGGGCCTCTCAGTTGCAAATTTGGGGGCTTTCCCCAAAAAGGTCAGTGTCAGAAAATAAGCATTAATTAAGCACCTACTATGTGCTAGGTGCTGTGCTAAGTTCTGGGGATACAAAGAAAGGCAAAAGACAATCCCTGCCCTCGAGGAGCTCCCAGTCTAACGGGGGAGACAACATTCAAACAAGAGATGGACAGGATAAACTGGAGATAATCGATAGAGAGAAGGTACAAGTGACTTGTTTAAGGTAAGACAGAAAGTAAGAATGGCTAAGCCTATAGCCTCAAATAAGCTAATAACAATCGTAGTGCTTTATGGTTTGCAAGGCATTTTAAATATACAATCTCATTTGATCTTCACAATAACCATGATGGGGGAGGTGCTATAATTATAGCCATTTTTCAGCTGAGGAAACTGAGGTACAGGGAGTTTTAGTGGCTTTCCTAGGGTCATACAGCTAATAAGTGTCTGAGGCTGGATTTGAATTTAGGTCTTCCAAGGTCCTTATTCTATCCACGGTGCCACACATCTCGGCCTGGACTCTCAGGACAGTGCCCTATCAATTACACTGTGCTGCCTGGATTGTGGGAGACTTTCTTATGAGACTGGGAACTTGCAGGTGGGGAGGCTGGAGGAAGTGTCCCTGGCCCACCTGTGTGCACCTCTCAGTGTCTCCCTTCTGTTCTTACAGAGCCCCCAGGACAGCAGGCAGGCTCAGGAGCACAAGATTGGCTCCTGAGGTTTCCCAGTCCAGCCCCTTCATCTGAGAGGGCAAGGGACTTGCCCAAGGTCACCCAGGTAGCAAGTGGCGGGGTGGGGTTTGGAACATAGGTCTTCAGAATTGAAATCCAGCATTCCTCCCCACCCTCTTCAGTAAACAAGGAGGGTTGGAGGGGGAGGCCTCTGGCCCTCTTCCTTTCTCCTTTTTATATTTACATTTGCTTCTGCATCATCCCAGGTGTACATGATCACCCCCCCCACACACACACACACACTCACACACACCCCATGCTTTCCCCCAGCGTGGTCTAGTAACCATGGCCACAGCACCATGGCAACAAACACAGGGGAAAGAGGGGGAGAGGACCATGGTCCCGTGCCTTGGAATGCCTGGAAGGGAGAAGGGAATTCAACTCATTACACCCTCGAGAGTCCACTGTGGGATGGGGGAGACATAGACCCTGTCCTCAGGGAGCCCCCAGTCTGAGAGAGGGAATGGCCTCGATGCCCTCTATTCTAGAGGAAGTCAGAAAGGATTCTGGGAGAGGGGCATCATGAGGTAGCACAAAAAGCCCCGGCTTTAGACTCAGAGGTTCAAATTCTGTCTCTACCACTTACTTCCTGTGTGACCTCAGGCCAGTCTCTTCCCTGTTCCTTCCCTCAATTTCCCCCTCTGTAAAATGAATAGGGTTGGAAGCGGTGATCTCTAAAGTTCCTTCCATGTCTCCATCTGTAGCCTGGTTGAGGCACAGAGGGATGCAGGAGAATCCAATTCATTCCCCTAAGCCTTCAACCCATCTAATGGGATCCTCTGATGTCTGATTGGATTTTTTGCATGTGTTTGTTTTCGATATTTCAATTATTAGCTTGATATTCCTGGCAACTCAAGCTTGAAATGGGACTGCACATAAGTGACTGTCAGAAAGGGAATATGATCAGATTATACAAATTAGACAATATTTTCCTCATTAAACAACAAAAGCATTTATTGCCTTTACAGGAGGAAAGTCACCCCACCCCCAACACCCAATAATTCTGAGTATTATCCCCATTCTGTTTCTCAGCCAATCAGAAATTGTCACCTCTGAGTGGTGGGAGATTGGAAATCCTCAGACATCCATAGGATTTAGAGCCTGATATAGAATGCAACCCCTTCATTTGACAAAGGGGGAAACTGAGCCCCAGAGAAGTGTTATCCAAGGTCAGTCAGTCAGTCAGCAAACCTTTATCAAGTGCTTCTTTTGGGCCATGTACTCAGCTAGGTCTCCAGGACACAAAGAAAGGCAAAGCCAGTCATGAAGCTGGTCTCCAAGACTCCTTTCCAAACTGACATGCTATGAACAAGCACTAGGAGACTGGGCCACATGGTCCTGGTTGGTTCCACCAGGCTTTCCACAATGGCTTGCTACTTTCCTAGGAGGATCTCTAGGTGGGAGTTGGGGGTGGTGGTAGGAGGGAGATTCAGGCTAAACTTGCTGCTAATTAGGCTTCAAATGGGGTCAGGGAGTCCCTTTGTACCAGGCTTCCACATACCTGTCATTAATTCCTTCTGTTGCCCTTTGAGCCCTCATAGGTGTTTCTTCTTAGGAGGTGGAACACAGCTATTTTCATAGATAGGGTTCCCCACTGGATGAACAGCTACTTGAACAATCCTTAAATGAAAGATAGAAAAGGCTCTGAGGATGAATTGGACAGTAACAGAGCTGGGCAGACCTTCAGAGATCCAACCCTTTTACTTGATAGATGAGGAAATGGATGTGCAGACAAGGGCAGTTTCTTTTCCAAAGTCACATAGGTAGAAATGAGGGCTCTGCATGTGTGCCATACAGCATTGTTCAATTCCACAAGCATTTATTAAGTGCCTACTGTATGCCAGGTACTAAACTTGGTGCTTGGGATACAGGGACAAAAAGGAAACAGTTCCTGCCCTTGAGTAGCTTACATGCTGCTGGTGGATTCAATATGTGTGCTGATAAAGGAGGAAAAATATTGAGTGAGGTTGGGGCACTCCCTGTTCTTTGCAAGTACGTAGAATAGACAAAACAAGCCCTCCCATCCTTGCCTCTCTCCTCCACCACAAAAGGTCATAGCTCTAGAGCTGGAAGAGATCCCAGAGGCCATCAAGTTCAATCCTGTTATTTTACAGATGAGGAAACTGAGGCAGAGAGGTTAAGTAAATTGCTTAGAGTCATACAACTGGGCAGCTGGGTGGTGCCATAGTGCATAGAGCACTGGGCTTGGAATCAGGAAGACTCAGCCTCATGAGTTCAAATCTGACCTCAGATACTTCCTAGCTATATGACCCTGGGCAAGTCACTTCACCCTGTTTGCCTCAGTTTCCTCATCTGTAAAATGAACTAGAGAAGAAAATGGCAAACCAATCTAGTATCATTGCCAAAAGAACCCCAAATGGGGTCACAAAATCAGGCATGACTGAAAATGACTGAACAACAGCAACAAATATACAACTAGTAGGTATCTGAGTCAGGATGTGAACTCACACCATCCTAGCTCTAAGCCTGGCATTCTATTCCTTGCATCATCTCCCTTTGTGTTACTGAGGAGGAAACTGGAAGCCAGGGAGGTTGAGACATAGTGAAGGTCATATAGATAAGCATCATAACTGAGATTTGAGGTCCTGGGGTCTCCTGGTCCAGAGCCAGTGGTCTTTTCTCCCTGGGTTATTATAAGGATCAAATGAGCTAACCTCTGTAAAGTACTCGGCACAGTAGATGTCACATAGTAGGTGCCTAATAAATGCTTGTTCCCACCCCTTCCCCCTGTACCACACTGAAGCTCTCTGCATCTGTCTGTTATGGGTCTGCAGTGGTGACATTGGGGGATGGGAGATCTGACCCCCACATGCCCTAGAAAGTCCTTCCCCCACCCCTAAAACAGACTCCTGCTTCCTAGAACCAATCCCAAGTAGCAGCTGCTCTGAGTAACGTGGTTAGCTCTGCTCTGGTGAACTTGATTATCTTTATCAAATTAATTTACTTTAGCCAGTGCAGCCACCTAATTAAGACATTTCCCAAGGCCATGTTTGGGCTGGCTAATAAGGTGGGAGCAGTCGGGTTTGCTCTAAGAATACACTTGGGGTGAAGTGGGGCCCCAGAATAACTCAAGTCCATCTGCCCTGGGGTCCCCCAGAGACTATGGGAGCAGAGCAACTTTACTGAGTGAACTTGTTCAGTCCCCTGCCTTTGGGTAGCTTCCGGGATGTGTACGTAGGGGAGACTTTCCAATGTCCCTTAGCACCAGAGAGCTCTTCATTCTAACCTCATCTACTCCCTCTTGGTGTCATAGGATGACTGAGTCAGAGCTAGAAGAGGTCCTAGCCTTTTACAGATGAGTAAAATGAGACCCAGAGACCTGTGCCCGACATCGCCAAGACAGTAATGGAGAAAGTGGCTCCAGTGTCTTACAAGAGAGAGGAAACGACTTGTCACTACAGAACGCTTCTGTTCATGCTTGAGACACGACTCAGTGGTTGATCTGGCCTTGAGCTAAAAAGCCTCAGATTGGTTTAATTAACCTTCCATCTGTGGCCTAGCCTCTCAACTCTCCAACTGTGAGAAGTATATTCTTAGGAGAGTGCCTCTACTTGTCCTTTCTTCATTGGAAAAACTCGGACATTCTATTGCTAAGAGGTCATAATGGGGAATCAATAAGTTTATTGTACTCATTTATCTGTTTAAATGCTATATTCCACCTTCCCAGGCTGTAAGAGGCTGGGGTGGTTAGGCTTTGCCCCAGGGCATTGCTATTTAGAGGGTGCTGACAACATTGGAGACAATTGATCATAGCCTCAAGTTAGCAAGAATAATTAGTTCAAAGAAGAGGTGATTTCCTCCCGGGTCTGGTCCTGTCTTTTAACCCACTCCCCCAACCTCTACTCCCAGCTCTGTTCCCATCCACGAAAGACCATCCTAGAGTCTTGATGACACATTATATGCTGGTTGTTTTGAGAGAGCAAATATCTCTAGTTATAGTTCTGTGACTCAATGGGATAGGAACTCCTTGAGGGTTAGGGTGTTTGAATTTTGGTTTTTGTCTCCCCTGTATCCACTGCAGTGCCCAGCACATAGTAGGTGCTTTGTTAATGATTGTTGGAACAAATTGGTGGGGTAGAGTTCCATTTTAAGGCAAAGTGGTGGATTTGAGCCCCAGATACAAAGGGAAACCGTCCTGTGGCCCACTAAGTCCTGCCCCCAGAAAAGCTACATCTTCTGGAGGTATAAGGTCATAAGCTGAGCTTGCAAGGGAAAGAAGATGCCTAGAAGAGATTCTGGGCAGCTAGGTGGCACTGCATTGGATAAAGCACTAGTCCTGGAGTCAGAAAGACTTATTCCTAAATTCAAATCCAGCCTCAGACACTTACTGTGTGACCCTGGGTAAGTTACTTCACCCTGTTTGCCTCAGTTTCCTCATCTGTAAAATGAGCTGGAGAAGGAAATGGCAAACAACCACCACCCCAATATCTTTGCCAAGAAAATCCCAAATGGGGTAATGAAGAGTTAGACATGACTGAAATGACTGAACAACAAAGATATTCTGTGAGATGGGACGGGCCTATGTTGTGAACACTTGAGGAGATAATGCCACATTCATGATGTCTACTCTGCACCCCCAGGCACATGGGTTTTCTCCAGCCCAGGATTCTATCTCTTGATAGGGCATGTTTGGGTGGAGGGCAGGGCTCTCAGGATGTGTTCCCAGATTAATTTCATGACTCATTATGAATCTATGACATTCAGGAGTCCCTCTGGCCCTTGGAGGGACACATGGAAAGATAGGAAGCATCTGGACCATTCTGGGGCTGAGAGATGATTGGCAAAGGCTCTGAGCATCTTTGGATTTAGAGAACATCTAGTTTGACACCCTCATTTTGCAGAGAAGACACCAAAATCCAGCAAAGTTTAATGACTTGCCTAAGGTCACACAGATGGAAAATAGCAGAGCTAGGGTTGAAACCCAGGTTCTTTGAATCCAAAGCTATCCCATGAGGGGTGTCAAACTCAAACAGAACCAGATTCTGGCATTGGTATATATTGACTTAGAAAATCACAAATTAACGTTATCTGTGTCGTATTTTATTTATTTTATTAAAAATTTCCCGATCACAGTTTAATTAAGCACTCTGGAGTTTTGCAGCCTGATTTGGACCCTTCTGTTTATATCATACTGCCTTGATCAAATCATTCCCCTAAGAAAGTAGGCTTCACTTCTGATTCTTGAGTCTATCCTTTTCTTACTGTATCATTTTGCTATACCTTGGCCTGCTGCCTGGTATATGGAAGCTGTTTAATATGTGCAGGATTGATGGAGTTAGGAGGGAGGAAGGGAGGGAAAAAGACAGAGAGACAGAGAAACAGAGACAGAGAGGGACTGAGAGAAAGACAGACAGAGACAGACAGACAGAGAGAAAGCATTTATTAACCACTTACCTTGTGCCAGGCACAGTATTAAGTAAACACTGGAAATACACATATAAACAGAAAGACAGCTCTTGTCCTCCGGAAGCCTCCATTCTAACGGGGGAAGACAACACATAAAAGGGACCTGAAGAGGGGAGGGATGGCTACAAGAGGGCAAGGTGGAAAGAAGCCCAGGGAGGGTGGTGCTAAGTTGGGTTAGAAGTGAGCATTTCTGGCATGGATGCTTCCTCCAATGGAGTGGGAAGGAACTCACCAACTGGAGGAGGAGACTGAGGGGACAGAGGCACTGACAGCATCAAAAAGTTGCTGGATCAGAGGTAAAGTCTAGGGGGTCATGGGCTAGGAGTGAGCAATGCTTTCCTTCTGACATCCCCTTCCATTTGAACTTACTTGGTATGTCTTGTGCTCACCTAGCTATCTTTGTGTCATCTCCTCTGTTGGAATGAGAGCTCTTTGAGGGAAGAGGCCTGTGTTTACTTTTCCTTTTATCCCTAATGCTTAGCACAGTACCTTGCACACAGTAGGTATTTGATAAATTCATAAATCCCCCCAAGTAGCCCTGAAAGGCGAGTAGTACAAATATTATTGCCATCTCTATTTTACAAATGAGGAAACTGAGCCTTTCTCTTTCTGTCTCTCTGTCTCTGTCTCTGTCTCTCTTTCTCTCTGTGTGTGTGTGTGTGTGTGTGTGTGTGTGTGTGTGTGTGTGTAGTACTTGCTTAGGAATTGTCTTCATTTTTGCTTTCTTTTTTTTGTGGGTCAATGAGGGTTAAGTGACTTGCCCAGGGTCACACAGCTGGTAAGTGTCAAATATCTGAGGTCAGATTTGAACTCAGGTCCTCCTGAATCCAGGGCTGGTGCTTTATCCACTGCACCACCTAGCTGCCCCCTTAGGAATTGTCTTAAACCAGCTCTCCTGCCTTTTAATCCAGAGCTCCCTCCACAATAGCACATGGTCTCTCTTTTAGTAGATGTGAAAGTGTTTTGAAAAGTACAATGTATCAAAGCAAACCAGGGCTCATACTCATTGCCTTTTCCTCCTTATAAACATCTTTATCATTGTGGCCATCACAATTTTCATCCTCCTCCTCTTCAGTTCACTTTCTATTGCTTGGGGGCATAGATGACTTTGCTAAAGGCTTCCTTTCCGAGGGTCCAGGAGACCCAACCAGTTCCCTGAGGGAGAGGCTGCCCTCATTGCTTGGCCTTGGTTCATGAACAATAATGAGCGGGAGGACAAGCACACCAAGTGCCAGCCTCCATGTTAGGTGCTGAGGGTACAATTCCTATCCTTGAGGAGTTTACATTTTATCAAAGGAAGCAATATTTTACCATCTAAGTAATGTAAATATATACAAAGGAGATACTCTTTGGTAGAATGCATTTGTTGGATGTTTTCCTAAGATAAGAAATATGAGTATATTTCAATTTAAAATCAAATACAGGGGGCAGCTAGGTGGCACAGTGGATAAAGCATCAGCCCTGGATTCAGGAGGAGCTGAATTCAAATCTGGCCTCAGACACTTGACACTTACTAGCTGTGTGACCCTGGGCAAGTCACGTAACCTTCATTGCCCTGCAAAAATAAATCAAATGCCAAGATTTAAAAAAATTATTTTAAAGGGATAACCATCTGAGAATTTTGGATGCTACATCTTCCTATTCCTCAACAGACCTGACATTGAAACCTGGGGCAGATTCTTGCCTTCACCCTAGCTCCTCCCAATGACTCTGTCCATAGCAATCCCCCAAAAGTCTCTCCCCACCCAGTGGCCCAGGGGAGTCATCTCTGTGTACCGTTAGCTCAGCAGCCGGCCTTGACACTGGAGCGGAGGCCCCTTGGATCCCATCTGGGCACGCCTTTAAATTTTACCACCCTGTTTATGCAGCTCAAGGCGCCCGCCCACGTTAAAGATGGCAAGCTCCATTTAACATTTATGACAGCACAATGCTTCTAAGTGCACTAGAGGGAGGGGTGTGGACTCGGGGCTGGGGGCCGAGGGAAAGAGAGGCAAGCTTGCTCCTACCGTGCCTCAGGCATTTGTACTCTAGCTGCAGAGAGGTCTATTATTTTGTTCACAAAATTGTTTTTTTAAAACACTACTCAGATCTATTCCCCAGAGTTTCTTCTTCCCAATAACTTCTCTCCCTTCTCCAACCTGTTGCTTTATTAGCTCTTTACCATCTTTACCATCAACTGCATCATCTTCGTCATCACCAACTTCCTAACCACCATCATTATGTTATCATCTTCATCCCTATTAGATGACACCATTTCCCACCGTTGGCATTACTCTCATAGTCATTTACTCCATCACAGTGGTCTTTGCCTCTGCTAAGGCTAGTAGGACCATTTTCTGTTAACTTCATTTTACTGTCACCATCCTCATCATCACTGCTCTCATTTTAGCCACCCAATCACCATCATCAAGTGAGAACAAATGAGATAATACACCTCAGTCAGTCAATCATCAAGCATTTATTTTGTGCCTACTATGGTCATTCAATAAGCACTTATTAAGTGCCTCCTATGTACAATGTACTGTGCTAATACAGCATGTTTGAAATACAAATAGAAAACTGAGACAGTATTTACCTCTACAAGGTCTTATTCTAATGGGTGGGGCAGTGAATAATAATTGCTAATAATAGCTAGCATTTTTTAAAATTTGTATTTTTAATTAATTAATTAATTTTATTTTTTTGGTGAGGCAATTGGGGTTAAGTGACTTGCCCAAGGTCACACAGCTAGTAAGTGTTAAGTGTCTGAGGCCAGATTTGAACTCAGGTCCTCCTGACTCCAGGGCCGGTACTCTGTCCACTGCGACACCTAGTTGCCCCGCTAGCATTTATATAATGCTTCAAGGTTTGCAAAAAACCTTTGCAAATATCTCATTTTATTCTCATCACAACACTGGGAGGTAGGTGTTATTATTATCTCCATTTTATAGAGGAGTAAAATGAGGTACACAGAAGTCAAGTAACTTGGGGCAGGTAGGTGGCACAGTGGATAGAGCACTGGCTCTGGAGTCTGGAGGACCTGAGTTCAAATCTGGCCACAGACACTTCACACTTGCTATCTGTGTGACCCTGGGCAAGTCACTTAACCCCAATTGCTTCACCCAAACAAAACAACAAAAAAAGAAGTCAGCTGACTTGCTCAGGGTCACACAGTTAGCAAGTGTTTGAAACTGGATTTGGTGTCAGGTATGGTTGACTCCAGGTCCAGCACTCTATCCATTTATTAAATGTATTCTATGTCCTAGGCTGGCAATTCAAAGTAAAAAAAGGAACAGTCCCTATTATCGATGACCTTATGATTTTTTCTAATATTTTTATTTAAAGTTTTGAGTTCCAAATTTTATCTTTCCCTCTCCTCCTCCTCCCTAAGGTGGTGAGCAATCAGATATAGGTTATACATGTGTAATTATGTCAGTTTGTATAAGAAGACAACGACCTTGCATTCTATCAGTAGAGACAATATGTGAGTATATAAATATATATACAGAATAAATACAAAAGGTAGTGTTGGGAAGGAGGGAACTGGCAGCTGGGGGTGGGGAATCATGACATGCTTTATATAGAAGGCATTGCTTTATCTGAATCTTGAGGGAAGAAAGGAATTCTGTGAAGTGAGAAGAGAATACATCCCAGTCATGGAGAGAGGCATCGTAGATCATTGATGAGCTGGTTCAAAATGAAGATGCTGAACAGTGTCAAATGCAGGTCCATTAAACCAGGAACCTTATTAAGGTCAAGATGATGAACAGTGAACTTGTATTATAGATGGTCGAATTTGTCCAAGGAGTTTCAGTCCTCATGCAGACCGTGAGCCTGTGGCCTCTGGCACTGCTCCTTGTCTGCTTTTGCATTTTATTGCATAGCCATACTTATTGCTTTCCATATACCAGTACAAACAACCCATCCTCAGCATCACCACCACCACCACCACCACCACCACCATCAACATCACCACCACCATCACCACCACCACCAACATCACCACCACCACCACCACCATCAACATCACCACCACCATCACCACCACCACCATCAACATCACCACCAACATCACCACCACCATCAACATCACCATCACCACCACCACCAACATCACCACCACCACCATCAACATCACCACCATAGCACCACCATCAAAAATCACTGCCATCTCCATCATCAGCATCATAATCCCCATCATCTTTAACATCATCTTCAACACTCTTGGCATCATTGTTATCACTTCCATTATGCTTCCATTCAAGACTATCTCCATCCACGTTGTGATTATCATCATCATCAATGAATCTTCATTACAAGCATTATAATCACCTTCACCTTCTTTATGAATAATTACACCATAATAATTATCCCCATAACCACCACCACCACCACCATCACCCTCATCTTCACCTCCATCTTCACCAATGTCATCATTTCTATGTCTATATTAGGATTTCTACCATCACCTCAATCATTTTCATCACCACCAAAATCATGTTTATCATTTCTATCTTTATAATTATCCTCATCATCCCACCCATCATCACATCAGTTACTGTCATTCTCATCATCTTCACTGTCATCGTACTCATTGTCATCTTCATTCCCATCATCACCATTATCGCCCCTATTGTCGGCATCTTCAACATCCTCATAATTCCCACAATTGTTGACACCTTTGCCATTATGACCATAATTTGCACTATCACTTCTATCAATACTGCCATCATGATCATTGGTGTGAGTCTTTGGGGTACCCTTGTCAGGGGAACAAGAAGGCCAAATAAAAGGCAGGCTATTTACATTCTCTTTCCATGTCCACATGATAGAAACATAGGATCAGAAATCAAGAATTAGAAGGCAATTGAATCCCCCTTATTTATAGGTGGGAAACTGAGGCACAGAGCAGTTAAGGGACCTATCTAAGGTCACCTAGCTAGAGAGCATCTGAGGCAGGATATGGTCTTCCTGGATCCAGGTCTATTGCCCTCTCTGTTATACTGTATGCTGTTTGACTTGTTAAGGCTGTGTGTGTGTGTGTGTGTGTGTGTGTGTGTGTGCATACACATACACACACACACACACTCAGAGAGAACCATACAAAACTGCATCAGATCAATGAGTAGAGGTGAGAGAGTGGAAGTCTTAGGAGAGAATGGAAAACAAAGTTAAAATTGCTTTTAGAGGCAATATCGCTCTTTGCTCAGACACAGATCCAATTGTCTCCAGGCGGTTATAAATTGCTGCCTCTACCACCTTCTACTTCTAACAAATACAGAAGCATCTTTGCCCTTTATGCATTCACTGTGCAAAGAACCACATCAATACTTTGAAAGATCCATGATTTTAGCCATGGGGCAACTCCTCCACAAGTGGAGATTGCAGCCCTTCCATGCTTTAGTAGCTCACTTTGTGAGTTGCTGCAGCAAAAAAGAAAATCAACCTTCTGGCTGGACCTCAGATGAAAGACCAGGAGTCCACCCCGGGGCATCTGTTGAAAGTCCTTCCAGCTCAGTGGGACCTGTTATAGCTCGTGCTCCTCTGGTGTAGTCTTCAGGAGCCCAGGTTCATGGCTGTGACACAGGAAGGCAACTGAGGAAGCCTCCTAAACCTGAGACATAATTTCTGCAATCTGAGGAGGTCTTGTATTTTCAGCCCGACTCAGGCTCCTGGGACTGCTGATTACCAGGGCTTGCCATCTCTGACCAGGCCTGCCAACAAGAATAAGGGAAGACTCAGAATGTGTTGTCAAGCACACAGCTGTCACTGATCTTGTGACACAAAACCATCGTTGCCTAAGCCGGAGATGTTTGCTGTACCTGAGATGTTAAGCAGCTTACAGCCCATTCCAATATACATGGTCCGATACATATACAGGGAAATACGCACATACACAGGTGCTCCACAGGGAAACACAGACACACAGGGAAAATCACCCAGGTGAGCAGACTCTTCAAACCTACTTTGCTCTGTCAAGCTAACATCTCCCCAGGATCACAATCTTTCCTTCATAGAATCAGATTTAGAACTAGAAGCAATCCTAAGAGGCCAGAGTCCAACTCACTTATATCTGAGGACACTGAAGAACAGAACAATTAAGTGACTTGCCCAGGGTCACACAGCTAGCAGTTATGTTCCACTTTAAAGGCCAGTTCATTTGGAGGTGGGGCAGCTAGGTGGTGAAGTGGATAAAGTACTGGCTCTGGATTCAGGAGGATCTGATTTCAAATCTCACCTCAGACACTAACTGTGTGACCCTGGGCAAGTCACTTAACCTCAATTGCCTTAAACATCTGAGGCCATCTCCCATCATCCTGATATATATATCTTTCCACTGGACCCAGATGGCTCTGGAGTAGAGAGTGAATTTGGTGAGCTTGCACAGCTCTCTCTCACTGAAATCTAATTCACTGCAAGTCATGGTCTTCTTGGAGAATGAAGGACAAACAACAACATTTGGAGGTGCTCTTAATTATTTCAGTTTTACAGTTGGGGAAACTGAAGCTTACAGGAACAGAATACGGGATTAAGGTATCACCTCCTCAACCCCAGAATCCCCTCGATTTTATGTGTTGCCATAGGCAGCCTCAGAATGGTAGAGAGTGGTGTCCTCACTGGGGCTATTAGTGGTAGTTGCTGCTCCTCCCCTCCCCCTCAAGTTCAACTGCCCTGGTTTGTTGACTGTATGAGCGTTGTCCTCATGAGGTTGTTCATCTGCCTCTTCCCACATCCTTCTGCCTCTTCCTCACTCTGGCTCTTTCCCAGTTTCATTTTATCCCTTTTCAGATGCTGTGGAAAAAGCTATATATACACACACAGGCCATTATTCCAGCTGCGACCAAGCTGTACATTATCATGGAGAAAAAAAAGTGTTTGTTT
Organism: Dromiciops gliroides; assembly: GCF_019393635.1. Lineage (NCBI taxonomy): Eukaryota > Metazoa > Chordata > Mammalia > Microbiotheria > Microbiotheriidae > Dromiciops > Dromiciops gliroides. The sequence continues at coordinate 616,951,192 of NC_057863.1, read as the reverse complement.
CTGCACCATCACCTGCAGCCATGACATGTATGCCGAAGCCATCTTCTGTTTACTTAATGATGGAGGTCCTGGTCCCATTCACATCAAGCTGTGGGCCAGACTCCCTTCCTCAGGCACCATTGAGGCACTTGTCCAGGGTTTGTCTGTTCTCTCAGTTAACCCTCTCCTTCACATCCTTGGATTTAGAACCAGAAGGGGCCCTGCTGATCAGCAAAGGCTCAAGTGCCCCAGTCTTCAAGGGTCCTTGTCTGAAGCCCCCACTGAGGGGTGCCCTCCTCCTAACATCCAGTAAACTTATATTTATTCTGCCTGTAATCCACACTTACTGTTTGTGAACTTGTTGCACACACCTAGGAGAATAAATAGACTGTAAGTTCCTTGAGGGCAGGGCTGGTTTTTGCCTCTCTCTTAGAGGCGGTTGGTGGTACAGTGGATAAGAGAGCTGCATCTGGAGTCGGGAGGACCTAAGTGCAAATCTAGCCTCAGACACTTGATGTGTGACCCTGGGCAAGACACTTAGTCCCAGGCTGCCTTGGTTTCTTCAGTTGGATAATGGAGATAACAATAACACTTACCTCCAAAGGGTAATTTTGAGGATGAAATGAAGTAATATTTGTAAAGGTGCTTAGCATAGTGCCTGGCACAGAGTAGGTGCTTAAAAACATTTGTTTCCCTCCTTCCCTCCCTTCCTTCCTTCCTTCCTTCCTTCCTTCCTTCCTTCCTTCCTTCCTTCCTTCCTTCCTTCCTTCCTTCCTTCCTTCCTGCTTTCCACCACCTAACACAGTGCCTGGCACATAGTAGGCACTTAATAAATGCTTTCTTCCATTGTATTTCTAGTATCAAGTACAATACCTGGCACACAGTAGGTACTTAATTAATGCTTGCTGATCATCTGGTTCCCAATTTTTTCAAGTATGAAGATCCTTTTTAAACACTTTGCGAAATATAAAATGCTGTATAAATTTATTATTGTTAAGCAGTGTCATGGCTTAGTAGATAGAGAGCAAGTCTTAGAGTTAGGAAGACCTGGGTTCAAGTGTCACCTTTGACACATACCGGGGAGGTCACTTACCTCTTAGTGCTCTAGGCACCTCTCTACACTTCCAGTTGCAAAGGAGGTGCTGAACTGAATTAGTAGAGGGAGTTTCCTCATCTGGAAATTCCCTATGTCAGTGGAGTTCACAGGTCTGGTTATTATTATTATTATTATTATGGTTATGGTTATTACTCCAACCCTCCAGTGCATATGTGGTCTCACTCAGTGAGTTGTTCCCTCTAATGAAGCAGATTGAAAGCCATCTGTATCTGCTCATCCTGGGTGACTCTTAGCTTTCTCTCATAGATTCCATGCAAGAGGCTCCTCTAATGCTGGTATAGTGGAAAGGATACTGACTTTGGTGTCAGAGGACCCGGGTTTGAATCTTGCCTCCATCATTCCATCACTGTGTGACCTTCAGTTATTCACAACCTCTCTGGGTCTTCTTAATTTCTTAACCCTAAAACAAAGGGTGGGGGATAGGAACAGAGCAGGTGGCCTCTGGGGTCCCTTGTAGCTCTAGATGTATCCTCCCATGATCCTTGCCTGTCATCATTCCTAACATCGAAACATTTCGTAGGCTCTCCTCCCAGTGCATGATGGTAGCTCTACTATTAGTGTCCTTTGATTGAGAAAAATACATGGTAGCAACGAGCTGCTAGGAATCCAGTCATGCTTTTAAATGAATTTGTATTTTATTAATCAAAACAGCATCTGCAGACATTTGAAAAATAGTAATTGACATATGTTTGGAGGCATATTATTTATTCACTCTCAGAATGCCAATGCTTGGTGTGTGTACGGATTTGGAATCACCCCACATCCCATGAGAGGTGGGCAGTCTGCTAGCTGAGGTAGCTGGGGTTCCAGTTCCTACAAGGCCCTCTACCTGTGTGACCTGGATCAAGTCACCTGGGCCTTGGTTTTCCTCATCTGTAAAATGAGAGGGTTGGGTTAGGAGGCCTCCAGGTCTCTCCTATCTCTATGTGCTTATAAATCATTGAGTTAGTCCAACCCTTCCTCTTTATTAGAAAATGAGGCTGAGGCAGAGAGGAGGTGGGGAATGGGATTTGCCTGAGGTCACAGAGGTTGGAAACTTATTGTATAAGTCCAGTCACACCTCCCTCGAAGATGAAAATGAAGGTCAGAGATGGAGCATGGCTTGTCCAGGATCCCATGGATAGAAATCTACAGAGTTAGGATTTGAACCCAAGACCTCTGCCTCCAGATCCGGGACACTTATACTAAAGCTGCCTCTTTTTAGTTAGGAAGTCTTAGCTGAGGGCCTGCCTCATGTATAGCTCAGGGCTCTGCCCTGAGGGTGATGGAAGATAATCCAATAAGCTTTTTTTTTTCCTCTCCTTTTTTTTTTTTTTAAAGTGAGGCAATTGGGATTAAGTGACTTGCCCAGGGTCACACAGCTAGTAAGTGTTAAGTGTCTGAGACCGGATTTGAACTCAGGTACTCCTGACTCCAGGGCCGGTGCTCTATCCACTGTGCCACCTAGCTGCCCCCAATAAGCTTTTATTATCAAAGTTCTTACTCTGTACTAGGCTGTATGATAGGAGTGAAGGGATCATTGGTAGGACGTGGATCTGGCTCTCAAGGAACTTATGGGCGAGTGGTAGCTGAGAGGTATACTTACCAACTATAGTATGAGGAGTAGTGAGATAAGAGCAAAGAAGAAATCACAGATGTCTTTAAAGTATGTTAGAATCTTCCAGGATAGTGGCAGACCTTGTAGGACCCATGGTCATCTCCATTCCATGGTGAGGCATTAGAGGGGGACTCCTGAGGAGATATTCTATAAATGATGAAGCCTGGGTTTGCTTTCAGTCTGGGGCCACTCTTTGCCAATACTTTGTTGTCTAGGGCCAACACCTAGCAAAGTGCCTGGTATACAGTAAGTACTTATTAAATGCTCATTGACTTAGCACAGTGCCTGGTATACAGTAAGTGCTTATTAAATACTCACTGACTTAGCACAGTGCCTGGTACACAGTAAGTGCTTATTAAGTGCTCATTGACTTAGCAGAGTGCCTGGTATACAGTAAGTGCTTAATACATGCTCAGTGACTATGCCACGCTGCCAGAACAGGACATGATAAGTGCCTAAGTGGTAACCATAATAATTCATATTTGTCTAGCCCTTCATGGTTTAACAAAGGGCTTTCCCCACAACAATTTTGGAAAGTAAATAGTTCAAGGACTATGGTCACTATCAACTTCAGGGTGAAGTCATTTCTTCTCTGGAAGAACTTCCAACTGAAGAAATGGTATCGAATGCCATTCATCTCCTCTCATGTGACAAAGCACCTGGTGTTGATTCTATTCTAGCTGAGATTTACAGGGCAGGGGGCCACCGCTCATACACAAACTGACTGAAATCTTCCAGGTCATATGCCAAGAGGAGGTTATCGACCACGAGTTCAACGATGCCTCTGTTGTTCATCTCTATAAATGAAAAGGAAATAGGATGTCCTGTAACAATCACAGGGGTGGAGGGTCCTGTCTCCTATTCACGGCTGGCAAGATTCTTGCCAGAGTCCCCCTGAAAGCCAGTGTAGCTTCAGAGAAGGCCAAGGAATGGTCAACATGGTCTCTGCTGCCCAACGACTCCAGGAGAAATGCCAGGAGCAGAACAGAGGTCTGTACACAATGTTCACCGATTGACCAAAGTCTTTGATACTATCAGTCATGAGGGTTTATTTATGGAAGATCATGGCAAAATTTGGCTGCCTAGAGAAATTCATCAGTATCACTAGCCAGTTTCATGATGGCATGCTTGCCCAGATTCTGGATGATGGAGGATGCTCTCATGCTTTCCCAGTCACCATGGAATGAAACAGGACTGTGTACTTGCTTCTATGTTCTTTAAGATGACGTTTTCCTCGATGTTGTCACACTCCTTCAATGAGGCATTGAAGTCCTTAACTGCACTGATGGTAAACAATTTAATTTGAAAAAAGCTGCAAGTCAAGACTAAAGTAGATGGAGAGTTGGTGCGTGACTTTTTGTTCCCACATGATTATGCCCTCAATGCAGCCTCTGACTCTGAGATGCAACAGAATATGGATCAATTATCTGCTAATTTTGACCTAACAATCAATACTAAGAAAACAGAGGTGCTCCACCAACTTAGCACTGCACCATCCATCCTTGGAACCATTGTTTATAGCAAATGGAGAAATTTTGAATGCTGTGACTAAGTTTGCTTACCTTAGCAGTATACTTTCTAGGGTTGTCTGCACTGATAATGAAGTTGATGCACACATCGCTAGAGCTAGCTCAGTGTTTGGGAGGCCCTGAAGGAAAGTGTGGGAGACAAGAAGTATTAGACTGACTACCAAACTGAAGGTCTACAGAGTCATGGTTCTGATCTCATTGGTGTATACCTGTGAAATCTGGACAATGTACCAACACCATGCCAGGAAACAGAATCACTTCCATTTGAATTGTCTTAGGAAGATTCTGAAGATCACCTTGCAGCATAATGTACCAGACACCGAGGTCATCTCTTGAGCTAAACTGCCAAGCACTCAAACTACTGCAGAGAGTGCAACTCTGATGGGCCGGCCACATTGTTCAAATGTTAAACAGGTATGTGTGCCTAAAAGACCATTTTATGGGGAATTCACACAAGGCAAGTGCTCACATAGGGGTCAGAAGTGATACAAGGACACTCTTTTTTTGTTGTTTTTTTTGGAGGTTTTTTTGGCGGGGCAATGGGGGTTAAGTGACTTGCCCAGGGTCACACAGTTAGTAAGTGTTAAGTGTCTGAGGCCGAATTTGAACTCAGGTACTCCTTAATCCAGGGCCGGTGCTCTATCCACTGTGCCACCTAGCCGCCCCCCATGAGGACACTCTTAAAGTCTTTCTGAATAACTTTATAATCAATTGGGAGACACGGGAGACACTAGCACAAGAGCACCCAGCCTAGCATGCCTGAATCCGAGAAGGCACTGTGCTCCATGAGAGAAGCAGAATAGCAGTAGCTCAAAAGAAGTGTGAGATGTGCAAATATAGAGACATCTGCACTCCAAATGTTCCCGTAGACTATTTGTGCCCAACTGGTGGTGGAGCCTTCCAAGAGCCTATTGGTCAGATCAGTCAAAGTTGGACACACTGTACCTTGACCCTGACATAGTGATGTCTTTTTGGTAACTCTTTGAGCATGAAGGACAACAACACCAACAAACAACTATTTAAGGACATGGTTTTGGAGTGGTGTGGAGGGAATCTGAGAAGTTGAGAAAGAGAGAAAAGTCTCTCTCTGGCTCTTTGTCTTTCTGTCTCTGCCTCTGTCTGTCCCTATGTCTTGGTCTCCCTGTTTCTCTGCCTCTGTCTGTCTGTCTGTCTGTCTCTGACTCTCTCTGTGTCTGTGTGTCTATCTGTCTTTGTGTCTCTCTGCCTGTGTCTCTGTCTTGGTTTCCCTGTTTCTCTGTTTCTGTGTGTACCTATCTGTCTGTGTCTCTGCCTCTTTCTTTTTCTATGCTTTGGTTTTCTTGTCTCTCTGCCTCCATATGGAGGGTGTCTGTCTCTGTCTCTGTCTGTGTCTCTGCCTGTCTCTGTTTCTGTGTGTCTATCTGTTTCTGCCTCTGCCTGTCTCTATGCCTTGGTCTTCCTGTCTCTCTACTTCTATATCTCTGTCTGTCTCTCTGCCTCTGTCTCTTTGTCTCTGTCTCTGTGTTGCTGCCTGTTTGTCTCTATGTCTTGGTCTCCCTGTTTCTCTGCCTCCGTCTCTCTGTCTGTCAGTCTCTGTCTCTGTCTATCTCTGTGTCTGTGTGAACATCTGTCTCCGTGTCTCTGCCTCTGTCTCTATGCCTTGGTTTCTCTGTCTCTGTGTCTCTGTGTCTGTGTGTCTCCATTTCTCCTGGCCTCTCACTCCAGAGCTGGGCCTGCCTGCCCGTGGCTGTGCCCAAGAGCCGGGCTGGTTCCTCCTCCCCCCTGCAGTTCTCCTCGGTGATTAAAACTCTCAGCTCGGGCTGGACGTGACCCTGGCTCTCCACATCGAGGAGATGAAAGATGTTGAAGTTGCCCTCCTGGTTCAGCACTTCAGCTCAGCAGCCTGGGGATGAATTATGCATGGCAGCCCCTGCAGGCTGGCTTCTCCTGCCAGAGCCGGGCAGAGCCAGCCCCGATCCCAGCTCCTGTCTGCCCTGGAAGGCAGGATTAATGCTCCTCTCTGAAAGCCCAGGAGGGGCCAAGGAGAGGAGTTCAGGTTTCCCCCTTGCCTCCCCCTATTTTCTCTGCTAAATGCTTCTCCTCCACAGAGGCCCCCGGCTTAGTGAACTAGCAAGATGAGCCTGGAATGGAGGGTGTGGTTCGGAAGGGCTGGTTGAATTGAATGGAGTCCAAAGACTTTTTTTTGAGTCTCGGCTCTGCCCGTGGGCTAGCTCTGTGACCCGTCTGGGATCCACTCCTGCTTCCGGCTTTAGGGTTGGCCTTGCTTGAGCCAAGGAGGCACTGGCCTCCAGGAGTGCTCCCCTCTGAGGATGCCTCAGCCCTGTGGCTTTTGAAAGAAATCTCTGGCCGGCCTCAGGGGCCCCCATCCAGGTTGCTCCAGGCTCGTCTCCTCCTGCCACTGTTCCTTTTTAATTCTCCCTCGTTAAGTGGAGGTTCCCAGGGAGCCTAGGAAGGAAAGGGTCAGCCTTAGAACACAGAATTTTGAATTTTGGAGAGGCCTTAGAATGCAGAATGTCCAAGTTGAAATGGATCTTAGAACCTAGAACCTCAGGGCTGAAAAGGGCCTTAGAACATGGAATCTCAGAGCTGGGAGGAGCCTCAGAATACAGAATATCAGAATTGGAAAGGACATTAAGTCATAGAATGTCAAAGTTAAAAGTGCCCTTAGAACACAGGATGTCAGAGCTGGGAGGGGTCTTAGAACAGAATGTCAGAACTGGGAGGGCCCTTAGAACACAGAATGTGAGATCTTGGAGGGTCCTGAGAACACAGAAAGTCAGAGCTGGGAGGGGCCTTAGAACACAGGATGTCAGGGCTGGGAGGACCCTTAGAACACAGGATGTCAGAGCTGGAAGGGGCCTTAGAACACAGGATCTTAAAACTGGGAGGGCCCTTAGAACACAGGATGTCAGAGCTGGATGGGGCCTTAGAACACAGGATGTCAGAGCTGGGAGGGCCCTGAGAACACAGGATGTCAGAGCTGGGAGGGCCCTGAGAACACAGGATGTCAGAGCTGGAAGGGGCCTTAGAACACAGGATGTCAGAGCTGGAAGGGGCCTTAGAACACAGGATATCAGAGCTGGAAGGGGCCTTAGAACACAGGATCTTAAAGCTGGGAGGGCCCTTAGAACACAGGATGTCAGAGCTGGGAGGGCCCTTAGAACACAGGATGTCAGAGCTGGGAGGGCCCTTAGAACTTTTACATAATTTTACAGCTTCCACGGGCCTTAGGGTTTCTCCATTTTCCATAAGAGGAAGCCCAGTCCTAGGAAGGAACGAAGACTTGTCTAGGGTCATGCAGTATGTTAGGCACAACTGAAACTAGAACCTTGTTCTGCTGCCTTCCATGGAGCCTCCATGTCCAGCCCTTTAATGCCCAGACCAGAAGCTTGGGGGGGGGGAGTGGTATATCAGATTGCTCGTGGTGTAGCCAGGCCATGCTCAGAAGGAAGCTCTGCTCTGATTGGTTAAACAAGCATCAAAGAAACAATCCTCCCAACAGAGTCTCTGGTTCTGCTGTCAGGGGACAGGAGTCAGCCTGGTGGTACATTGGGGAATCCGGAGTCAGAGGATCCTGTCTCTGATACTTACTAGCTGTGTGACTTTGGACAAGTCACTTCCCCTTTCTGGGCCTCTATTTCCTCATCTTTAAAAGAAGGGGGTTGGATGGATGCCTTCAGGGTTCCTTCCTGCTCGAGTCCAATGGTCTTTTTTCTCAGGCTGAGGTGAGATGGGGTGGGGGAGGGACCTGGGACGGTAACTTGGTCTAGGACCTGGGCAGGGATGGAAAAGAGAAACTTCAGGGAAACATTTTGCCTCAGCAGGAATCCTCAGCCTCCCTCCTTCTCTATCTCTTGATGATTTAATAGGCTTTGATCATGCCCCCTCTTAGCCCTAGTCTCTCCAAACTGAAGAGGCCTATTTTTCTTCCTTCTTTAGCTTCATCTTTGCCTGGGAGCAGAGAAGGAAGATGAGGGGGTGGGGCAGGTACACTGCAGTTCCACAGAAAAATCCTGACTGTCAGAGGAGGTTGTGGGGGTCAGTGAGAAGAGAACAGATTTGGGAGCTGGGGGACCTGGGTTCAAATCCTCACTCTGCTATTCACAGCTGGCCTAACCTCACCTAAGTCTCTTGGCTTCTCTTTGCCTCAGTTTCCTCATCTGTAAAATGAAGGATTCGGATGACAGCCCTTGCAGATGTCTATTTGCCATTTCATATCAGCTAAATTTTGATGGAAGTGAGAGGAAGTCAGGATTTGAACTGGCTGGAAGGGAGCTTGGAGGTCAACTGCTTTTACAGATGAGGAAATAAGTAATAATGATAATAGCTATCATTTACATAACGTTCTATATTATCTCATTTTAGTCTTACAATAACCCTGAGAGACAAGCACTAGCATTATTCCCATTTTACAGATGAGGAAATGGAGTCAGAGGTTAGGTGACTTGCTCAGGGTCACACAGCTGGTTAAGTGTCTGAGGCAGGATTTGAACTCAAGTGTTCCTGCCTCCAGGTCCAAAGCTTTATCCATTGTGCCCAAGGTTACACAATTCAAGGAAGGATTTGAACTTGGTTTCCCTAGGACCAATGTCTTTTTCACTGTATTACTCTGTCTTCAATTTATCAAAAGAGAAGATAATTACTTCCAAATCAACCCCCTCATCCCCTCCGCATCATGGCCACCATCCTGAGCCCCAGCATGGTAACTAGACTGGAAGTGAGGAAATCCAGGATTGAGCACTGACTCTATCATTAGCTACCTGTGTGACCTTGGCAAAGTCACATAACCTCTTGGAGCCTCAGTTCCCCCTTCTGTAAGGTGAGGAGTTGGGACTAGATAGGTGGCTTTTAAAATCCTTTCCAGGTCTCATAATCTATGAACCCTAAACTGTCCCATCTTCTCCCTGTCCCCACCCTGTTCAAGAGTCCTTCCCCATCTGATCACGTTGGAACTTGAATTAATAATAAGAGGGTGGCCCATATAAGCAGAGTTCTCATGTTAAACATTCTCTATGCAAATGCCGCCATTCTCTGCTTCCAACTCTGAATCTGATCACAGACAAGTGACTCTCTTGGCTTCAATTTCCTTATCTCTAGAGGGAGAATAATTTGTGGCTTGCCCCAGCTTGGCTCCCCAGGCCACCATAAGAGACATTATCACCTCCAGAGAAGGGGATCCTGGGGAGAAGAGTACTAAAGTGCCTGTTATTCTATAAAACTCCTTGAAGTAAAGTCAGAGAAAGATCTGAGCTGCCCCCAAAGCCCAGGAGGCAATTCTACCTGCCTCCCCTCAGTGCGGAAAGGAGATCCAACTGAGGGAGGGCAGCTGGGCTTGTTCAGCCTGGAGAAGGGAAGACTGATGGGCGATTGAATGATGCCCCATCTCTGAGGAAGGGCAAAAAGCCAGATTTCTGTTGTCTCAACTTCAGGGCCACAGAAGATGTTAGCTAGGTACAAGGATGAATGAAGTTTGTTGAAAGGGGTCCCTCCAGGGAGTCCTTCTCTGGACAGGTTTTCTTTCTTTCCTAAAAAATGGGTTTTCTTTTACATTTTTATTGATATCTTATGTTTTTACATCACCTTCTTTTCCCCAGCATATCCCTTCACTCCTCCGCCTCACCTCTCTGTTACAACAGAGAATAAAAAAGAGAGGGGAAAAAAAGCAATGCTGAAAACCATTCCAAATACATTCACTGAATCTGACAGCGTATGCTCTGCCATACACCATCATACACTGGTGCTCAGAATAGGTGTTCCTTGACGTGGCTGTAGTTTAGCAGAAAGAATATTCGCTGGATGTGGAGACAGAGGAAGTGGATTCTGACTGACTCTGGCACTATCTGTGTAACTTTGGCCAAATTCACTTCACTATCCAGAGCTTCAATTTGCTAATTTTTCAAGTGAGGGCAGGATGGCTTCCAAGGGAGTCTGGCCTGTTAGATTCAGCCCTTTATTCCACTCTGTTGAGATTGTTTGGGACACCCATTCTTCTCTTGCCATAGGAATAAATAACACTTCAGTAACTCCTGCAATGTATGTGTGTGTGTGTTTGTATGAAAGAGAGAGAGAGAGAGAGAGAGAGAGAGAGAGAGAGAGAGAAGAGAAGAGAAGAGAAGAGAAGAGAAGAGAAGAGAAGAGAAGAGAAGAGAAGAGAAGAGAAGAGAAGAGAAGAGAAGAGAAGAGAAGAGAAGAGAATATGGATGCTTAGAGACATGTTTATTTTGCAGATAACAAAAGGTAAGCGGGCTGGGTGAGTCACTTTGTTCTGAACCCAGTGACCTATATGAAATGAGGGTACTGGACTAGCTAGCTGGCATTTCTATTGTATGTTAAGGTTTGCAAATCCCTTTACATATTTTGTCTCACTTGATCCTTATAACCCTGTAAGGCAAGTAGTGCCAAAGTGAATTATTGAGCTCTCACAACTGGTATCAGAGACAGGATTTGAACCCAGAACTTCCTGGCTCCCAGTCTACTTCATCGAATACAAGATGCTGCCGCTCTAATTCTTTTTGGCAGATAGAAATAACTAAGTTGAAGACCTAGTTAACAAAAGTACTTAGTTAAAACAGGACAGTATATGTCTTGTCTCCCCATCTACCTCATATAGGCAGGTAAACTCCTCCTGGTTCTGATTTAGCCCTGTTCTTCTTCTCTACCTTGGACAGTGCCCAACCCCTCCCTCTCCCCCCTTCCTCAGTCGCAGCCTTTGTGGCTTTGGTTCTCACTCTTCCTCCAATAGGGTGGTGTCCAGATGTCTCATCCCCCCTCCCCTCCCCCAGTAAATGAATCTTATAGAATCAATTCTAGGGCCATCACCCCATCGCGGTTGTGTGATGGGTTGTCCACTGTGCTGTTTGATCTTCCAGGGGCCTCATTTGGATCTCATTCAACTGGTTTTGAGCTGTGGCTCTTCCCTCCATTCCTGTTCTCCCCCTTCCCCCAAATCTTCCTGGGAGGATGGTATCTGGAGGAAGGCAGGCTTTTGTCAGCAAAGCTGCAGCAGCAAAGGGGCTTTCATCTCATGTGATGAAGGTTTTTTCTGATCAGCACAGACTTTGGACCAGAGAAAGAGGAGGGTCCTGGTGCCAGGAGGGCCTCTGGGGACCAGGCCAGCCTCCGTTAGCCAGCCCCCCTCTCCCTTTCCAGAAGGACATCGCAACAGCTGCCACTGGGGGGAAGTCTCTCCATTGAAGTCTGAAGTGGGACGAGTCTCTTGCCAATGAGACCAAAAGAGAGGTTATGATACCACCTTAGAAGCTCTGCTAGGGGGCGGGTGTGGAAAAGGCAGGAGGATCCTCAAGGTGGGCACATGGGCAGTGTCAGAGGAAGCTATTGGCCAATGGAGATGAGCACAACACTCAGCTCTTGTATAGAAGACAGGACCTTGCTTTTGAAGCGAGCTCAAGGGAAAAGAAAATCCAGCCATGATGAATAAAGGGGCCAGGGCCTAAAGACAGCTGTGGTATGGTGGTGAGAGCCCCTGGCCTGAGGGTTCAAATCCCAGCTTTGGCACCACTAGGCTTGGTGACCTTGGGGAAGCCATGTGACCTCTTGGAGCCTCTTTGTCTTCAACTGCCAAATGAGGGAGCTTGGAATGGATTCAAATCTAAGTTCAACCAACACTTATTAAATGCATTTACTATGCACAAGGAGCTGTGCTAGGGGATGGAATGCAAAGAGGGAAATGAAACTTCCAAGGTGTCCGACACTCACCGAGTCACAGAATTTCAGAGCTGGAAGAGGAACTGGTTCAAACTGTAAGCAGAAAACAAAAGCCTTTTACAAGGGATTAGCTCTGATAGATCATCCTTATGCTAAGCCCCAATTCTATGTTCTAAGGCTCTTCCAGTTCAAATATTCTGTGTTCTAAGGACCCTCCCAGCCCTGACATCCTCTTTTCCAAGGGCCCTCCCAGCTCTGACTTTCCCTGTTCTAAGGGCCCTCCCAGCTCTGACTTTCCCTGTTCTAAGGGCCCTCCTAGCTGTGACATTCTCTGCTCTAAGGTCTCTCTTTGCTCTGCTATTCAGTATTCATACTGAATGAATTACTTGGAGATGAATCTCCTCTAGAAAAGCTCGTTAGAATATTTTTGCATATGATCCTGGGGTTTGAGAAGCAGCCTCGAATAATGAATTGAGAACTGGTCTCAGAGCCGGGATGGCCGGAGTTTGGACACTTACAGGCTACATCTCTGGACGAGTCATTTAACTCCTTCATGTCCCGACTGCAAGCTGCTGGGCAGAGACAGCTCTGCATCATTGGCAGTGGGCATTTCCCCACTGGTTGGTCTCTATACCAACAAAATGACAGGACCCCCAAAACAAAAGCTGCCCTTCACAGAGTTTGGGGAAAGGGCCATCATGTCATCAATCACCTCATTCCCAATAACTTGATTTGGGCTGATGAAGGCCAGCCCTCCTGCTACTTCCCCCTCCCCCTTCCTCCATCTACCATGCCCTCTGCATTTCTGTGCCTCCTCATTCCTCTCACCCCCAGCAGCCTGCAATTAAAACTCAATGTGTGCTAAGTGATGGCTTAGTCATGGACACCAGATGCTGATTTATATAATAATAGTAATAGCCAACATTGATGAAACACTTAATATGTGCTAAGCACTTTACATACATTATCTCATTTGTTCCTCCCAACAACCCTAGGAGGTAGGTGCTGTTCTTATCCTCATTTTATAGTTGAGGAAACTGAGGCAAACAAAGGTTAACTGACTTGTGCAGGATAGCATAGTTACTAAGCGTCTGAGTCTGGATTTGAACTCAGGTCTTTCTGACTCCAGGTAGGCTGCTCTATTCACTGTGCCACCCAGCTGCCCCAGTTCCCATGGAATAATGCCCTCTATTCATGTTGAAGTATTCAAAGAAAAATATTGGGATGCCACTCATTTATCCTTTTCTGTTGCTTCAGTTGATGGCTAAAGACCCAGACTAAGAAGTGGGGGCCAAGAGAAGCCCGGGGGGGAGAGATGCTTCATCAAATGCTGCCTAATCAATTGAGAACTGGGTCTCTTTTTGCCTCACTGCCCTTTCTCTCTCTGTGTTTCTCTTTCTGTCTCTGTGCGTCTCTCTCTTCCCCCTCTGTCTGTCTGTCTCTCCCTCCATGTCTGTCTCTGTTTGTTTCTCTCTCTCTCTCTCTCTCTCTCTCTCTCTCTCTCTCTCTCTCTCTCTCTCTCTCTCATCTATGTCTGTCTTTCTGTTTGTCCCTCTCCCCCTCTCACTTGCCTCTATGTCTCTGTCTCCCCTCTTTCCCCGTCTCTCCTCTTTCTCCCTCTGTTTCTATCTCTTCCCTTTTCTCTCTCCATCTATGTCTATGTCTCTCTGTCTTTCAGTCTCTGTATCTGCCTCTCTCCTCCTCCCTGTGTCTCTGTGTCTCTCTTCCCTTCTCTCTCTCTCCCTTTCTCTCTCTCTACCATCTATCTATGTCTGTGTCTCTCTGTCTCTTCCCCTGTCTATGTCTCTGTCTCTGCCCCTCTCTTCCCTTATCTCTTACTTTCTACATATATTTACTTCAGAGAATAAGTTGTTTGGCACCAAAGCAAATGTTCCCAGACTTCACACACTGGGATAAAATGGAGTTTCATTTAAGATAGAATACCTGAGTAAACAGCCCCTCTTTGGATCCATTTTTTCCACCTCCTTTGCGGCAAGTCCCAAAGCTGGGAAGTCCCCAGAGGACAATTCTTGTGCTGTTCTCCACCCTAATGAGGCATTCTCCTGCCAGAGTGTGTGCCCATGGAGGGAGAAAAGGAGGTAGCTGAGTGAGCAGCAGACAAGACCAGGCTCCACCCCTGAGAAACTGGCAACCTGGAGAGGCTGCTCTAAGTGTGTGCCCCTCAAAGGGAGGAGGAAGGGAGGAGGCAGCAGAGATCCTGAATGTTTCTCCCTTCCAGGAATGGGCCCATGTGTTTCTAGGGGCAGTGTCTCTTTCTGACTTCCCACCCACCATCAATCACCATAGAAGATGATGGGTGGGGGGGGGGTTGTGATACAGAGACATATTGAGGCACAGTCTAGGGACTGTGAAAACCTAAAATCCAGGAGAAGAGAGAAACCATTCACAGTCAGAAATAATTGGTTCTCTCTGTGACCACGGACAAATCCCTTTAGCTTTGTGAGCCGAGGTTCCTCTGCTATACACAGAAGGGGTTGGATTAGATACTTTCTAAGGTCTGTTCTCAATCTAACATTCCAGGTTATAAAGTCCCTTCCAGTTTTAATATTCTGTATTCCAAGGGCCCTTACAGCCTTGAAGTTCCTCCCAGCTCTGAAAATTAAAAAAAAATTTGTTTTATTTTTGTGGGGCAATGAAGGTTAAGTGACTTTCCCAGGGTCACATAGCTAGTGTCAAGTGAATGAGGTCAGATTTGAACTCAGGTCCTCCTGAATCCAGGGTTGGTGCTTTATCCACTTCACTACCTAGCTGCCCCCCAGCTCTGACATTTTAAGTTCAAAGGCCCCTCCCAGCTTTGACATCCTATGTTCTAAGGGCCCCTCACAGCTCTGATCTTCTGTGTTCTAAGTGCTCTCCCAGTGCTGACATCCTGTGTTCTAAGGGCCCTCCCAGCTCTGACATTCTGGGTTCTAAGGTTCCTCCCATTCCTGACATTCTGTATTCTAAGGGCCCTCCCAGCTCTGACATTCTGTGTTCTAAGGGCCCTCCCAGTTCTGACATTCTGTGTTCTAAGGGCCCTCCCAGCTCTGACATTCTGTGTTCTAAGGGTCCTCCCAGCTCTGACATTCTGTGTTCTAAGGGTCCTCCCAGTTCTGACATTCTATGTTCTAAGGGCCCTCCCAGCTCTAACATTCTGTGTTCTGAGGGCCCTTCCAGCTCTGACATCCTGTGTTCTAAGGGCCCTCCCATTCCTGACATTCTGATCTTACTAGCTCTACAAGGCTAATGGGATAGGCTCTAATTGAGAATTAGCTAAATGCTTTGAGCCCTCAAAGAAGGGAGCACTCATTAGTCTCTATGGTGATCAGGGAGAGCCTTCTAGGGGTGGAGCCCTCTGAGCTGGGCCTATTCCTAGGAAGCCCCACCATGGGGCATCCAGGAGCTTAGGATTCCCAAGCCCATTTCTTACCTTTTCCCTCATGTACCCCTGGGACTTGAAGCTCTTGGTCATGGGTGTTCCTGCCACAGCCCAGAAGATTTACCCTGGCCCCAGCCTGGGGTGGGAGGGGGGCTAAGAGACCCTGAAGGCTGAAGGAATGACTGGACTTGAGTCTGGGTGCTCTTCAAGGTTCATGGCCTGTAGATGGTGAGACAAGGAGGAGGTATGAGGAATTGGTCAGGGATGTGTCAGGTTAATTACTCCTGAGCCAGCTCTCAATCAATAGGTCTATGGCTGTGAATGAGGCAGGAGACAGATGGGCTCTGCTGGAGGTGCCAGATCAATTCCCCCCTTAAAGGTACAGACCTTGTCTCAGAGCTATTGCGGGAGTCAGGGGGATTTGAAGATTACATCTAGGAAAGATTACTCAAAAATCTCTAGGAGGGAAGATGAGGAGGATGGGATGGAGTATATCCTTAGTCTATAATATTCCCTTTCAAAAACTAGTGATTTAGTAGGAAAAGGCCTGACCCCAAGGATGTGGGTTTAAATCCTGCCTGTGGTACTTATTACATGTGTGACTTTGAGCAAGATTTATGACATCCTCTATGAGGAGGGAATTGGACTAATTGGCCTCTGAGGTCCCATCTAGCACTCAATCTATGAACTATGAATTCCTTAGGCCAAAGGTGACTAACAAAAGTCATTTAGTCTGCCCACAACCACACCATAGTCAAGCCAGAAGGATCTGACCATAACTCCTCTCAAGCCATCTCTAGTAGAAGTGATACTTCACCCTTCCCTTCCCTTCCCTTCCCTTCCCTTCCCTTCCCTTCCCTTCCCTTCCCTTCCCTTCCCTTCCCTTCCCTTCCCTTCCCTTCCCTTCCCTTCCCTTCCCTTCCCTTCCCTTCCCTTCCCTTCCCTTCCCTTCCCTTCCCTTCCCTTCCCTTCCCTTCCCTTCCCTTCCCTTCCCTTCCCTTCCCTTCCCTTCCCTTCCCTTCCCTTCCCTTCCCTTCCCTTCCCTTCCCTTCCCTTCCCTTCCCTTCCCTTCCCTTCCCTTCCCTTCCCTTATCTTACAGGAATTTAAAATTAGAGAATGTCAGAAAATGAAGAGACCTCAGAAGTGTCAAGTCAGCAAGCATTTATGACGTGCCTACTGTATGCTAGACATAGTGCCAATATTGGGGAATACAAAGAAAGGCAAAAGACAACCCCTCCTGTCAAGGATCTCACAGTCCAGTGGGGGAGACAACATGCAAATAACTTTGTAGAAACAAGAAATAGCCAGGATAAATGGGGGATAATCTTGGCACCAAAGTGACAAGGATTGGGAAGGGATTCTTGTAGCAGGGATTTTAGCTATGTCTCCAAAGCAGTAAGGTAAACTGGGAGATGGAGATGAGGAAGCAGAGAATTCCAGGTGTGGGGCACAGATATAAAAAATGCTTGGAGTGCACAGATATCCATCCCCTTTACAATATACTCAATCTATACTCTGCTTGAATACCTGGGGGGTGGGGTGGGGAGGAGACAGGGACCTCACTACCTCCTGAGGTGCCCATTTCATTTTGGCACAGCTCTCATCATTGAGTCATTTTTCCTTACATGAAACCCAACCCCTCTGGAAACTACCTCTCAGTAGCTTTTACCTCTTATTTCTAATTCTGCTATTGGTGTATGAGATGAACATCAGAATTCTCTTCCAACATGGCCAGTCCTTTAAGCAAGGGAATCTGTGTGCTGTGGTGGAATGGGAACTTTGACTCATGGGACCACCATTGGAATCCTGGTTCTGCCAATTCCTGCTGGTGTTGACCTTGGATGACTCACTTTCTATCCATGGGCCTCAGTTTCCTTGTCTGCAAAATGAGGGGGTTGGACTGGATTTCCCCCTAATGGCCCTTCCATATCCAGACCCATGCCTAGAACTCCTCCAAGGTTCATTTGGGTTCTAGATCTAAGTAACACTTGAAGACAATCATCGTATCTCCCTTCTCTTTGTTTCTTCATTTACCTTCATTTCCATAGGTTAAACATCGCCAAGTTCCTACAAATGATCCTTGTATTGGATAGCCTGGTCTCCAATTTTCTTGCCATCTTCATTTATGTTCTCGTGTATGACCATAGGCTTATAGGAGTTAGAGCTGTCAGTAAGCCAATCAGTGGATAAGTATTTATTAAATGAATGAAAGATTAAATAAAGTGCTTATTAAGCACTTAGTATGTGCAGCTAGATGGCACCATAATGCAAAGAGCTCTGGGTTTAGAATCAGGAAGACTCATCTTCCTGAATTCAAATCTGGCTTCAGACACTTATTAGCTGTGTGACCCTGGGCAAGTCACTTCACCTTGTTTGCCTCAGTTTCCTCATCTGTAAAATGAGCTGAAGAAGGAAATGGCAAACCGCTCCAGGATCTCTGCCAAGAAAATCCCAGATGGGGTCACAAAAAGTTGGTTACACCTGAAACGACTGAAACAACAGAACCATGTGCCAGGCACTATGCTAAGGGCTGCACAAAGACCTCCAGACCATTTAATCTGGACCCTTAATTTTACAAACAAGGAAACTGAATTCTCAGAGGGGGAAGGAACTTACCCAGGGTCCTTTAGAGAGTAAGAATGAGGGGCAAGATTCAAATCCAACTCCTCTGACTTCCAAGTCTAGTAACCATAGGACCACAAACCTGCAAGGGATCTAAGGGGTCATCTAATTGAACCTCTCATTTTACAGATGAGGAAATGGAGACCCTGTGTGCTTAAGCATCTTGCCCAAAGTCAGAATCGAGATTTGAAACTAGGACCTCTGACTCAGAAGCACAGGATCTTTCCACGATGCTGTGGTGGCAGGAGGTTTTAATTTTTTTAAAAAATTTAAATTTGTTTAATTTTTAAAATTTAATTTTTATTTAATTTTTTAAAATTTTTGGTGGGGCAATGAGGGTTAAGTGACTTGCCCAAGGTCACACAGCTAGTAAGTGTCAAGTGTCTGAGACTGGATTTGAACTCAGGTCCTCCTGAATCCGGGGCTGGTGTTTTATCCACTGTGCCAACTAGTTGCCTCAGGAGGTTTTAAATTTAGCCTACTCTCCATCCATATTGCTCTGCTTTCAGCTCATTCCCTCTTGTGTTGTCTGTCCTTGGTGCAAACAGTCCCCTTCACAATCCCTGCCACTGCCCTGATCCCGCCCCCCCAGCCCTGCCACTTACCCCGCACTGTGCCCTACCTTTGTAAGGAGAAAGGGATTTGCTAGGGGGAAGTCAGCATTTAGGGCTTCTAACAACAATGATAATATCAACTGAGGTTTATGGAGCACCTTAGGTTCTGCAGAGTCTTCACTATGGATATTGCTGTCAGGTCCCTGAGTTGCTTTTCTTCCAGTTGAAGTGTCTTGGTCAAAACCTGGGAAGCCTGATTGAAGCATCTTTGATTCTTTCCTTTCCTGTTGCCCAGAAGGAAGAGCAATATAAAGTGTCTGACTCTGCTCTCTCTTTTCCACTCATGGGGTTCCCTTCCCTAAACCCCCAATGCCATGGGGGAGAGCAGCCAGAGACTTGGGGTGCTCTTCCCTTCTCTTGACACAGGCACTCACTGCATGACCTTGGGCCTGGAGAACCAGGCTGACCTCATCAAATCCTGCCCCTGCTATAAACTGATTATATGACTCTGGTCAAGAGCCTTTACCTCTCATTGCCCCCAGCAACTCAAAAATTTTTAATTTAAATATTTAATTTTATTTTATAAAATTTTACTTAAGATTTAAGTATTATTTAAACATTTTTTCTAATTACATGTAAAGACAAACATTCATTTAAAATTTTTTGAATTCCAGATTTTCTCCCTCCCTTCCACCCCTCCTCCCTCCCTGAGATGATAAGCAATTTGATATAGGTTATGCATGGCCCCCAGCAACTCTTTAAGATTATGAGTTGAGGATGAGTTGCCCTGCTGCATTAGTATAAAGAGTTCCTCCTTGAGAATTCCATATATCAATCAAATTGAAGGTACCAAAGACAACCCCTATGTCTATTTATGTTTTGTAAGGTTCTTTCCTTACTACAATGCCGCGAATACTGTTCTCCTCCTATTATATAGGAGAACATGGAGGCTCTGAGAACCTCTCTTGGTCGCTACCCCAGATGACACCCTGGCTAAGTTCAAAGATGATGATTCAAACACGGGTCTCCTGACTTCAAATACAGCATTGAGAGCTCTTGTTTCTTGGGCATTTAATGGTTTTAAAAGCTCTGACTTTGCTCACACTAGTTCTTTGAGGTGAGCAGGGGTATTAGTCCCATTTTAAAGCAGGGGAACCTGAGGTTTAGAGAAGAGAAGAGATTTATGCAAGTCACAAGGCTAGCTCATGTGGCAGTGCCAGATCTTTTGATGCCAAGCCCAGAGAGCTCTTCAAGAAGAGCTCTATGTGCTTTGGCTTTGATGGGATTTGTTGGTAAATGCCAGGCTTCCTAATACAAATATCAAGTTGCTCCTCTGCCCCCTCCCCTTTGCAATTATGGAGTAAACAGCTCTCTTTTCTCCTGACATTCAGGGGCTACTTGGGCAGTAGTCACATCTATGGAGAGAGACAAAGGAGGCAGCTGGCCAGACCTTGTCCCTGGTCCTGATTCTGATTATCAGTTTTCTGTTGCTTCTGGGGCTTTCCTTAGGTAAGCCTGGGATGCATGAATAACTAAATAGGATCAGGCTAGATTTCTGATCCACACTGAGTCTGATGTAATTTTAGAACGTGTGACTGAAGTGCATGGGGTGTGTCAACAGGACCAATTAGGGATCCAGAGAGATCTCTGTCCTGGCTTCAGCTCCAACCCCTTCCCCCACACAGGTTTGCTTGGCAAGGGTCTCTGGTGTGGTCATTTATACTCTAAGATGACTGGGCACATATAGAAGTTTAGACTTTAAGTGTTGGAAAAGACCCTTAAGGATCATCTCATCTAACCCCGAGACCTTACCAATCAACCTGAAAGCATTTAAATGCTTACTGCAAGTCAGGTATTGTGCTAAGCCCTAGGGATGCATTAAAAAGCAAAATCTTGGTCTCTGATCTGAAGGAGCCCATATTCTAATGGAAGAAGGTAGCATACAAGTAGCTACATCCACACAAAAGATGTACAGTCTAAAATAGAAGAGAATCTTGGAAGGTATGAGCAATGGGAGAACTGGATGAGAGGAAAGGGGACTAGGAAGAATATTCTAGGCATGGAGTACATGGTAGGACTGCAGATGGTGTCCTATTCAAGGAATATCATACATAGCTGTTTTGTAATACATGTAGACCTGGACCATGGCCAGCTGTTGACTCTGTACTTGCTACTGGACTCCAATGACTATTTTTTTTTTGGTGAGACAATTGGCCTTAAGTGACTTGCCCAGAGTCACACAGCTAGTAAGTGTCAAGTGTCTGAGGTCAAATTTGAACTCAGGTCCTCCTGAATCCAGGGCCAGTACTGTATTCACTGCACCACCTAGCTGCCCCTCCAATGACTCTAGAAGAGAGAATAAGGGTGATGATTTTGTGGAGCTCTGCCTCATTTAAAACCAATTCACTTTCAAATCACTCTTGTGATGTCACTGGTCCTCTTCAAGAATGAAGGACAAATACCAACAACAATATGTGGAAAGGAGAAAGGTGTAAGAAGACTGGAGATATAGGAGGGACTTGGCTTGAGAAGGGTTTTGAATGCCCAGTGGAGGATTTTGTATTTGAACCTGGAGGTAAAAGGGAACTACTGGTATTAATTTAGTAATAGAGAAAGAGGGTGAGATAGTAAGACTTATTCTTTAGCAAAATCATCTTGGAAGTTGTGTGGAGGATGGATTAGAGGAGACATGAGGTAGGGAGAGTAGTCTGAAGGTTATTGCAGCCATCCAGGAGTGAGATGATGATGGTTTACATCAGGGTGCAGAGAGGTGGAGATATGCACAAGAGATCTTGTGAAGATATAAATGGTAAGACTTGAAAACAGATCACATATATGGGGTGAGTGCAAGTAAGCTATTGAAGATAATAGGTTGTGAACCTGGTGACTGGGATGTAGGATGCTAGTGTCCTTGACAGTAGGGTAATTAGGAAGGGAGGAGGATTTTGGGGTTAAAGATAATGAATTTTGTTTTAGACAAGTTGAGTTTGAGATTTCTATGGGACATCCAATTAAAAATGTCCCAAGGGTGATTATTGGTGTTACTGGAACTCAGGAGAGATGTTAGGGCTGGACATACAGTTCTAAGAACCATTCATATAGAGATGATCATTGAAACTGCAGCAGCTGACAGCATCATGAAGCTAGACAGTATAGAAGGGGAAAAAAGACAATCTTCGTTGAACCCCATTGGTAGTGATTGACCTGGATGAAGATCCAGCAAAGGAGATGAGGAGTGGTCAGATGCCTAGGTAAAAGCAGGAGCAGCAGAAAGTAATGGCACAAAATCTATAGAGGAAAGAATGCAAGAAAAGAGAATAAATGACACTGTCAAAAGTTGCTGGCGTCAAAGAGGAAGAGGACTGAGAAAAAAAGTTTCTGAGAATGGAAAGACTTGATCAGTCACAAAGGACAAAAACAGGTTTGTTCACTACTAGGATATAGCTCTTCATCCTGTACCAAGGGGGGCCAAATTGACCTGCAGAGCTGACCTAACTCAATTAAGGTCCCTACTCATCCAGAACCTAGAAGGAACCCAAAATAAATCACAAAACAGAGAATTTAGAGCCAGAAGGGACTGTGAAACATAAAGAGTCAGAGCAGGGAAGGGAAGAAAGAAGCAGAAGCATACTTGGAAAGGTGCTTAGAGGCTGTCAAATGGGTTCTTTTTTTGTTTTGTTTTGTTTTGTTTTTTGTTTTTGTTTTTTTGTTGTTTCGGGGCAATGAGGGTTAAGTGACTTGCCCAGGATCACACAGCTAGTAAGTGTCAAGTGTCTGAGGCTGGTTTTGAACTCAGGTCCTCCTGAATCCAAGGCCAGTGCTTTATCCACTGCACCACCTAGCTGTCACCGTCAAATGGGTTCTTAACAAAATTTTTTTTTTGTTGTTCTGGACCCTTTGACAAAGTGTCTGATGATGTCTATAAACCCTTCTCAGAATAATATGTTTAAATACATAAGAACACATAAGATCACAAAAGAAACCAATTCTATTGAAATGCAGTTATCAAAAGAATAACAACACAAACCCCCAAATTTGTTATATATGGGTAAACTTGCTTTATTGCTCTTTGCAGATATTGCATTTGTTTGTTTTTGACAAATTGTAGTTTTGTGGCAACCCTGCATTGAGCAAGCCTATTGGTGCCATTTTTTTCCCCAACAGTATGGCTCACATCGGATCTCCATGTCACAATATTTGTCTCTGATTCACAATATTTCAATCGTTTTCATTATCATTCTATGTGTTATGGTGATCTGTGATCAATGACCTTTGATGTTACTATTATATCATTTTGGGACAGGAGGAACCACGCCCATTTAAGACAGTGAACTTAATTGATGAATGTTGTATGTGTTCTGACATCTCCACCGATGGGCTAATTTCCCTGTCTCTCTCCCTTTCCTTCAGCTTCCCTATTCCCTAAGATATATCAATATTGGAGAATATTACGTAAAGTTAGTTGATAAAGCAGCAGCAGGGTTAGAGAGAATTGACTCCAATTTTGATAGAAGTTCTGCTGTGGGTAAAAGGCTATCAAACAGCATCACATGCAACAGAGAAATCCTTTGTGAAAGGAAGAGTCAATCAATGCGGTAAACTGCATTGTTGTCTTATTATAAGAAATTGCCACAGCCACCCCAATCTTCAGCAACCACTATCCTGATCAATCAACAGCCATCAAGATAGAGACAGCACCTCTGCCAGCAAAAAGAGCTGAAGGCTCAGGTGATAGCATTTTTAGAAGCAATAAAATATTATTCAATTAAGGTATTACTTCTTTTAGACATAATACTGTTGCCCACTTAATAGACTACACTATAGTGTAAACATAATTTTTTATGTACTAGGAAACAAAAAAAAATTGTGACTAATTTTATTGTGATATTTGTTTTATTCTGGTAGTCTGGAACAGAACCTGCAATATCTTCAAGGTATGCCTGTAGCTCATGAGCCCCCTGACATACATCCATGGCCCTCTTGGGGTTCTGTAGACCCCAGGTTAAGAATCTCTGGGCTAATCAAACCCGCTCTGGTCAGGGAAATGAGATAAACAGAGGGGAAGTAACCTGATTACAGTCAAATAGACAGTCAGTAGTAGAGATGGGGAGCTTGGAGGGCAAAGCCAATGTTTTTTCCGTGACTGCCTCAGCTGTTTCTGGTGAGCTAGGGCCAACTCTTCACTTCCAGTACTATTCCAGTGACCATGTGGTTCTCCTTCCCACCACCTCTTCCTCCCTACCACCTTTCATTGCAATTACTGAAGCACCAAGCTCGATTGATAAATTAATAACTTTATCTTATCCTAACAAACTCTTCTGGAGGGCTGGACAACTCTTCCACAGTGAGTCAGAGGAAGGGGGTGGGGCTCCATTTATCAGACTGTCAGAAGTAGCTCTGATTTTCTCATTACTAGATGAGATGGAACAAATGTTTTATCAGCACTGTCCTCCCTCCCTCCCTCCCTTCCTCCCTTCCTTCCTTCTTCATAGCTACTTCTTCCCTTATCTGTACCTTTCTACAACTTCTCAGAGGCCTGGAATGCCTTCTACAGAAATGCTTGGAAAAACCAGATATTCTTGTTTTTTTTTTTCTTTTTTTGTGGGGCAATTAGGATTAAGTGACTTGCCCAGGGTTACATAGTTAATAAGTGTCAAGTGTCTGATTTCGGATTTGAACTCAAGTCCTCCTGAATCCAGGGCTGGTGCTTTATCCACTTCGGCACCTAGCTGCCCCCGCCCCCCAATCAGATAATCTTGAGGCTGAATGGGACCTTCTTGCTAGTTCTTATGCCCTATCCCCCAACTTCCTGTATAGAACTCAGTATCATCAACTCATCTGTAGAATGAGGAAGTTGGACTTGGGAATCTCTAAAAGGTCTTTCCGCTTCTGACATTCCATGTTCCCAGCTTTGATATTCTTTGTTCTAAGGGTCTGGAACCATCCTTATGCCTTCTAATCATACTTACTTCCTTCTGTTATACCCTATGGACCAATAGATCTGCTTCTATGCAAGTACTCTTCCCTCCCTCCCTCAAGAACCTTTCCTCTCTTTATCCAATTTTGGAAAATAATCAAATCAAAACTGCCATTGCTACTAGAAAAGCTGTGTAGGTCTGCTCCCTTGTGTTTCCACTAACCAGCTCTGTTGCTTCCTGGACCAAAGCACCTGTCCTGGTCACTATTCCTTTACATGTGTTGTCCCCTAATATGAAAATGTAAGCTCTCTGAGGGCAGGGGCTGCCTCACTTTTGTATTTGTGTCCCTAGTGCTTAACAAGGTGTTTTGCACATGGTAAGACCTAAATAAATGCCTTTTCATTCATTCATTCATTCATTCATTCATTCATTCATTCATTCATCCATTCATTTTTTGTTTAGTTTTTGTTTTTTTTGTAGGGCAATGAGGGTTAAGTGACTTGCCCAAGGTCACACAGCTAGTAAATGTCAAGTGTTTGAGTCTGGATTTGAACTCAGGTCCTTCTGACTCCAGGGCCGGTGCTCTATCCACTGTGCTACCTAGCTGCCTCTATTCATTCATTTTTTTTTGGTGAAGCAGTTGGGGTTAAGTGACTTGCCAGCTAGTAAGTGTCAAGTGTCTAAGGCTGGATTTGAACTCAGGTCCTCCTGAATCCAGCGCCGGAGTTTTATCCTTTGCAACACCTAGCTTCCCCTTCATTCATTTTTTTTTTAGTGAGGCAATTGGGGTTGAGTGACTTGTCCAGGGTCACACAGCTAGTTAAGTGTCTGAGGCTGGATTTGAACTCAGGTACTCCTGACTCCAGGGCCAGTGCTCTATCCACTGCACCATCTAGCTGCACCCCCTTCATTAATTTTTTTTCAGGGCAATGGGGGTTAAGTGACTTGCCCAGGGTCACACAACTAGTAAGTGTCAAGTGTCTGAGGCCGGATTTGAACTCAGGTACTCCTGAATTCAGGGCCTGTGCTTTATCCACTTTGCCACCTAGCCGCCCCGCCTTCATTCATTTTTAATGTGCTTTATTCTGAACTTAATTTGTTTAAATGAGCATTTAAACATACAAATATTTGGAACAAAAGAAGAAGGCTGTACATGACACTGTGGATCCCTATTATATGCATTTTGCATTTTAAGTATGTAATAAGTTCAACATCTAACTTTCAAATCTGTCCTGCTTGTTTGTATTTCCTTCTGGCCTTCCTTCTGTTTTCTCCTCTGCTTTTAAAAAAATGCTTCCATAACTGGTTTTTTTCTTTATTTCTTTTTTGGCAACCTTTATTGCTAATCCTCTTCCCACTTACTCCCACCTAAATTTAAAAAAAAATAAAGAAAAACAAAACCCTTATAAGAAATATACATAGTCAAGCTAAACATATTGGCCATGTCTGAAAACGTATGTCTCATTCCATGCCTTGTGCCAACCTTTTTGTCAGGATCTTGCTCTGAAATCGTCGCTCATTATTGCATTGATCAGAGTCCTTTTTATTTCATTTTTAAAGTTTTCATTTAATTAAAATTTTTTTTGAGTTCCAAATTCTCTCTCTCCAGCCCCTCCCCACCCATTGAGAAGGCGAGCAATATGATATCCGTTATACGTGTGAAATTATGCAAAATTCATTTCCATATTAACTATGTTAAGAGAAAAGTATCAAGAAAAATAAAGTTTAAAAAGTATGCTTCAATCTGCATTCAGTTCATCAGTTTTCTCTCTGGAGGTGGACGGCATTATTCATCTTGAGTCCTTTGGAATCAGTGATTGATCGATCAGATTGATCAGAGTTCTTAAGCCTCTTAAAGCTGTTTTTCTTTAAAATGTTGTAGTTATTGTAAAAATTATTCCCCTAGATTTAATTACTTTACTATACATCAGTCCATGTATGGGGGCAGCTAGGTGGGTGCAGTGGATAGAGCACTGTTCCTGAAATTGGGAGGACCTTAATTTAAATCTCACCTCAGACACTTGCTAGCTGTTTGATCCTGGGCAAGTCACTTAACCCCAACTGCCTTAAACATCCTGGGCTATCTCCAGTCATTCTGATATCTATGGACCCAAATGGCTCTGGAGAAGAGAGTGAACTTGGTGACTTTTCACAGCCCTTTCTCCCTTAAATCCAATTCATTGAAAGTCATGACATCACCCCAATAGCATAGTCTTCTTCAAGAATGAAGGGCAAACAACAACAATAATATAGAAGCCTTCCAAAGTTTCTCTGAAAGTGTTTATTTATTATGGCATAAGAATATATGCATTATGCTTATATGCCATAATTTATTCAGCTATCTCCAATGATGGGTACTCCCTTAGTGTCCAGTTCTTTGCTTTAATAAATGGAGATGCTCTAAATATTTTTTCTACACATGAGTCCTTCTCTTCTTTCTTTGTTCTCTCTGGGGTATAAGGCTGGTAGTTGTCTTGTGGGACCTAAGGATTTACAGAGTTTAGTAACTTTTGGGGAACAGTAAAAAAATGCTTCCTAGAATGACTGGACCAGCTCCACCAACAGTGTGTTAGTATGCCTGTTTTCCTACAGCCCCTCCAACAATTGCCATTTTTCTTTTTTTGTCATCTTTGCCAATCTGTTAGACACATAGTGGAATTTCATTCATTTATTGGTAACACCTGCTTCTGGGCTACTTCTCCCAATTCTCATTTGTATTGGCGGGCTGGCTTCCCAGTAGACAGCTGTTGGTCACTCCTTTCATGTTTCTATCAGGATTATTCTGAGAAGCTGGAATTCTAGCATTCAGCTCCCAAGTGAGCAAGCTTACTATGCTCTAGAGACTGTACTAAGCGTTGGGGATGCTAATAAAAACACAAGAGACTGTTCCTACCCTTTTCTAGTGTGGGAAGATAATACATAAAAAGGAGCTGAAAAGCTTGGGGAGGGGTTGAGGGAATTTCTGGAGTAAGTGGTTGCAAATCCTCAAAAACAAAGATTCTGGGAAGAATTCCCCAATGGGAGAAGGGACCACTGGGATGAAGGAATGTTCCAGGCTGATAAAGCAGCTGTGGCATGATGATAAAGTCCAGAGAGTCAGAAGCAGAAACCCCACTGTGGTGCTTCCCATTCATTGTTGTCCTTTGTTCTCTAAGGAGACCAAAATGACATCACTATCTTGGGGTCAAGGTACTGTGTGTCTGACTTTGGCTGATCAGACCCATATGAGCTTTGTCAGGCACAATGATATGAACATTTGGAATGGAAATGTCTCCAAATGTGTGCATCTCATTTTTCTTTATTGATTATCAGCTGGTAGCCTTAATTAGCTTTTTAGAGCAGAAGGTGAGGGGGGAAGGGAATGAATAAGCATTTTTATAGCACCTACTGTGTGGCAGGCACTGGGCTAAACATTTTTTTTTTACAAATATCATCTCATTTGATCCTTACAACAACTCTGGGAGGTAGGTATTATTATTGTTATTATTTTTGGTGAGGAAATTGGGGTTAAGTTACTTGCCCAGGGTCACACAGCTAGTAAGTGTCAAGGGTCTTAGACTGGATTTGAACTCAGGTCCTCCTGAATCCAGGGCTGGTGCTCTATCCACTGTGCCACCTAGCTGCCCCTAGGTGCTATTTTTTTTTGCAGGGAAATGGGGGTTAAGTGACTTGCCCAGGGTCACACAGCTAGTAAGTGTCAAGTGTCTGAGGCCAGATTTGAACTCAGGTACTCCTGAATCCAGGGCTGGTGCTTTATCCACTGTGCCACCTAGCCACCCCCTAGGTGCTATTATTATTATTATTATTTTTTTTTTTAGTGAGGCAATTGGGGTTAAGTGACTTGCCCAGGGTCACACAGCTAGTAAGTGTTAAGTGTCTGAGGACAGATTTGAACTCAGGTACTTCTGAATCCAGGGCCGGTGCTCTATCCACTGTGCCATCTAGCTGCCCCCCTAGGTGCTATTATTAACCCCCATTTTACAGTTGAGGAAACCAAGGCAAACAATGTTAAATATTTGTGCAGGCTCACACATCTAGTAAGTGTCTGAGGCAGTATTTGATTTCCTCTTCCTGACTCCAGGTTTAGCTTTCTATCCACTTCCCCAGCTAGCTGAGAAGGCATAAGTCAAAATAGCAGTTACAAAAACTATTCTTCCCACACTGGGGATGCACCCCCCCAAACACAAAAAGCCCCTGGGGAGAATGGGCTCAAGTATGAAGTATAATGGTGTCGCCTACAGGCACTGAAATTCATCATTACTGGAAGTTTTTTCTCTTTTTGTAGGGTTTTCATTAATTTTTTTTTTAAGGTAGAGCTCTTTCCTGGGCTCAGAGGGTATGTTTCTTTCTAGAATTCACAGTCAACACTTCTGTCTGTCACAAGGAGTCTCATTCCCTGAAGCTGCCTCCATCGTTGGAAGACTGTCTTCCCACATCCTTCTCTGTCATTGGCCGCTACTTTGGTCCTTGGTGGAACTTCTGATGGGATGTCTTGATCTCTTGAACTCACTCATTGACCTGGGGTTAGGAGAAAGAGAGAGGGAGAAAATCTCTCCTCCCTGAAGTCATTCCATCATTGGGATTTTAGCCTGCCATCCCCCATCAACTGCCATTGGATGGGACAAACTCCTGACCTTGTTATTTACTGCCCCATGGACGTGATTTATTCTCTTCAACTAATCACAAGTGACATCTGCTTTCACCCAAAGACTATTCTAATTGATTAAAGACTTATTCACACCTAGTTTACTGTTGATTGATTCAATGGAAATAACTGGGCCTTCTGTGATTAAATGGAGTGGGAAGGGGACCTCCACCCTTATATTTGGCTTCCAGTTAAGAATTTGCTGTCCTCAGCAAATCAATGAGAGTTCTTTTGACAAAGTCCATGGATAGTCCCCACATCCTGGGTACTATAGAGTGACTTGGGGATGTTCAACTATTGTCCAGTTCCTTCCCCAGTGCCTTGTACAAGAATCTCAGAAAAAATGAATTTAGTAAAAATAACATTTTTCCTATTTCCAAATGTGAGGGGTTTGATTTTTTTTTTTTTGCGGGGCAATGGGGGTTAAGGTGACTTGACCAGGGTCACACAGCTAGTGTCAATTGTCTGAGGCCGGATTTGAACTCAGGTACTCCTGAATCCAGGGCCGGTGCTTTATCCACTGCGCCACCTAGCTGCCCCTGGATTGATATTTTTAACATAATTTTCATATGTTACTATCTGTCTTGATTCTTGCAAAAGGCCTTCCCCAACCCAAGGACAATAAAGAAAAGGAACTCAAGCCTCCTCCTACAGAGGGTAAGTCTAGTCCTTAGAGCACTTCCTGAGCACCTGAGGCTCTCCCCACAGGGATTAGGTACTTGGGAATCAACTGAAACATACCCCCTCACCTTTAGGCAAAAATCTAAACTGTCCCGGGAGAAAACTCTTACATGGTTCTCTTTAGCAATAGAGAAATCCAACTGGAGGTCTAAACAAAACATCTCCAGGTGTCCCTTTCACATGCAGGGTATACCAAATATCTTTAAGAATCCTGGTGGTTGGGGCAGCTAGGTGGCTCAGTGGCTAAAGTACCGGCCCTGGATTCAGGAGGACCTGAGTTCAAATCTAGAATCAGACACTTGACACTTACTAGCTGTGTGACCCTGGGCAAGTCACTTAACCCTCATTGCCCTGCAAAAAAAAAATCCTGGTGGTTACTGGCTGGTAACCAGAGGGCAGTGCACTTGTAGGGGCTTGTAATGATACCAGTAATTGAAAACTCCAGTCCTTCAGAGTTGTCCTTAGAACCTTGAGTAATAGTAGTCAAAGGGGAACCAACTCTCATCCTGCCAAAGAAAGTGGGAACTGTGGAAGCAGTCCTGGAAGGAAGTCACATGATGGGGGCTTCAGGCAGGGTAATTTTGGGACCTTCACATTTTCAAGGAAACTCTGGAGAGATTCTCCACCTGGAACTCTTGTTTTTGGTTACACTAGATTGTGAGGATCCACTAGAGAAAAAATATAACATTTTTTTCTCTTTTTATTTCTTTCTCTTGTTTTGGATTGTAATCAGACAGTTTCCAGACATCATTTCCTTTATAAGTCAGTCCAGTTTCTTTAAAAGAACTCCCACTCCTTTGAATGCTTAAGTACTTATATCTGTTTTATTACTGAATTACAACAATGGAGGCTGCAATGAGCAGTATGGATTTTGAGACCGTAAAATACGGGTTCCTGGCAGATCAGCTCCAGAATACCATGATAGCCCATAAATGTTCATTTTTTCCCCTTTTCCCCCTTTTAAGCAGCTCTGGACTTCTTGAGTTATGGTGCCATATGTCCGGATGGCTTGTCTAAGATTTTTATGGACTGTAGGTCTATAATAAAAGCTTTGACTACTGTACTAGAAACCCCCAAGTACTTAAACTTATTCTGGGAGCTCCTGCTTGTCCTAGTGAGGGGTGTTAGAAATTCCATTTGGATTTCTTTGTAGCAATATATGCTAGGGATCCTTTGAGAGAGCTTTTGGTTCCCTATTGTGAGAGAATGCAGAGGAAATTTATGTATGAACCTCCAGCGAGATTGTGTTATGTATGAAAGAAGTACCTAGGGATATTTGATGTGCCCTGTATGTGAAAGAGAAGCCTTGAAATGTTTTGTACACATTTCCACTTTGATTGTTCTATGTATTAAAGATAATCATGGAAGACTTTTCACTGAGGATGGTTTGGTTTCTCGCTCTTCGGGGTAAAGGGGGAGCAACTGAGTATTCTCTGTGAAGAGAGTCCCATATATTCTGGGAACTCTGTATGGACCAGACTTTCTCCTTGAGAAAGGATGCTTGATTTTCCCCACCTTCTTTTTCTTTTACTTATTGTTTTTTTTGGGGGGGTTGTAGAAGACCTACCTTTGCAAGCACAAAAGACAGGCGATATCCAATGAGAATTTTGTCAAATGACAACTGTCCATTGAATCACATTGCCTTGTACTTGAAAGTATGAAGGTTTCCCAAGTGTTTGTAAAATGTGCCACGTGGATTTTTTTTTTTTGTGGGGCAATGGGGGTTAAGTGACTTGCTCAGGGTCACACAGCTAGTAAGTGTCAAATGTCTGAAGCTGGATTTGAACTCAGGTCCCCCTGACTCCAGGGCCAGTGCTTTATCCACCTAGCTTCCCCCGCGCCTCCCCCTTCCCCACCCCCATGGATTTTTTATTTTATTTTATTTTTTTTTGGTTGGGCAATGAGGGTTAAGTGACTTGCCCAAGGTCACACAGCTAGTAAGTGTCAAGTGTCTGAGGCTGGATTTGAACTCAGGTACTCCTGAATCCAGGGCCAGTGCTCTATCCACTGCGCTACCTAGCTGCCCTGCCATGGATTTTTTAAATGAAATTTGTTAGTCTCCATAGTTCTGGGACCCTATAGTTTAGGTAGTGGGCAAGGCAGTGGAATGGGTGAAATTCCTAAGCTTCCTCAAGTTATTAGAGAGCTATTCAGAATTTGGGACTAAGAAAGGCAGTATGGCAAAATGGGTAGAACACTGGCTAAATGCTAACACACCACTTCTGTGGCTGTGTGCAAATCACTTGAAGATTTCTAAACTTTACTTCCTTCATTTGTAAAGTGATGGGGTTGGACTACATGACCTCTCAGGTCTCTTTCAGCCTGAAATATATGAACCAATGATCCTATAGATTAAATTTGTTGGGGATGGCAAATGTTTAAACTAGAGAGGAGAATATAAAGAATGGAATTCTACCCTCCCCCCTCCACATCAATTAACATGATTCTCCATGCCCTGATACAGTTATTAGGTTAGGATACTTCTTTGATAGAGTTATAGACTAAATCGATGAACATGTTATGTAAACAATATTATCTATGCCCCAAGGTGCCAATTTCTTTGACTGGGTCACAAAAGAAAAAAGCAATGACTGGCTAACCAAAATCAGCTAACAAATAAGTTTAAACAAGCTTCAAATAGCAAAGAAATTTTAGCAGTTTCCTAATACAGAGGGAACTAGCTCAGCAGTGGAAGATTTCAGTTTGAGAGATGAGGATTCCAGGCTGATGAGCACCTTGAGGGGGCCAGACCTTTGTGCCTGTATCAGAGAGAAGCAAGTTGGGGAGGGGAGAAATGAACTCAGTTTCAATTTGACACTCCCCCTCAGACAAGTAGGGATGTTTTGCACCAAACTCTTCTTACTAAATGACCTTAATAAATATTTTTGCTAAAAGCTGATAATCACTGGAAAGCACAGTAATAGGGGCCCATAAGCAATAGTATTCATAACCCCAGCCCCTCAGGATTACTCCTAGATCACTGAACAACAGAAGTTAGCTGTTCTCTGACTCCCTGGTTCCCTAAGGCAAGTGGGAGTTGGGGGAGTAATCCTTTTTTTTTTTTTTTTTGGTGAGGCAATTGGGGTTAAGTGACTTGCCCAGGGTCACACAGCTAATAAGTGTCAAGTGTCTGAGGCCAGATCTGAACTCAGGTCCTCCTGACTCCAGGGCCGGTGCTCCATCCACTGCGCCACCCAGCTGCCCTGGGAATAATCCTTAAAGGGGGGTTGCTACAAATTTACTTATTACTTCTTGAAAGGATCTTGGAAATCATCCTGGGTAAGTCACTTCACTTCTGTCTGCCTTGGTTTTCTCATGTGTGAAATGGGGATGATAATACCTGTACATCTCAGAGCTGTTGTAAAGCTCTAACAAAAGGATACATGTTCTAACATTTTAAGTTCCTATTTATTCTTTGGCAGGATTAGCTTCTCTAAGAGAGAGTAAAGGAAGGGAAGGGAAAGGAATAAACGTTTATGTAGCACCTACTATGTTCCAGACAGTATGCTAAGTACTTTTTTTTTTTTTACAAATATTATCTCATTTAATGCTCACAACAACCCTGGTAGGTGCTATCATTATCCCTATTTGACAGTTTAGGAAACTGAGGCAGGCATAGGTGAAGTGACTTGCCCAGGGCCGATCGTTGTTTGTCCTTTGTTATTGAGGAGGATCATGACATCTGGGTGATGCCATGACTTGCAGTGAATTAGATTTTTTTTTTTGGTGAAGCAATTGGGGTTAAGTGACTTGCCTAGGGTCACACAGCTAGTAAGTGTCAAGTGTCTGAGGCCGAATTTGAACTTAGGTACTCCTGAATCCAGGGCTGGTGCTTTATCCACTGTGCCACTTAGCCACCCCAATGAATTAGATTGAAGTGAGGGAGGGCTGTGCAAGCTCACCAGCCTCACTCTCATCCAGAGCCATCTGGGTCCATTGGCAAGATACACATCAGGATGACTGGACTTGGCTCCAGATATTGAAGGTAATTCGAGTTAAAGTGACTTGCCCAGGTTCACACAGCTAGTAAGTATCTGAGGTGAGATTTGAACTCAGGTCCTCCTGAGTTCAGAGCCAGTGTTCTATCCACTGTACCACCTAGCTGCCCAGGGCCACATAGCTATGAAATATCTGAGACTTAGCTCTTCCTGATACCATGCCCGACACTCTAACCATTGGCCACCAGCTGCCTTTGGAACTCTTTTATGGGTGGATTGGTCCATGTTTTGAACATCTCACTTGCTCATTCTTAGAATAGTGATCCTTAAACCTGGAACAAAAGGAGCCCCAAACCAACCTACAAATGCTTCCACCAGCATGGGAGTGGTAGAGTGTCTAGTTTCCTGGTCTTTGAGCCCAGGGTCTTGGATTCCAGTTCCTATTCTATCTTTTGCAGGCTGTAGGACTTTGGGTATACCAATTGATTTCTCAGGCCCTCACTTCCTCCCTATAATGGGATAATCATTTGCCCTCCCTATAGTCCCCAACTTGTGCTGTTTTGGGGAACCCATTTGAAAGCACTTTGTAAGCCTACTGTAAGGTTTATAGATGTGTGAAGAGTTATTATGGTGTAGCAGAAAGACTATGTGGGAGAGCTGGACCCTGGTCTCTCTCATCTACCATTGTATGACCTTGGGTAAGTTACCTTTCTGGGCTTTGGTTGTCTCATCTTTGAAATGAGGCCAAGATCTTACCTGCCTTAACTGCCAGAGGCTGATTTTGCTGATAGAATCTTGTGGTCCTTTCCAGTTCTCAGCTCTAGGACTCCTTATTTCCCAGCATTCTCAGAAAGCTATGTGTGCCTGCTTGATCCTCCCCATTCCCCCCTATGGACTGGCCCAACCTCCAGTCTGGGATCAGGAGTTCTGATGCCCAGGTGATTTAAGCACGCGGTGTTCTCTCCTTCCAGAGCTACGTCATCCCAGGCAATGATTGATCTGCTCCCCGCAGGGTGTCAGCTTTCTGATTAGACCTTAATTAAAAGGATAAATTAACCTTTAATGGGTTTGCCTTTTCACTTGGCAATTAGACTCTCCTTCCAGGCCCCATTTGGGTCCCATTTACAATGAGGCACAGATTCAGAGCACAGGAGATTGTCCCCTTGGCAAAGAGTAGAGAGTGGACTTGGGGTCCTTCCTTTTGCTGGCTCCCAGTCACTCTCCTCATGGCATCTTTGTGCAAAAAAATGACCCCCCCTGGAAGAAGATTTCCTTTACCTTCCATGTGGGGAAACTGAGGGCTCAGAGAGATGGGATTATTTTACCTTGAGGTTATGCTGTAAATCGGCAGCTGAGACTATAATGGTGGAGCATGACTTGGCACATACTGAGAAGTGGTATGGGTTAAGGGATAAATAGAATTCTAGAATAATAAAATATCAGGTCTATTAGGGGTCTCATAATATAGAATGTCAGAGCTCTAAGGGATCTTAGGACACAGAATGTCAGAGCTGGGAGAGGCCTTACGATACAGAATATGAGAGCTGGATGTAATACAGGGCAATGGCACCCTTCACATACCCCCCTCCCCCATTTGCATGTAGGTCTCCCAAGCTGAGCCATGTTTCAATGTGTGCTGTGGATCATGAGCTCACACTCGTGTGTTTAATTAGCAAGAGAATACAATTAGATCAATGCAAATGTATAATCTATTGAAATAGATTAGTAAGAAAAGCAGCAATAGAACATAGAAATTCTATATAGATATCATGGAATCCCAGTAGAAATTCCCTTCCTCTGTGTGTGTGTGTGTGTGTGTGTGTGTGTGTGTGTGTGTGTGTGTGTGTGTGTGTGTGTGTGTAATACATGGGAAGGGGAGTACACATATGTATATATAAAGAGAATACATAAATCTTTGTATATGCATATGTGTATGTGCATATATATATACATATACATGAAGGGAATAAGCATTTAATAAATGTCTACTATGTACCATACATAGTGTTTTACAAATATTATCTTTCCATAATCCTGGGTGGTGGGGGTTATTATTATTCTCATTTTATAGTTGAGGAAAATGAGTCAAACAGAGGTTAAGTAATATGTCTAGTGTCACAGTTACTAATATATTCTCTCCCTCTCTCTTTCCCTCCCTCCCTTTCTCTTCCTCCTCCCTCTCTCTCCCCTTCCTTCTCTCTCTTCCTCTCCCTTCTGTCTCCCCCTCCTTCCCTCCCTCCCTCTCTCCCTCTATTCAAACCTGTAATGCTGCAGACCACCCATATCTCCTGGTGATTCCATTGAATTGCTCCAACTGGTTGTTTTCTTTTATTGTGTATTGTCTCTACTAGGTGTGAAGGCTCTTCTAAGCATTGCTCTGCTGTTCTTAACAGTTGCTGCTAGGTATCATTCTGTTTGTGGGCATGTAGTTGGGGAACATCTTTCTGTTACCAGCTTCCACCTTCAGTTGTAGTCCTTGGATAAGTGCTACTTCTTACCCCTAAATGGAAAAGTAGACTCTCCAATCTCTCTTTTAGCTTAAACCCCAGAGGTTTAAGCATCAGCTCTTTCAGGGAGGTAGGTACTCCACACATCTAGGATCAGACTAGAGAAAAACTCAGCTGCTTTTCTCCTCATAAAGAAAGTCTGTTAGTTCTCATAGCCTTGGCAATCATTGGCCTTTTCCCTCCAGAAAGAGAATCTTTGCTTTCAAGTGCCAAGTTTATTTTGAGCCAAGAACAATCATATAGCTAAGGAAAGACCCCAAAGCCAATAGCATTATCTTTCTGCTTACCAGGAGGCCTGGTTTCTTTAAGGGTTAGGAAGTCCCTGTAATTTCAGCTTAATTGCCTCATGGGGATTCTGTGCCCTAAGTGCATTTTGTCAGGGAGGAGGTGAGAGTTCTGCAAAAGAAACCACAGACCAAAAAACAAAACAAACAAGAAGCCACAGAAGAGTTACTGGAGTCTAAGTTATGACAATTTTCCCTTTCCTAAGTTTCTCTGGGTCTTGCACAAATTAAAGATGGAGAAAAAGGTAAAGAACACATTTCCCTTAGGACTTAGAGGTGCTTAACCTTTCCATGATTTTATGGTTTCTTCCTTATGTAATTCACCCTTTCCCTAATTTTACAAAATAGGATATTAAAGGCTTGAGAGTTGAATGGATGTTCAAAGTACAAAGAATCCTTCAGGCAACGTCTAGATATTGGGCTTTGGGGGAGCTCCTATTTTTGAGGTGGAGGAGAGAAAGGAGGGGGAAAGGGTGGGCACAGCATGTTCCTTTGCCCCAGCTGAACATCATTTCAGATCCTCAGAAGTTCTATCCTCCTAGAAACCTTACCTAAGGGCCTGGTGTCGGGAGTAATCACCCAAACACCTGGAGGAGATTGTCTGTCCTTCAGGCCAAGTCCTCAGGGGAATTTTTTCAGTTCCCCTTGTCCTACTCCAGGCTATACCTGAGCCTGAGGACAAGTTGTGACTCCCTGGGGCTGTGTTTACACTGTGCAGCTAATTGCCTAATGAACATAATTGGAAGTAGTGCCTCTTAACCTCTGTGGAGGCCTTGGCTTTGTGCTAGAGGAGCAAAGGGCAGTGGAAACATCGATTAACTCTCCTCCTCATGACAGGCTTTGCCTGGAGAGACTGGGCTGGGAGAATTCTTTTGGGAAGCCTGTGAAGCACCAGATGGGTGTGTGTGTGTGTGTTGGAGATGGGACCCTAAGAAGGAGGATCCTGCGGTAGCCTTCCATGCTACGTGAGGCCTTAATGGACTTAGGTTCAAGACATGCAGGAAGATGTTTAGTCAATGGAAAGAACCCTCACCAATTTTGGAATCAGAGGTCCTGAAATCAAATCCAAGTCTTACTACTTAGGATCTGTGTGGCTTTGGTCATTTTCTTAAACTCTGTATGCCTCAGTTTCTTCCTTTGTAAAATGAGGGAGTTGGACTAGGTAATTTGTATAGTCCCTTCCAGCTCCAATGGTCAAAGATTTTAAAGTCCATTGGAGATCCCATTGGAACCCAAACCAGGTGGTCCATGGAGAATATTAATATTTTAGTAAATGCTTTAGCCCAGGAAGGATTATGTAATATGCAATATTATGTAATATGGAAATGATGTTACAAGAGTAGTTTCAATGTGAAAGGGACTGTCTCTTATGGGAGTGAGTCACCAGACATGCTCAAGCTAAGACTGCATGGCCCTTTCCTGGGTAGTGATTTTTGTTTTAGGTCTCTACCTAGATGAGATTATCTCTAGATCCCTCCCATTCAATAGAATTCAATAGGGTTCTTTTATTTTTAATAGGGTTCTAATACAGTCTCTTTTTTGCCCTTAATTAGCTTCATGAATCACTTTCTCTGGCATCTAGATCCAGTTTGAAACTTTGAGGGCACCTGTCTACACCAGATTGATACTTTCTTAAATCTTTATGAATTAGTGGTGGTGGGTTATCTGGAGATCTCAAGATGGAAAGCAGTCATTTAGTTAATCAGGATTATATTTTACCCAATCATTTCTCAAACTCTGGGATTTGATCCCTTAGGAAAATGGTGTGGTATGGAGAGTAAGTCTATATTAATCTGAGCAGACAAGAAAAATATGTCAGCCCAATAAGAGTTTTGCTCAAAGTTTGGAATTAAGTAGAGCCATAACTAGGGTGGGATAACCAGAACTTTGCCCCAGGGTGCCAAATTTAGTGTTTGATAATGGCACTTGCAGTCTTTTAGTCAGTTAAGTGGTTCTGTGGATGCAGCTGCTGAACCTGGAGTCAGGAAAACTTGAGTTCAAATCTGACCTCCGTCACTTATTAACTATGTGACTGTGGGTAAGTCACTTAACTTCTGTTTGTTTGAATTTCCTCAACTCTAAA
Source organism: Dromiciops gliroides (assembly GCF_019393635.1). Classification (NCBI taxonomy): domain Eukaryota; kingdom Metazoa; phylum Chordata; class Mammalia; order Microbiotheria; family Microbiotheriidae; genus Dromiciops; species Dromiciops gliroides. The sequence goes on along the minus strand of NC_057863.1, from coordinate 616,912,693 downwards.
AGAGAGGAAAATAATATCACCTACCTGGCAGGTTTCTTGTCAAATGAGATCATCTTTGTAAAGCACTTCGTGCAGTGCCTGGCACAGAGTGTTGTTGAATCATTTTCCAGTTGTGTCTGGCTCTTCATGACCTCACTTGGGGTTTTCTTGGCAAAGATACAGGACTGATTTGCCATTTCCTTCTCCAGCTCATTTGACAGATCAGGAAACTGAGACAAGCAGGATGAAGTGACTTGCCCAGGGTCACACAGCTAGTATATGTCTGAAGCTGGATTTGAACTCAGGTCTTCCTGACTTCAGGCCTAGAACTCTTATATATTGTACCAACTGGCTGTCTTTGAGCTACCTAGTTACCTCTGGCACATAGTAGCCTCTACAGAAATGCTTATTCTCTTCTCCTCTCCCTTCCCCCCCAGCAGCATAAAAACAAATGAGCTAAGCAACTTGCTGCCAAGAATAACTAGCTTTAAGTCAGTCAACAGATGTTTATTAGGCACTTCTTGTGTGCCAAGCACTGTACTAAGTGCTAAGGATGCAAAAAGAAGGAAAAGATTGTCCCTTCCCTCAAGGAGCTTATTATCTAATGGAAATCTATAGGTAAAATAAGGAGCTAGTAGATGGAACTGAGAGCTGAATCTGCCTCCTTCTGTTCCCCAGCCTCCAAACCAGTGTCCCAGCATCTCTGAATCCACCTCCACTTAGGGCACCAGTTCATATTACTTGCTCTGGGAAAACTTGGTGCTACATATCCTGGGCACTAGTAACAGTTTCCAGTTTAAGCCAAGGAAGGAGTCCACACTCACTGTTTGTTTGAATAAAGGCTGCTCCGCTGTGCCTGAGGTCACCCGAGACCCCAGATTCCTGAACACTCTGGGTTATGTCATGCACCAGCATTTGCCTCTCACAGGAGCCTGGGGTCTTTCCCTGGAAGTGAAGGGGAAAAGTTGGGTGCTCTGGATTAAGCCACAGCCTGGACCTGGTCCCATGAAGGGGGGAGGGGGGGTTGCTTCAATGATGCTGACCCACCTTGGGAACCTGCCGTCCAATTCACAGCGACCCAAGGGCTCAGCAAAATGTGCCTGGTTTTAGCCACCCTGTAATACAGTGTGAATCAGCAGAAGATGCAGTCCTGAGCCAATCAAGCTATGGCATCACAAAGTAGAGAAAAGTGCTGCAGAATGTTCTAATTATAGCCAGGCTTTCTGGAGGTCTCTAATGGGGGCTTTCAGCACAATGCACTTGCACTGATGTTGCAAACAGGCTGGCCAGAGCTGGAGCAAACAATTCCTTTGTGCCCCAGGGCAAGGACAACAAAATAGGAGTGAGTGTGTATGTGTGGATGAGTAATGGGCATGTAATGGGTCTCTAAGAATGATTGGAGAAGCTATTGTCTGGTCGAGTAGAGGGCCATGGGACACTGACCCAGGGAAGAGTGTGCCTTTGTTTGGGCTGCTGGCAGGTATCTGTAGAGGAAGCAGAATCAGGTCATGTGGCAGCTTTCTATTTTATTTTTCATTGTTAGCTTTTGTTAATAATAGCTAGCATTGGGGGCAGCTAGGTGGCGCAGTGGATAAAACACCAGCCCTGGATTCAGGAGGACCTGAGTTCAAATGTGACTTCAGACACTTGACACTTACTAGCTGTGTGACCCTGGACGAGTCACTTAACCCTCATTGCCCCCCCCCCAATAATGCTAGCATTTACACATAGCACTTTACATTTGATCCTCACAACAGCCTTGGGGAGGTAGGAGCTGTTATCCCCATTTTTCAAAGGAGGAAACTGAGGCAAGCAGAAGTGAAGTGACTTGCCTCACACAGCCACGGAGTATCTGGCATCACCTTAATTTCCAAATATAACCCTTCTTCTTCCCTTCCCCAGAGAGCTCTCCCTTATAACAAAGAATAAGAAAGAAAACAGAGAGGAGAAAATAAAACACCAGTAAAAACTGACCAGCATGCCAATTAAGTCAACTATATGTAGCATTCAGCACCCATAGACCCTCACTTCTTCAAAGAAGGGAGAATATTGCATTTTATTATTTTTTCTTTGGAAGCAAACTTTGATGATGATTATTATAATAGTACATTCAGGTTATTTTTATTGTTATCATCATTGGGTATCTTGTTTCTCTGCTTCTGTTGACTTCACTTTGCCTCAGTTCATATAATCTTTCCTGTGCTCCTGTCTTCTTTATACTTATCATTTCTTAAAGTATATGCAAAATAATTTATTTTGCCCTTTCCTCAATCACTGTGGGAGTGGGTAGCCACTTATTTTAATAATTATGTTTGCTACATAGGTGCTGATCTCATTTGTTTCAAGACTGCTGAAGCTCTGAGTGCTCTTGGCACCTGCTAAGCTTTGGCACTGTGGGGCAAAGACTTTGTTTCCCAGTCCTAGATAAAGCTCTTGCCCCAACACTTGTACTAACTAGTATCTCTTATATTAAGTATTGTCTGCCTGGAGATGGAAGTGGGGGAGGGGAGGGGGATCTGGAATCAATGGGGGATACAAGCACAGAGGAGGAACATTTCTAGGCAATTGGCAGAAAGTAGGTACTCATGGGATGTGAAGATGTGCTAAGGTTCTGTTGAAAGTGTATTAAACATGGCTTTGATGGTTTGTGGACTTCTATAAAATGAGAGTGGAATTCAGAGAAGGGAGAGAATAATGTAGCCAGGGGTTTGTTCAGGAGGCTTCTAGGAGGAGATGGCTTCTGAGCCAGGTCTTTAATGAATGAGGAGAACTTTGAGGGGAAAGAGTCAGGAATAAAAAGCGGAGGTGGGACTTTACAAGGGTACGATGGGCCCCCATTTCTGTCTTTCTTATAATTGATTTCCTCTGTTATCTTTCTATCCTGTCTTCATCCTGTAAATACTAAAACCACCCCAGGTATACTTGATAAGAGAACAGGGGACTGGCTGTCAGCTCACCAATCACCAATTACCCTGATCTTTGAGGTAAGAGCCTGCTTGGGGCAGTATCATCTAATCAATCCATGCACATGTAAATCCATTCACATATATCCATTTATGTAGAAGGTGGCATTTGAACAGTCTTAAAGGAAGCCAGGGGTGCTCAGCAGTGGAGAAGAGGAGGGAGAACCTAGGCATGAGGCAAAGGGCAAAGGGCAAAGGTTTCGAGACAGGAGATGGGATGTCCTGTATGAAGCAAGTGGGACAGTATGTCTGTACTGTAGTGTGCACAGAAGGGAGTAAAATGTAAGAGGATTGGAGGCAACTAAGTGGTTCAGTGGATTAAGCACCTGCCCTGGATTCAGGAGGACCTGAGTTCAAATCCAGCTTCATGCACTTGACACTTACTAGCTGTGTGACCCTGGGCAAGTCACTTAACCCTCATTGCCCTGGCCGACCCCCCCCCCCCCAAATATAAGAGGATTGGAAAGATAAGGTAGGGCTAGAGCTTTCAGTGCCAAATAAAGGAGTTTGAATTTGATTCTAGAGGTAATAGGTAACCACTGGAGTTTATTGAATAGGGAGAGTCACATGGAAAAGTACTCAATGCTTGGAGTCAGGACCAGCTTTTGATACTTACTAGCTGTGTGACCTTGGGTAAGTCACTGAACTTTTGTCTGCCTCGGTTTCCTAAACTGTAAGATGGAGATAATAAAAGCACCTACCTCTCAGGGTTGTTGTGAGGCCCAAAGGAGATAATACGTATAAAGTGCTTAGCATAGTATCTGGCATATAGTAAGCACCACATAAATGCTTATTCCCTTCCCTCCTTCCTTCTCCTTTGGCAGCTGTATGGAATAGGGTTTGGAGAAGTATAATGGAAGGAACTCGGATTTCAGAGTCAGACAACCTTCTAAAAACCCCTCAGTCCTGCTACTTCCTACCTGTGAAATCTTGGGCAGGTTATATCTCTGTGGTCCTCACCTTCCTAATCTATAAAATGGAAGGGTTGGACTAAATGTTATCTAAAGTCTCTTCCAGCTCAAGTCTATGATCACTTTGTCAGTCATGGAACATTTAATTCAATACATTTATTAAACACCTACTGTCTTTGGAGCATTGTGTTATACAAATGGGGTGGTAGATGCTTCCACCTTTATGGGGTACACACTCCCAATACACATAATGATAGCTGATGGTAGAGAAAAGATCAAGATACTTGGAATCAGGAGCTCTGGATTATTGTCCTCCCTCTCTTACCTTGGTGTGGGCTTGTATAAGTCACTTTTCTCTGGGCTTATCTTCCATCAAATGAGTGACTTTGACCCAGTGATTTCAAAGGTCCTGTCCAGCCTTAGTAACATTCTATGAGAGGTGGCAGTAGAAAGACAGGTGGCTAGACTTGAAGTCAGGAATACCTCCATTCACATCCTTCCTCCAGCACTTACTAGTTGTGTGACCCTGGGCAAGTCACATAACTTCAGTTTCTCCCATAAAATGAAGGGGTTGATTGGATTCAATGACCTTAAAGGTGTGAGCATCATGGTACAGCAGAAGTGTTGAACCAGGGTAGTAAGTGGCAGAGCCAGGATTCATATTATTTTCCCTTCTTTGGGCCCCGATTTATCCATCTATTAAATAAAGGGCTTAGATTAGATGACCTTTTATATTCTTTTTGGCTCCCCAAGACAATAGGTGTCAGAACTCAGTCTCTCCCCATGTCTTGTTTCTAGGAGGGAGGAGAGAAAGTGCTGCTGGGGGTGGGTAAGAGTGGGGGTGTAAAGCCTGTTGTGAATTGTCCATCTTAACACATTGATGATAATGCAAGTAATAAGACAAACCACAAGGCCTCGGGAAATGCATTTCCCAGCAAGGAAATTATTGAATATTTAGAACTAGGAGAAGATCATTTAGAGGGGGAAATGAATTTCTCAGCTTCCTTTGATCGAGATGCATCTCTGTTCCTGAACCTTAATTTAGCCTCAGCTCGAAAGCGGTGGGCGATGGGCATCTATGCATTTGTAAAGTTACCGCTCCTGCCCAATTGGTAGCAATTGCTTCTGAAGCCAAGGCTGCTTATTGAAGTAGGAACAAGTCAGAGACCATTAGCTGAACCCAACTTCTACAACACTTGGGCTCAGCTAAGCAGGGAGAGAAGAAGAGCAGAGGAGGGGTGGTCCTGGATGCTCAGGACTGAAAGCTTTCTCATAGAGCAATTTGGTATTGTGTCTATGGGGGTAAAAGTTGAGTCATAGGCTGGGGATTCCCTACGGGCAGGGATCATGTGCTCCCATAAGACTAGAGGTTCTTTGAGCATACAGACTATGTCCCCTCATAAAGCTGGGGCTCCCTGAGGGTAATGACTGTGCTCCATTTCCTCCCACCAGATTGGACTGTCCCTCAATAAAACTGGGGGTCTCTGATGCCTTACTGTGTTTCCCCTTCCTCCATTAGACAGGGACCTCGTTGAGGTCAAGGACTGTCTCTCCAGTATATTTGGTACCGCTCAAGGGTAGAGCCTGTGTCTTTTCCATGGGACTGGTGACTCTGAGAAAAGGGGCTATCTCCACCATCAGACTGGGGACTCCCCAAGATGGGAAGTGTATCTACCTCATTTGGCAGACTGGGCTATACTCTGTCCTGCCCTTCTCCTCCACACCCCTCCTCTTCTAGCACCTAAATACAAATCTGTGCTTATTCTTCATCCATTCTTGAAGGGATCTTAGAAATAATACGGTTCAACTGAGATTTATAACTCGTTATCTGTGTGATCAAAGGCAAATCCCAACCCCTCTGTGTTTGAGTTCTCTCATGAAGTACAATAAAGGAATTGGACCAGTTACTTTCTAGGGTTCCTTCCATGATCTAAGTTCTATTTTTATGAGGCTCCTCATTTCACAGATGAGGAAACTGAGGCTGAAACAGTTTTCCTAGGAGCAAAAAAGGGAATTTAAGAAATAAGTTCATATTGATATTTTCTGTTTCTCACATCAACATAGTTATCCTAAGTATCCCTCCCCCTCTTGCACCTACTTCTAAAGAGTCATCCCACAAAACAAATTATGTTTTCTTGAGAGGGAAAACCCCCCCAGTACAACATATTGATACATTGAAAAAGTCTGAAACATGCAATGTATAACTTTTGTGTACTTCCCACCTCCATGAAGGGGCGGGTTGGCAGTGTGTTCTCATATCTCTTTATTCAAGACCTGTTTGAGTTTTATAATTTTGCTACATTTACTTTTTGATTTTATTATTTTTGCAGGGCAATGAGGGTTAAATGACTTGCCCAGGGTCACACAGCTAGTAAATGTCAAGTGTCTGAGGCTGGATTTGAACTCAGGTCCTCCTGAATCTAGGGCTGGTGTTTTATCCACTGTACCACCTAGCTGCCCCTACATTTACTTTTATTATTTTTTTAAATTTTTGTGGGGCAATGAGCGTTAAATGACTTGCCCAGAGTCACACAGGTAGTAAGTGTCAAGTGTCTGAGTGTGGTAAAAAGTTTTAACAGTCGGTTAGATAATGGAGAGACGGCAGTTTTTGGGTTTTTTTAGGACCACCCTTTTTGGGAGGAGACCAACAGCATTGCCTGCTGAGCACTCAACTTCTGACTTCCGGGGTGCGAGCTTAAAAGTCAAGGAGAGAACGGAAGTGGGAGCTTTTTCCTGCTCTGCTGGTCTCCTGGCTGCGCTGCACAGACAGACGCGGACTGGAGTTTGACTCGGCCCGGCTCTTGGTTAACAGCACGCGCTTGACTCGGTCTCTCTCCCCAAAAGTGGCCTTGGGTTTTTGGTGAGTTTTATACAGAATATAGACTAAGCCTAGACTTAAGATGATTTGTATTGTATTTCTACTTTCCTATCCTTCTAATCAACATCACCTTGTGACTACCATACAATAAAGGCTCTATCTAGAAAACCAGAAGCTTCTTCCATTTACTAGTCTGGGAGATAAATTAAGGGAAAGGTTAAGTAGGGGAGATTTATGATCTAATATCCAATTTTAATCTCACATGAGGCTGGATTTGAACTCAGGTCCTTCTGAATCCAGGTCCAGTGCTTTATCCACTGCACCACCTAGCTGCCCCCTACATTTACTTTTAATGTTCTAGTGTGTGGTTGTCCTTCCCATTTCCATTGTTGTGGTTACTATGTATATTGTTTTCTTGCCTCTGATTACTTCACTTTGTATCAGTTCATATAGATATTTCTTTGCTGTATCTATCACATACATCCTTTCTTATAGCACAGTGATATTCCATTGCATTCATGTACCACAATTTGTTTAGCCGTTCTCCAATGAGTACAGTACTTCTTTGTTTCCAATTCTTTTATTAATAAATAAAAGAATTTTATTATTTTCCAGTTACATGTAAGGATAGTTTTCAACATTTGTTTTCATGGGATTTTTAGTTACAAATTTTTCTCCCACCCTCCCTTCCCTCCCTCCTCCCCTAGACGGAAAGCAGTCTGATATAGGTTATATATGTACAATCACATTAAACATATTTTTGCATTAGTCATCTTGTGAAAGAAGAATCAGAGCACAAGGGAAAAAAACTCAAAAAAGAAGGAAAAAAACAGCCCCAAAGTAGAAACAGTATGGTTCAATGTGCATTCATAATCCACAGTTCTTTTTTTCTGGATGTTGAGAACATTTTCTATCATGCATTCTTTGAAACTGTTTTGGATCGTTGCATTGCTGAAAAGAGCCAAATCTATCACCATTGTTCATCACACAATGTTGCTGTTACTGTGTACAATGTTGTCCTGGTTCTGCTCCTCTCAGTCAGCATTAGTTCATTGTAAGCCCTTCCAGGTTTCTCTGAACTCCTCCTGCTCATCATTTCTTATAGCACAATAGTATTCCATTACATTCATATATCACAACTTGTTTAGCCATTCCCCAATTGATCGGCATTCCCTCGATTTCCAATTCATTGTCACCACAAAAAGTGCTGCTGTAAATATTTTGGTGTATAGGGGAACTTTCTTCTATTGATGACTTCCTCAGGTTATAAGCCCAGTAATAGAGATCCTTGTTCAAAGGGTATGGACATTTTAGTCACTTTAGTTACATAATTTCAAATTGCTTTCCAAAACGGTCATACCACTTTACAGATTCACCAACAATGTATTAGAATGCCTGTTACTCTACATCTCTCCAACATTGAATACTTCCATTTTTTGGTCATCTTTGATAATTTGCATGGTGTGAGATGAAACCTCAGAGTGTGTGTGTGTGTGTGTGTGTGTGTGTGTGTGTGTGTTTATTTGTATTTCTCTTATTATTAGTGATCTGGAGCATTTTTTCATGTAGCTGTGATAACTTTGCAGTTATTTTTTGAGAAATGCTTGATCATATCCTTTGATCACTTATCTATTAGGAAATGGTTATCATAAAAGGATTTAATGGCATCTTCAGGACTTGAACCCGACCCTCCTTGTTCACAGTCCAAAATGCTTGGACTAGTTGCTGAAAGGGGTGGGGGAAGGGTACTCTAAGGAGGACTGCAGTAAAAGCTTAAAGTCTGGAGGACCAAAAGACAGGAACACTGAAATGTAATAGGGAAGGCCTTAAGATGTCAAATTGACATTCCCACTCCAGAAAGGTTATGTGGCTTAAATTGCTCAAATGCATATGAAGAGGCAAGAGAGACAATGTGCTTATCTTCAGGGCACAGATTGTAGTCATGCTGCTGTCCCTAGACAGGTACTTAAAGTTCCCAGAGTAGTTTGGGAGGTGAAATTGGACTGATTGGAACAAGGACAAGGTAGAGGGAAGGAACTTTTAAATTGAAAGGACTGTAGAACAGGAGAGGCTGGGCCTCTCCCATCTCTTACCTAGAGGTGACAAAGAATCTCACACTTGAGGCTTTGAGGGATCAAAGGCTCTGTACATTCTAAATTAAGAGTTAATGTCCTAAGGGCAGCTAGGTGGTGCAGTAGATAGAGCACCGGCCCTGGATAGAGATGGATAGAGATAGGTCCTGGAGTCAGGAGTACCTGAGTTCAAATCCGGCCTCAGACACTTAACACTTACTAGCTGTGTGACCCTGGGCAAGTCACTTAACCCCAATTGCCCCGCAAAAAACAAAAAAAGAGTTAATGTGCTAACTAGAAGAGCACTGTAGCATAACAGATGAAGGGATGAGTACTGTGACACTCCAGCTGAAGAGAAGACAGTACCACCTAGCCAAGCCAGGGGCTGAAAGCAGAAAAATACTGCTGCTGATCTTCAAAGCATGAGCTCAGGGAGTCAGCTGGTCAACCCAGCCCAGCACTATTTGGCAGTAGCATCCCAGCATCAGCAGCTTGGATGATACAATCACAGCAAGCCTAATGAAGACCCAGTAGAGTCACTGAGTGACCTAATTCAGGGCTTCTTTAACTTTTTCCCACTTGTGACCCCTTTTTTGCTGGAGAAGTTTTTACTCTACCCTGAATATATAAGTATGTCAAATAGACTGCTAAATTTTTCGTGACCATCACAGTTACATGACCTCAAGTGGGGTCTTGACCCACAGTTTAAGAAGCTTTGACTTAATAGACCCAGCTCAGCAGTGGATTGGTCTGTCCAGCTAAGTCACCTCACTCTACCAGAGGCAAATTCAGCAGAACCTTTTGTTAAAGGGAAGCACACTGGTGTGGGCCTATGAGTTAGTGTTAGGAGAGTCACACAGAGGGTTATACCTCAGACCCTGAAAGTAGTGTTAGTCATGCCTCTCAGAACCAAACCTGCTACAGTATGTGTGGGTACAGAGAGTCATTCCAGAGTCAATATCTTGCTATTATCAGGACTCATTGGAAAATGGATATAGAACTCATAAAAGATGTGTAGATTTAACCCTTTAAAGAAGAAGGCTTTATGAGTTCATGGAAAGACCTTGGGACTCAAATTCAAGAGTTTGAGTCCTGGTTGCTACCAATCATATGTTTTCCCTTGGAGATATCTTTATTCTCTGGGTTGAGTTCTTCATCTATAAAGTGACAGAGTTGTATCACATGATCAGTAAGATTCTTCCCAGCTCTGACCTTCTGTGTTCTAAGGCCTCTGCCAGTTTTGACATTCCATGTTCTAAGGCTCCTCCCAGCTCTGACATTTTGTATTCTAGCCCCCCCTCCCATTCTGACATTCTGTATTCTAAGGTCCCTCCCACCTCTGACATTCTATGTTCTAAGGTCTCTCCCACCTGACATTCTCTGTTCTGGGGTCTCTCTTTCCTAGCTTTGACATTCTGTGTTCTAGGCCCTCCCATCTCTGACATCCTGGGTTCTAACACCCCTCCCAGGCTCTAACATTCTGTATTAAGTTACTTTCTAGCTCTGACAAGTTGAGTCTATGAGTCTAAATCCCTTCCCCTCTTCTCCAGGCTAAGGATATAGGCCTAGAAAGCCTAGATCTGCTGTACTGAGCTCATCTATTAGCCAGGAAGTCCCTCCCCGAGTCCCTTCATCCTTGGGATGCTACGGCCTCCAGAGCCCAAGGTCCAAGTCCATGTATGGATTTCCATCTGGTGCCAAGATTCTCCTGTCCCAAGTCAGAGCATTATTGGGATGCAAAAGGGGTAAAACCTATATTCTTCAACCAGGGCAGGAGGAAGAAAGAGACAGAAGAGCCTTCCCTTGTTACTCTGCTTCTCTCTGTCTCCCACAAAGAGCCCCAGAGATGGGGAGCACCAAGACCTGAGTGCGGGATGGGTCCCCAACTCTCCCTGCCTTGGCTTGAATGCTTCGATTCTAATAGTGTGATTTATGGCTCCCAATCTCCTCTAATCCTCTCACTTTGCAGCTTGCTGCTGAGAATGAGCCCCTGATCCAAAGGTTCTGTCCAAGTAGAGGGAGTGGTCTGGAAAGCAGATCAGAGAAAGCAATGTCTGATCCATACATGAGCAGCAGGCCTCGGAGCCTGCGGGGTGGAGACAGTCACCCAGGCTGCAGTCTATTGTAGATCCATTTGGGATTCAGAAACTTTAGCCTGGTACTCTCCTGTTCCCTTCCTCATTTTCTCTTGGATCTTCTCCTCACCCTTCCCAAAGAAAACAAACAACTCCCCAAACCCAAACAGAACAAACAAAATTCCAAGAATTTCTTTAAAACACAGAAAACAAGGAACAATCACTTTCCTAGGTGAACAATCACTGATAAACCTATATGCTGTTGTTTGTCCTTTATTGTCAAAGAAGACCATGACAGCAATATTAGTAAAGCATAGAATGACACAATGTCAGATCTAAGAGGGCCCCTAGAACACAGAAACCTGGAGATGGGAGGGACCTGAGAACACAGGATGTCAGGACTGGGAGGACTCTTAGAACACAGGATGTCAGAGCTGGGAGGGGCCTTAGAACCCAGAAGGTCAGAGCTGGGAGAGCCCTTAGAACACAGAGTATCAGAGCTGGGAGGGCCTTTAGAATACAAAATGCTAGAGTTGGCAGGGGAGAGGTGAATTTAGAAGATCAATCTGGAAGGGACTTTAGGACAGAGAATATTATTGCTCAAAGACACTTTAGAGTTTCATTCCTCTCATTTTACTGACTAGGGAAAAAAAAAGGATAAAGAGGGGAAATGTCTAGGATCACACAGAGAATTAATCAGACTAGAACCAATTTCCCCACTGCCCATATAGCCAGCTCTCAGTTAACCACAGGAATAGAAGCAGTAATGAATGGTGTGAGGGGTGATGTAATGGAAAGTCTATTAGACTGAATCAGGAAAGACTTTGGTTCTCCTGTATTCAGTGCTTTTTGGTTGTGTAACCTGAGCTTTTGAGCCTCACTGTATTCATCTGTAAAACGGGAATAATAAGGGTTAATACCCGCCTCACAGGGTTTTTGTGAGGCTCAAACGAGATTAACATAAGCAACGAGCTTTGTCAACCTTAAAGCATTATATAAATGTCAACTTTTTTTTTTTAAACTGTTTTTTATCAAAGTGCCTAAGGGACCAATCATGCAAGCATCATCTTGACTTGGCATCGTTTTTCATTCTCAGCATCCAGAATTTTAATTTGGAGTTTGTGTGCCCAGAGAGTGAAGAGAGGTTGCCCGCTGTGTGGTTTATTGGATAGGGGCACACCAGGCTCCTCAAGTCACTCTATTGATAATTCCATAAATGTTTGCAGTGTTAAGCTCTTCTTCCTATTCGTCAGGCACTGTGCTCAGTTCTAGGGGCACAGATACATGCAAAAAGAAACATCCTTTCCTGCCTTCAAATAGCTTCCATTCTAATGGGGGAAAGGAGCTGAAAAGCAGGGTGGGGCAGGGGTTGGCACACGGTTGTAGAGTGTGGAGAGTCAGGAGCAGGATTGGGATTGGCTGGCTTGGGCCCATTCTCAAAATGGAGGCTGGGGGGTGGGACTAGCCAATGGGAGAACAGGGCTGTGAGGGAGGAAGGAGCTTCCCAGGTAAGCTCTCCCCTTCTCTTCTCCATGTGGCCCCCATTTGTGGCAGGATGGCTCTGCGGTGGCTTGGGTATTTTGTGAGGAGTGAATGAAGGTGATTATACAAGGCAGTCTGGTAAATGCTGGAGATATATGTATAAGGAAGCAAGACAGGCTTCCTGCCCTGTACTGAGGTGAGGGACTGGGGGTGGGGTGGAGAATGTGGCGGCAAACTTTGGAAATGGCTTTGAGGCTATGAAAAGGCTCGAGTCTAAGGTTGGTCAGGAGAAGAGTCACCTTTCAGAGCCCAGGGCCCTAGTGCAGAAGGAATGAGGAGGATGGCTGGAGACCATGCAGGATAGTTGAGAAATAGACAAGAAGGGACAAAATGTAGGTTCTAAGGTCCCTCCCAGCCCCGACATTGTATGATTCTATGTGTTACTAGCATTAGTATATCAGGAATCGCGAAATGTTGACTCACCTTGGCACGGAGGTTAGTTGCTTTCTGTATTTTAAGGAAGTCCTTGGATTATTACTGTTGTCTTAAATTTTTTTTAAACACATAGAATGTCATAAGTGGAAAATCCCTTCTATAAAGTGCTTTCCATTTCCTTAGACCCCTTTGGGCTTGCTGGGATGTTCTGCTCATTGTGCATCTGGTTTAGCCTCCCTGCCGAGGGACTTGGTAAAGCTGTGCTAACAGCTAATCCTCCAAAAGCAGAGCCTAGTCCATAGAGATGCTGATCGTTGGCTCTTCTCCTGCTCCAGGCTAGGGCTCGGGCCTGGTTGTCCAGCCATTCAAGCAGAGATGGGAAGTGGGCCACCACCAGCCAGGCAACTGAAGACGTCAGCGCCTCGTCAGTGCCTCGTCGGGGAACTGGGCTCTGGCTCCTTCATCATCCAGCCTCCTGCTGATAACAAGCCTTCAGCTCCTCAGGACTGTCAGATTCAAGATCAGAGGAGGAGAGGCCCACTTGGCAGCAGTAACCTTGTTCCAAATTATTCCAGGGGGAAGGACATTTGGAATCAGGAGATAGCACTTAGAACAACAACACACACAATTTTGAAAGAAAAAAAATTAAGTCTTTGAAATAACATTAATCATGATAATGCTTTCTCTTGGTATTCATAGGGAATTCTACAGTCTTTCAGGATTAACCCCCCATAGCCAGGGCTCCCCCAGCTCGCCTTCATCTCCCTTCCCGCTGTGGCTCACTCTGCTGTCACCAAAGCAGTCCCATGGCCCATGGGCCCTCTCTGAAGGGTCTCAAAGCAGTGCTATCCCCCCATTCACCCACTTCTTTCTCTTTCCATCTCCCCAGGTTCCCCACCTCAGGCTTAGAGTTTAGGCTACCTTTCAAGGGAGGCTGATGAAGAGAAATAAAATCAAATCAGTAATTTTATTCCTCCTAATCCCTGAGGAATTTCTCTACTATAACTGTAGCCTTTATAGAATTAAAGATCATAGAATGTCAAAGCTGGGGGTCCCTTAGAACACGGAATTCCAGAGCTGGGAGGGCCCTTAGAACCTAGAATGTCAGATCTGGGAGGACCCTTAGAACAGAGAATGTCAGGGCTGGGAAGAGCCTTAGAACACAGAATGTCAGAGCCTGGAGGGGACCTTAGGTACCATCTAATTTTCCAACTACTTCATTTCTTAGAGGTCTTGCTCAATAGCGATTCATCCAATGTTATATGATTAGTTATCAGTAAGAGTTTGCACTGGAGCCTGGATCTCCTGAGTTTTTCTACATCCTTTTCCTGACTTTTCCCCAACTAGATGGTAGAGGTGATAGAAAGCTGGGCCCGGAGTCAGGAAGGTCTGAGGTTAATACTTACTAGCTCTGTGTCCCTGGGCAACCTTTGTCTGCCTCAGTTTTCTCAACTATAATGTAGGGGTAATACTAGTACTTCTTTTCCGTTGTTGTTGTGAGGATCAAATGAGATTATATTTGCAAAAATTTAGCATAGTACCTGCCAAGCAGCAGGTGCTTAATAAATGCTTGTTCCTCTCCTCCCCTGCCCACCCCTAATACCCCAGACAAGTGCCCTTTCTACCTGTGGATGACAAAGATGAGATTACTTTCAAAAATCCATCCTTCTCAGACACTCGACACTTACTAGCTGTGTGACCCTGAGCAAGTCACTTAACCCACATTGCCTCCCCGCCAAACCTATCCTTCTATTCTACTCTGAAGGAAAACATTTTGGGGAAGCCTAATAACTGTGTACTCACGTACATAAAGGGCCAGTGTGTATGGAAGTGGGATTGGATTGGTTTTGTGTGACTCCCTGCAAGGGAAGTACAAGGAGAAATAAAGGGGAAGGTAGAGGGAGGGGGATTTAGGAATATGGAATCATATGCACAGCACTGTGCTAAACACTAGACACACAAGAAAGGCAAAACCCAGGCCCTGCTCCCAGGAGACTCATGGTTTAGTTGCAGGACCACAGACCTGGAGTGGGGAGGGATCTGGGCCATCTCGACCAGATGGGTAAACTGGGACCCAGTGTTCTTTCCACTCTTCAGCACAAGGAAGCATTTACTAACGATTAGAGTTGATGTGAAATGAGCTACCTTTTAGGCAGTGAGCTCCCCTTCCCTGGAGGTATTCAAGTAGAAGCCAGATGACCACCACCCAGGGTTGTTCTAAGTGACCCCTGGGCTCCTCCTCTAACTTTGAGATTTTTTGACTATATGAGATGGAGCACAGCCACATCTCTCTCAGTTTAGGATCAGAGAATCTTGAGATGGAAGGTACTATTACCGTTGGGGGAAACTGAAGCCCAGAGAGAAGTAACTTGCCCAATGCCATGCATCTGGTTAATGCTAGAGCTGGAATTCAAGCCCAAGAACTCTGACTCTGTGTGTGTGTGTGTGTGTGTGTGTGTGAGGCAATTGGGGTTAAGTGACCTGTCCAGGGTCACACAGCTAGTAAATGTCAAGTGTCTGACTTCAGGGCTGGTACTCTAGCTGCCCCAAGACCCTTGACTCTAAATCTAGAGGTCCTCCATACTGTCCCAGTTCTTCTCTTTGCCTTAATCATTTCTCTCCAGTGCCTACTTGAGAGGCTAATGGGAGAAAAGAAAGAGGAGGAAGAGGAGGAGGAGGAGGAAGAAGAGGAAGAGAAGGAAGAGGGAAAGGGAGGAGAAAAAAGGAGGAGGAGAGTTGTTTTCCCAGTTGATTTTCCAGAGCATTATTTATTTTGAGGTCCACCAGTGAAGCAGGTAGTCCCTGGGTTGGTCGCTTTATGGAACAAAGAAAAATCCAATTCGTTCCAGATACCTTCTTCCCAACTCTCCTTAGTACCAAGCCTTCAAGGTGGCCTTGGGTTCTGGGCTTCGTTCCCAGCCCCCTGATGGTCCCTTCTCCTGGAACCATGCCAGGCTGAGCCCCAGGCTTCCCCATGCTCCCCAGTAAGTCAAACGGCAATGATTAGTCAAATAAAATTTCCATCTGTTGTGGAATTTACGAGAGTTATTACCAGCCATAAAAACCAATCTGAGGGAAAGGATAGATCTGAGGGGGTAAGTGCCTCTAATTATGAGCAAGAGTGACTTTTAAATAAGGTTACAGACAGCCTTATTCACTAAAACAATCCACCCATTCTCTGCACCCCTTCCTTTACTGTCCCCAGTGCCCTGTCTGGAGAGGAAAGCAATGTAAAGGCATCAGAAAGATGCCTCCAATTTTCCAGGATTAATTTCTTTTTAAAAATTTTTAGGGGCAGCTAGGTGGCTCAGTGGATAGAGCACCGGCCCTGGAGTCAGGAGGACCTGAATTCAAATCCGGCCTCAGACACTTAACACTTACTAGCTGTGTGACCCTGGACAAGTCACTTAACCCCAATTGCCTCACACACACAAAAATAATTAAATTAATTTTTTCCCTTTCCATCCACTTGCCTTGCACTGGCAGGGGGTAGGGTGGGGGTGGGGAGGGAAAGCAAAACCATTGTAATAATACGCATAATCAAGCAAAACAAATCTCACCCCCCAAAAGAGAGTAGTCTCATTTTACATCTTGAATCTATTATTTCTCTGTCACTAAGTTAGCATAGCTCATCACAGGTCCTGTGATATCGTAGTTGGTCATTACAGTGATCAGAGTAATGAATCTTTCAAAGTTCTTTGTCTTTATAATATTGGGATTATTGTATAAATTGCCCTGGTTCTGATTCCTTCACTTTGTGTCAGTTCATTCAAGTCTTTCCAAGTTTCTCTGAGACCATTCCCGTCATTATTTCTTACAGCACAATACTTTTCCATCACATTCATATGCCATAATTTGTTCAGCCCTTCCCCAATTGGTGGGCACCCTTTTATATTTCATTTTTTCCCCCAGCACAAAAAGAACTTCTGTTAATATTTTTGCACCTGTCTTTTTAATCCTCTCTTTGGGGCATGGATATAGTATATTGCTGGGTCAAAGGCTATGTATTATTTAGTAACCTCGTGGTTCCAAATTGATTTCCACAATGGCCCAAGATCCATTTTCTCTTGGAAAAAGTATGAAGAGTACTGGGTACTAGGTCCAACTCTGCCACTTACTGACTATGAACCCTAGGCAGGTCATTTTGATCCCTTTGGGGCTCAGTCTCCTCCTGGGCTTCACTAGCTGATTTTTTTTTTTTGGCGGGGCAGTGGGGGTTAAGTGACTTGCGCAGGGTCACACAGCTAGTAAGTGTCAAGTGTCTGAGGCTGGATTTGAGCTCAGGTCGTCCTGAATCCAGGGCTGGTGCTTTATTCACTGCGTCACCCAGCTGCCCCTTTCACTAGCTGATTTTTTTTTTTTTTGGCAGGGCAATGAGGGTTAAGTGACTTGCCCAGGGTCACACAGCTAGTTAAGTGTCAAGTGTTTGAGGCTGCATTTGAACTCAGGTCCTCCTGAATCCCAGGCCAGTGCTTTATCCACTGCACCACCTAGCTGCCCCTTTCACTAGCTTATTTTTAAGATTCTGTTCATTCCTGACATTTTCTGTTTAAAAGTCAACTGGGAAGGGATGAGAAAGCTCTACATTACATTGCCTTCCATACCAAGTCTGTGCAGTCTTAGGGGGAGTCATGGAAGTCAGAGCTGGGGAGGGTCCTTGGAACACAGGATGTCAGAGCTGGGGAGGGCCCTTGGAACACAGGATGTCAGAGCTGGGAGGGCCCTTGGAACACAGGATGTCAGAGCTGGGAGGGCCCTTGGAACACAGGATGTCAGAGCTGGGAGGGCCCTTGGAACACAGGATGTCAGAGCTGGGAGGGCCCTTGGAACACAGGATGTCAGAGCTGGGAGGGCCCTTGGAACACAGGACGCAGAGCTAGAAGGAAAATTGGTTCACACACAAATGACAATGCTTGTTATCTGTGAGATGGCATTCCTTGAACCCCCGTGCCCATGCTGACACATCCATTTGCACTCAGACATTCACTCTGATCTTAGCTCATGCCTCTTCTCACCCCTTGCTCCAAGGGGTTTTCTGTAAACCCACTTTGTGGTGATGGATTAAGTTTTGGGTGGTGAGCCTCAGGCTTTCAACAACCAACAGAATGTTGATTACAGCTGGGGTCAGACCCCTTTAAGAACCCTCCCCACCCCACCCCACCCCACCCCACCTCACCTCCACTGGGTTTAAAAGGAATCACCTGGAGTGAGCAGTCAGGAGGTCAGCTTTTGCTGCTACATCAAGTTTGGCCTCCACTTTGTCTGGGGTAAGTGCTTTTCCTGGGGTTCTCTAGTCTTCATCCACTTGATACTAGACTATGCAAATCTTGGGCACACTGTGATTTCCTCAGCAGAAGGCTTGCTGTATTCCCTTACATGAGAATTTCTTCCCCAGCTCCCTTCCTCTTCCCCCCACAGCTGTATTTTATGCTCTTAAGAGGTTAGTCTAGGCTGGGGAAGCTGCTATCTTGTGGAATCAAGGCTGGGGTTGTACATCTGTGACCCATTATCCTTAGGGCCTTCCCTTCTTTCATCTCCCCTCAATCTCTTAGTCTTTCCCTGCTCCATCCCATACTTTGAGTGGACCCAAAATTCTGTGAAATGTGTGTTGGACTAAATGTTATGAGTTGGGTTCTGAAAAAGGCATCTCTCATTAACTTTCTGTGTGACCTTGGGCAAATAATTTCCTGTCCCTTGGCTTCTGTTTCTTCTTTTGTAAAATTATTCTATCGTGCCACCTGGTTTCTCAGCTCAGATCCTTGTTTTGTAGACGCCCTCCCCCTCACCCCCTTTGTCTCCCCTCTAGACTGTAAGCCCCTTGAGGGCAGGGATTGTTTTTTCTTTGTTTTTCAAGCAACAAGTACCACCGCTAGCAAATAGTATGTGTTTAATAAATGTTTGTTGATTCTTGACTAAGGGTCCTTCTGCCTCTATCTTCCACGAAGGAAAATATCTTCATCACTGTCTGGAAATAGGTGCCAGGTGCTCAGCTGGTGGGCAGGATAATTGAAGTTCTGGGTTGAGTTCAGCTCAGTCCTCTTCTTACACTCCCCGCCTCCTGCCCCGTCCACCTTTTCTAGTCTTCAGCATGTGTCAACCCTTGCCAGGGCCATTTCTGTATATTGTTGCTGAGGTGGCAGAGGCATTGGCCAGCCTGGAGGTAAAGGGGGTGGGGACAGGGGAAGGGCTTCCTTGATTACCAAGGGTTGGTGTAGAAATGATATTTTTCTCCCAGAGAATTCAAGGAGCTAGTACCCTTCACTTGTTCTGATAGCTGGCTGAAAGCCTAACAGAACTTGCAGGTGTGGGGAGAGCAGCAGCAGCCCACAGAGCTCAGCCTTGGTGAACATTAGACTCTGTGTGTCTCCTCGGCCTCTTGGGTATCTAGGGAGCTAGATAGCCTCTGGGCTGTGACCTGTTTCGGTGAATGCTCCCTTCCCCTGGTTTGGGGTGGTGGGCAGGTGATAGATGCAGCTGTCTTGTCAGAATCTAGGTCGAATTTGGCCTCAGGGCACCATGTTCTGTGCCCTTCTTTCCACCTAAGACTGAACATTCCTCCCCACCCCCAACTTTCCTGGGTTCTCAGATCTGAGTTCCCTGTTGAAAGGGTTCTGGAACTCACTTGTAATTAGAGATTCAGAGCTGGGAGAGGGGTGGGGGAGCCCTTAGAACCTAGAATGCTTGAGGATGGGATTGGGATTGTCTATGCCTTTTAGGCTCCAGAAAGCTTGAGCTGGGACCTTAGGGTTCTGTAAAATATGGCTCATCCAATCCTCTCAATTAAACATGGCCATGACTAGGTGTGTCTGTGGCGGCGGGGAGGGGGGGGGTGTTCAGGGCATGTATGGTATAGTGGAAAGACGACTAGATTTCAAGTCAGAAGAGGCATAGGTTCAAATCCTTCCTCCAATATTGCCTTTTGAACCTGTTCAAGTGACTTTATCTTTCCCAGTTTGTTTCCCTATCTGTAAAATGGGGCTAATAATTGTGAGTGCTTTGCAAAACCTGAAAGTGCTATATAACTATCTATTAGTATGGTGATGATGATGACGACAACACTGAGGAAATGGCAAAGATGAAGAGCTAAATTATATTGTCCTTTAATCAATGCAGTAAGAGAAAGAAGTTGGTTTTTTATTGGCTACTGGGCTGGCAAATGAAGTCTATTAGAATGAGTTTACCTTTGCCTACAGCTTTGCTATCTTCCATCATTTACCTTCTATCACCCAAGTAGTAGATGGCAGTGTCCCAACTTTACAGATGAGGCAACTAAGATGGAAAGAAAGGATGTGACTTGTTCTGGTCCTTAGCAAATTAGTGACTAGGTTGTAATTCAAACCCAGGTCTCCTGATATTAGAACCTATAGTGAGCTGTTAAACTATCCCTGGTGTATGTTGGGGAAAGGGAAGGTAAAGAGATATCCAGATGGACCACTGAGTATAATGTATTCTGGAAAGAGGTTTTGTTAAATGACTTTGAGGATGGAATGACCCCTTTTTGGTGGGAGTAGCCTATTTGGTCGAGGAGATAACTTCTTGCTTCTTTTACATACTTCCCACCCCACTCCCCATCTCAAAACAATAGTGGTAGAAAGAAAGAAAAGAATTGGATCTGGTAACTACTGGCTGGTGAGCTTGACTTGGATTCCTTACAAAATTCTAGGATATATTATTAAAGGATGGTCAGTAAACATGTGGAAAAGGAAGTAATGACCACAATGAGCCACTACAGCTTCATCAAGAAAAATCATATGGGGGGGGCAGCTAGATGGCGGGTGGATAGAGCACTGGCCCTGGAGTCAGGAGTACCTGGGTTCAAATCCGGCCTCAGACACTTAACACTTACTAGCTGTGTGACCCTGGGCAAATCACTTAACCCCAATTGCCTCACTAAAAAAAAAAAAAAAAAAGAGAGAAAAAATCATATCAGATTAACCTTAATGTTCTTTTTGATAAGGTTCTAAGGCTGGTGGATCCGGGGAATGCTCTAGGTATAGTTCTCCTAGATTTTTTTTTTTAGCAAAGTATCTTCTATAATTCTTAGGCATAGACAGATGTGTGGGCTGTAGTTGGACCCAAACAGCAGTGAGAGTGAATTCGATGTCAGTGTGGCAGCAAGTCTCCAGTGGAGTATCCCAGGGATCTGTGCTTGGTTCAGTAAGGGTTAGCATTTTATTAAATTTGCTATGACAAAAAGCCAAGAGCTTTTTTACCCCTACAGTAAAAGACAAAGAGGAGATTCAAAAAGTTCTTTCTTCACAGTCTCAACTAAAGTAATTTGAAATTTAACAGGGAATGGTATAAAGTCTGAGGCATGGGTTCAGAAGATCAATTTCACAAATATAAGCTGAGGGAAGCATGGCTAGACAGCAGTTTTGTCTGGAATTGGGTTTTTTTCCTGTTTTTTAAAAATAGCAGTCTGCAAAACTAATGAGTCATCAGTGTGATGTGGCAGACGAGAAATCTGGTACAATCCTTTCAGAGGCATGGTGTCCAGAGACAGGAGAGCCAATCTAGTCCTCTATACTCTGCTCCTGTCAAACCCCAGTATTGAGGGGACCAGGTCCGTTGACTAGAGCAATCCCATCTGAAGGCAATTAGCCAAGCCTTGGAGGTGGAATTGTACCTGGTGTTAAGTGTGTGCCCGTGTGTGCCCGTGTGTCCATGTGTCCTTAAGACTACTCCCTTGAACCTTTGGGAGAAAGTATGGTGGTAGTGGGACTGTGGGTGATGGAAGGCTGGCAGAAGACGAAGAGGAGACAGCATGGCAAGTGGATAGAATGCTGGATTTGGAGTCAGGAAGACTTGCGTTCAAATCCTGCCTCAGATACTTGTGAGCTATGTAACTTTAGTTTCCTCATCTGTTGGGGGTTGGGTTTGACTCTAAGATATCTTCCAGATCTAAATCTATGAGGCTATGAGTCCAGGGTTTAGAATCTTCTACTTTGACTGATATTGCCACTCTGGGTCAATGTTCTAGTAGCCTTCTCCTAGTTATTACTCTGATTAGAATGTTTTTTTGTTTGTTTGTTTTACAGTGGGGATAAGGGAGGAGGAACGGATGAGTTTAGAAGGAGAATTCTGAGGACTGTGTAGGTTGTGATGTGCATATCCATATATTTATATATATGTATGTAAACACACACATATATTTGTTAAACAGAAACGTCTGGGAAGGAGGCAGGGTCAGCTTATTTTCCAGAAAAGCTTAATGAAAGATAAATAATTGGGGCAGCTAGGTGGCACAGTGGATAAAGCACTGGCCCTGGATTCAGGAAGACCTGGGTTCAAATCCAGCCTCAGACACTTGACACTTACTAGCTGTGTGACCCTGAGCAAGTCACTTAACTCTCATTGTGCCCCCCCCCCAAAAGATAAAGAACTTTTTGTTTCACTGAGTAGTATAAGGACTAGAATCCCCAATTGTAGGCTTAGTTTTGTCAAAGTTATGACCCTACTCTTCCCTGTCATCCAGAAATGACCCATGGTATCTGGAGCATTGATGGAGCCCCTCTGAGCCTCTGAAACTATATTAGATCCGAGAACTCATGGGGACCTTGGGGATGAGCTAATGCAGAGAATATTCACATTGTGTCCTGGACCTATTTAGAGTGTCTTGCAAAGCTTTCTCAAAATGATGTTAGTTGTATACCTTTATAATTGAAGGAAATGCTAAATTTCAGTTAGAGGTTAGTGAAAATAAGTCTTTTTTTGATCATCTAAGTTCATGGACCCCAGTTTAACTGTTGACTTAGTCTTCCCCCCCACCCCAGGTAAGGAAACTGAGACCCAGAGAGGGGGAACTGCCTTGTCCAAAGTTACCCAGATATTTCTTTTTTTTTTTTGTGGGGCAATAGGGGTTAAGTGACTTTCCCAGGGTCACACAGCTAGTGTCAAGTATCTGAGCATGGATTTGTACTCAAGTCCTCCTGAATCTAGGACTGGTGCTTTATCCACTTCACCACCTAGCTGCCCCCTAACCAGATATTTCAGTGTTAAGAGCAGGTGCCACTTTTCTCTCCTTTATTGATTCCTTCTAACTTATGCAACACTCTAGAGCTCCTAGATCAATAATTTTTTTTAAATTGAAAAAAAAAACAAAACAAAACAAAGAAGTAGGGGAATAGAAAGGGAGGTGCCTCTTACTGTAGAGGTCACAGCAGGCTTTGTTGATGAGGGTGATTTGGCCTTAAGCAGACCTTGTGTCAACAAGAATCTGAGGATTCCAAACCTGCCTTCCCTAACTTGTTACCTGTGTAATCATAGCCAGGTTTTCTCCCTTATCTGGGCTTCCTCTTCCATAAAATTGGTGATTTAAGTTAGAAGGTCTCTAAGAGCTCTTCCAGAAGGAACATTCTATGATTATAGCCATTGGTCACAGGTTGCATTCTAAGCTAATCTGCTCTTGACTTTCCTTTGCTTTCTGGTCCTCTTCCTTACTCTCTACTCCTCAAATTCTTCCTTTCCCTTGCCCCATTCCCTTAGTATTCAAAACTCTGCTGAAACACATTCCCTAGGTGAATTTGGACCAGTCACTGTAATTTTTCTTATCCTCAGTTTCCTCATTCTGTAAAAATGGGAGAGAGTTAAAAGAAGTCTCTAAATGTCCTTTTAATTCAAAATTTGTGACCTTGAGATTGAAGGCAAGCCTCTCTTCTCTGAGCCTCAGTTCCTTCAATTATGAAATGGGCAGGTTCCAGGAAGCCTCCTTTCATTAAGCAAGGATCCACTGGTAGAGATTCATCCTAAGTTTGGGGTTGGAAGGGTCCTCAGAGGCCATTTAGATGAATCTCCTCAATTTGCAGATGAGGACACTGAAGCCCAGAGATGTACATTGACCTGCCCTACTTACCACACAGGCAATAAGTGTCAGAAGTAAGAAATAAACCCGAGTTCTGCCACTCTGAGATTTTTTTTCTCTTATACCCTGCTAGATTCTAGGAAGGAAGCCAATAGTATTGTGTGGTGGGAGGAATGCTAGATTTGGAAACAAAGGATGTGAATTTGAACCCTTACTCTGCTACCTGGGAGACCTTCTCCTCTCTACAGAATAAGGGAGTTGGACCTCATGGTTTCAAGGGTCTCTTAACTTTTAACTTCATGATACTCTTGACCAACCGCAATTCCAGAGAAGTGATGATGAAACATGCTGCCCATCTTTTGACAGAGAGGGGATAGATTCAAGCTGCAGACTTAAGACATACAGTTTTGGATATGGCCAATTGGGGGAATCTGTTTTGTTTGACCCCAATAAAGTACCTTTAAGAAAGGTCAACCCATGCTCTCAGCAGGGGGCCCCTGGTAATAATATTCTCACACTTCTCCCTTACCTGCCCCACCCCCCAGTACCTAACTGGTGAACAGGGCATCTGAGAAGATGGGGGCATCTCTTTCCCTGCCTGCCTCACCAATACCAGCTTTAGTTTCAATTCAGTGTTGGTTACAAGGGTTGGAGGAGTCAGTCAGAGTCAGAGCTAGTAAGTATTTATTAAATGCCTACTACATGAAGCAACTAGGTGATGCAGTGGATAGAGCACAGGCTCTGGGGTCAGGAGGAGCTGAGTTCAAATATGACCTCAGACATATAGTATCCCATAGTGTGACCCTAGGCAAATCACTTAACCCCCATTGCCTCAAAAACAAGCCTATTACATGCCAGGCACTGTGGGGAAATAGAAGAAAAAGGAACTAGATTTTTTGATCATTTGGAAAATATTACTCTCTCCCCAAGATTCTATATATCAGGGCTTCTTAAACTTTTTCCCCAGAGAAATTTTTACTCAACCTCCCCGTTTAAGAAACTTTGCTATACAGCACTGCTTTTCTTGGAAATGGGACTTCTTGCCAGCAAAGTACCATCAACCTGCTCACCTAACCGCCCCACTGCATACCTAACTGGTGAACCGGGTGCCTGAGAAGACTGGAGGCATCTCCTCCCCTGCCTGCCACGACAATGCCGGCTTTGCCCACACCTGCCACGAGAGGCAGCCTGGCCTTTGGCAGGCGTGAGTCCTAGTCTTCGCTTTCCCCCAGTCACCAGCTGTTTCAAACAGCATTTGCCGGGCGCATGCCCAGCCTCCTCGTGTGCCACCGGCCCGAATTCTTTCTCTCGCTCCCTCCTCGAAGCAGCTGAATAGAGACTTAATTGCGCCCGGCCCCTTTCTCCGCAGCCCGGGAGGGAGAATCTACCATGATTTCTCTTCCGAAGGGATGACTTGGAGGTCGTGGCAAATCATTCTTCTTGTTAGAGGAGCGTTTATAATTAGGCTGATTACGGTTTCTCCCCCTACTCCTAATTCTTCATTAGCAGGAGGTGGCTTTCTCTAGCGGTTTCCCAGCCGGGCAGAGATACTTGCTGCCGGTGGGGATGGGAAATCGTGGGCAGTGGCAGAATTTCAGAGGGGAGGTACTTTCTTGTGGCCTTCCCCTAGGGCTATAAGAAGAGTCGAGGTCTCCGCCTAGTGTTGGGGGCAAGCTCAGGAGATGTAGCTTTTGTTTGGCTGGGAAGTTGTAGACTAAACCGGTGTCAAGGGTACTAGACTTAGCCGTATATGACCATCCGACAGTATGTTCAAGCTGCATTGAGAATCCTAATAGTAAGGAAGTGATAGCCCCCGATAAAGCTAAGTGGTGAAGTGGATGGAGCCCTGAGTCTAGGGTCAGGAGGACCTGAGACCTCAGACACTAGTTATGTGACCCTGGGCGAGTCACTTCACCGCGTTTGCCTCCGTTTCTTCATCTGTAAAATGAATTGGAGAAGGAACCGGCAAACCCACTCCAGTATAAACCTTAAAATGAATCATGAGGAATCAGAGGTCACTGAAAAACGACTTGGACTGTTGTGAGGCAATCACTTTGAGGTTATAGATATGTGAGGAGGAGGAAAGGATGGTGATTTGGTTTTTTATTTTTTAATTTTATTTTTTTCAGGACAATGAGGGTTAAATGACTTGCCCAGGGTTGCACAGTTAGTGTGTCAAGTGTCTGAGGTCAGATTTGAACGTAGGTCTTCCTGAATCCAGGGCTGGTGATTTATCCACTATGCCATCTAGCTGCCTGAAATGATGGTGATTGATGGTTGTAGTAGCTGAGGTAATAAAGGGAAATCTGGACAAGAATCGCACAGTTTGAGGAAACATGGGTGGTTCTGCACTCTGTGCTGGTGGAAAGTGTACCTTTCTCAAAGAGGTCACAGATCCTTTAAAGTATCAGCATGGTAGAGTAAAAGGTAACAATGGAAAGATTACTGGACCTGGAGTCCAGAAGACCCGGGTTCAAATCCTGCCTTAGAGACTTACTAGCTGTGTGCCCCTTGGCAAATCTCTTAGCCTCAGTTTCCTCATCTGTAAAATGGGGATAATAATAGCACCTACCTCCCAGGGCTATTGCGAAGATCACCAATAAAATATAAACCAATAAAATGCTATGTAAATGCTATCTATTGTTATTATTGGAAGAGCACCTGATGTGGAGTCAGAGGACCTGACTCTACTCTAATGACCAAGAGTAAGGTCACTAAATGCTCTGAACCTCAGTTTACTCAACTGTAAAATGAGATAGTTGGATTAGGTGGGTTCTACAGTCCTTCCTCTTCCAGATCTATGATCAACATCTTCCTTACAATAGGTCTGTGAGTTAGGTAATGTAAGAATTATCCCTAATCTACAGATATGGAAAATAAAGCCTAGTGTGGTGAAACCACTTGCCCAGGGTCACTCAACTAGGAAGTAACAGAGCTAGGAGCTGAACCCAGACTCTTGAACTTTTGAGCAAGTCAAAGTTCTTAATTTTTCTTTGTAATCACCCTCTCCCTGCCCTAAAGCACAAAGTACAGTATTTTCTTCCTTCTCTATTCAGTCCAAATTATGTTCAGTGCTATTAACATCTTCTGAACCATGTGGTGATAAACAAATGATCTGGGGGTCATAGTGGTCCACAATCTGGTGTGTAGTAGGAAAGTTTTGCTGTGTGGTTCTTCCTTCCATCATCATTGATGTGACCCATTTGTGTCTTCCCATCCTGCATGGGTCTGGTAGGTATTCTCTCATAGATCCACTTAACAGCAGCTGGCCATCATTGGGAAGAGGTTTTTTTTTTTTTTTAAAGTTATCTCTGGTACTGAGTACTTGAGCTCTCTCTGTCTGCTATTTCTCATTCTCAGTATGATGTGCTCACCTCTTTCTGGTCATTCATGCCCTTAATCATTGTCTACCCATGACTCCTGCATAAGTCATCCCTGTTGAAATACTAGACCCCATCCCCCCCCCACACCTATGTAACTCTTCATTGACTTTTTTTGTGAGGCAATTGGGGTTAAGTGACTTGTCCAGGGTCACACAGCTAGGAAGTTCATTGACTTTTAATGATGAAAGAAGTGACCTAGGGGCAGCTAGGTGGTTCAGTGGATAGAGCACTGGCCCTGGAGTCAGGAGTACCTGAGTTCAAATCCGGCCTCAGACACTTGACATTTACTAGCTGTGTGACCCTGGGCAAGTCACTTAACCCCAATTGCCTCACTAAAACAAATAAATAAAAAAGTGACCTAGATGTTTGTAAAACCTACCATCTACATTCTTTTACCATGTAAGCTTCTCGTGGGTACGGGTGTTTTGTTTTTGTATCTCCCCTACCCAGCCCAGTGCCTTCCAAACAAATAGCACTTAGTATGAAGGTAATCCCTCTTCATTTTGAGCTTCTCTCAAGGTTTAGCAACTGGCACATCTCCAAAGGGAAGCCTTTTCCAGTCCCCAGGTGATGATGTTCTTTACCTTTCATATTGCCTTCTATTTACTTATCTGCCTTCACATTGTATCCCCCTAGTAAAGAATCAACTCCCCAAGAAGAGACGATTTATTGCTTTATTTTTGTATCCCTACCATAATGCCTTTACATGCAAGGGATTCAGTAAATGGTGGCTGATAAAATTGCTCATAAAGATAGTTCATGCTCTTTATTTTTGTAATATGATTTTAGTATCCTGCCCTTTCTGAGATATTCTGTTCACCATGACACTTGTACCTTCAGGTTGGCAACCCAGGGAGTGGCTGCTACCTTGGGTTCTAGGGGTGACCCTGTGGGTGGCTATTCCTACTGTTATCAAGGTGACTCAGTGGATAGAGTGTCAGACCTGGAGTTTGGAAGATCTGAGTTCAAATCCAGCCTTTGACACTTTGTGACCCTGGGCATGTCACTTATCTTTGCCTGCCTCAGTTTCCACAAGGTTTGTTATGAGGATGGAATGACAGAATAATTGTGAAATGTCAGCACAGTGCCTGGCACATGGTTGGTTATTATCCTTCATTCTTGAAGAGGACAAAAATGGTCTCACTGTGTTGGGGTCAAGGTACAGTGTGGCCAACTGTGGCTGATTAGCCTTTTGACTCGAGAATATTTTAAGTACTATATAAATGTTAGTTACTATTATTACTATTACTGTCAAGGTGGTTCAGTGGATAGAATGTCAGACCTGGAATCAAGAAAACTTGAGTTCAAATCCCACTCCAGACACTTCCTAGCTGTGTCACCTTGGGCAAGTCACTTCACCTCTGCCTGCCTTGATTTCCTCAACTGTAAAAAAAGGATGCTAATGGCACCTACCTTACAGGGTTGTAGTGAGGATCAAATGAGATAATATTTGTATAAAGGGCTTGGCAAACCTTAAATCATTATATAAATTTTAGCAAGTATTATTAGTCATTATTACTATAGCTCATGAACTCCCAGTGGGTTTCCTATTAACAATCTACCCATGGATTTAATTAGTTTTTTATTCTTTAGCATTTACTAAGTAAGAACAGTTGTTATAAAACATTAGAGTTTACTCTCCCATAAATAGAGAGTGTTTGCAGTGGAAGTGAGCAGAGTACAATGGTAGTGAGTCACCTGTGGCAAAGAGTATCTCCAAAAGCCTAGTACTAGATGGCTTGGAAGTTCTTTCTCTTAATAGAGAGTGTATACAAAGCTCCCCTGCATTGTAGCATCTCTGCTGGACTTCCAGGATCTGTTCCTTTATTGAGTCCACAGCCTCCTCCCTAGAATGACTGCCTCTTTGCATATCTTTGAGCATCTCTGTTCATGACTAAATGCATTGCCTCCCACGGGTGAGGTGCCAATCACAAAACATCTCCTGTGTGGTGGTGCAGCAGTTAGAGTATTGGACTATTGGATTTGGATTTGGAGATGGGAAGTTCTGAGTTCAAATACTGCCTCAAATGTTCATTAGCTTTGTGACCCACCTAAGCCAATTAACCTCTAAAATCTTCAACTACCTCATCTGTAAAATGGGGATAATGATAACATTCACCTCCCAGGGTTATTGGAAGGATTAAATAAGATTAATATTTGTAAAATCCTTTGTAAATGTTAAAGTACTATACGAATGCTATCACCACCACCGTCAGTTCTGCTCTTCTAATAGCCAAGGCCATGTAATATTTTCAGAATGATTAAGTGTTTATTTTGATGTTGCTGTGGGATTGTAAGGGTTTTCCTTTTTGTTTTTTTAATGAGGCAATTGGGGTTAAGTGACTTGCCCAGGGTCACACAGCTAGTAAGTGTCAAGTGTCTGAGACCGGATTTGAACCCAGGTACTCCTGACTCCAGGGCCGGTGCTCTATCCACTGTGCCACCTAGCTGCCCCTGTAAGGGTTTTCTTAATGCCTACTTTATACTTTCCAATTATATGCTCCACTCCATGATTGTACTCTTTGAGGTGCAAAGAGAAACTTCCTCCCTTATATTGGCAACTGAGCTTGTGGGCTACTATGACCCTGAGATTATTTTTGTATATCACAACTCAGTTCTTGTCACCTTTGTAGGAAGGTGGTTTTTTTTTTGGGGGGGGGGGCAATGAGGGTTAAGTGACTTGCCCAAGGTCACACAGCTAGTAAGTGTCAAGTGTCTGAGGCCGGATTTGAACCCAGGTACTCCTGAATCCAGGGTCAGTGCTTTATCTACTGTGCCACCTAGCTGCCCAAGGTGTTGTTTTTCCCCCCTGAATTTTCCTGCAATTTCACCTGATACTTGGTGAAGGTGTGGGGTGGGTGGGGGTTTACCCAGAAACCAGTGGGACTTGTACCTTATCTGTGACACTCAGCAGATCATTTGCCACAGTTTCCCCATGGGTAAAATGAAGGGTTTGTATTGGCTTGTTTCTAATGCTGTTGATCTCCTGTCCTTCCCCGAGTCTCCCTAGCACAGCGGGAAGAGTTTTGAGCTTGGAGTCAGCTAACAAAATCTTATTCTGACTCTAGCCTAGTAACCTGGCATTGAGAGGCAATGTGGAAATGGGGAAAGAGTTTTGAATCTGGAATAGAGACAACATGAGTTCAAATCCTGTCTCGGATACCGGCTAGCTGTATTATTGGGGCAAGATCCTTGAGCTCTTGGGTCTCAGTTTCCTCATCTGTAAAGACGAGGCAGTTTGACTGGTTGGTTTTTAAGGTCCCTTCTAGCTCTAAATCTATGACCCCAGGACCCCAGCCAACATACTTCACTTCCTGGAAACTCAGTTTTCCCATCTATAAAATAGAGATGACACTTGCCCTGTCTGCCTTTCAAGAGTGTGGTAAGAAAAGGGGTTTTGTAAACTTTAAAGTGCCCTAGATATGGGAACTTCAGTAAGGGTCTGGGGTGGTATTGATCCAAGGGAGGGGAAGATAGCTCGAGACCCTAGACTTCATGCCCTGCTGCTTGGCCACTAGGGGATGGCTTTGGCCTCCTCTGAGCTAAACCTGCTGATTTTGGTTTTAATAGCCCCTGCCAACTGTGGGCTTAGTCAATGTGTTCCTTTCAACCTTGTCAGCATAGTTAGTAAGGATATACTAGTTCTAGCACTGGCCCTATTTGGTATGCAAGGCATGGCTGGCAGGGGACACTTCAGTTTAATAGTTGGATTTTTCTTTTTTAAAAACGAATATCTCACATCTCTCCTTCCCCTGAGCTCTGCTTGTGTGACTTCTCCTGGGATCTCCTACAGAAACGACTGTGATAATAGAGTTGAAAGCACCTCCCTCTGTCTCTGTGTGTCCCTGTTTCTCTGTCTTTGTCTCTTTTTATCTCTGTCCCTTCCCTCAAGTGGCCACACAACAACTCGGAGTCATTCATTATGCTCATGTTCCTTGAGGGTTTCTAGAAATGGATGTGCAAATCTACTTTCCTTGAAATGACTTCATGAGGTAGGCAGAATTTGAACCTAGGTCCTCTGACTTCAAACGAGGTGTCCTTTCTATGAGTTAATGAGGTGGGAGTTACCATACCTGGAACACTAAAATGGGAGTGGTGGTTAATAGGTAAAATGGGAGTGAACTTATCCCCATCTTAAAGATGGAGGATGGGGGCAGCTAGGTAGTGCAGTGGATAAAGCACTGGCCCTGGATTCAGGAGGACCTGAGTTCAAATCTGGCCTCAGACACTTAACACTTACTAGCTGTGTGACCCTGGGCCAGTCACTTAGCCCTCATTGCCTCGCAAAAAAAAAAAAAAAGATGGAGGATAAAATGGGAGACAGTTTATAGATAAAATGGGAGTGAAATTATACCCGTCTTAAAGATGGGGGAAACTGAAGCTTAGAAAAGTGGAACAACTTATCAAGGTTTGTCCATCTAGAAAATGGCAAAGCTTGAACCTGAGGCTTCTGACTTCAAAACCAGGAGTCTTTCAACCATCCCAGGCTGACTCCTCCCTCTTATTATTTCCCTTCCATATCTCAAAGCTGGCAGTTGATTTGAACTTTCACCCAGGATTCTCTCTCTCAGGCTTCTATCCAGTGTCACCTTGATCCCCAATTCTAGCATCAGAGGATCTGAGAGCTTAAAGGCCCTTATAGGTCCTCCAGTCCGAACTCCATTATCATACCGATGAATAAATTGAGAATGAGCAAGGTTAAGTCACTTGTCCAATGCCACTAGGATGTTGTCATAGGCTCTTCTTCCAGGAAGTCCTCCCAGATTTAAGGCCTGCTATAAATGATCCGACCTGGATGTTCTATCTAGTCCGTAAATCAGTATGTCAGATACTTAAAAGGATGAGCAGAAATGCAACAAGGGTGGGAGGAGGAGAGAAGGACAAGATGGTCTTAAAGAGTACTTGTAAATGATTGGCTGACCCATGTAGAAAGAAATGAGCCTGGGCTGTTGCCAGGAAATGAGGCCAAACTTGGCCTAGCATTCAGGATGAACTCACCTGTTCCCCGAGCTTTATTAATTCCCAATATTTATAGAGTATCAGTGCAAAAGAGGGAGCTGACTTATTATGGCTCTTCCTCCTTATAGAAGAACTATGAGTGTCCAGAGATGGATCATAAGACTATAGATTGAAAGATGGGAGAGACCTTAGAAAGAAATTAGTCAACCCCAGGAATTTTCTAGATGAAGTCCCTGAAACACAAAGAGCTTAATGACTTGCCCAAGGTCACAAGGGAGTGGGTATCAGAGCCAGGATATGAATGCATGTCTTTGGATTGTAAACCTAGCATCCTTTCTATGGTGAAGGGCCTTGAGACCATAGTATATAAGTGTAGTGAGTATAGGAGCCCTATGAGGATCCCTTTTCTCTTTCTAAGCTGGATCATTCATCCCAGCCTGCACTCACATTGGTAGGTCTAGGGAGTCTTGCCATAATTAGGACGTGGTTCAGAGGTATCCACATAGCTACAGCTTAACTCTCAGGATCCCAGGGGCAACCATAGTGTACAAAGATACATTCCTACAACTCACCATTGTAGCTCCTGAGCCCCCAGTGGCAAATTAACATTTAATAAGCACCTACTATGTGCTAAGTACCGAGGATACAGATGGTGCCTGGCATACAGTAGGCACTTAATGTTTACTGAATCGAACTGGAAAAAACCACACAGGGATATATATATATATAAAGAAAAACAGTCCCTGCCCTCAAGGAGTTTACAGTCTAATGGGGGAAGATGACATACCAAAGGAATCAGAAAAGAGGGAGGGAGAAGGCACCTGGTACTTGGGGCAGGGAGCCTGTGTGGCATGATGATGTATAAAGAAATCTAAAAGGCTACAACTGGTGGGAAACGAAGAGATGATTCACCCAGTTTCCCTCCTTAAATGGAGGTTTTGGAGATCATGGCTCCATCCTCCAATCAGAGAGGCTGAGGATACTGATGAAGTGTGAGTACCAAGGCTGATTGTATCTTAAAGGATGCTGAGACTTCCTAATGATATAATGTCCCTGGGGCATGATGGAGAAGTTCACATAAGTTCAGAAGAGGGCATCTACTGGGAAGTGAAGCAACATGGCATGTCCTTGGTGAAAAGCACCGGAATCTTCTCTATAGCCTTTCAGAGGTTCCCCTACCTCAAACTGTATATGCACTAGAGAGCAAGTAAGACTTTCTCAGTCTCTCTGCCTTAAGCCTTTTTTTTACTTCAATCAGCTTTTTCAAACAAAAGAGAGCTTCCCCAATCAGATCAGTTCCCTGCATCAGTGGCCAATTCTCAAATCAATTGTTTTCCTCTTTTGTTAACCTCTCTGTTTTGGTGACTTCTCCCTTCCATAGACTTCTGTGTTCTGGCTTCTGGAGGCTTAGCTTTTCTTGTTGACGTCCCTAATTTGTCTCTTGCTTCTTTGGTTGCTGATTTCTGATCTTTAGTGCCTCTAATCATGGTTTCTTCATACATAGTGACCCATCTATGACTTGGGATGAGAAACCCCAAATCCACAATTGTCAGGCATGACACAAATAGTTATCTTACATAAATCCTCAGACATTTCTTTTTTTCAAAGTTTATCAGCGTCAAATCCCAAAGTTCTTAAAACAGTTACATTCAAATTAGCTGTTGGAAAACTCCCCTCCAGCCTTCTGTATCATCAGTCAGTACATTTCCCTCTGAGGAGCTACTCTCTCTCCAGTTCTCTCCTCACACAGGCTGTGTTTCTCCTTAAACTACTTTTCTCTGTCTCTCACAAAATGTCCCTTTATATGCCTTTCAGCAAATAAAATGTCCACATAAGAAAAGGTCAAGCAGGACCTGGTTGAAGGAACAGGGGATGGATGCTTTGCAAGGAGGGGGATGCAGATCGAAGGATAAGAGCTTTCTTCGAGTATTTAAAGGTCTATTTTATGGATAGGCAGAAAATATTGCTGCGGCTTGGTTGAAAAGGGCAGAAACATCAGCAATGGGTGGAAATTTTAGAGTAACAGATTTAGACCTGATACAAAGAAAAAAAAAACACTGACTCACAATACATGCTACTCCAAAGTGGGGAGGGGGTAGTTATCTCCTTAGTTGAGGTCTGAAAACCAAGACTGGCTGGCCTTTTGGGGGGATGTAAAGTATAGAAGGTATAGTTGTTTCACATAAAGGTTAGATTAGAATGGCCTCTTAGGTTCCTTGCAGCTCTGAGGTTTCTGGATTTTCTTAAAAGGGCTTGCTTGTGCCATAAAACATAGTTGTTCGGAATCCATTTTTTCAATGAACTAGAGCTGTCCAGCAAAGGAGATGACCCTTTGTAGATAGGAGCTTCCTATTACAAGGTACATTGAACTGACTTTTCTCACTACTACCTTGTGAAGTGGGTGAGGGTATCTGCCACCATCCCAAGTCAACAGATGAAACCACAACTCTTCATAATCTGGATCCCACCTACTTCTTTCTAGCCTTGTTTTTCTCTCCTTCCCTCCTTCCTTCCTTTCTTTTCTTCCCTCCTTCCCATGACTTGTCCAGGGTCACACAGCTAGTAAGTGTCAAGTGTCTGAGGCCAGGTTTGAACTCTGGTCCTCTTGAATCCAGGGCTGGTGCTTTATCCACTGCACCATCTAGCTGCCCCTGCTGGCATTGTTTCACATGATTCCCATTCACTGTACTCTCTACATTCTAATCAGACTGGACTACCTGCTCATCCCTGTGTTTGGCATTCTATCTCTATCCTCCATAAATTTACTCAAGCTGTCCACTGTGCCTGGAATGTGCTCCCACCTCCTCTTAGAATCCTTCACTTCCCTCAAGATTCAGTTTCTGTTTAGCTTCTTAAGAGATGCCTTTCCTAAGCTCCCTCATCGTTAGTACTTGCCCTCCTCAAATTATCTTGTATTTGATCTGGTTACATGTTGTATCTCACCAGCAGACTATAAGCCCTTCAAGGGCAGGGACTGGTTTTCATTTGTCTCTGTATCCTCAGCATTTGGTATGGTACTTGGCACATAGTAAGTGCTTTATAAGTACTAAATTATTAATATAGTCTAATAATGATTGATTGTGCCATGAGAGAACAAAAAGATAAAAACCTGCTTCCACAGAGTTTATTTTTTATTGGAGATTATGTATACACACACACAAGTATAAATATAATATGGTTTTGGGAGGGGGCATCAAGAAAGGCTTCATGAAGAAACTGATGCTGTGGCAGAGGGCTTTTTTTGTTTTGTTTTGGAGACAAGTAATTCTGAGAGCCAGTACTGAGGAAGGAATGCATCCCAAGCATGAGGCAGAGCCTGTTCAAAGGTGTGATGGACGGAAATAATATCATGTGAAAACAATAGAATTGACTGTCAGGATAGAAGCTCATGTTTTTATGGTTCTTTAAGTTTTGCAAAGTCCTTTCCTCATAGGAAAGGTATGACAAGGCTTTATTGTGCCAATTCTAAAGATTAGGAGATGGAGGCTCAGAAGTCAAGTGACTTGGTCAGGACTACACAACTCAGAAAGTGTTTGGAGCTAGGATTTGAAACATTACCTGATTCCAAATTTGATAAGGTCTTGTGTTAGACAACTTTTTGCGTAGGAAGAGAGATGCAATCAGTCAGTCAACAAGCAATTATTAATTGTCTACTATGTACCAGGCACTACACAAAGTGCTGGAGATACAAAGGGATGCAAAAGATTACCCCTGTCCCCAAGAAGCTAACAAGCTAATAGATATGATTTTAAAGTCGGGGGTTGGAATTGATGACCCATAAGGTTTCTTTTACTTTTTTTTTTGTGCAGGACAATGGGGGTTAAGTGACTTACCCAGGGTCACACAGCTAGTAAGTGTCGTGTCTGAGGCTGGATTTGAACTTGGGTCCTGAATCCAGGGCTGGTGCTTTATCCACTGCGCCACCTAGCTGCCCCCATAAGGTTACTTTTAAATTGAAGTTAATATAAATTTGAGATGCTGTCCCTTCCTCCTTGCTGCCCACAAATTTTTCCTTTTCTATAGAGCCGGACATATCACTCTTCTGATCAAAACCTTTCAGTAGTTCTTTGTTGCTTACTGAGTCTATTTCATATTCCTTAATCTGTCTCATTCAGTGTCCTTA
Organism: Dromiciops gliroides; assembly: GCF_019393635.1. Classification (NCBI taxonomy): domain Eukaryota; kingdom Metazoa; phylum Chordata; class Mammalia; order Microbiotheria; family Microbiotheriidae; genus Dromiciops; species Dromiciops gliroides. The sequence goes on along the minus strand of NC_057863.1, from coordinate 616,876,692 downwards.
CAGCCTTGTGCCTCCCTACCTTTCCAAACATGATCTCAACTTCTCCATTCCATTTACTCTATTGTTCACCCGTTGGAATACTTGCTGTCCCCTGTACGCACCCTGTGTCTTTATTCCTTCTACCTTAAGTTCTTATCTCTCCTTTAAAGCTCAGCTCAGATGTTGTCTCTATGAGAAAGTTTTCTTGATTTCCTGCTCCTTCCCTGTAGGATCGCTCAGGGCACTTGGCACATCTCTACATTGATGCATTTGATATTATAGCTATTTCCGTAAACAAAAATAAATAGCCTAGTGAAAACCCCTACTAGATTATAAGCCCTTCAAGGGCAGAGACTAGGTTTTAACTAAAACTTGGTATTAGACCCAATGCAGGACTCTGCATATGAACTAATTTCTCAGTTCATATTTGTGTGAATCTTTCAAAGTCTAGGAGGGAATTGCTTTATTGAGTCCTCAATGGAGAGATTTAAAGCTCTAAGATAGTATTGCTTTGCAGAAAAACAGATTGTAAGGAGAAGAGCAGTGTTAGGCATTGAGCCTTGAGGAAAGCCAACCAGAAAGGATGAACCACAGCGGGGAGGAAACCAGGCTGTTATGTCCGGAGAAGAATGTCAAGGAGGAGATAGCCACAAGTATAAAATAGTGTGAGGTTTGAGAAAAGACTAGTGGATTAGCAGGGTCCTTTATTGGTGATCTTTGAGAATACATCATGGTTATGTAGGAGGGTCAAAGACCAGACTTTTGAGCTTGAGTGTTCTGACTCTTGTTTTCCATCCCCTTCCTCTCTTCTTGCAATGTTACCAGGCATTGGGTGAAAATGGTGTCAAACTCCAATAGGGATCTAAATTAAGGATCCCTGTGGGCTGCATATTGACTTAGAAAAGGACAAATGAACACTATCTGTTTCGTTGTATTTTTATTTATTTTGTTAAATATTTCCCAATTATACTTTAATCTGGTTCAGGCTGCTGGGGAGTGTTGTATTTTTTTGATACTTCTGGTATAGATAATTAGTATTCTAGGAATTTCAAGGGTAAGATCATGGTGAGCTGGGGTAGTCAAAGAAAACTTCTTGTAAGTGGTGATGGCTCTTGAAGTAAGACTTGAAGGATGGTACAATATAGCTAGGCAGCTAGGCGGCACAGTGAATAGAGTGCTGGGCTTGGAATTAGGAAGACTTGTATTCCTGAGTTGAATTCACACTTGGCCACTTGCTAGCTGCATGACCCTAGGAAAGTCACTTAACTCTTTGCCTCAGTTTCCTCATCTGTAAAATAAACTAGAGAAGGAAAGGGCAAACTACTCCAGTATCTTTATCAAGAAAACCCCAAATGGGGTCAGAGAGAGTCGGACGTGATTGAAACAACTAAACAACAAAGCAATTTAGTTAAGAGAAGGGAAAAGCTATCCCAGGAAGGGGAAACAGCAGGAGCAAAGGTGTGGAGGTAGGAGTGCACATGTAAGAGTGCAATAGATTAACATGAACAACCAAAGAGTTGGAAGAGCTGGATTTACGTGCTGGTGTTCCAACCATAGTGTGACCTTGGACAGAATCTTCTCTGATGCCCAGTTCCCTTATCTATAAAATAGATAATAAGAACAATAGCTAGCATTTCTCTGGTGTTTTAAGATTTAAAAAAGTATTTTACATATGTTATCTCATCTGATCCTCATCACAACCCTGTGAGGTAAGCACTATCATTACCTCCATTTTACAGGTGAGAGAACTGAGGCAGAGAGAAGATAAGTAGACAGTAATTACATGGATCCAGGTTTGCAAAGTCTTGTACCTAAATTGTCTTCTTGATCTTCACAACAACCCCATAAGGTGGGAGATATTATTATTCTCATTTTACAGATGAGGAATATGAGGCACACAGGTGAAGCAACTTTCCCTGGGTTGCTAGAGCACTGGATCTGAAGTCAAGAAGACCTGGGTTCAAATCCTGCCTCAGGTACTTACTAGCTGTGTGACCGTGGATGAGTACCTTAACCTCTCTGTTTCCTTATTTATAAAATGGGGTTAAAATAACTTCTACTTTCCAGGGTGCTGTGAGGACAAAATGAGATACTTGCAAAAGCTAAGAAAGATGAAGATGAAGATGATGACACTATAACTTTCCCACAGCTAGTATATGAGGTCAGATTGGAATTTGGGTCCTCATGATTCAGCACTAATAGTCCTTGTACTGAGAGGCAGCACTATGGTAGATAGAAAGCTGACCTTGGAAATAAGAAGACCATGGTTTGTACCGGCCCTGGAGTCAGGAGTACCTGAGTTCCAATCTGACCTCAGACACTTAACACTTACTGGCTGTGTGACCCTGGGCAAGTCACTTAACCCCAATTGCCTCACTAAAAACAAACAAACAAACAAAAAAAGAAGACCACTGGTTCAAGGGCTGCCTCTGATACATACAGACAACCTTTCAATCTCCCCAGGTACTCTCTTAAGACTATACATTGAGGAGGAGGAGGAGGAGGAGGAGGAGGCGGAGGAGGCAATTTACTTTGTTAGAGGGAGTTTCTGCACCTGCACCAAGAATTCCCTTGTCCAATGACATCACAAGGCTAAAAAAAACCCCACAACCCTTCTAGTACCCACCTTCCACAAGAGAAGATCTAAGACACACAAAGTATGCTCTTGTAATTCACCAAGACCTGCATAAATTTGACTGTGCTTTGGTCTTCCATACAACTTCTTATGTACAAGTCATGGCTGGTCATACACTTCAATCTATAGAAAGGTCACAGAGTGAGCATTAAGGCTAGCAGATGGCCATCCCAAACCATGCAATATTAGCAATGAAATATTAAAAGATTTGGAGGGAGACTTTCATTGGGAAGATGCTCTAGGGATGATTAAAAAAAAGTCATGAACTAGAGACTCCCAGCTGAGAGGGCATGGGCACCTGGAGCTAGGCACCCATGGGGAAGTCCAATGGGAACTTGGTACAATGAGATCATGGAGCCATTGAAGTGTCACATGATTCCCCTACTGCCCACTCCTCTTCTGACTTCTTATCCATGACCCCAAGGGACTTGATGCCCTTCCTTGGTCCTTTTGGTTCCATCCTTGGTTCGGCCAAGCCTGTCTCCTGCCCTCCCGCCTCCCCTGCACCCCCCCTCTCCCTTTCTCTCTCCCCCCCTTTCTCTCTCTCCCCCCCTTTCTCTCTCTCCCCCCCCTTTCTCTCTCTCCCCCCCTTTCTCTCTCTCCCCCCCTTTCTCTCTCTCCCCCCCCTTCTCTCTCTCCCCCCCTTTCTCTCTCACCCCCCCTTTCTCTCTCTCCCCCCCTTTCTCTCTCTCTCCCCCATTCTCTCTCTCCCCCTTTCTCTCTCTCCCCCCTTTCTCTCTCTCCCCCCCTTTCTCTCTCTCCCCCCCTTTCTCTCTCTCCCCCCTTTCTCTCTCTCCCCCCCTTTCTCTCTCTCCCCCCCTTTCTCTCTCTCCCCCCCTTTCTCTCTCTCCCCCCCTTTCTCTCTCTCCCCCCCTTTCTCTCTCTCCCCCCTTTCTCTCTCTCCCCCCCCTTTCTCTCTCTCCCCCCCTTTCTCTCTCTCCCCCCTTTCTCTCTCTCCCCCCCTTTCTCTCTCTCCCCCCCTTTCTCTCTCTCCCCCCCTCCCCTCCCTCTCCCCCCTCCCCTCCCTCTCCCCCCTCCCCTCCCTCTCCCCCCCTCCTCTCCCTCTCCCCCCTCCTCTCCCTCTCCCCCCTCCTCTCCCTCTCCCCCCTCCTCTCCCTCTCCCCCCTCCTCTCCCTCTCCCCCCTCCTCTCCCTCTCCCCCTCTCTCTCTCTCTCTACCCCCTTCTCTCTCTCTCTCTCTCTACCCCCTTCTCTCTCTCTCTCTCTCTACCCCCTTCTCTCTCTCTCTCTCTCTACCCCCTTCTCTCTCTCTCTCTCTCTCTACCCCCTTCTCTCTCTCTCTCTCTCTACCCCCTTCTCTCTCTCTCTCTCTCTACCCCCCTTCTCTCTCTCTCTCTCTCTCTACCCCCTTCTCTCTCTCTCTCTCTCTCTACCCCCTTCTCTCTCTCTCTCTCTCTCTACCCCCTTCTCTCTCTCTCTCTCTCTCTACCCCCTTCTCTCTCTCTCTCTCTCTCTACCCCCCTTCTCTCTCTCTCTCTCTCTCTACCCCCTTCTCTCTCTCTCTCTCTCTCTACCCCCTTCTCTCTCTCTCTCTCTCTCTACCCCCTTCTCTCTCTCTCTCTCTCTCTACCCCCTTCTCTCTCTCTCTCTCTCTACCCCCTTCTCTCTCTCTCTCTCTCTACCCCCTTCTCTCTCTCTCTCTCTCTACCCCCTTCTCTCTCTCTCTACCCCCTTCTCTCTCTTATATACATATACATATATACGCACACGCGCACACACACACACACACACACATATATATGCAGCTTTTCTCTCTGGGATTGCTGGGGAGCCCAATTTACCATAATTAGCTGGGTGTTTGGAGATGATGACATGAAAGGCTCTCAGGAAGCCAGAGCTGCCTTCTTATTTCCATGGGGTAGCTGGCTTCCCTTTGCCAGGCTGGCCGTCTTCTCTTTAATTTAATTTTGTACAGCAGCTGACCCCTGGTTTCCAAAGAGAACTAATTTGAGGAGTCTATTGAACTTGATCATCAGATTCTCTTTTCCCCTGCTTTCACAGGCAAGGCTGCCAACCCAGAGGTTTTTAGGATGTAAAAGCTCACCCTCGATTTCTTAGACCAGTCAAAGTTCATAGACCTAACACTCAAAGAGAATAATTATTATAATTTCACATGGATATCACACATCTCTTGCAGGATACTATGGCCTGAATTTAATAAGCCAAGACACTCACTGGCCTTTTAATTTGGCTTGGAATTTAGCCGCTACCGTCCCCTGTACTATGGGCACCCTGTCGAGGGGATGCCACCCCCGCACGACTTGGCTCTTCAGGGTTCTGTGAGCAGGACTTTCCAAATCCAGTCTGCCCATTTTTTTCTGTCCCAGCTCCTTTTGGGATTCATGATTCGCCTAGGCCAGGTGGAGGCATACCACAATGAAGCTATTGATCTGTTGAGCAAATCAGTTTGTAAACAAGATTAAGGGCCATGTTTATCCTACTGGAAAGAGCAAATTGTGCTCACATTCTTTAGAATCACTATTTTGGATACAATGAGCCAGGCCACAAATTATTTTTATCTGGAGAGGCAGTTTGCAATAGGGTCATGAAATAGAGCCCCCCCACTTGGTTATTTTCCCTCTCTGAGTCTCAATCGTCTTATCTATAAAAGGGGGGTAGCAATGCTTTTACTGCCCATCTCACAGGCTTTCTGGAGAAAGTACTTTCTGTCAACATGAGGGACGGAGTGGATAAACGATAGCACTTGGACCTGGGTTCGAATCCTGCCTCAGTACTAGCTAAGTGACTCTTGGCAAAGTGGTGTCTGTTTCCTCATCTATAAAATTAGGGATTGGACTCGATGGGTACCTTCCAGTTCTGAACCTGTGATTCTATGAAGTATAAAGTTATGGAAATGGGAGGTCCAATGACATAGACATCTTTCAGACATGGCTAAATGTGGGAATTTGTTTGCTTCACTATGTATATTTATTAGAAGTGCTTTCCCCTCTCCCTCCCTGACACAGGATATGGTACAAAAGACAACTAGAGCATCAGTGTGTGTTTCAGGTTTGTTGCTGATCTAATTGGACCGCGGCCTTGTCAATTGTTCAGTTCTGATTCAAACGTCTTCTCTGTGGGAGAGAAAAGAAGGCTCAACCAACATAATTTCTTCAGTCCCAACCATGTGCCTGAAACTGAGGTACTGGTGATTCAATTACAAAAGGGAAGCAATCCCTGCCCTCAGAGTGTTTGTTGTCTAGCCAAGGAGACAAGTAACTAGGCAGCACATTGGAGAGAGTGCTGGACCTCTTGGGTTGGGAAGACCCAAGTTCAAATCTGACCTCAGACATTTACCAGCTGTGTGACCCTGGGCAAGTCACTTAACTTTTCTCCTCGGAACAAACTTTGAAGGTGAGTACAAGTATTATCCATGTTTAACAGATTAGGAAACTGAGTCAAACAGATGAGGGGTCACACAGGTAGTAAGTGTCTCAGGTCATATTTGAACTCGAGTCTTCCTGACTCTAAGCCCGGTACTCTATCCACTGTGCCACCTATCTGCCCTAGAAAGACAGGGTGAATTGGAGATAATCAACAGAGGGAAAGGATTGACATTAAGAGGGATAGGGAAAGTCTTCCTGTTGAGGGTAAGACTGGAAGGAAGGAAGGAAGGGAATCCATGTCCCTAGCCTTATTTAACATGGTAAATAAGAGATACTGCATTATTGCTCATTATTAGGCAGCTATAAAGCACAGTGGATTGAATGCAGGACTGGAGTTAGGAAGACCTGATTTCTAATCCTGTTTCAGACGCTTACTAGCTTTGTGACTCCAGACAAGTCATTTAACCACTATTAACCTCAGTTTCCTCACCTGTAAAATGGAGGTGATAATAGTAACACCTACCTCCAAAGGTTGTTTTGAGGATCAATCAAGATAAGATCTTTAAAATGCTTCTAGGTAGCACAGTGGCTAGAGCACTGGCCCTGGAGTCAGGATTTGAGTTCAAATCTAGCCCTAGACACTTACTAGCTGTGTGACCCTGGGCAAGTCACAAACCCAACTGCCTAAAAAAAGTACTTTGCAAATGTTGAAATGCTATAGAAAAGCTGGCTACTGATTAGGTGTTATTGAGGTGGAAGGAAGACTAAGGGACTGTAGGAGAGCAGAGGAAGGAGAAAATCCATCAGCTCAGGGTGATCAAGGGAAGCTACCTGGAAGAAATCAACTTTGATCTGGACCTTGGAGGCCCCGGTAGGGTTTAGTGGCAAGAACACTGGACTTGGATTGGGAAGACTTCAGTTCGTCCTTTTGTGTTTCCCTAGGAGTGAACAAGTCCTTTTTTTTAAAAAAATTTTTATTTTTTAGTGAGGCAATTGGGGTTAAGTGACTTGCCCAGGGTCACACAGCTAGTAAGCGTGTAAAGTGTCTGAGGCTGGATTTGAACTCAGGTACTCCTGAATCCAGGGCCGGTGCTCTATCCACTGTGCCACTTAGCTGCCCCAGTCCTTTTTCTCTGAGTCTATTTCCTTATCTGCAAGACAGGGATGACCCATGTAGTTCTGCCTTATACGGTTATTGTTACGAAAGTACTTTCTAAACCCTACTTCAAGCACTACAGAAAGTTGTGACAAATTAATACTGAGATTTGAGGAGAGGCAGTCTAGTGTAGGAGATAGCCAAGTTCAGAGTCAGGAAGACCTGGGTATGTCAGACCCACATCTGACAGATGCTGCCTGTGTGACCTTGGACAAATTGACCTTTCTGTATCCGAGGCTACTGTCTTAAGTAGTTGCATTAGATATACCTTCTGTTGGTGGTGGGAGCTCATCATTGAGCATGATTTTGCTGATGAAAATTTCCATGAAATCACAGATTTTTCTTTTTTACTCATCCTCTTCTCCCCCCCCCCCAAAAAAATTAGGGGATATGAAAATCTTTGATTCAAGAAGGTTCCATGTAATTCTTTCATCATAGATTAAGGATCAATTTGCATGTATTTTCCAGGATTCTCCATGCCTGACTTCAACCCCACTTAAGGCATTCTGAACTTGACCACATGTCCCTTGAGCTGGCCCAGCAGGTCTGGGCTAGGTTCCTATACCGCCAGGATCCTCAAGACACAGCAATAGTTAGACCTCCCTCCTTTTTAGGAGGAGGGTTGAGGTGGGGTGTCGGGGTTTATGTGAAGTCAGCAGAGGGCCAGAAATCCAGGATTATTTTTGGTCATAAATTTTTAGACATCTCTGGCTTGAGCTAATAACTTAATCATGAATGCCACCATATCTGTTCAGCTGAGTTGGTGTGGATGGATTGGAATTTAGTGTCTGGGAAGAAATTGATGTTGTGATGGGATGTGGTGGGCTGGGCTATGGAGAAGTATTTGTCAGGTACCACTGGTGTGTAGCGATCTCTGGGGGTTGTAGCATCTACGTGAAATGCTGGTGTGGTGAAAAGTAGCATCAGGGGAGACTGGGCTCAGATAGTTCCTAGCTAGCAATGTGATCTAGGCAAATCACTTTCCCTCTCAGCCTCCATTTCCTTATCCGTGAAATGGGGATAATACATGGATGTACTGGCTCCTTCATGGGGTAGTCCTGATGAAAGTGTTTTGTAAGCTGCAAAGCATTGTAGAAATGGGACTTGTTCATTATTGGTAAACACGGAGACTCGTTACAACGGGGAAATTAAGTATCTGTGACAAAAAACTTGGTGTGGCCTCCTATATGAAGCCTTTCATGATTATTTGTTTCCATGTTGTATTCAGAATGGCTCCTCTTCCCCCTCTCCCGCTCCTTCCTCCCCCAACCTCTTGGGGCCAGGAACCATCTTTTATTTCTATCTATATTCCTATCACCTAATATGGTTCCTTGTGTATAAATTTAATAAATGTTTCTTTAATTGAAATCTTGTTATTGAATATTGTTCTGTGACTCCTAAGGAAGCCTAATTCATAGGTTCTCTCCAGGAAGCTTTCCCTGATTGCCCCAGTTGGTAATGAATCCTCAGAGAAGGGAGTTTGCCTTTCTGTAATGCACTTATGTAATATGAATCATAGTTATTTCTTTAAAAAAATCTTATTCATGAATTCAGACTGAGAGCTGGATGGCACCTTATAGGACCTCTACTTCAATACACCACTCTTCTTCCTTCCCAGCCCACTAATTTTACAGATGAAAAAACTGAGCCCAGAGAGGTCTAGATATTCAGTTGCAAAAAGATCCACAACTTAATTAAAATATATATTCTGGTATTTATCTCCTTTATTTCTAAATAGAACGCCCCTGCCCCCATCAAGCCACCCCTTTTAAAAAAGAAAGGGAGGGGAAAGAACTGTAGCAAATCTAAGTAATCTGTCAATTTAGTCTGACTTTTTTGCGGGAGGGGGGAGCATTTTTCTCCATTTGTGTTATTGTGGTCAATGTATATATTTCTCTTGAACCTGTTTACTTCACTGTGCATCTGTTGATATGTCTTCCCACAATGACTCAGTTCTGCAAACATGAAGCACCTACTATGTGCTAGGCATTGGATGTTTATTTCCCCTTCTGGAAGGTGAGCTCCATCAGGGTGGAGATCATTTTTTTTTGGGGGGGGGAATCATATTTTAACTAAACTTTCTTTCACTGTCTTCCTGTGCTTTGTACATAGAAGCTAAGGTGCTGTCGGAATTAATTGATTATTTCTGTGAATGGGTTGTAACTCTTCAGCTTATAAAATCAGTCTAGAGTTCAATATGGGGAGCCCATTACCCTGCTGGGGCCATGACCAGAGACATTCTCTGCCTGGAGCCTAGCCTAATACAACTGCTGACCTTGTGACCACTAATGAAATTATGCATTCACAGCATAGCCTGGCGGAAATGGGCATTAATCTGAGCAAAACCAACTGGAGTTGGAGTCTCTGAGCTGACACATCTTGCGAAAGAAAAAGAAGATTGGGTCAAGAGCCAGAAGATCCAGGTTCAAACCCCAGTTCTACCCCTTAGTGTTACTATGTCATCCTGGGAAAATCACTGAGCATTCTCGGGGTCCAGCTCCCTCATCCATAAAATTAGGGGTTCGACCAGAAGACTTCCAAGGTCTATTTCCATTTCAAATCTATGATTGTGGGTCCTGAACTGCCCAGATGAATAACTGTGGTCAAGTTGTCTCGCTTCTGGATTTCAGTCTCCTTATCTAGAAAATGAGGATGCTATTTTGTAAGCCTTACTGTGTGTAGCTCTTAAGAAGGAATTGCCTTGGGGGGCAGCTAGATGGCGCAGTGGTTAAAGCACCGGCCCTGGATTCAGGAGTACCTGAGTTCAAATCTGGCCTCAGACACTTGACACTTACTAGCTGTGTGATCCTGGGCAAGTCACTTAACCCCCATTGCCTAAAAAAAAAAAAAAAAAAGAAGAAGAAGAAGAAGAAGAAGAAGAAGAAGAAGAAGAAGAAGAAGAAATTGCCTCAAATTTTAAGACTCAAATAAGGTTATTTATATATGTCTGTGTAAGACACATACACACAATACACACACCCATGTACACAATGCTTTGTAAACTGTAAAGGGGCAGGTAGGCATCAGCTATTAAAGCATTACATATATATGTATCACACAAATACATATATGTGTGGAAAAAAATTAGATTCTCCATAGGCAGCTTTTGAAGGACCTCCCCTTTTGGGGAAGGAACGATTGAATGCTTCCTGAAGGGAGGCGGAGGGCGGGGAGGGTAGGGTGCTTCTGGAACACTAGGCGTCTTCTGGGACTCGGTCTTTTTTTTTGTACTTGGCCCTTGTGGTGGTGGTGCATGGTGCGTGTTCTCTCTGTGTCTGGTGACTTCTGTTTTTGGTGGTGTGAGCAACTGTAGACTGTCTGGGTTTGTTGAGTTAATTACAGAAAATCCTAAATTCCTTTGAATTAGCTTAATTGGGAATGGTCTGAGCAGTGAAGAGGTTAAACTTAGAGTTAAGAATATCTGTCTGTATTTCTATTTTCCTATTTCCTTATCTTCGTTTGTATTAGTTTCACCTTTATTGTTTAATTCCCAAGTAATAAAATCTGATCCTTTTGTGAACTAAAGCTTAGAGGCTCCTTTCTTATTGGCCTGGGAGAAATATCTAAAAAGGGCAGTTCAGAGGGGAGGGTGAACCTAAAAGATCCCTCATATTTCCTGGACCTCAGTATTAAGGTGAGTCACCCAAATAACGCTCTGTATATCAAATTTTGGCTCTCACATGTGCACATATTTGTATGTACATGCATAAATACATACATATTTATTTTCAGTGATTTGGAGCTACAAAAGGACTTTAAGTCTACCCCATCCTACTGCTGCTGCTAGACCATTTTGCATCTCTCAACATCTAACTGGATTCTGATAGCCCTGTGAGGTAGTTATGATGAGTTTTCTCCTTATTTTCCCTTTTATTTTTATCCCTATTTTATATAAGGAGACCCAATTCCAGAAAACTGTGGAGTTGCAGGAAAACTAAATGTCCTGACCCTTGATAGGGTAGAAAGATACTAAGTGGTGCCCTCCCCCTACCCCTCTGAGCTCAGCCCTCCATATTCTTGGAGTCTTGAGCTTATTTCTGTGTGGCTGCCTTGAGCCTGAGGTATCCAGGCTTGAAAGAAAGAAAAGGCTCTTTAAGATTGAGGCAAGTTCCCAGGCCATTTTGTCTGAGTGGACTGGTCAATTTCTCCAGACTCTCTAAAGACCTGGCATATTTGGATGATGGATCATGCATTTATGAAGCAATAACCCAACCTGGGTCTAATTAACTCCCACCCTTTGTGCTGTGGTGTTGGCATAGTCCAATCCCATGAATGGGTTCTGATGGGCTAGACTGCCCATCATATATGCCTAGCTGACATATGGCTGTACTGAGTGGGTGAGCTGGACTGAATCTGAGTAGGGAACAGTTATTCAGGGCCTTGGTAAACCCCCATCCTGCCTTACTGGTCCTGGGCTTGGAGATGAGTGAGGCATGTGTAGTGGGGTATGCCTGGATCCTTCTAATGGTATGAGTACTGGGTTTGGAGTCAGAGCACCAGCTCTACTCTGGATGAGTCACTTCAACTTCCTCATCTCTTAGATAAAGGACTTGCACTGGATCCCAATTGGCTCAGTGGATAGAACCCTAGACCCGGAGTTAGGAAGACCTGAGTTCAAACGTGGCCCCAGATACTTACTAGCTGTGTGACCCTGGACAAGTCACTTAACCCAGTTTGCCTCAGTTTCCTCATCTGTAAAATGACCTGGAGAAGGAAATGGCAAACCACTCCTGTATCTTTGCTAAGAAAACCCTGAGGACAGTATTGGCATGCTTAGGGTCTGTGGGGTCACAAAAAGTCAAATGTGACTGAACAACAACAAAATATCAGAGATTCTTAACTTTCATGAGTGCCATGGACCCCTCTGGCTGTTTGCATGAAGCCTAGGGACCCCTTTTTGGAGGAATGTGTTTAAATAATTGAAGGAAATGCTATATTTCAGTGATAAATGAGTGAAAACATGTTTTTTTTTTTTTCCTGCTCCAAGTTCACAGAACCTCTGAAATCTATTGACAGATCAAAGGGCCAGTGTACTCTAGGCTAAGCCTCCCCACCTCCCAAAATCTCTTCCAGGGAACAATCTCCTTTAAAAAGAATAAAGGAAGAAAAAAGTGGGGAGGGAGGAAAGAAAAGTTTAGGGGAAAAAAACTAACCAATACATCAACCAAACTGACCACTTTAGACAATGTTCCATCTCTATACTGTCCTCTACCACTTCTGTGAAGAGGCAAAGGAGGTACTACTTCTACAGGGTCAAACTTGACGATCACCGTAACACTGTGTTCACTTTAGTGATTTTCTTTATTTTGTTCTTTTCAGCTATAGTATTGTATTCATTAGCATTTTCTGAAATCTGCCCTCTTTTTGCATTGATTTATATGAATCTTCTGATGCTTCTCTAGATTTGTTATGGTCAATGTTTCTTTTGGTACAGTAATAGTCTATTAAATCAGTGTACTGTAGTTTGTTCCACTATTTTCTAAATGATGGGCATGTACTTTCTTCTAGTTATTTTCTATTGGGAAAAATCTTACTATAAATATTTGGGTGGATATGGGACTATCCTATCTTTGACTTCTTTTTGAAACATATGCCTGGAATTGGGAATTCTGAATCAAAGGGGTTTTAGTGACTTTCTTAGCATAAATTCAAGTTGCGCGGGGCAGCTAGGTGGCACAGTGGATAAAGCACCGGCCCTGGATTCAGGAGGACCTGAGTTCAAATCTGGCCTCAGACACTTGACACTTAATAGCTGTGTGACCCTGGGCAAGTCACTTAATACTCATTGCCCCGCAAAAAAAAAAAAATCAAATTGCTTTCCTGAGTGGCTGGACCAATTCAGAACTCCATCAACAATATGGGAGTGGATCTGTGTTTCCACAAATGCTCCAACATTTATTATTCTCATTTTTTTTATCATCTTTCTCATTTTGCTGGCTATGAGGTGAAAACCTCGGGGTTTTTCTTTTATTAGTGATTGGAGGCAGTTGTTAATAGTTTGCAATTCTTTTGAGACCTGGTTGGTTGTAATCTTTGACCACTAAATCATTGGGGTAATGGTTTTTCATTTTAAATATTTGTATTAATTCCCCGTATGTATTAAATAATTTGTATTAATTCCCTATATGTGTTGAACTTGGAAAACTAAATTTAAAGGACACAGACAAAAAATCTCCAGCAAGAGGGCATAGGTCTAATATAAAATAAAATATGTTAATAATAGAACAGGGATTTCAGAAGGCACAATAGAAGGCTGGATAGTTAGTTGGGGATATGGAAATATAGAGCTGATGTGGATGGGTATCAGGGAGTGGTGGCCTGGGAAGGAAGCTTTATCCTTAGCCAAAGTGGGGAGGGTGGTGGAGTATACAGGGAACAATGGCGAGATCCTTCCTGGTTGTTCTAACCCCGCCCCCCCCCCCCTTAGAGGGACATAGGTGGTATAGTGGACCTAGAGTCAGGAGGACCTGAGTTCAAATCCTACCTTGGATGTTTTTTATCTGTGTGTTCTAGGACAAGTCATTAACTATATAAAATGAAGATAATAGCACTCACCTAAGGGTTGTTGTGAGGATCAAATGAGATGATATTTGTAAAGTGCTTGAGACAATACCTGGCACATAGTTGATACTTAATATATTCCTTCTGCCTTCCTTCCCTACTGCCTACCTGATAGTCAAGGCAAGGATTAATGGAATTCTTGGGCTTGGCTGCTTATAGGCTGGACAAGGCATGTTTGAGATACTCTTCTTACAGACCTTCAGAGACAGGGAAGCTCTGTTCTGAGGCTCACTCCTAAGTTATCTCCCCCAGAGCAGAGGGTTAGTGTCTTAGATGAGTCCTTCAAATCTTTCTCACCCAAATAACTAGTAGCTAATCTCTTATTATAGAACCATGAAATCTTTGGAGCCTTGAGGAGAATTCGCACCGATAATTAATATTTCTTTGGCAGTTGAAAATCTGTTAAATTTTACATATGTGAACTTATTGGATCCTCACAACAACCTTGGAAGGTAGGTATTTTAGATATTCTCTTTATTTTATCCAGTTTCTTGCCTTCAGGCAAGGCTGTACATCATCATGTTTGTAGAGAATAATTAAAAGGACCTTAGAGCTCATGCAATCCAAACCTTTCCCCCACTTTAGAGATGAGGAAACTGAGGTTTAGTGAAGAGAAAGGTGGGTGACGGTGTTGATGCCCCTGAGCAAAGTGAAGTGACATGTCCTTGATGCTTGCCTGTCCCATGCATGTGTTCTTATTCCCATTTTCCCAGACTTACAGGATACCTCGCTTAGCTTTGGCTCTGATACTATTTTCCTTCCCCCTCCTCCTCTCCTTCCTTCCCTTGATCCTTCCAGATACAATGCACCCATTTCCTTCATTTTTCAATATTCATCATCTGCAGCCATCCCAAAGACTCCCTGACAACTTTGTCACCATAACAACCAACTCAATCAAGGGTATTGGGATCATGAGTCAAAAGTCCTCAGTTCAGATTTTTGCTCTATTATTTATGTGACCTTGGGCAAGTGACTCTCTAGACCTGTTTTCTTACTCCACAAAAAGAGAATTTTGGATTAGATGACACTTAGGGTCTTATCCAGTTCTTTCTATGATCCTTGAAGAAGTCAGGTTAATAGGGACAGCAGCAGAATTCCAGGCAACCCCAGGTCTTTTTTTGGGGGGGGAGGTTCATTTCCCCCCCAATTACATGTAAAAACAATTTTTAACATTCTGCTTCTTTTTAAAAAAAATTGAGTTCCAAATTCTCTCCCTCCATCCTCTTTCCCTTCCTTGAGAAGGCAAACAGAGTTTGACATAGATTATGTATGTGCAGTCATGCAAAACATTTCCACATTAGCCATGTTGCAACAGAAAATAGGCAGAAAAACTGAGAAAAATAAGGTAAAAGAGTTTGCTTCAATCTGCATCCAGATTCCATCAGTTCTTTATCTGGAGGTAGATTGCATTTTTCATCAAAAGTCCTTCATGATTGTCTTGGATTGTTGTATTGCTGAGAAAAGCTAAGTCATCAACAGTTGATCATTGTACAATATTACTGTTCCTGTGTAAAATATTCTTCTCATTCTGCTCACTTCACTTTGCATCAGTTCATATAAGTCTTCTCAGGTTTTTCTTGAAAGCATCCTGCTTGTCATTTCTTATAGCATACTAATATTCCATCACAATCTTGTATCACAACTTGTTTAACCATTCCCCAACTGATGGACATCCTCTCAATTTCCAATTCTTAGCCACCGCAAAAGAGCTGCTATGAATATTTTTTGTACATATAGTTTGTTTTCCTTTTTCTTAAAATCCTTTTTGAAATAATGACCTGGTAGAGGTATTGCTAGATCAAAAGGTGAAAGGTGTGCATGGTTTTATAAGCATTTGGGCATAGTTCCAAATTGCTCTCTAGAATGGTTGGATCAGTTCGCAACTCCACCAATAGTGCATTTGTGTTCCAATTTTTCCACACGCCCTCCAAGAATTGTTGTTTTCCTTTTCTGTTTTTGTTTTTGTTTTTGCAGGGTAATGAGGGTTAAGTGACTTGCCCAGGGTCACACAGCTAGCAAGTGTCAAGTGTCTGAAACTAGATTTGAACTCAGGTCCTCCTGAATCCAGGGCTGGTTCTTTATCCACTGTGCCACCTAGCTGCCCCCTAGATTTTTTTTAATGAAACTATATATATCTTTGATTTCTTCTTCTGAAAACTGCCTGTTCATATTCTTTGACCGTTTATCAATTGGGGAATGGCTAATATAAATTTGATTCAGTTCTCTTTACATTTGAGAAATGAGGCCTTTGTCAATGAAATTTGTTATATGTTTTCCCCTCCAGTTTTCTGCTTCTGATGTTAGCTGCATTGTTTTTGTCTGTATAACCCCTTTTTAATTTAGTGTGACCAAAATTATTCATTTACATTCCATAATACTCTCTTGTTTGGTCATAAATTCTTCCCTTATCCATTGATCTGACAGATAAGATATTTTATGCTCCCCTAATTTCCTTACAATATCATCCTTTATATCTTAATCATGTATCTATTTTGATTTTTATTTTGGTATATAGTGTGAGATATTGGTCTGTACCTAGTTTCTGCCAAATTGTTTCCTAATTTTCCCAGCAATTTTTGTCAAATGGTGATTCCTTATCCCAAGAGCTTGGATCTTTGTGTTTATCAAACACTAGATTACTATGGTCATTTTTACTACTATGTATTGTCTACCTAATCTGTCCCACTGATGCATCACTCTATTTATTAGCCAGTACCAAATTGTTTTGATGATTAATGTTTTGTAAGACTGTTTGAGATCTGGTACTACTTAGGCCACCTTCCTTCACTTTTGTTTCATTGGTGCCCTTGATATTCTTGATTTTTTTCCCCCCTTCTTCCAGATGAATTTTGTTATTTTTTTCTAGCTCTAGGAAATATTTTTTGGTAGTTTGATTGGTATGTCACTAAGTAAATTAATTTAAGTAGAACTGTCCTTTTTATTATATTAGCTCAGCCTAACCACAAGAAATTAATATTTCTCCAATTATTTAGATCTGACTTTATTTGTATAAAAAGTGTTTTGTAATTTTGTTCATATAGTTCCTGGGTTTGTTTTGGATAGATTTCCAAATATTTTATATTATTTGTAGTTATTTTAAATGGAATTTCTCTATCTCTTCCTGCTGTATTTTGTTGGTAATAACTGGAAATGGTAACAATTTGGGAGGATTTGTTTAATTTTATGTCCTGAAACTTTGCTGAAATTGCTAATTATTTTAATTAGTTTTTTGGTTGGTTCTCTAGGATCCTCTAAACCATCATATCGTCTACAAAGAGTGATAGTTTCCCTTTCTCATTGCCTATTCTTATTCCTTCAATTTCTTTTTCTTCTCTTTTGCTATAGCTAACATTTCTAGCACAATATTGAGTGATAGTGCTGATAATGGGCATCATGACTTCACCCCTGATCTTATTGGGAAAGTTTCTAGCTTATCTCCATTATAGATAATGCTTACTGATAGTTTTAGATAAATACTCTTGATTTTTTTAAGGAAAGATCCATTTATTCCTATGCTTCCTAATGTTTTTAATAGGAATGAATGTATTTATTTAAAAAAAACCCTTTTTCTGCATCTGTTGGGATAATCATATGATTTTTGTTGCGTTTATTATTGACATGGTCAATTATGCTGATAGTTGGCATAATATGGAACCAGCCCTGCATTTCTAGTAAAATTCCTACCTGGTCTTAGTATATGATCTTTGTGATATATTGCTATAATCTCCTTACTAATATTTTATTTAAAATTTTTCCATCAAAATTCATTAGGAAAGTTGGTCAATAGTTTTCTTTCTGTTTTTGCTCTTCCTGGTTTAGGTATCAGTACCATAATTGCCTATTTCCCCAAATAGTTTACATAGTATTCAAATTAGTTGTTCTTTAAATATTTGGTACAATTCATTTGTGAATCCATTTGGTCTTTTTTGCTGAGGAAGTGGAAAGAGTCTTTGGAAGCAGAATGTATCCATTATCTCATGAAAGAAAGTCAATAAGGAGTAGTGGATAGAATGCTGGACCTGGAGTTAAGACTTGTGTTCAAATCTCAACACTAGCTATGTAATGCTGGGCAAGTCATTTATCTTCTCTGCCTCAGTTTCTTCATCTGTAAAAATGGGAATGATTTATACCTGGCAGTACTATTGCAGGGAATCTCACGGGATAGGGTATATAAAGCAGACTTTAAAGTGCTATATAAACGTCCCTTGTTGGTGTGGTATAGTGGGGGGAAAAGAGATGGACAAAGTTAGGGAGATGCTTAGTGAAAAGTGTGTTGGGCTTGGGGCAAAGGACATAAATTTGAGGGCTGACCCTGTTGCTTATTAGCCCTGTGTCCTTGGAGGATGTATAGAAAGTATTTTATAAACCTTAAATTGCTGTATAGATATACTTCCTCTTAATGAGCAAATGTCTACTATGTGTCAGACCCTATGTTAGATGTGGCAGAGAAAAAGATGGAGTTAGAAACTATTCTTTTTTTTGTTTTTGTTTTTGTGGGGCAATGAGGGTTAAGTGACTTGCCCAGGGTCACACAGCTAGTAAGTGTCAAGTGTCTGAGGCCGGATTCAAACTCAGATCCTCCTGAATCCAGGGCCGGTGTTTTATCCACTGTGCCACCTAGCTACTCCCATTGGAAACTCTTCTTGCCCTTAAAGGGCTTACATTCTAATAGGGGAGCCGAGAATATAAAGCACAAACAGAATAAGTAAAAGGTTATTTTGGAGGGGAGGAATTAGCAGCTAGAGGACTAGGAAAAAGCCATATATAGAAGCTGGCAATTGATCTGAACTGTGAAGGAAACAAGGACTCTAAGAGGCAAAGGGGGCCACAAGATTTAGCTCTGCGGAAGACGTGGCATCTCTGCTATGTTGTTTGTGCAGAATGAGGTGACCAGAATTTTTCCCCCCTAGACAAATACAGGGACATGGATTTGCATACTGTTTTAAATAAATCAGTACCTGATTTGCATACATTTGCATGTTTGGCTGTGAGGTTCCAGTAAGTATTTGAGGCTGGATTTGAACTCTGGTTTTTCTGACTCTAGGCCCAGCACTCTATCTACAGCACCATCTGCCTCCAAAGGCAAAGATAAGAGAATATGGGAATTATTAATATTAGAGAGTTGTGGAAAGACAGGCCCACCCTTATACTGCTTGTGGACCTGTGAATTAATTGGTCTAGCCATAGAGAAGTAATTTGAAATTACTTCTGGCAATTACGCGAAGAAAGTGACTCAAACATCAATACCCTTTGATCCAGAAGTCCCATTGCCAGGCTGAGACCTGAAAGGAGGTTAAAAAATGAAAAGATCTCATTTCCAGCAAAATATTTATGGCAATACCTTTTGTAGTAGTAAAGAACTAGGAAAAAGGAAAAAAGCTAAATGGGGAATGGCTAACCAAGTTGTGGTTCCTAGTGTAAGCTGTAAGAAATCATGCATGTGATGAATATAGAGGTACATGAGAAGACATCTCCTAACCTATTCAACCACTGCAAGGGCTGCTAGGGGGCACCATAGTGTACAGAACACTGAGCTTGGAATCCGGAAGATTCCTTTTTCTGAGTTCAAATCTGGCTTCTGACACTTACTAGCTGGGTGACCTTGGACAAGTCACTTAACTGTATGAGAGGAGGTGGGTCTTATTATGGTTCTTAGGGGTATTGACCTGAGAGGTACTTTGGGGATTGTCTGATTCAACTACAGTTACTTTACATTTGAGGAAACTTAAGAAGTAAAATGACTCACTTGAGGTCATATGGGTCATCCTAGATCTGGTTCCTCTGATTCTAGTCCACTTATCTGGTCTATCTCTTGCCTCCAGCCATGCCAATATAAATCTTTTCATAAAACTCTCACAAGAGTACCCACACCCTTCCAAGAAGCCTAATTAGTAATAATAATAATAAGCATTTACATTATATTTTAGGGTTTTCAAAATACTTTACAGATATCTCATTTGATCTTCACAACAACCCTTTGAGGTACAGATAAGAAAATTGAAATGGAGGTTGACTTGTCCAGGGTCATGTAATAAATGTCTGAGGTTGGATATGAGTCCAGGTCTTCCTGACTCCAGGGCCAGTGCTCCATCCACTGTGCTACCTAGCTGATTATTAGTAGTGTTATTTTGCTTAGATGGGCTGGTGTAAATATAGTGAATTGTCTCCTTCTGTTCCATACTGGGTTGTATGTATGACTTAGATGAGAGGAAGCCATCCCCCCACATTCTATGCTTCCTCTACCTGCAGAGGATTCAATACACTAACATTTATTAAGTATTAAACTAAATGTCAGGTTTGACTTCCCTTTCTTCCTGAAAGAGCATTGGTCTAAGAGCTGGAAGCAACTAGGTGTACATCTTGCCTCTCACCGTGACTAATTGTGTGACCCTTGGTAAGTCATTTAACTTCAGATCAGTCTCCATTTTCCTCATCTCTAAAATGGGAATGCTGTCATGTATAGCACTTCCTTCCCTCACCCTTTCTCACTTTTCCCATCATGGGGACAAATGATTTCTAAAACAAAACAAAAATAAAATGCAGCTTCTTCCACTTGGGGGCAGATATAATGGTTAAGAAGTTTATCTAAGGGGGGCAGCTAGGTGGTGCAGTGGATAAAGCACCGGCCCTGGATTCAGGAGAACTTGAGTTCAAATCCGACCTCAGACACTTGACACATACTAGCTGTGTGACCCTGGGCAAGTCACTTAACCCCCAGTGCCCTGCAAAAAAAAAAAAAGTTTATCTAAGGTTACTGTGAGAAATAAGTGAAAAAGAACATTTAAAAATGCTTGGGAAACAAACCTCTACATAATCTTCTCCATTCTATTGCTGTCTTCTCACCCTGGGAAAATCTCCACCCTAAGCCCTGTGAGATTTAAAATTGGATATTAGATCATAAATCTCCCCTACTTAACCGTTCCCTTAATTTATCTCCCAGACTAGTAAATGGAAGAAGCTTTTGGTTTTCTAGATAGACCTTTTATTGTTATGGTAGTCACAAGGTGATGTTGATTAGAAGGATAGGAAAGTAGAAACACAATACAAATCATCTTAAGTCTAAGCTTAGTCTATATTCCTTATAAAAACTCACCAAAACTGAAGGCCACCTTTGGAGAGAGAGAGACCGTTTGTGCAGCGCAGTTAGGAGACCAGCAGAGCAGGAAAAAGCTCACTTCCGTTCTCTCCTTGTCTTTTAAGCTCGCACCCCGGAAGTCAAGTGCGTAGCAGGCAGTCTGACGTGCGCAGAAGGCGGACTATTGGTCTCCTCCCCAAAAGGGTGGTCCTTCAAAAACTGGCATCTTTCAGTTATCCTAACCGACAGTTAAAAAAAAACTTTCATATTTTTTTACCACAGCCCCATCCCACCTCTGATTGGTGATTCCTTAGCTGGGGCTGCCATGTCTGGAGGGGCCCCAGACACATGCACTTCACTCCCTGCTAAACTCATTCTTTGGACTTTTTCCCCTTTCCTCCCCCAATTAGAAGGTAAGCTCATTGAGGGTGGGTGGTGTCTTGTTTGCTTGCATTTGTATTTCGAGTGCTTAGCACAGAACCTGGCTCATAGGTAAATCATCCGTAAGGGCTTATCTCTTGTCTATTATTATTATTATTATCATTATTCTGGGGGACAAGATGCCTTCCTTAGACACACCCAGGTAACCAAGAGCTGCTGAGCACCATATTTTAAGAAAGATGTTGATAAAGTGGGATGCTTTCAGAGGAGGGCAACCAAATGGGGAAAGGACTTTGAGCTCATGTCATGTGAAGATTGATTGGAAGAAATGAAAATTTTGATTCTGGAGATGAGAAGACCCAAGGCAAGGGGGTGGGGGTGGATGGGAGGGTGGTGAAGAAAAAGGACAACTATCTTCAAGTGGCAGGATGACATGTGGAAGGGGGATGAGCCTTGTCTTGTTTGTATCCAGGAGTTGGAACCAGGAGCACTGTTGGAGGAAAGTTTAGGTTGGATGTCAGGAAAGACTTCTGGATGATAAGAGCTATCCCCAAGTAGAAGGGACTGTTGGGGCAATGGGTTCCCCTACCTTGAATGACCACTTGTCAGGCATGATACAGCGGGGCTTCCTTTTGGGTATAGCTTGGGTTGGATGGTCCCCTCTAGTTCTCAGATTCCATGAATAGCCTTCCCAACCATTATGGTGCCCAAGTTCCAAGATGCTATACAGTTAATGAAGCCTGGCAAGCAGCTCCTGCCTACAGCAAGGGGGAAAAAAAAGATTGCCAAGAATTTATTAGTCTAATTACATTTTCCTAATGTGGTTGACCTCAGCTGCACAGTAGTGTGCTTATCAAAGCTGCAATCATCCCGACATTATTGGAGTTTTAATAAGAGGCAATGGGTTATTGTCCCCCTTTGACTTGGACACTAGCTCCACAGTCCCCCAGGTGCCTCTTGGGGAGGGTGAATTGGGAAACAGGCTTTCCTTTGCTCAAATATTATTTATATTAATAACAAGGATTAGGGGAGTTTACTTTGTGTGTGGAAGGAGCTGGGACTGGCTTGGTGACTTTTCCAGGCTGGCTGCCTGGTCCAGCTCCTACTGGTGGGGAGTCCTAGAGGCCCAGTTCTTGGCTATCACCTGGCTGTGCGGGATCCCAGGGCAAGTAACTTGCCCTTCCCTGGACCTTCCTTCTCCTACCTATGAGATAAAGGGATTTGATGAAATCTTAGAGTCCTCTAAAGAAAAAAAATCTGTGATTTTGTAAAGGTGATAATAGGAATTGACACAGACAAAAAAGGGTTTTCTAAAAAGCTATAGCACTGTGTAAATAGTAGTAGAATGTGAGCCCCTTGAGGGGGAGGATTTTCTCTTCTTTCTATGTCTCCAGAGCATAACACAGTGCCCAGCACGTAGTAGGCACTTCACAAATGCTTATGGGTCATCCTTCACTTGCCCTTTTTGCCCTTATGCAGTAGGTAATATAGACATTGCCCCCATTTTATGGGTGAGGAAATCAGAGATGCCTCAGACGATAATAGTAATTTTTATCTCTGTATGCACAATGCCCAGCACATAGCAGGGGCTTCATAGATGTTTTTGATTGGCTTATGGCCCAGAACTTGTGAGTTCATCAGGACTTCCCACCCTATTGATACAGATGATCGATTAATAGTCTTTGAGAGTTACCTGGATATGCCGAGATGTTGTGGCTTTCCCTGGGACACATAGCCAATATGGGTACCAGGTCTTCCTGACCCTGATCCTCTGGTCACTATATCATGCTGCCTCTCAGAAATAATAACTGATATTTAATACATAGCTCTTTCTGAGTCAGTTGGATTGACTTGGGAAATTCTAAAGGTCTTTTAATGACCCCAAGCTTATGCCTTTAAAAAAGGGAGGGTTTCATGGCCATATTTTTCCAATAAGGTTATTTAAGTCTGAGTCACAGAACACTGCAGGCTCTGAAGAGTTTTTTCAAGTATATGCAGGGTTTTTAGGTTTCATCTTTGGCAGCAGAGTTCAGGACTGGGTAGAAATCACAAAGAGGAAAACTTGACAAAAAGGGAAACTACCTGAAAATAATAGCTTTCTTTTGGGAGGGAGGGGGCTCCCTCTATTGGAGGTCTGCATTCTGAGGCTGGTGACCACTTGGAGATGAGAGAGTGGCCGTGGCTTTTGGAGAATGGGTTGGAGTACGTGGCTGCTGGGGTCCCTTCCAGATATGAGGTTCTGTCATCTAAAGGGTAATAGAGAGATGTGGTGATTGAGAGCAGGGTTTTTTTTTTTTTTTCTTAGTGAGACAATTGGGATTAAGTGACTTGCCCAGGGTCACACAGCTAGTAAGTGTTAAGTGTCTGAGGCCGGATTTGTACTCAGGTCCTCCTGACTCCCAGGCCCGTGCTCTGTCCACTGTGCCACCTAGCCGCCCCAGTTGAGAGCAGTTTTGAACACAATGCAGATGAGGAACCCTGAGGGAAAAAGTGGTATAGATGATGTCTCAGGAGAAACATGGGACTTAAATAATGACCTGGGTAGGCAGCTGGGTGGCACAATGGATAGATCTCTAGGCCTGAAGTCAGGAAGACTCATCTCCCTGAGGTCTAATTTGGCCCCAGACACTTACTTAGTTGTGTGACCCTGGGCAAGTCACTTAACCCTGTTGGCCTCAGTTTCCTCATTTGTAAAATGAGTTGGAGAAGGAAATGGCCAACCGCTCCAGTGTCTACCGGGGAAAACCCCAAATTTGGTCACAAAGGGTAGGCTGTGACTGTAAGGAATGAACAGCAAGAGGTGACCAGAGTGAGGATATTAATGCAACACATGAGCAGTTCTTGTCTTTGTCCTGAAGAAAAGGAAGATCCCAGAATATCCGTTGAAGGATCAGGGGTGGCTGAATTGTGATGAGCATTGCTGGGGAAAGAGTGAGGGGGGTATTGAGAGGATCACAGATTACAGCAGAAGTGACATGGCCCTTCAGAGGCCCTCCTTTGATCCTTAGAATATCACTGTGAGGTAGGTACTACACTTGTGGTTTTATCTCCATTTTACAAATGAGGAAACCAAGGCTCAGAGTCCCTCTGCTAATAAACACCAGAGGCAAGATTTCAGTCTAGGTCTCTCCCACCTCCAATTCTAACATTTCTATGATGCCATCTCATTCACATAAATCAGATTTTGTGAGGTGGCTTGACTGCCATCACCCAGCTGGAAAGTGTAAAGCTGGGGCTCACACCAGGGCTCTCTGAACGTATCCCATGTTCTCTTAAGGATTAGATTGTGGCATTAAGGGGCAGATGGGCCAATAAAGCATTTCTCAAGCAAGTCCTGTGCTAAGCAAAGGAAATCCCTGCCCTCAACAAACTTGTGCTCCAATGGGGAAGAAAATGCAGGGGTCGTAGGTCTAGAGATGGAAGAGATGGCAGAAGCTATCTAAACAACCCCCCTCATCTTACAGATAAGGAAACTGGGGTCAGAAGTTAAATGACTCATCCAATATTGTGCAAATAGTAAGCATCAGAAATTGGTTCTGAATCTCGGAACTCTGACCCAACAAGTACTGCCCTTCCTTGACATATATAGTGCAAGTTCATGTCATTGAGTTCCAGGGATATTAGTGACTTAAACATTCAACATGAGTCAAGAGTATGACATGATAGACAAAAAGTCATACTTTATCTACATCGAGAAATATAGAGTTCAGGTCTAAGGAAGTGAAAATCTTGCTTTACTCTGATCTGATCAGACCATATCTAGTCTTGTGTTTAGTACTAGGCATGTTCTTTTTCTTTCTTTTTTTTTTTTTTGAAGAATATTGACAAGAAAGAGAAAATACAAAGAATATTGACTGAGATGATGAAGAACCCATGTTACATGAGGATCACTTGAAGAAATTGGGAATGTTTGGCCTGGAGGAGAGAAGACTTAGGAGCAAGGCGATGTAGATGTCATATGGAAGAAGTATCTGATTTCTGCTTAGCCACAGAGGGCAGACTAGAACTAGAAATGATAGGTAAACATTCTAGAGTGATAGATTTTGGTTCCATATTCAGAAAAAATTCCTAACAATTAGAGCTATCCCAAAGTGTAATGGGTTTTTTGGGGAAATAGTGAGTTTCCCATGACTGAAATGTTGACTAAAGGGAGACACACTAGTGGGGGCTTAGGAATGACAGTTCTGGAAATACAGACTTTTAAGATTACTTGAAGAACCATGAGAAAAAGAGAATGGTATCTGCATACTAGAGATCCCATCCTTGAGTTGGGGGAGTGGTCCTGAAGGAGGATTTTATATGAGTTTTATATGTAATTTATATTATTTCATTTGATCCTTAAAATATCTCTGTTTTATAGATGAGGAATCTGTTTCTTTCTTTGTTTTTTTGAGGCATTTGGGGTTAAGTGACTTGCCCAGGGTCACACAGCTAGTAAGTGTTAAGTGTCTGAGTCTGTACTTGAACTACGGTCCTCCTAACTCCAGGGCTGGTGCTCTACCCACTATGCTACCTAACTGTCCCCAGATGAGGAATCTGAACCTCAGAGAGACTAAGTGATTTGTCCAGGGTCACACAGCTAGTAAGTAGTTCCAAATCCTGAGATAGAATTTGAAACTGTTATTCATTATATTGCTGTGTCAGGAATACTGGGTTTGTATCCTGATTTTATCATTTGTTAGTTGTGGGATCTAAGGTCCATGACTTCCCTTCCCAAGCCTCAGTTTTCCCATTGGCAAATGAGGCTAATACTGAAACTAATTATTTGCTAGGGCAGTTGTAAGGAAATTCCCGTAAACTTTAATGGGTTATAAAATTGGAGCTATTGAGCTATAGTAAGGATTCATGGGAAGCCTTAGCCGTGTGGGGCTCCTGTTAGCCAGGACTCCATTCCCAGAATCTTCAATTGGAGGGAGCTCCTGGCCTGGGTCCTTCCCTTGCACTCACAGCAGGCAGGCAGGCAGGTTGCTGAATGCATAGATTTATAAGCACTGACTAAGGTTGGTTCCTGTTGGAGGTCTGCATATGCCACCTGGCAGGGAAGGAAGTGGGAGAGGGGAAGCAGCACAGGAAGGTAGAAGTGAAAGGCGGCCTCCTTAAAGGGTTCCTTCATATATCCTTGCTCAGCTGTCTATGGTGACAGGTGCCCTTCTGACAGAAGAGGGATGGACTTACTCAGCTAGTCTCTTCTCATTTCCACCCCACCCTTTCCCCCTTATCCTTATTAGTATTCAGGACATATCGGCTTCCCTCCAGGCTGCACTTTTTCCAGGAGAAAGGAACTGTGGGGCTTCTGGACCAGCTTAAAGAAGCCAGAGAGAGCCAGACAGCCCTACCTGCCTAATACCAGTAGAGCAGAGCACAAAACGCACTGGATTTCAGAGGACCAAGGTATAAATCCTGCCTCAGATACTAGTTGTTTGGCCTCGAGCTGAACCTTTCTGTGCCTCAGTTTCCTCCTCTGTAAAATTAGGGCTCAGATTAAAAAACATTGAAGTTCTTTCCCCACTCTAAATCTATGATCCCCTTTTTGGAGTGTTTTGTTCACCAGGGGAGAGGCAGAGTATCACAGTGGAAAGAGCCACTGGCTTTTAAACCCTGGGGTGATCTTGGGCAAATCTCTGGGCCTCACTCAGTCTTTTCATTTGCAAAATGAGGGTGGGGTGCCTTCAGGGTTCCTTCTTGTTCTAAAGCTAGGAAATTGTGACCATCTCGCCCATGACCATCTCTGGCTGCAATCTGAGCCTAGTTTTCCCCAGGCTATAAATCTGGCCATTCCTAATGGTGGTTGATGGTCTTTTTGAGAGGATGGGAAGTCAAGGCTCTAACTGGAGTCTTCAGTATTGCCCAGCAGTCCTTAATATGGTCAGAGCCCCCTTGCTCAGGAGAATCTCCACGAAGTGACTTTAAAGGGCTAATTTACTTTATGTAGTGAACCATATAGTGCCCTTGGGAGCAGGACAGGGAGGGGACCAGCAGAGTCTAGTAATGATGGATATTATGATGCGATCTGAGAGAGGAGGAGCGAGATGGTGGGGAGAGGGACAGGGAGTGAGATGGTGGTGGCGGGGAGAGGGACAGGGAGTGAGATGGTGGTGGCGGGGAGAGGGACAGGGAGTGAGATGGTGGTGGCAGGGAGAGGGACAGGGAGTGAAATGGTGGTGGTGGGGAGAGGGACAGAGGGGGACTGGGGGGGTGGAGAGGGACAGAGGGGGATGGGGGGGGGAGAGAGACTTATGGATACAGCTGCTGTTCTGTGGAGGCCTAGTTATTGAAGTCTAGTTAGCACCTGAGCTAACTCATACCAGGTAAGCAAAATGATGGTAGACATCACCATATACTTCATACCAACAAAACCCAATTAAAACATTACCTGGATTCAGCTTTAGATCACCTTGTAATGGAGGAAGGCCAACACCTTTCCTGCTCTCTCTCAAGATGAGGCTGTTATGTGTCCCCACCTCATTTGCTATTGTGAATCTCTAGGAGGTAAAGGAGAGAAGGGAGGGAGATGGTGAAAAGAACAGACATCCCAAGCTCATGAAATCTGGTAGAAAGAGTTTTGGGTTGAGTCAAGAGACTTGGGTTTGAATCCTGGCTCCATCGCTGTCTGGCTTTGTGCCCTTTTTTTTCTGAGCCTCTGTTTCTTCATCTGTAAGATGAGGATAATACTCTAGAGCCGACTCTTCAAGGTTGTTTCTTTGGAAGAAAGTGTCTTTTAAATTTTAAACCAGTCTCCTTATTGAAGATGAGACAGCGTGGCATGGTAGATAGATTTTACACCTGTAAAATGAAATCACAGGTCCAAATTCTAACTCGGTTATTGATGATAATGATGACATGGCTGTATGACCTTAGGTAAATGTGTAGGCTTGGCCACCTGCTGGATACTTTGAGAATGTGTCTTATGCAAGGTCTGAGGATGCCTGGGGGCTGGCATCACGATGTGGTAGCATCAGTAAAATGGCAATGATACATTTTTCTCCCACCACCTGAGATGTCAAGAAGGCAAAATGAGAATGAGGTGAGAAAGGAGAGGCCCTCTCAATCTTAATGTGTTTGCTCTGGCTTCTCTCTGTGTGGTCCCTCAGAGTCCTAGAGCAGTGCCCGGGGGTGGGGGCATCTCTCTAATGCCATTGGCTCAAGCCTGAGCTGATCATGTTCTCCCCCATTGGTAGGGGCCTATGACTAGCACCTCAATTCCATTTAACCACTGAACACTGGGCAGCTTTTGCAAAGGGGATATTAAAAAATATAGCATGAACAAATATATAAAATCTGCCCCCCCCATTTCCCTGGGGTATATTCTGCCCAACATCAAGCCTACCACATCCCCACTCTGGGGATATAGACCTAACATTTAGCTCTGCTCCTATATGACATTAATCCCAACAAATTTATGTCTAACAGTGGCCCAGCTGCCATGATGAATCCTTATCCCTTGGTCCACTGGCCTGGGTCCAGCACCTTTGACAGGCTGGGTGTAAAACCCTGCCTGGGACAGCAGGTCAACCCCGCCCTGGACCTCTCCGACTCCCAAGGTCATAGCACCTCCACTCCCTCCATCTACAACAGGAAAGAACAAATGAAGAGCCAAGGACCAAGGGGGCAGTGTGGCCTTAGACTCTCTTTTCCCAGGAGGGGCTGAAGCAGAGGGGAGAGGTAGATGAGGATCACGGGCTTTTTTAGATGCCCCCTTCACCTCATGATAGGCTAACGAGAACCTGTTTTGGAATGTCTACGCCTGCTTCATGGTATTTCCGAAGCTTACACATAATCATTCTCTTGTTCTCTCTGTCTCTCTCTCTCTTTTTTTTTTTTTTTGGTGGGGCAATGAGGGTTAAGTGACTTGCCCAGGGTCACACAGCTAGTTAAGTGTCAAGTATCTGAGGCCTGGATCTGAATTCGGGTCCTCCTCAATCCAGGGCTGGTGTTTTATCCACTGCACCAGCTAGCTGCCCCCACACATGATCATTCTCCTAGGAACAAGCTTCCTAGCATTCTCCATGTGGAGACGTTGCATCAGCTGACAAAATGGGGGTGGGGGGGGGTGCTGCGCCTGTACCTGTGCCAGGACCTTCCCCATCTAAGGTGTTGGTATTTCTGGCTTTGCTTAGACATAGGAGTATCATGATGCAGGTTTTCTATTCAATGGGGATAAAGCTATCTAGTAATACCCTCTCTGCAGGGTGCTTGTGAGAAACCTGGGTTAAACCTCAAAAGCAGGAGAGAAGTGGGAGTCCTTATAGCCATTATTATTAGAACCAGAAGGAAACTAGGTGGTCATGAGGCAGGATGAACAGTGGAAAATTTGCTGTATTTGGAGTTAAAGAAATTTTACTCCTATCCCAGACCTGCCCCTTGCTGCCTATGTCACAATGGGGTTGTAGAGTTGGTTAGGGTTAGGGGGCAGCTAGGTAGTACAGTGGATAGAGCACTGAACCTGAAATTGGGAGAATCTGAGTTCAAATTTCATCCCACTTACTAGCTGTGTGACCCTGGGCAAGTCACTTAACTGCAATTGCTTCAAACATCTGGGGCCATCTCCAGTTATCCTGATATATATCTTGCCACTGGACCCAGATGGCTCTGGAGGAGAAAGTGAGGTTGGTAACTTTGCACAGCCCTCCCTCACTTAAATCCAATTCAGTGCAAATCATGACATCATCCTGAGGTCATGATCCTCTTCAAGAACAAAGGGCCAACAACACACAGGGTTAGGAATGTGTTACCTTGGGCAAGTCACTTAAACTTCCAGCTCTCAGTTTCTTCATATAAAATGCTAGTTAAGATATTCAGCCTCTTATGTCTCTTCAAGCTCTAAAATCTATGATCTAGTATAATCTCTTAATTTGTCAGATGAGGAAATCCAAGGCCCAGACACATTTAGTGGTTTCCCTGGGGTCACACAGGTAACATGTGTCAGAGGTCATTACTCAATCCACTGAACTAAGTCACCAAACTATGCTGCCTCCCTCAATGATAGTTATAATAATGATGATAATGATAATAACAACACAAATATTTCCCAGCTCTTGGTAGGAGGCACATACCCAGAGGGATAAGAGGACCATGGGATTGACCAGACTCTCTCAAGTGTCTGGCCCAAGGTCCGCCAAAGCCTCCATCAAACACATTAGCCGTGCTAATTTGACTATCTAACGAGGAACAGTGATGTTTTATGCATGGCACCTAATTTTACCCCAGCAATCTCTGGCTATATTTAACACCATTAATCATTATTGCTGGCTCCCAAGGGGCTGGATCTCTGATTAGTGTCAGAAATGGATCACGTGACATAAAAAGGAGATCTGGGGCGGGGGGAGCATCCAGCACCCTCAGCCCAACCTGATTTCTTCAGATTGGTAATAAGGCTTCTATTCACCACTCTGTCACTGCCACCTGGAACTCCTATCTCTTTTCTTCCTTGGCTTGGAATTCCCGCCTTTCCCAATGCACCTGGTTGTCTTCCATTTGTCGATAGGGCTACCTGGTGGAACTGAGTTCTCTCACTGACTGATCCCTATCCCACAGGGTATAAGAATTTTGTGCCCATCAGCGGCATCCACCTATCTTTATTAAATGGAAAATAGTGGGCATACAGGGGGAATGGGAGTAGGTGGATAAAAGCAGGGAGAATATACTAACAAATTTTGGAGAAGTCGTAAGGTTAAGGGAAGAGGAAGGGAATGCAGAAAGTACACATGAGGCTATGGGATAATTCAGACCCTATGACATGGCCTTTCCTGATAACAAAAAAAAAAATGCTACAGGAATTTGAGTTCAGTAGTTTATTATTTTCCAGTTATATATAAGATAATTTTAATGTTTGTTTTCATAGAATTTTCAGTTCCAAAATTTTCTCCCACCGTCCTTTCCCTCTCTCCTCCCCAAGACAGAAAGCAATCTAATATAGGTTATATATGTGCAATCACATTAAACATATTTCTGCATTAGTCATATTGTGAAAGAAGAGTCAGAGCACAAGGCAAAAACCTAAAAAAAGAAGGAAAAAACAGCTCAAAAAGAGAAACAGTATGGCTCAATCTGCATTCATAAACCACAGTTCTTTTCTCTGGATGTTGAGAACATTTTCTATTATGAAGTTCTTTGAAATTGTTTTGGGCCTTTTCATTGCTAAAAAGAGCCAAGTCTATCACCATTGTTCATCATACAATGTTGCTGTTACTGTATACAATGTTCTCCTGGTTCTGCTCCTCTCAGTAAGCATCAGTTCATGTAAGTCCTTCGAAGTTTCTCTGAACTCCTCCTGCTCACCATTACTTTTCACATTGATTTTTAAAAATTTTGTGTTCTAAATTTTCTTCTTCCCTCCCTCCTCATCCCTCCCTATGAAATCCAGCAATTCAATATGTCATACATGTACAGTTATGCAAAGCTTCTTCTCATTAGTTAGGTTTTTAAAGAAAATAGACAAAATACCTTTAGGAAGAGGAGCTAATAAATAAAATCATACTTCAATCTGTATTCAGATACCATCAGTTCTATCTCTGTTGATGGTCTGCATTTTTCATACATCCTTCTGATAGCATCCTGCTCATCATTTCTTTCACAGCTGCTATGGTTAACTGTATTACCTTCCATCTTATTCCCTCCCCTTAATATTTATTCTATTTTCTATCTTCCTTCACCCTATCCCTCCTCAAAAGTGTTTTGCTTTTTACTGCCCCCTCCCCCAATCTGCCCTTCCTTCCATTTCCTCTCTCCCCCCTTTATCCCCTCCCCCTCCCACTTTCCCACAGGGCAAGATATATTACTATCCCCTTTTGAGTGTGTATGTTATTCCTTCTTTGAGCCAATTCTGATGAGAGTTAGGTTCACTCACTCCCCCACTCCTTCCCCATCTTCCCCTCTACTCCATAAGCTTTTTCTTGTTTCTTTTATGCAAACTACTTTTTCCCAATCCGTCTCCCCCTTTCCCTTTCTTCCAGTGCATTCCTCTTACGCCTTAATTTTATTTTGAAGATGTTATGGGCCAGCTAGGTGACACAGTGGACAAAGCACCAACCCTGGACCCAGGAGACCCCAAGCCCACATCCGGCTCTAGACATAAGGCACCCCACCCTGCCTGCCCTACAAAAAACAAGGATAAACAAAAAATAAATGCTTTACAGATATCATCCCTTCATATTCAATTCACACTTGTGCCCTCTGTCTAAATATATTCCTTTCAGCTGCCCTAATACTAAGAAAGATCTTATGAGTTAGAAATATTATCTTCACATGTAGGAATGTAAACAGTTTAATCTTTTATTATCACTCATGATTTCTTTTTCCTGTTTACCTTTTTATGCTTCTCTAGGGTTTTATATTTGAAAGTCACATTTTCTATTCAGTTCAGGTCTTTTCTTCACGAATGCCTGAAATTCCTCTTTTTTATTGAAGTCCCATTCCCCTCCCCCCCCCCAAAAAAAGATTATACTCAGTTTTGCTGGGTAGGTAATTTTTGGTTGTAGTCCCAGTTCCTTTGCCCTCTGAAATATCATATTCCGTGCCCTCCAGTCCTTTAATGTAGATGCTGCTAGGTCTTGTTTTATCCTTACTGTAGCTCCACAATATTTGAATTCCCTTTTTCTAGCTGCTTGCAATATTTTCTCCTTGACCTGGGATCTATGGAATTTGGCTATAATATTCTTGGAAGTTTTCCTTTTGGGATCTCTTTCAGGAGGTGATCGGTGGATTCTTTTAATTTCTATTTTACATTCTGCTTCTAAAATGTTAGCACAATTTTCCCTGATGATTTCTTGGAAGATGATGTCTAGGCTTTTTTTTGTTGTTGTTTGTTTTTTGATCATGGCTTTCAGGCAGTTCAATGATTTTCAAATGATCTCTCCTGGATCTATTTTCCAGGTCAGCTATTTTTCAAGGAGATATTTCATATTGCCCTCTATTTTTTTTTTATTCAGTTGGATTTGCTTTACTGTGTCTTGGTTTCTCATAAAGTAACTAGCTTCCATTTATTCAACCCTAATTCTTAGGCAAGTATTTTCTTCAGAGAGCTTTTGTATCTCCTTTCCAATTTTGCTTTTCAAGCTATGGACTTTTGTCTCATGACTCTCCTGCATTACTCTCCTTTCTCTTTCCATTCTTTCTTCCATCTCTCTAAATCTACCTTTTATCTCTCCTACTTTGTCTTCAAAGTCGCTTTTGAGCACTTCCATGGCCTGAGACTAATTCATATTTTTCTTGGAAGCTTTGGATGTTGGAGCTTTGACTTTGTTATTATCTTCTTCTGAGGGTGTATTCTGGTCTACCTCTTCCCCCAAAGAAGCTGTCTATTGTCCGCTGTCTTTTTTGCCTACTCATCTCAGCCCAGAAGCAGATGTCTGATTGAAATCCTATTCTGTATGGTCAGAAGCTTGGCATGTCTGTGCCCTTCCCCCACTGGGCCACCACCACTCGATTCGGCCCACTGGTTCAGAACCAGGGAGCTTTGCCTCAACTCCAGCAGAGACTGCAGCCACTTCATCCCAGCCAACCACCAAGCCCCCTCACTGTTCTGTGAGCCAAGCCTCAGAAGAAGCTGCTGGTGCTGAATACTCCAAGGTGCTGGAAGCACTGCCTGTTCCTGGCTGGGTCTGGACCATGTGCTAAGTTCCCCTCTCAGCCTGATCAGCAGGAGATCCCAATTGCCATCTTTTGCTAAAAAAATAGTCACACTCTGTTCTTATGTGTCTTAGGCTGCTCTGTTTTTTTTTTTTATGGAATTATTTGGGAGAGTGGACAGGTTTATCTGGAGCTTGCAGGAGTCACGGCCTCTTCTCTGCCATCTTGGCTCCACCCCACTCCTGTAACATTTTTAATGTGTACAAAATTCACCACAACCCTGTGAGGTTGGTATTGTAAGCAAGATTATTTCTTTTAATAGATAGGGAAACTGAGGCACAGAAACCAGCAAGTAATTTAATATCTTATATTCCTATAACACTTCTACTTTTATTACAAAAAATCCTATGATATAGACAGGTTAGGAGTACTATTGACCCTTCTAAGTCTGTTTTCTTATCTGTTATATGGGAAGTAATTGGTCAGGGGTCTCACAGTTGGAAGGAAGCTGGGTGGTCCCTTGGATAGAATTCAGGTCAGGAAGATCTTAGTTTGAATTTTACTTCAGTTACTTCCTAGCTGTGTGACCCTAGCTAGGCAAATCATTTAACCTCTCTGAGCCTCAGTTTCCCCATCTGCAAAATGGAGGTGATCATAGCAACTACATCACAGGGTTGTTGTGAAGATCAAATGGTAAGGCATTTTGTAGCCTGTATGATGAAATATTGGAACTAGGATTCAACTTCCAACTTAGCATTCTTTATCGAACTGCATAGGGGCATCTTGAGAAGAAGAGATAAAGGTGTCTTTCTTTGTTTCTCCTGTCTCTGGTGTACAAGGTGGATAGACAGATAACTGAATGATGCTCTGGGCCACCATTCCCTTCATCCTCCCCCACTCCAATCTGAACCAGCTTCTACATGGGGGATCTATTTTCCCCAGCACAGAGAGCACCGATGCTGTAACTTGCAATCAGCCATGTGCCTATGACTGGGAGCAAATAGACATAGCCCAGAAGTGACATGGGTACCACGGAGAGCCAAGTTTCACCTGCCTTCATGCCCTCATTTCTTGGTCCCAGAGGTAGGTCCTGTGTCCTTGGCTAAGACCAGCAATCCCAGGACTGAATGGGTCATCCTTCTTTGGTTGCAGAATCTCTAAGTTTCTGGAGTTCACTGAAGCTTTGGATTTTGGTTTTGTATCCCTAGTTCAGTGCCTGGCACCTACCAAGTAACTGAGAAGCACTTGTTGAGTTGAAATGAATTGACATGTCACCTTTCTCAGGAAGTCGTCACTGATTTCCTGCCCCACCATTCCCCCAAACCTCACCTCTGCTGGAAGATAATTTGATTGGACTCTATGGCCTCCACTGTTCCTTCCAGTTCTACTCTGTTTTTCTCTGATAGTACTATGTAGTATAGCAAGCCTTGTTTGACATTTTTTTCCTCCTTCTAGACTTGTGAGCTTCATGAGAGAAAGGATCATTGAACTTTGTGTCTCCCTAGTGCTGAGAAGAGGGGCTCTGTATGGGGTAGGCACTTGATAAAAATTAAATATTTCACTCCACAAACATCATTCCAGCTGTAGTTATTATTCTAATAAGCACCTTTCCCTTTGGACTTGCCCTCTGGACTCTGTTAAGGAATAGTCCAAAGAGTCAGAAATCATTCTATACTTCTCTATTTCCCTACCTGTCCCTCCCCTGCCCCCACCCAGAAGCTCTAGAGTCATGTGAACTGGGTTCAATCTTGAAGCCTTCTCCGTAGTAACTCAGGCTAATTTTCCCCCAACTCAGAAGTCTCTCTGGGAACATCTGACGGCAGCTTGTGTCTCTCAAGGGCTCATTTCCTTGCAAGCAGTCAAGGTGAACAAGACGTTAATATAGTAGTTTTATTAAAATGTTCCAAAAGAGGGATGTTACTAGTATTTTGACTCTGTTAAACAGGGAATAATTATGCCTCAGCTTCGGGCAAGGAGAATTCCTTCTGCCTTCAGCAGCTGTTGAGGTGAGCTTATTTTAGGAAGGGGGGTTGTGGCTGAATCTCTCCAGGGACATGGGAGAGGAGTAGTCCCTCCTGTGAGTGAGTGGAGTTGAGGACTTTATTGAGGGGGATAGCATCTTCCTGCTTCTCTCTGAGGTCTTTTTGTCCTCTTTGACTTGGATACGTAGATTCAAACTGAAAGGTCTAATGGAAATCACCAAGTTCTGACCCAGCCATTTTACAGATGAAGAAACTGAGGTCCGGAAAAATTTAGTTACTTGTTCAGGGTCACATAGCTAGTAAGTATCTGAGGAAGGATTCAAACCTAGGCTCCTAGATCTAGACTGGGTGTTTGGTCTCTATCTCATCTCCCAGTCCTCCATCTTGCTCTACACTGTTGAGGGGAAGGCAGCAGAAAGACTATTGACATTGGAGACGTGACGTCAGTTCAGATCTTAACTTTAACATTTGTCCCTTGTGTGACCTAGGGAA
Source organism: Dromiciops gliroides (assembly GCF_019393635.1). NCBI lineage: Eukaryota > Metazoa > Chordata > Mammalia > Microbiotheria > Microbiotheriidae > Dromiciops > Dromiciops gliroides. Next base: position 616,840,518 of record NC_057863.1, on the reverse strand, counting down.
GGTAGCTCCCTATGTGCCAGGTACAGTGCTAAGTGCTTTACAAATGTTATCTCATTTGATACTTACAACAGCCCTTCAAGGTAGAAGCTGTTACCCCCATCTTACAGTTGAGGAAACTGAAGCAAACAGTGATTGAACAACTTACCTAGGATTTCATGGCTAGTTAGTGTCTGAGGCTAGATTTGAACACAGGTCTTTTTGACTCCAGGCCAGGCTCTCTATCCACCACCCTACCTGGCTGCCCAAGTTTCCTCATTTGGAAGATGATTTGATTGGACTCCATGGCCTCCACTATCCCTTCCAGTTCAAGATCTATTATCCTACAGACTTCAGGTTGTTGTGGATTCTGCAGTTTCCAGCTTTACTCAGGTTTGTTGGATGCTCACCTGGCAGCTCATGCATGGCTGCCATAACTGAAAAGCCTCTTCTTTCTTGTGGTGCTTTTCCACAGAATCCTGTGTCTTTTAAACAAATTGATGACCCCTAGACCCTTCTACTGCCCTTCCCGAAGACTTGTATTCCAGAGGGGCAAAGGATTGAGTCTCCTTGGAACTGCTCAGATGCTTTCAGCACTAATGCATTCTTTGCCTGGATACTGTGTGTCTTATCTTGGTCTCAGGTACCTGCGAAGGTGCCTGATTTATTTATTTTTTTTTTTTGGTGAGGCAATTGGGGTTAAGTGACTTGCCCAGGGTCACACAGCTAGTAAGTGTTAAGTGTCTGAGGCCGGATTTGAACTCAGGTACTCCTGACTCCAGGGCCGGTGCTCTATTCACTGTGCCACCTAGCTGCCCTGAAGGTGCCTAATTTTTAATGAAGCATGCAGGTCAGTCTACTGGGGTGGTAGCATCATGCAGTGGGAAGGGCTTGAGGATTCCAGTCCTGGCTATGACACTTACTTCTAGCCTCCAGACTGTGGGCATGCATAGCTCTTGGGAATTTTGAATTTTGTGCCAACCACTGGAGGAAGCACATCAGGGTTTATTCTCCCCAGCCCAACTGGAGATCTGGGGTACCGAAGCTTGATTATGAAAGCTTGCCTTCCTCAGGTAGTAACTTGGTGATCCACTGGGTTCCTGAAATCTGACATTCAGACTTGTTGGATGGCAGCAGTGGCTATGAGCGGTGACTTTGGAAGCTGGGAGGTCTGTGTTTGAATCTGGCCTCTGCCATTCACCAGTTGTGTGACTTTGGGTAAGTCACTTTTCTCTCTGGGTCTGTTTCCTCATCTGTAAAATGAGGGGGTTGTACTAGATGATGACTACTCCCAGCTCCAAATCTGTGATTCTATTATCTGTGGGTTTCACTTGGGTTCTAGGTAGAGCAACCTCAGAGGCCATCCAGGTGGTCAGCCAGGCCTCACTTGGAGAGCCTCTCCTAGCGATGGTCAGATTATCAGCTGTCTTTTTAAAATTTTGGTTTTTTTGGTGTTTGGGTTTCTTGGGCACTCTGTCTCCTATCTTGCCCAGGATGGAAGTAAAGCAGTTATTCATGTGTCCAATCCCACTGCTGGTCAGTGTGGAAGATCTAACCTTCTCCATTTGTGACCCAGTGCAGTTCATCCCCCTGGAGGTGGTGGCCTAGTGAGCCACTGTTTCCAAGGGTTCATCATCCTGGTATCAGACATAGTGGAGACATCAGTCCTACTGTAGCTTAGAGCTTCCAAACCTTAGCAGGCCACCAGCCACAGCCTCCCCTAGTAGCTGGGACGACAGGGAGGACTAGGCTTTGTTAACCCTATCCCGTTCTAATTCAAGAACCCTAATCAACAGAAATTTTCCCTTCTAGTATTTCGACATTCGAGATCTGTGATTTTTTTTTTTTTTGGTGGGGCAATGGGGGTTAAGTTTCTTGCCCAAGGTCACACAGCCAGTAAGTGTCAAGTGTCTGAGTCCAGATTTGAACTCAGGAACTCCTGAATCCAGGGCCGGTGCTTTATCCACTGCGCCATCTAGCCACCCACTGTGAACTTTTTTTTTGTTTTTGTTTTTGTTTTTTGTTTTCTTTAGTGAGGCAATTGGGGTTAAGTGACTTGCCCAGGGTCACACAGCTAGTAAGTGTTAAGTGTCTGAGGCCGGATTTGAACTCAGGTACTTCTGACTCCAAGGCTGGTGCTCTATCCACTGTGCCACCTAGCTGCCCCTTGTGATCCTTTTTTTTTTTTTAATGGTGAGGCAATGAAGGTTAAGTGACTTGCAGAAGATCACAGAGCTAGTGTCAAGTGTCAGGCTGGATTTGAACCCAGGTTGTCCTGAATCCAGGGCTGGTGCTTTATCTACTGTGCCACCTAGCTGCTTCCTGTGATCTTTTTTTTTTTTTTTTGCAGGGCAATGGGGTTAAGTGACTTGCCCAGGGTCACACAGCTGGTGTCAAGTGTCTGAGGCCAGATTTGAACTCAGGAACTCCTGAATCCAGGGCCAGTGCTCTATTCACTGCGCCACCTAGCCACCCCCCTGTGATCTTCTTAATGTAGTCAACTTTCTCCAATGGTGCAGAGAGAGATCCATCCATACTTCCTCATCCTGTGTGACCCATAAATCTGCTGTGTCTTCCCATAAATCTTCCACAAAGAGTCTGCTCATAGTGCATATAGTTCTATAGAACTTTCCTCTTAGATAGCTATGGGTACTCAGGAAATAGCAAGTGATTATCAGTCATCCATTATTCTTACTACAGGATAAGCTTAGCTCTCTTTTACTGGTTAGATGTCTGCTATTCTTCATATTTTTCTTTGTTGGTGGTATTGCAGCATGCAGGTCAGTCTACTTGGGCTCATCGTGTACCTTGCCATTGCCTTTTGCCTGACCCACAAATTTAATTCTCCAAAGATGATGCTATTTTATGCCTTGCAAACATACAGCATTCCCAGAAGGATGCCTGACAATACAAAGATAATTTAACCAAGCATTTGGTGCATGCCTTTATCCGAGTCATTGATAAAGATGTGATCAAGGACAGATTTGAGATGTGCTGCTTGAGACTTCTCTCCAAGTTCACATTGAACCAATTAATGACCCTTCTTTGGGCCCAGCCCTTTAATTGGTTCCCAAATATCTCTAATGCTATGGTCTAGCCAATCTCTTTCCTTTGTCCACAACAGCGATATGAGAGAAGTTGTTAATATTCAGCTACAACGTTTCTCTGACCAGTCTGGTAATGTTATCCAAATGGAAAATGGTAGCGTGTCTTGACCTGTGGTTGATGAAGCCACGTTGACTTTTTGTGATCACAAGATGGAGTGTCACAGGAGGTTAGATACAGGGTCTGATGGGGAAAAACCAAAATGCCCAGGTTTAGAATCATTCTGCCCTTGGAAGGGTAGTTAAGAAGCCTATGAATCACTGATGATTATGTTGAGAGAAAAACAGAGAGGGAGCTCTCTCTCTAACAATAGGTTTGGGGAAGGGATTGGTTGGGATCTTGGCTTTATAGTAGGAAAGGACATTTTCTCTTGTGTGGCTCCCAAAGTTGTCCTTCACCCTTGTGACTTGAACAAATGGACACAAGCAAATGCACAGAATGGGTTCAACTATAGGTGTTTATGAGAAATAAGATTAGATTTGTCAGGTACAGTTTTTAACAGAATAAAGGAATAATCTTAAAAATTAGTGGCAGTTGAATGTAGGCAAAGAAAAACAGTGGAGGGGAACAAGGACTGCTACCTCTTCAAATTTTCTACAACCTGTCTGTTTTTTTTTTCCCCTCAGTGCAATAGCCACCTGAGTGCTAATGGTTTTTAAAAAGGCTTGTACCTTGTTGCCCTCTGGCTCGCACCACTTTCATCTCCTCGGAGGCATGGGTTTGAGGAGGGAACCATGGATATTGTCACAACTATTGCTACACCTGCCTTGGGGGAAGAGCTGCTACCTTATTTTCTAATTTTCTCCACCTTTTCCTCTCTCTTCTCCAGATTCTGTCCCCCTTCTCTAGATTTTGTCTCCCTTTCTCTCTCTTCTTCCCTTCTCTCCCTTCCCTAAGCCTCCCTCCCTCTCCACCAGTTTTCCTGTTTAGTTTTTTGAGATTATATCTCCCCATTACACCCAATTAGCTTTAGTCTTACTGCAGCTCCGAACTCCTAAACTCCGGCAATCCACCAGGCTCAGCCTCTCTCAGTAGCAGGGATTATAAGTGTTTGTCACCACACCCAGCACATGCCTTCTAGTTCTCATCTCATGCTAGCTGTCTTTGTTCCGGGCTGAGAAGAAACACAACTCTGAGGGTTGTTAGTACCTGGAGTCCTATTGCAAGATAGTTGGTCCAAGCCTTTCTGGAGGGTCTTTATGTGCTCACTAATCATCTCTTTAATAATACATCCCAGACTTTTGTCAGGAATCAAAATCAAGCTTATGATCCCAGAGTTTGGGGATTCTTTTATAATCAGTTTTCCAGGCCTGCGGTGTGTATGCCATCCTCCCCAATCTTTCAAAGACCACTGACAGAGGTTCTGCAATCAGATCTGCCATTTCTTTCCATATTCTGGGATGTAGCTTGCCTATGTTCATTAAGAACAGCCATGTACTCACTTTCTCCCCATTTATGTTGGTTTTGAATTCTTTCTAAGCCATTTCTGTTCTGACTGTTCCACTCCAAAGATTATTCTCCTTGGCAGAGAGAACAGAAGCCTTCAATAAGAGTTGAGCAGCTCTACCCTTTTCCCTGTTGTCAGTGAATATTCCCTCCTTCTTTGATCCTCCTCTTTTCTTCACTCTAGTGAACAGCACTTGTCCTTGGGATTTCTCCCGAACCTCAGGTCATTCTGAGCTTCAGTGCTCCAACTCTTTGGTTCCAAGTCTATGGCAGGCTTTCATTTTCATTCTCCATGATTTTCCCTTGCTGCCATGTTCTACTAATGCCTTTTTGAAGGTTGAGTTGGCCAGTGAGTTTCTCGTACAAAGCCGACCAAACCAACAGGAAATTTCCTCCTGTTTTTTCTCATCAGAATTCTTTCTCTGTCTTCAGAATTCTACTCTTGAGAGCTTTTCCCATCTTTCTTGATGGACTTGTTCTATATATTTTTAGTCCATGAAAATATACACATAATTTCTTTGGAGGGGCAAATGGAACCTTTTTTTTTTCACAACATCTATGGTATATGTCAGGTTATGTCCAGATTTTTTTCATCTTCTGCATCCCAAATTCAGAATATGTTATTAGCTGTATGTGACCCTGGGCAAGTCACTTAACCTTTGCCTGCCTTGCTTCCTTCTACTATAAAATGGGAAGAATAATTGCATCTATACCAAAGGCATCTAGGTGGTTCAGTTGGTGGAGCACAGGACCTGGAATCAGGAAGACCTAAATTCAAATTCAGTCTCAGACACTTATTAGCTGTGTGACATTGGCAAGTCACTTCACCCTGTTGTTGGCTTCAGTTTCTTCATCTGCAAAATGAGCTGGAGAAGGAAATGGCAAACCATTCCAGTACCTCTGCCAACCACCCCCCCCCCAAAAAAAACCAAATGGGGTCACAGAGTCTGACATGACTGAAATGACTAAACAACAAGGCTTCCAAGGGTTGTTACAAGGATCCAATGAGATGATGTTTGTAAAGTGCTTAGCTCAGTGTCTGGCACATAGGAAACATTTAATCAATGTTTTAGTATGTTCCAGGCCCTGTGCTAAAGCACTGGTGAAACAAAGACAAGAAAAGAACTAAGACAATCCCTGCCCACAAGAAGCTTACATTCTAATGGGGAAAGATACCACATAAAAAGGGACTGAAAAGTGGTGGGAGGGAGGGGGGTTCTGGGGGCTGGGGATTGGGGGGGGGGAACAGGGTGGGGGGGGTAGGGTGACTGTCAGCTGACTAAACCAGCAAGCATTAGAACTGAATTACAACCTGGGCCTCCCAATTCCAGACAAAGTGTTGGTTTGTTGAGTCATACCTTGCTCTGACTTGCTGTGTCCAAGTCTAGTTTCTGTGCATGTTGTAATTCCAAACTGAGCTTTTAGAAAAAATTATTCCTCGAGGAAACTGTCATGGTTTAAAATCCTACGGGAAAAAGTCATAACTTAGTTCACTGGATTGGCATGATTCTTTGGAAGTAAAAACTTTTTGGCATTTTTGTAGCAAGAGATACTCTTTCTTCTTGAATCTCTGATGTGTGAAGCCCATAACAAAGGGCTTTGTGTAGGTTTGTCACCACTGAGACCCTACATAATAGGATAGGGGTTTTATCTCCAGGTGAGAGTTGGGTATGATATGAAAGAGGACTTTGTAGAAGAGAAGATCGCATTAAACACTAGAATGGTGCCCTTGAATCTTGGAGGTCAAACAGTCCCCTCTCTGTTCATCTAGTCAACCTCTGAGCCAAAGTTGTGGCACAGTGGAGAGTGAATTGGACTTAGTAAGAAGAACTGGTTGGAGTGTTAGTGCTGCCGCTAACTCCCTATGTGATGCTGGACAGACCACTTAACTTCCCTGGGACTCAGTTTCCTGATCTCTGCAGTGATGGGGTCAGAGTAGAGGTTCCAATAAGGTACCTCCCATCATGAACAGTTGGAGTCAAAACCGGCACCAAGACTTTCAGGCAGGATGCTGCTCTTCCTCCATGTTCTTTCCAGTCTCATGATTTCAACAGAGGACCCTGCCTCCCCAGCTCAGATTCTGCCTATAGTAATTACACAAGACAACTGGGATGTGAGCATGTAGCTGTTTCCATGCTGAGGCTGAACTTGGACCATTACAAGATTTCGATTGAGCCCGAGAACTTGGCATAGGGTAAATGGTGTCATTTAATCACCCATGCTTCCTGATTGGGATTGAACCCTGGGAATCCTCCCCAGGCCTTCCAACAGAGCTGATAAAAGTCAGGAAGCCCAGCAGGCAGCTCCCTGCATTCCACTGCAGCTGCAAGCATACAGATGTCCCCCTGCTGTGTCTCCTGCCGGGGTGGAGCAACTAAAGTCAGCAGTAGCACAGGTAACCCCATGGTGCCCTGCACCTGCCCTGGTTATGGAGTGTGCCTAGCCTGGCACTCTGGGGATTTATTTGGGAACCTTCTGGGATTCTCTAGTAGGGATGGCACTAGGAAGTGGGGTAGGGATTGGGACTGGGTTTGATATGGTGCCCCAAAGAGACAGGGTAGGGGGTAAAACAGCTAAGTTCCCTAACACAATTCACTCACTATAGCTAGCTACCTCTTTCCCGTGTGTGTGTGTGTGTGTGTGTGTGTGTGTGTGTGTGTATTTGTAGTGCAATGAGGGTTGTTAATGAGGGTTAAGTGACTTGTCCAGTGTCACACAGCTATTAAGTGTCAAGTGTCTGAGGCCAGATTTGAACTCAGGTCCTTCTGAATCCAGGGCTGGTGCTCTATCCACTGCTCCACCTAGCTGCCCCTCCCCATTCATTCTATATAACCTTTCTATGTAACCTCAAGTAAATCCAATTCCCTCTCTAAATCTCTCTGCCTATCTATAAAATGGCACAAAACACTTGCGCTACTTGTCCCACTGGGTTATTGTGTGAAAACTGCTCTGTAAGCCTTTAATACATAACCTCTGTATAAACTTGAATTCTTTAGTCAGTGAAAAGGTGGTAGAAGGGGAGAGAAGTAGCTAGAGATAGTTAGCAAGTAAGACAGCTTATATGATTGTTTCTTTTGGAGATACATATATCTTTGATGGTTGAACTTGCCTTTAGGATTTCATCCTAAACTCCAAGAATTAGAAGATCATTTGCCCCAAGCTGCATGACATAGGCTAGTTAGCTCACCCTGTGAGGACAGTTCTAGTTCTAGATAGTTCTAGTTCTAGGATGACTTGCTAGTTTTAGAGATGGAAGGACCTCAGAGACCATCTGGTCCAAAACCTCATCTTAGGAAGCTAAGGTAGTCAGAGGTAGGATTTGAAAGACCATACGACACAGTGGTTAGAGCACCAGATGACCCTAGAAAGATCTGGATTAAAATGTTTCCTTAGTCACTTGCCAGTAGTGTGACCTTGGGCAAATTATTTAATATCGGTGCCTGTTTCCTCATCTCTAAAATGAGGGAATTCAATGCAGTGTCCTCCACAGTTCTTCCAGTTCCCCATCTTTGATCCAATCAGCTCATGTCAGGATTCTTGACCCTGTATCATGCTGCTGATTTAGATGGTCTCTCGGGTCCCTCAAGGTTTTGAGTCTCTGGCCCTATGACATTCCTGTGTAGTTAGAGCAGGGGTGCCTAAATATACATGAAGGCAGCCCCTGACTCTGAAGGAGTTTTGCCAGCCCTAGTCAGGCTTTTCCAACTTGTTTGTGCCTAGATTATTCCATGGTAAACTAGCCCCAGTTGCTTTTGATGAAAACATTAACTCCTTTTGTCAACTTTAGTAAAAAAAAAAATAGTTCCTAGCATCTGTGGGCCACCCAGAACTAATTGGTTTCATGGGATGCAGCTACACATATGTGAGAATTTAATTACTTTTTTTTGTTTGTTTTGCAGGGCAATGGGGCTTAAGTGACTTGCCCAGGGTCACACAGCTAGTAAGTGTCAAGTGTCTGAGGCTGAATTTGAACTCGGGTACTCCTGAATCCAGGGCCAGTGCTTTATCCACTGTGCCACCTAGCCACCCCCGAATTTAATTACTTATACTAGGGCAAAGTGAAGACCTGGAAATGTCAGGGGGTAGAGTATATGCATACATTTAACTCTTTCAGTATGAATATGTTTTCTATTAGTGGTTTGTAGACTAACCATAAACCCTGTAGGTTAGATTGACTGAGGTTGAGACTTTGTCTATGTATTTTTTTCCAAGGCGGTGAAGGTTAAGTGACTTGCCCAGGGTCACACAGCTAGTAAGTGTCAAGTGTCTGAGGCAGGATTTGAACTCAGGTCTTCCTGAATCCAGGGCTGGTACTTTATCTACTTTGCTACCTAGCTGCCCAGTCTATATTCCTTGAAAGCCCCAAACCTGACTACAAGTATGGGTTAACTTGTCATAACAAGTTGGTTCTAGAGATATATTTCCATTGACTCTGAATAGTAACCAGGGAACACTGGAGGTCATCTGATCCATTGCTTTGCATCCATCTGTGAGAATATTATTATCTGGGCCCCCCTGCTGAGGGAGCATGAGACTACCCTCAACCAATCAGCTTGAAGCAGTGTGTGAGGCAATTGGTTTTGTCAGTTGGTTTAGGGAGTTGGTGGTTGGTACCTTGTGAAAGGTGGAGCTCTGATAGCTCCTGGAGGGTAGTTAGGTTTTCCTATTCTTTCAAAGACACTTGTTCTCTTTGTTAACTTCTAATATATTTTAATAAATGTTTAATATCTAAAGTATTAAACTGTTGTCCTAGTCAGCTTTCCCCACATAGGAGACAGGTAAGGTGACCACACACACAGAGATTTTGCAGACTGACATCATAGCACCAATGTCTTCATCTCTTTGTTTATGCAATTCTTTCCTCTGAATGACTGAAATCTGGAAGGTCACACAGGTAGCAAGTGTCAGAGCTGGGGCTCGAGCCCAGGTCACTAATTTAGTTGTTTGTTGGGTTTTTTTTTGTGGGGTAATGAGGGTTGAGTGACTTGCCCAGGGTCATACAGCTAGTAAGTGTAAAGTATCTGAGGTCTGATTTGAACTCGGGTCTTCCTGATTCCAGGACTGGTGCTTTATTCACTTCGCCACCTAGCTGCCCTCAGGTCACTAATTTAGGACTTCTTCCTCTATTGCACCAAATCTTAAGTATCTTCAAGGGTGGGAGACTTGTATACTTCTTATGGCCTTTCAATATAGTGTTTCAACTGTAACAGGGAGTTTTAGATGACTTTCTGTTGTTGATGTGAGGGATAGTACAGAATCATAGAATCTGAGAGGACCTTAGGGATGATATAGCTCAATCCAGTTCTGACAAAGAAATCTGTTTACCCAAGGAAAAGCAGCATGGTTTGGTAGATGAGGTTCTGGACTTGGGGTCAGGGAGACCTAAATTTAAATCCTGTCTTAGATACCTACTAGCTGTGACAAGTTAGTGAACTTTTCCTGCCTTGCCTTCTTCACTCGTAAAGGAGGTGTTTGCACTCGGTAGCTTCTAAAGTCCCTTTCAGCTCTAGCCTGATGAACCCCTCTGGCTGTCAGAAATGCTGGGTGTGAAGATGTAGGCTTTGCACAATTAAGGATTAGATAACTGTTTAAATAAAATAAAATGAAGGAAGAAATGAGTATCTTCCTATAGGCAGCACCTCGGACAGGTAGCTTGGCTAAAGGAGGCTCCTAGGTTAACTGGAAGGTCTATTTATGTTATTGCCTGAGTACCTTCTAATAACTCTATCCTGGGGAATGATGGGCTATGCAAGATCTCTGCCTTCAGGGATCATAGACCAAGAGAGCTGAGAGGATGAAGGAGGGAGGATATACACTCATACAGGAGAAAAAAAGCAAAGTCTCAAAAAAGAAGCAGCACAAAGTTCGAGACTTGAAGTCAAGACACTTGGGGTTTGAATTCCATACTTGACATTTTATTAGCTGTGTAGTTTTTTTTTTCTTTTCTGGGCAATGAGGGTTAAGTGACTTGCCTAGGGTCACACAGCTTAGTAAGTGTCAAGTGTCTGAGGCCGGATTTGAACTTGGGTCCTCACGAATCCAGGGCCGATGCTTTATCCACTGCACCACATAGCTGCCCCTAGCTGTGCAGTTTTGAGCAAGTCAGTACATCTTGGAACCTCAGTTGCCTTGTATTTACTGTTAATGATGTTAGAACACATGCCAGGGATCCTCAGGACAGAGGACAGGAACTCTACAACTGTGCATATAGTTGGGTCTACAGGAAAAAGAGATGCAGGATGGACCCTGATGCTTGACCTTGTAGCAATTGTGTGCAATTATAAATGAAACATTTATTAACCACCTCTTGTATGCTAGGTCCTGTGGTTGGCATTGGAGAGACAATAATGGAAATGACACAACTCCTGACTTCAAAAAGCTCCCATTCTAATGGGGGGGGATGACATATACCCATATAGGTAAGATTAAAGGTAGAATATGATGGGAACAGAGGAGAGATCAAGGCAAAGTTAGCCAGGAAAATGTGAAGGAAGAGAGCTTTTATCTCACAGATGGGAGAAGGGGTAGGGAAAGAATTAAAAAAGATTTCATGAAGGTGGTAGCTGAGCATGAAGGAAGGTAAACATTTCAATAGACAGAGAGGAAGGTGTTGTAGGAATTTGAGACCACCTGCACAAACACTCATAGGTATGGGAGAAGGAAAAAGGAAAAGCTACAGTAATCTACTTTGGCTAGAATTGGAGTATACATGAAAAGGAGGTTGGATCCAAATTGTAGGAGGTGTCAAAGGTTAAGATGAATATGATAACAATGGCCAGCATTTATATAGTGCTTTAAGGTTTGTGAGGTCACCCACTGCATCCTGGGCCATCACCGGTTGTCTTGACCTTTGTAGTACTACTGGACTCAGATGACTCTAGAGGAGAGAATGAGGTTGGTGACCTTTGTATATCTCTCCCTCACTTAAATCCAATTCAGTGCAAGTGATGACATTACCCTGATGTCATGGTCCTCTTTGAAAATGAAGGACAAACAACAAGTTGGGTGGTGCAGTGGGCAGAGTCCTTGTCATGGAGTCAGAAAGATCTGACCACAAATCTAGCCTCAGACACTTATCTGTGTGACCCTGGACAAGTCACTTAATCTCTGTTTGCCTCAGTTTTTCTAAACTGTAAAATGGACATAAAAATGGTACCTATCAAAAACAAAAAAACAAAAACAAAACAAACAAAAAAAACCCCAAATGGTACCTATCTTGCAGCATTATTGTGAGGATCATCAAATGAAATAATATTTGTACAGTGCTTAGCATGGTAGTAGGCACTATATAAATGCTTATTTCCTTCCCTCTAGTAGTTTTGTCAGTTACTGTGTAACTTTGGGTAAGTCATTTAACCTCCTCTTGGCTTCATTTTCTTGATCTATAAAATGAAGGTGCTGAATTTACCTATTTCTAAGGTCTCTTCTGGGGCAGCTAGGTGGCACAGTGGATGAACACTGAGACTGGAGTCAGGAAGACCTGAGTTCAAATAAAAACTCAGACATTTACTAGCTGTGTGACCCTGTGCAAGTCACTTAACCCTGTTTGCCTCAGTTTCCTCATCTATAAAAGGAACTGCGGAAAGAAATGTCAAACTGCTCTAGTATCTTGGCCAAGAAAACTTCAAGTGAAGTCATGAAGAATCACACGACTGAAATTACTGAACTACCACCACCACCCCTACCCTAATCCCAACTGTGTTACCTTGGACAAGTCATTTCCCTTGTACCCCCAGTTTCATAATCCCTGAAATAGCGATACTTTTTAATACTACTTGCCTCCTAAGGTTTTTGCATGGAAAGGCTTTGTAAATTATAGAAAACTATTTTGTTATTGACCTAAATAGAAACATGCTAGAATAGAAACTCCCAGAGGGCAGGGATTATTTTGTTTCTGTTTTGTAAACTCCTCTACCTATAGCCTGATTTTGTGGCACATGATAGAAGACTTCATAAATGCTTGACTGATTTGATGTTCATGGGGGGGAAAAAAAAAGAAAATATAGCCGAACTTGGAGAAGACATTCCTTTCCCTAACGGCTAAGACTTGACAGTTTATGATGGATTTGTCAACCAGGGGTGGGGAGTGGTTCTGTTTGTAAATTCCTGTTGGGACCATAAACACCTATAGAATGACTTCACTTCAGATAATGGCTCGGCTTGAAGGCATATCTGAGGATGGTATCTAACAAACTGATAGACTTATGGGATTCTTAGAGAATCCTCAGCTTCTTCTGGGGCATGGAACCAGAGGTCAGAGGATCATAGATCTGGGAGAGACCTTAGGAGTCATTCAGTCCAGCTCCCTCATTTTAATGATGAGGAGACTGAGGAAGTCAGGCTGCTATAAATTTCAATACTTCCATGGATTTTTTTCCACCCCAGAATATGAAATATGAAATTATGTATATATCAGTCCATATTACACATAGCAATATATTCAGTATGAAAATGTACTTGGTACTTTGCACTTAAATGTCCCTTCCTTCCCTTTAGTCTTGGTTGAAATGCCAGGATATCTACCACACGGATCAGCATTTATGAATTCTATCAACATATTTCAAGTCCCAGAGTATTTCATTGGCCAAATTTAGTTTGGGGAATACTCATTGCCTTGAGCTATCATACCCAGAGGAATCCTTTAAGAAAAAAAAAATACTTCCAGAGAAGGGAGGGACTATTGCTTAAGCTCCTTATAGTGGTTGTGGGCAATAACTCTGTGGGTACCACCACCTCCTTTCTTCCTCTTTGCAACTAGTCCCCTAAGGGGTAGTCCTGGGTATGAATCCCAGCTCTATGGTCATGAGAATGTTGCTTTAGTTCTTGGAGTTGTAATTTCCTCATTTGTAGGGTGGTAGTAATAACATCCACTCCCAATGTCACAGATTCTTCACAGAGAAGAAAGCAAATCTTAACGTGCTATAGAAATGGAAGTGATTGCATAGTATCATCCAGGTGAGGATGGACTCACCTTGAAAATTGTCTAGAGGGATCAACTCCAGCATTCCTAGAAGTTGAAAGAGCAGCTCAGTGAATGACTTCTCTCCATCCTGGTTGGCCAGGACTACTGGCTAACTTTTTTTTTTTTTTTAAACTTCCTTCCCACTCTGCCAGAATCTTATTAGCTGTGTTTACATGGCAGGGATGTCGAGCGATTAATTTTTAATGGCTTGGTTTATAGCGTGTTTGAACGGTTTATTGAGTAATTCCCACATTTAAGTGATTAATTCCCCAGAGTTCAGAACGACCGGTTAGTTTTACATTAATCAGGGTTTCTGAATGCCAAGAGACAATCAATCAATCCAGCCTGCCAGGGAGAGTAATGTTAAAATACCTCAAGGTACAATGAGGTTAAGAAAAGGAGTAATTAAAACCCCGTCTTTCCCTCATGCAAATCTGATATGGGGTTGGTTCTCTCTATGACTAGGTTCCTCCTCTGGCTCTCATGCCCCTTCTCCAGAAGAATGTTAACGGAACCCAGATGTTCATTAGGAGTACTACAGTGGTTCCACACTCTGGGATTCACACTTCTCTAGTAATGAAGTTTGCCCATCTGCTGTCAGGAAAGACTGTATTATTTGGCTCTCAAGGAAACCTTATTTGGAATACCAAAGGGTGTATCATTGGGGTGCCTCTGGTATCTATCTGTTCATTAAGTTCCTTTGCATATAGGCCTGTGCTAGTCCCCAGGAAGAACTTAGCATTTGGAAGAGTCCACAGGAAATTTATTGAGTACTTACTATGTGCCAAACACTGTGCTGAGAACACAAAGACAAAAAGAAGACAATGCCTGCCCTCAAGGAGAATACATTCTATTGGGGGAAGGGTGAGGGGAGAGGTGCCTTAGGAGGGCATGGTAGAGAAAGCCTGGAGAGGAATGAAGACATACATATCTGTCTTGGATGTTTTCATTAGTATGCAGGTTCTAGGAGGAAACAGTCAAGTCCAGGGGTAGAGTAAACTACTAGGGTGAGGAGTCTTCTGTGGCATGGTAGGAAAAAGTTTGCAAAGTCAGGAGTGCTGCTGGAGAGGAACAAAGGAAGTTTCTTGCCCTGGTTGAACTTTCCTTCTATGAGAGTGAAATGCTAGCAGAGATCACTGTTAATACACAAGGCAGCTAGGTGGTGCAGTGGATAGATAGCTTGGAGTCAGAAAGACCTGAGTTAAAATCCAGCTTCAGATGCTCACTAGGTCTCTTAGGCAAGTCACTTAACCTCTGCTTGCCTCAGTTTCCTCCACTATAAAATGAGAAAAATACTAGTACCTACCAGGATTGTGAAGATTAGATGAGAATTGTAAAGCACTTAGCACAATGCCTGCACATAGTAAGTGCTACATAGGTATTAGTTATCATCATCTTCACCACCCCCATCATCTCATGAAGGTAGGGTTGGTTCTCTCTATGAGTAGGCTCCTCCTCTGACTCTCAGACCTCCTCTCCTCTGAAGAGGATGCAGATTGCAGTCCATCCTGTGAGATTCTTGTCCATTCTATTCTATAAGTTCAGTACATGGAGTCTACCCAATATACCAGAATCCATCCTTTTTTTTTTTTTTTCCCTTTCTGTTAAGCTGATAGTACTGGTGGAACATATAGACAGGGTACTAGTCATCTCTTGTCCTTGACCAATCCAAATTATTTTTCACTCATTCCCACACCCTTTATTCACATTTATTTATTATCCTTTATTCCTAAATTTATTTTTCATAATTACTTACTTGCTGTGTTGTAGCCTGCTCATACCTATTCTACCATCTCTCCATGGCCCTCTACATGATAGGGGACAGGGAATATAAATGGACCAAGTAGTAGCCTCTAAGTGATGTTCCTGTAATTCTTCAGAGACTATTTGTTGAGTTATTTCAGTCATGTCTGACTCTTTTTGACTCCATTTGGGGTTGTCTTGGCAGAGATACTGAAGTGGTTTGCCATTTCCTTTTCCAGCTTATTTTACAGATGAGGAAACCAAGGCCAATAGGGTGAAGTCACTTGCCCAAGGTCACATTGCTAGTATCTGAGACTGGATTTGATGAACTCGGGTCTTCTTGACTCCAGGCCCAGTGCTCTATTCTCTGTGCCACTTAGCTGTCCTCTGACAGTATAAAATTTCATGAATCAGTCATATTATTCTAGTAGATTTATTAAAACTTGTGATCTACTTGACTAAAAGTCCATTCTCTTTCTATACAATTATATTCAATTTTGCTGAGTAAGTTATTTATGGTTGTAAGTTTCTATCCTTGGTCTTCTAGAATGTCATGTTACAAGCTCTCTGGTCCTTTATGGTGGTTGTTACTAAATCATCTATGATCCTGACTGTGGCTCCTTAGTAATTGAATTCTTTCTTTTTGGATGCTTGCAGTATGTTTTCTTTGACTTGGATGCTCTAGATTTTGGCTATATTGTTCCTGAGAGTTTTCATTTGGTGCTTCTTAGGAAGGCACCATTGGATTCTTTCTATTCCACTTTGCCCTGTCATCTTGAGATCTGGACAGTTTTCTTTCTTTTTTTAATTTAGAATTTTATTTTCCCAAATTACATGTGAAAACAAATTCCAACATCAATTAAAAAAACCTCTGTGTTCCAAATTCTCTTCCTGCCTCCCTCCCCAACCCTGCTTAAGAACTAAAGCAATTCAATATGTTATACATGTGTAGTTATGCAAAACATTTCCACATTAGTCAGGTTGTGAAAGAGAACAGACAAAAAACCCCTTTAGAATAAGGAACTAAAACAATTATGATTCAATCTGCGTTTAGATACCATCAATTCTTTCTCTGGAGATGGATTGCACTTTTAATAAGTCCTTCAGAGTTGTCTTGGATCATTGTATTGCTGAAAAAAAACTGTCATTCACAGCAGATCATCTTACAATATTTTTTTTTAGCAACAAACATTTATTTTATTTTTTCCACTTACATGTAATGGTAGTTTTCAACATTCATTTTCATAAGATTTAGAGTTCCAAATTTTTCTCCCTCCCTTCCTCCCTTTTTCCCCCCTCCACAAGATTGCAACCAGGTTATATATGTACAATCCACAAGTGTTTTTTTTATCAGTTCTTTCTATGGGGGTGCATAGTAAGCTTCCTCATTAGTTCCTTGGAATTGTCTTGGATTATTGCATTGCTGAGAGTAAAGTCATTCACAATTGCTCATTGAACAATACTGCTGTCACTATGCACAATGTCCTCCCAGCTCTGCTCACTTCACTATACATCGATGTTCATTAGTCTTTCTAGGTTTTTCTGGGATCATCCTGTTTGTCATTTCCTATAGCACAAGACCATTCCCCTACAATCATATAACACAGCTTTTTACATCATTCCTCAATTGATGGACATTCCCTTGATTCTCAATTCTTAGCCAAGAGTTGCTATAAATCTTTTTTGTACAATTTTCCCCCCTTTTCGCTTTTTCATGATTACTATTGTTAACTGTTTCCTATTCCCTTCCCCATGATATTTATTCTATTATCCATTTTCTTTCATCCTATCACTCTTCAAAAGGGATTTGCTTCTGTCTGTCCCCTCCCCCATTCTGCCCTTCCTTCTTTTGCTCCTCTCTCTTTATCCCCTTCCCCTCCTATTTTCCTGCAGGGTTAGAGAGATTACTCCACCCAATTGAGTGTGTACGTTATTCCCTCCTTGAGCCAATTCTAATGAGATTGAGGTCTTTGAGCCCATTCTGATGAGTGTTAGGCTCATTTACTGGCCAGATTAAATAGATTACTCAACCCAGTTGGGTGTGTGTGTTAGTCCCTCCTTGAGGCAGCTCTGATGAGTTTAAGGTCTTTGAGCCTTTTCTGATGAGTGTAAAATTCATTTATTGCCCTGCTCCTCTTCCATCTTCCCGCCCCCCCCCCCCCACTCCATAAACCTTTTCCTGTTTCTTTCATGTAAGGTTTCACCTCTGCCCTTCCCCCTCCCGCAGTGCATTCCCTTCACCCTTCAATTTAACCCTAAAGATGTCCTCACCTAGGTCGGTGACACAGTGGACAAAGCATCACCCCTGGACCCAGGGGAATCCCAGCCAAAACCCGGCCTCAGACGCAAGGCAGTTGCCCACTGTATGACGCCAGATATGTCCCCCAGCTCCAATTTTTTATGGTTCTCTAGGGTCTTGTATTTGAAAGTCAAATTTGCCATTCAGTTCAGGTCTTTTATCACAGATATCTGAAAGTCTTCTTTTTCATTAAAGTCCCATTTTTTTTTTCTGCTGAAAGATTATGCTGAGTTTTGCTGGGTAGGTGATTCTTGGTTGTAATCCCATTTCCTTTGCCCTCTGGAATATCATATTCCATGCCCTCCAGTCCTTTAATGTAGAAGCTGCTAGATCCTGTGCTATCCTTACTGGGGCTCCACAGTACTTGAATTATTTTTTTTTGGCAGCTTGCAATATTTTCTCCTTGACCTGAGAACTCTGGGATTTGGCTATAATATTCCTAGGAGTTTTCCTTTTGGAATCTTTCTGGAGGTGATTGGTGGATTCTTTCAATTTCTATTTTATCTTCTTATTCTAGAATTTCAGGGCAATTCCCCCCAAGAATATCTTGGAAGATGGTGTCTAAGCTCTTTCCTTGATCATAGTTTTCAGGTAGACCAATAATTTTCAAATTATCTCTCCTGGACCTATTTTCCAGGTCAGCAGTTTTTCCCAGAAGATATTTCACATTGCCCTCTATTTTTTTATTCATTTGTATTTGCTTTACTATGTCTTGGTTTCTCATAAAATCACTGGATTTGTTCAATCCTCATTTTTAGGCAATTATTTTCATCAGAGAGCTTTTGTATCTCCTTTTCCAATTGGCCAATTTGGATTTTCAAGATGTTGACACATTTCTCATGTCTTTCCTGCATCCCCCTCATTTCTATTTCCATTTTTTCCTCTACCTCTCTAACTTTATCTTCAAAGTCCTTTTTGAGCACCTCTGTGGCCTGAGACCAATTAGTATTTTTCTTGGAAGTTTTAGATATAGGGGCCCTGATGTTGACATCTTCCTCTGAGGGTGCCCCTTGGTCTTCCTTGTTACTGAAGAAACTTTCTATGGTCCTCACCTTTCTCTATTGGCTCATATTGCCTTTCTTTTACTTGACTTTTAGCTCCTTAAAGTGGGGCACTGTTTCCAGGCTGCAGTATCCCAAGGTTAAGAAGTCCCAGGTGGTATAATTTAAGGAGGATCAGGTTCTTCACTCACCTGGTCTGTTCCCTGGTCTGTAGATAACCCCAGACCAACTTGCTGTGTTCTGGTTGTTAGCTCTGATGAGCCTGTGCTCCTCCCCCACCTGGGCCACTGCTACTCAAGCCTACCTCCTGGTTCTCAGCAGGGGTGAAAAATGCAAGTTCTGCCTCAGCACCAGCATAGACCCCTGTAGTGTCCCCCCTGCCCAGGGCTCAGCCCTCTCACCAGACTGTGAGCTTAGTTCCAGACAACACTGGTGCTTCAGCTGATTCAGAGGTTCTGGGGGTCTCCTTCTCTGGTGAGGCCTTCCTGGGACTGGATCTGTGTCAGGGTGACTGTGGGGTTGGGCTTGACTCCTGTATTAGCATAGCTGACTTTCCAAGCCGTTCTTGGTTAGAAGATGATTTCAGCACATTCTTCTGTGAGTTTTGCTGCTCTAAGCATTTTCCTATGGTGTTATTTGGATATTTTTTGGAGTGATCATGTCATGAGTTCTAGAGCTCACTGCCTTTCCTTTGCCATCTTGTCTCTATTCCTCCAGTCTTTCCCCTATTGATGGGCATCTCCTTAATTTTGAATTCAACTTTAAAAAAAATCTCTTTTTGGATACCAGCCTAGTAGTGATATTACTAGGTCAAAGATATATGTGGTTTTATAGTCCTTTGGTCATGGTTCCAAATTGTTCTACCGAATGTTTAAATCAGTTTACAACTGGGACTACCACCCAAGACTGACCCAGATCTGAGCATGGGCAGAACAGTCATGCCTCAGCACCATCAAAGAGACCCCTGTAATCTCCCCCTAGCCAACTGCTTGACCCCCTTACTGTCTGTGGACTGAGTTTCAGAAGCAGCTGCGACTGAAACCAATTGAGAGGCTCCCAAGGCCTGGTTTGCTGGTGCAGCCTGCGCTAGGGCTAAATCTATGCTGGCATGGCCTGTGCTAGGCTGTGCTCCACTCTCACCCCAGTATAACAGACCCATCCTGGTGACCTTCTAAGTTGTCTTTGGTTGGGAAATGATTTCACCCTGTCCTTTTGTGGGTTCCACTGCTCCAGGAATTGTCTTATGGCATTATTTGAAGGTATTTGGAGGTGTCTTGGGGAGAGATCAGGGAAGTCGCTGCCTTTCCTCTGCCATCTTGGCTCCACCCCTGGAAGGTTTTCTTATAAAATTTCTTAAACTATGATGCAGAATTTCATTGTTGTTGTTGTTGTGGTGGTGGTGTTTATGGTGTTCAGTTAAGCAGATAACTTATTTTCTTCCTCTTTAATCTGTTTTTCAGATAAATTGTTTTTGATGTGAGATATTTTACATTTTCTTTTTGTTTTTTTGATGTTGTTTTAGTACTTCTTGTTATCTCATGGAGTCATACACTTCTATTTGGTCCATTCTAATTCTCGGGGAGATTTTTGCTTAGGGAAGGTTTTGGACCTATTGTGCAAAAGTGTTAACCCCCTTTCCAGTTCTTTCTTTCATATCACTTATTTTTCACTTATTTTCCATTTCCCCTTCTTGTATTCTCATTTAATTTATTTAAAGCATTTTAATTCTTATTTTTAAACTTTTGCTTCATATATTCTAGGAACTCTAATGAATTTGTGCCCAAGATGTGTTTTCCTTTGAGGTTTTGCTTGTAGACATTTTTGCAGGCATTCTTTTCTTCTGGGTTTGTATCTTGAACATTACCATCACTATAATAACCTTTTTATGGTGGGGTTCTCTTTTTATTTGCTCATTCTTCCAGTCTACATCTTGACCTCAGACTTAATATTAGTATTGAGCTTTACATACTTCTGGAGTGAAGTCTAGGGTGATCTTTCTTGGGGTATTGAGCATTGATTGTATTATTCGAATTTCTTGGGACAACTCTGACTAGATACCTGTGGGATCTTAATACTCTTAAAGTGGTCTAATCCAGGGCAAAGTCTGGCTCCACTTCAGTCTGAGCTATGCAGGTTCATGACATGGGGTTTTGTTCTGAACAACAGGAGACTATTGTTGGAATCAGTCCCCCCCTCAGCTGGGAAACTGCTAGTTTTGAGTGAAGTATAGAATTCTCTTTGTTCTAGGATTTCTGCCCTGGTTATTTCTCTACAGACTTTAGTATGGGACAAAACCTAAAGATGAGACCCTTTTCTCCTCCTAAGGTCTGAACTACTCTGCTTTTGCTTGTTTCTAAACTTGTTCCTCTCTTCATACACTGCCTATACTTATGACTGCCCCTTACCCTATAATTCTATCCCTCAAAACAGCTCCAGAACTGGGTAGTGAGTGACAGAGCTATCAGTTGGCACTTGTTCCATCATTGTGCCTGGAATGGGTTTGGGACTTCCTCTTGCCCTGATATATATATAGCCTCTCCTTGGGTGCCAAAGTATTCTAGGTTTTTCTTCACTGCTTTTTCTGTCTTTATATACAAACCTGGGCTGGAAATGTAACTCTTGACTTTTTCTTTAATTTTCCATCAGGATGTGGCCTGTTGCATTTTAAAAATATGTTTGTAGGGGTTTATTTGGGGGTAGGGTGAGGGAGAAGAAGCTCCCTGCATTTTTTGTTGCTATTCTGCCATCTTTGCTTAGTCAGTGGTGATACCCTTGATGGAAATAGGGAAATTTGGGTAAGAGAAGGGATGAGAGGCAAAGATAATGAGTCAGGCTTTGGACAGACTGAATTTGAGATGCTTATGGTATATCTAGGTGGAGATGTGTCCAGCAGGTAGGACTGTAGCTCAGAAGAAAGCTGCTGGCTAGGTATGTAGATTTGGAATCATGCATAGAAATAATTGAATCCATGGGAGGTGAGGGTATCACCAAGAGTATAGAAAGAGAAGGAAAACTCTGGAATATACTCAGGCATAGCAGTCAGGATATGAATAATCCTGCAAAGAAAACTGTGAAGTATTTCTGGGAAAAATAGGAAGAAAGCTATGATAGCACTGTCACAAAAATCCACAGAGGAGAACATCCAGAAGGAAGAGATCAATAAAGATGGCATTCCAGACACTGTTGGGTCAGAAAAGATGGCAACTGAGAAAATGCCATTGTATTTAGCAGTGGAAAGATGATAGGTGATTTTGTAAAGCAGCTTTTATTAAGAAATGGGGTCAGAAGTTAGATTGCAAGTGGTTTGTAAGTAAATGCAAGGTAAGAAAGTAGAGACAGATGTTCCATAGATATCTCAAGTTAAGACATCCAAAGCAAAACTCATTATCTTATCCCCAAACTCACAGTTCTCCTCTAAACTTATTCTCTGATAATATTGAGGCTACATGGGATTCTTCGAGTCACAGCCTTTGCATTGCCTTGGATTGTTCATTGTTGCCCCAGGTATCCATTTGGATTCTGTAAAAAAAAAAAATTAACTATATCTAATCTTATAATTTTTCATATCAGTATAGTTATATATTTTTTAATTATATGAAAAGTTATAACTTTAGAAAAATTATAATTGGGCCATAAGTCCCTTCATGGTTGCCATTCAAATGTAAAAATATTTTACTAACTTAGGGGGGACTAATCTGAGGATGGACTAATCTGTGGGCTTTTGACTGACTGGCTATCTGACTGCTATTAACTTAGCATGGGCCGTTTAAAAATTTTTCCACATTGCTCCATTCCCAAATTGATAAGCAAACAGCCCCTTCCAATTTAACAGCAGAGGCTTTATTTATGAGATACAATTTAAAATTAAGAATACAGGAAAATAAAATGTACAGCCTGAATGCTTTCAGGCATGTCTCTCTCCTGCCACACCTGGAACTTTTTAGCGTTTTCCTGTGTCTCTGTACCAACTGACCTTCTAGCGTCCCCCTCACTGAAAAGCCCCCTGCTTCTCTCTTTAACTTCTCTCTCACTACTGTAGCTTCAGTCTCCTTTGTGAACCCTCTTTCTGTCTAACTTCCCTCTCTGTACTGTTGCTGAACCCTGGAAAGCCCCTTACTCCATACGACTCCTTCCTGTCTGTCATACTCTCACCCCCAGTGTCTCTAACGTCTCTGTATCATAGCCCTTTCTCGCTTTTCCCCCTATCTTGTAATGTCCCCTTTTCAGTCTCCTTAGCATCCTTGTAGTAGTCTCCCTGTCTGTCTTCTCCAACCTCTCTTTCTCCAACTTTGCTTTCTCCAAGAGTCTTTTCACTGTCTAACTTGCCGGTATATATCTTCCTTCTCTCCCCTCAAACCTTAGGCTCCTTGTGCCCCTGTACATGCCAAGCTAATCTGCTGGTCATATTAGAGCTGCATCCAGTGGGGCTCAAGGGGCCCGTTCCCCCTGCTTTGCACCTGGGACCTCTGCAAGGGTTGCGCTAGGGCCTGACAGGACAAGCCTGGGATCTCTGGGGCAGCTCCCCTCAGGATGTAGGGAGCTGGGGCTTTTTACCCCAGCCATCTGACCTGGCATCCTGTAAAGCCCATGGGGCTTTTTGGCTCAGCTGAAGCAGAGGGGGAGGGGGCACCAGCCCCTCTTACACAGAAAAAACCCCCTGAGGGCCTAAGGCTTTTTAATCTCAGCCCAAAGGCAGGGTACCCAAATTGAAATAAATTCCCACAATTCCAAATCTTGTTTCTATCTCTACAATATTTCTCCTGAGTCCCTTTCTCTTCATTTTCACAACCACCTTAGTTCACTCAATCAATTGTCATCTCCTTAATAAACTAGTGCAATAACTTCCTAATAATACCAATAATACCTAACATTAACTTTAAGGTTTGGAAAGCATTGTACATATATGATCTCATTTGATCCTTCCAATAATTCTGTGAGGTAGGTGCTATTGTTAACACCCCCATTTTATAGGTGAGGGAATTGGCGCTTTGAGAGATTGTTGCATACCCGGGTTATGCAGCTAGGAAGTATCTGAGTTGGGATTTGAACTCAAGTTTTCCAGACTTCATCTCATCCTCTTACCCACTACGACCTACCTGCCATATGGTCTCTTCGAATCAGTCTCTTCAACTCCAATCCGTGTTCTACAAGTTTGCTAAAAAAGATTTACCTAAAAGTGTAGGTCTGACCATGTCCCCTACTCATTTGATAAACTCCACTTGCTTTCTTGTATCACTAGATTAAGTACAAACTCCTATTTGACATTTAACCCTCTCCATAATTGTCCCCTTCCTACCTCTCCCATCTCCTTACATATTTCTCCCTCCACATGTTCTATGATTCATTCAATTAATTAATCAGTCAATATTAATTAAGCATCTACTATGTGTCAGGCACTGTGATAAACACTGGGAATGAAAAAAGATAGACCGTGCCCTCAAGAAACTTATAGTTATACTAGCTTACTCATTCAATTGCTCGTTCCTCAACCAATTCTCAATCTCCCAACCCCACACTTTTTTCTATTCTTTTTAAAATGTAATAAACATTTTTATTTATAGTTTTGGGTTCCAATTTTTATCCCTCCTTCCCTCCCTTCCTTCCTCTTTCCTTGAGCCAGTAAGCAGAGATGGGTTATATATGGATGATTTTGTAAAGCATTACCATATTTATCATTTTGTATAAGAAAACTTAACAGAAAAAAATGAAAGAAAGTGAAAAATAGCATGCTTCAGTCTGTTCCATCACCATCAGTTCTTTCTTTGGAGGTGAATAGTATGTTTTATCAATAGTCTTTGGGGATTGTCTTGGATCTTTGTATTGTTGAGAATAGTTAAGTCATTCACAATTCTTTATCAAACAATATTACCATCTCTTTGCATGATGTTCTCATGGTTCTGCTCACTTCACTATACATCAGTTCATACAGTCTTTCCAGACCTTTCTGAAATCATCCTGCTTGTCATTTCTTATAGCACGATAATATTCCATCACCATCATATACCACAGCTTGTTTAGTCATTCCCCAACTGATGGGCATTCCTTTGATTTCCAATTCTTAGCCACCACAAAAAGAGCTGCTAGAAATATTTTGTACAAATGGGTCTTTTTCTCTTTTTGGGGATGTCTTTGTCAACCCCACACTTTTGCACTGGTTGGCCCCCATATCTAGAATACTTTCCATTCTTACCTCTAGCTCTCAGGGTCCTTGGTTTCCTTAAAAACTCATTTGAGTGCTACCTTCTCTAGGGGGCCTTTCCAGTCAGTTTGCTTAACTGTTAGGGCCTTCTCCTTTGAGGTTTTCTGGTGTCTGTTTTTGTATGCCATATAAATTAATCTACAGGTGGTATAACATAAGCCTCTTGAGGGCAGAGACTATATGGCTTTTGTATTTTCAGTTTCTTACACAGAGTAGGTATCTGATTTGATCCAAATGCTTTATAATCCAGACAAACCCCTGAAGCCTTTTGGCTAATGGAGAATGCCTCTTGTGGCTTGCAGTGAACTTGGCAACTGGCAGATATTTGTGTCAGGGATGGAAGTTTCCAACTCAATGGAAACCTTCAGCTGTTCCTCAAATACCAAAGCTAATCATGCTTCGAGTGAGGTAGGATGGGGTGCTGGCATTTGGGAGGTCAATGTGAGTGAACTCCTTAACTGGAATACTGTCAAAACACCCAATTTTCCATCATTCATTGTGATTCAGCATGAAGGATGTGTGTGTGTGTGTGTGTGTGTGTGTGTGTGTGTGTGAGAGAGAGAGAGAGAGAGCGAGAGAGAGAGAGAGAGAGGGAGAGAGCATGTGCGTGCGTGAGAGTGTGCACGAGCACGCGAGTGAGAGACAGAGAATGTGCGCGCCTGTGTGTGTGTGTGTGTGTGTGTGTGTGTGTGTGTGTGTGTGTGTGTGTGTGTGTGAGAGAGAGAGAGAGAGAGAGAGAGAGAGAGAGAGAGAGAGAGAGAGAGCGTGTGCGTGAGAGAGAGTGTGAATGAATTGAATTACTGGGGGAATTAGGAAAGAGCTCAGGTAGGAGGTAATGTAGCTGAACCTTGAATGGGGATAGGGTTTCTGAAAGGCAGGGGTGAAGAGAGAGAACCATTCCAAGGACAGGAGATAATTTATACAAAGGTTCAGAAGTGGGGAAAGGAATGTCATATAAATGACCAGTAAGTAAATCACCTGGGCAATAAAACAGAAGGCTCCAGAAGGCATCATGTGAAGTGAGTCTGGAAAAAGTTTGCAACCAGATAGTAAGGGGTAACCAGATTGTAAGGGATCCTTAGCTTTTCTGACCCAATACCCATCCTCCTTTTTGTTAGAGGAAGTAATGGGCCGGGCTCATACAAGTAGAAGTGGCAGAGAGAACTGACTCCAGGTTCTCTGAATCCAAAACCAGCATCCAGGATCTGTGTAAATGACTAAAGGTATCCTGGGGCAGGAACCTAGGGAGGAAGATGATCTCTCCTCTCCTCCTTCCCCTTCTAGTTCTGTTTTCTTAAGCTCCAAATGGTTCCTTACTGCTGAGAATTCAGATTCTTCTTCCTGTTTGTCATCCTTCAAAGCTCCAGGTTGTATCCATTCTGTCCTCTCCCAGAGACCTTCTCTGCTCCCCCAGTTGGCTCCACCTTCATCCCTCTGATGGAACTGGAATCATCTCCTGTGATCATAGATGTTGGCAGTGCTTGGTGCAAAGCTGGCTACTCTGGGAATAACCACCCTTCTGTTGCGATCCCCACAGTTGTTGGATATCAGTCCCATGATGAGGACCTGGGAGAAGGTCCTTCCAACATAAGGAAAGTTGTAGGCTTGGAAAACAAGCATGTGCTCAGGGAACTCCCTATTACAGACTTTCCTGTTCACCGAGGCAAAGTCCTAAACTGGGAGGCCATGGAGGCGATTTGGAATTACGCTTTTGATGTTCTTCGGGTCAATACCAAGAATCACCCAGTGCTTGTCACAGAATTGCCATGGAAAGATAGGAATAACCGGCAGAAGATTCTGGAGGTAAGAGTTTGTTGTAAACCCTACCTTTTTTATTTTTTATTTTATTTTATTTTTTTGGTGATGTAATTGGGGTTAAGTGACTTACCCAGGGTCACACAGCTAGTAAGTGTCAAGTGTCTGAGACCAGATTTGAACTCAGGTCCTCCTGACTCCAGGGCCGGAGCTCTATCCACTGCACCACCTAGCTGCCCTGTGAACCCTACCTTTTAACAATGAAAAACACAAGAAAACCAAGTAAGAGTTCCATAACATGTCATCTTTTACATCCCTCGTCCCTCATTCTGAGAGGAGGTTGGTGTGTTCCCTTCTCACGGCTTTGCATCTGAGATTGTTCCTTTGAAATCATGGGAGTTTAAGACTCTTTCTAGTGTCATCATTTCCATTATTCAGTAAACCTGAAGAGTCTGCCCTGTGTCCAGCATTGTGGATACTACCATAGAGACAACCCTACCCTCAGGGAACTTGCGATGTAAAGGGAGAAAAGACCCATGCACAAACAGCTATGACACAAGAAAGAATGAGAAGTTCAAAGGCAGATCTGGGGGAGGGGCCATAAAGGAGTTGAGGGAGAAAGTGGGGAGGAGAGGAGGATGTCCAGGCAAGGATTCTTGGGGGAGAGTGGGTGGTAGAGGATTTGGGCATTGAAGGAAAAGAGGGATGGTATAGGATGCCATCTTGGGTGATAGGAAGGATCCCTTTTTTCCTCCTCTGGTTCTGCTTCCTCCCTGAACAATAAGAACAATGAGGAAATTGGAATAATTGAGCTCCTCCTCATCCCTTCTCATTTTCACATTTTCTGGTCCCTTGAGTACAAGAAGTTTGGGGATTTTATCAGTGTGGGAACTCACCTCATCTCCAATGTGGATTCCAACTCATTTGTGACTTTGGTTGGAACCTCAGGGTGCCTTCAACCATTCCCTAGGAGTTAAGTCTCTTGTTTAAGGTTAGGCAGTTAGCCAGGATTTATATAGGCAAAGGACATGGCAAGGGTTCCTATTTATACTCCATGGCCTGCAAATTGTGTGCCCTGGGACAAGCTGCCCAACTTTTCTAACCTTCAATTTCCTTATCTGTAAAATGAGGGGGTTGGGCTAGATGACCTTTAAGGTGACCCCCGCCCCCACCCCAAGCAATCAAGGTAAAGAAAGTGCTTTGTAAGCAACAAACCTGTGACAAAGATTGGGCTAGGGTGTAATCCTCATTTTAAAGATGAAGAAACTCTGTTCCAGATGTCAAAACTAGTAAGTGGAATAGCTTAGACTTAAATATAAGTTCTCTTGACACAGTCCAGGTCTCTGTAATTCAATTTAAAAAGCATGAATTAAACACCTACTGTAGGCCAGGCACTGTGCTATATAAAAAGGACATGGCAACAGAAGTCAGACAGTATTTGCCCTTGTGGAACTTAGACCCTCCTGGGGTAGAACGAACACACACACACACACACACACACACACACACACACACACACACACATATGTATATACACATACATATATATACATATATATATAATAGGACCTAGAAATATATATCAAACAGAACATAGATATGTAATAGAATACACACATATATAATAGAACCCATGTGTATAACTGAACATATGTGTATAGCAGAATATATATATATATAAATAGAACATATAAAATAATACATAATATAATAGAACATATAGAATTTGTAATCATTATGTATATATTTTATATGTGTATGTATTTGTTATATAATATGTATTTTATAGAATATGTATGTATGTGTATGTATATGTATGTGTTTATGTGTGTATATATATATTATATGTATGTGTATATACATATTTATTTATATAACATACACAGAATGAATCCCAATGATTTCTTGGTGGGGAGTGGGGGGAGCTGGGCTGGAGCAAGGGCTGAGAACTAGGAGGAAGGTAAATGGGCTTTTTTTTAAGGGGAAGCACTTGAGCTGAGTTCCCAGCTGTATGGTGCCCCTGTTCCTAGAAGGGAGAAGAGACGAGGACCCAGGCTTGGGAGAGGGGACAACTTGTGTGATGCAAGGTGGTGTGGGAATAGAATGAAGGCCACATGGAGGGAACATGGAAAAGGCCGCTTTGGTCAGAACACAAACAAAATAAGGGGCAGGGAGGGTGGATCATGAGCTCATTGTAGGTAGATGGGTTGGAGGCACTCAAGGCATCATTACGCCCCCCCCCCATCTGTAGTGGGACCTTGCCTTGTGGCCCTTTTGGTGGGGGCTGAGCTCTTCAGCCCTGTCCTATGGCACAGAATCAGCCCTTTATGGAAAGACCCATGGCATCTTTTCTCTCCCCCTTCCCTATTCTCTCCTCTAGGTCATGATGGAGACCTTCAATGTTCCATCTCTGTGCTTTGGCAATGAAGCAGAACTTGCTATGTTTGGCTCCGGTCTCTTGAACGGTACGGTGGTAGACTGTGGGGCTGGCCTCACCCGCATCGCACCTGTTTTTGGAGGCAAAGTAATCCTTGATTCCATGAGAAGCTGTGAGATGGGTGGGCTAGATATCAGTGCACTGTTATATAGACACCTGTTCCACAGAGATATAAGAATGAACAACTTGATCCAGAGGGAGGCAATGGAGGACCTCAAGGAGAAGTTATGTTATGTGAGCAGAATTCCTGATGAGAGAGAATTTTCCAGTGATCTGACTTCTACACAAGGGAGGGTCTCTGTACTTCCTGATGGGAACATTATCTTTCTTACTGAAAAACACTGTACCTTCCCTGATATGATTTTCGATTCTGACCAGTTTGGTGGGATTGGAATAAAATTAAGCCTTGAGGTTCTTACATCAGCCATGTCATGTCCTGACAAGACCAAAGACTACATATTTTCTCATGTGGTTCTCTCGGGGGGGAGCACCCTCTTTCCTGGCTTCCCAGAACGCCTTCTCTGGGAGTTAAATGACATGAAACCTTTGAAGTACTCAACTAAGATTGTGTCCAGGCCAAATCGGATGTACCTCCCCTGGATGGGGGGCGCCATATTGTCTCGCCTGTCAACCTTCAGTTCCCACTATATAACCAGAAATGAATACTATGAGACACAAGCAGCAATACTCAACTAGAGAATTTTTCTTCCAACATTTTCCCAATGGGGATAAATTGATGGCTATTGACTGCCTGAGTGTGGAAGACACTTGTTCTTGAGGAAAGCATCTTCTTATAGGCTTATATGACTTTACTTCATTCTAGAGTTCTACTTCTGAAGTTTCCTTTTTAATTTTTGTTTCTGGCTCTTGCTGTGGCCTGGAATATTGGCTTCCAATGAGGCTGGAATTAGAAATTCTAGAAGAGATCTTTCTCAGGAGATTTTGGGGAAAGCAGGATTGAAATCCAATGTAGTTGTGAAATTGTGAAGGTTTGGTCTCACCTGACATGCTCTCTGGAAAGTTCACTTTGGTGTGCTATAAAGAGGGCAGGGCAACAGAGTGCCTATGACTCCACAGTGTAGAGATACTTGTTTTCAGGGTGGGGGGAGGGGGACATTCTTGTTCCCAGGCAAGATGGATCTGCTACATTTTTTTTTTTTGTAAGTGAAGTACTGTGAAGAGAAAAATGAATATTCTATCACCTGATAAAATTGGAGATTTGGGAGCTCTTTCTGAGACTTGGAGAATGTATCTTCCCTCATTCCCTTTTTTCCTGAATCCCCTTAGGGAATAGACTTGTGGATACTCAGCCCTCCACAGGCAAAACTAGCTCTTTTCAGATGCTTTTCCATTCTTTAGCCTGACAAACTGTGGTTGACCTGAGGGAGAAGGGGAAGGTGCATTCTCTCAGTATGCCGCATGTATGTAATGTTTAGAGGGATGGAGAGGAACATCATTATGTCTATAGCCACGGGCTTACAGTGTATGCCTCTTGTTGCTTAGGGGGATTCTGAGGGTTCTGCCTCAGGACTGGCATTGGCATACACACAAGCCTTGCCTGGCCCTCAAGGGGGAGCTGTCCAGTTTTGAAATGCCTTCTTTTAATTGTACATGGAAACTCAATCAAAGCGGCAGCATTGTGATGGCAGCTCAAGTGGTTATGGGGGAAGGTAGGGAAAAGGCAGAAAAAGCTACCTGGGAGAAGGAGGAATCTGTGATGGTGGCAGGGGGTAGGGAGGGATGCCAGCCTGGAGAAATTTCAGATGAAGGAGAAGAAAGATAGCAGACCATGAGGCATGAGAGTCCAGGAATCCTGGATTCTCCTGTAGGGATGGGACCAACAGGGCAATTCCCTCCCTTTTCCAGTTTATCACTAGGCTCAGGCACAATCCTGTTGTCCCCTGCAGATGACATTTAGGAGATTACTCAGTACTGGACACCACACTTTACACAGGAGGCTGACCCACTTCAGATTGGACCCAAAGGAGGGCAACCTGGGAAACACTAGTAACCATCATTTGTATGAAACATGAAAGCCTTTAAAGAAAGCACTTTACTTGCTCAGCCTCATGAGGGGAGGAGGTACTACAAGGGGCCTTGCCCCCTTTTTATAAATGGGGATACAGATTCTAGGGAGCATTCCTTCATGGTGTAATAAAATGAGAAGCCCTCAATACATCTGTTTGTCCTATCATTTTATGGGAGGCCAGGGTTCCCCACTCACACCTAAAGATCCATGATTTTTTCTTCATATCTCACCCCATGTGCCTCTAATTCTAGGCTTGCTTAGTTTCCTGGAATTCACAGCTTGCCAATTGAATGAATGCATGAGTGAACAAAGCATTCATTGTTTGCTATGTGCAATGTGAGGTGGCAAGTGTTAGGGTCAGAAATAGAATAGTAAGGCAGATCCTGCTCTCCAGGAGGAGTTGGGGATGATTAGGCTAGAGATTAGGGAAAGCTTGGGAAGGGGAAGAATTAGTCTGGACTCTCTCCATATATAATAGAGGGTTTGGGCTTTCCCCGCCCCCCTGGATTCCATATTGTAGAAACAGGAGATAGAGGTGTATAACTTGTTATAACAGGAAAGCCTCCTTATGATTAACTCTGCCCTACAGTAGAAATGCCTTCTTTATTGCTGGGGAACCTCCCCAGTTCAAGAGTTTACAGGAAAAATCAGTAAAAGTATTAGGGTTTGGGAAATTGCCTCATCTTTCCTGTCCTCCCTTCCATTCTTGTTAGGATGCTTTCCTAAGTCCCAAGTTATTCCTGACTGCTTAGATATTTCTGTTTGTCACTTTTCATAGCTCCAGATCATACTCATTCTACCTGCCCCCAAAGACGCCTTCCTTTTCCCTCATTGGCTGCACGGGAATTCTCCTGATGGAACACCCTGGTGTCGTTGTGGACCTTGGCAGTACCTATTGCAAAGCTGGCTGGGCTGGGGGAAACTTTCCATCAATAAGAGTTCCCTCAGTTGTTGGATACTTACCTTCCTCAGAAGATCCAAGAGCAGATCAAATCCCTGTTCATTTGAAAATAATAATGGGCTCAAGCAAGTTGCCAATTATGATGGATTTGCCTACAGAATTTATCATCAACCGGGGTACCATCACAAACTTGGATGTCATGGAGTTTATGTGGCACCAAATATTTAGTGAGCTTCACAGTAAACCTAAGGAATATCCTCTGCTAGTAACAGGCCTCCTACCCAAAGACAATTTTTGCCAGCAGAAGATCACAGAGGTAAGAAGATGTTCTCATCACAGATGATTCTCCCCTTTCTCCTTTTCTTGCATGGCTGCTTTTTTAGCCCTGTGGCTAAACTCCCAGTGTTCTATTTAGGACCATAACCAAAAATGACCTTCAGAAGAAAGCAGCAGGAGGACTCTTTCCTCTTCCATCCTATCCAGGGATAATTGCCCTTGGGATGCTGAATGTGGGGTCCAAGAAAACAAAGTCATTGAGTGAGCCAGAATGAAGACAGATGGAAAAGAAGAGGAAGACTATTGAGTGGAAAAAAGACTCTGAAGGTTTTAGGGAGGGAGCAGGAATAAGTCAGTTCAGCACACTTTTGTTGTGTTTTGTTTTGAACCTTTGCAATTAAAAATGCAAAGCATTTAGGAAAAAATTGTTGTAGTAACAATGTCTGGCATATATGATTCCATATCTCTTGTCCCTCATCCTGTCTGAGAGGAAGTAGGGATGTTCCCTTGTTAATGATCCTGGGTCTTCGGTTATTCTTTTGAGATCATCTGAGTCCGATGACATCATCTCCATTATTCAGCAAACATGAAAAGTCTGCCTTTGTTAAGCTCTGTAGATAGCAGAAGCTGAAACATGTTAGAAAATTTTAGGACCCGACTAAGGTTGTTATTGGTTGCTGGTAGTAGTTGCCTTCAAATGCAACTTCCCATATCTGGAGGCAATGTGGTAAGGCAGAAAAATTCTGGGTTTGGAGTTGAGAACCTAGGTTTTAATCTCTCACCTGTCACTTAATACCTAGATGACCTTGGACAATTTAACCTTTTTGAGCCTCACTATCCTCATTTTTGATATGAAGGGATTAGGCTAAATGGGATCTTCAATGCTGCTTAGTTCTTTTTTTTTTTCCAGCAACAAACATTTATTTTATTTTCCAGTTACATGTAAGGGTACTTTTCAATATTCATTTTCATAAGATTTAGAGTTCCAAATTTTTCTCCCTCCCTCCCTTTCCTCCCCTCTCTGCCAGATTGCAACCAGGTTATATATGTACAATCCACAAGTGTTCTTTGTATCAGTTCTTTCTATAGGGGTGCATAGTAAGCTTCCTCATTAGTTCCTTGGGATTGTCTTGGATCATTGCATTGCTGAGACTAGTTAAGTCATTCACGATTGCTCATTGAACAATACTGCTGTCACTATGCATAATGTCCTCCCAGCTCTGCTCACTTCACTATACATCGATGTTCATTAGTCTTTCCAGGTTTTTCTGGGATCATCCTGTTTGTCATTTCCTGTAGCACAAGACCATTCCACTACAAGCATATAGCACAGCTTTTCCCATCATTCCTCAATTAATGAACATTCCCTTGATTCTCAATTCTTAGCCTCCACCAAGAGTTGCTATAAATATTTGTTGTACAATTTCCCCCCTTTTCTCTTCTAATGCTACTTAGTTCTAATGTATGATTTTAGAATCCAATGCACATCCAAGTGATTCAGTTCATCAACAAACATTTAGGAAGTATTTACCATATGCCAGATGGTGCGCTAATGGCTAAGGATGCAAAGAAGGAGGGGAAGCTGTCCCTATACTCAAGG
Source organism: Dromiciops gliroides (assembly GCF_019393635.1). Classification (NCBI taxonomy): domain Eukaryota; kingdom Metazoa; phylum Chordata; class Mammalia; order Microbiotheria; family Microbiotheriidae; genus Dromiciops; species Dromiciops gliroides. The sequence continues at coordinate 616,806,789 of NC_057863.1, read as the reverse complement.
AGCATACATTTTATTGGGGGAACTAGTATATAGATATGTGGCTCTGTATAAGATTTATGCAGTTGTATTAAGGGAACCTGAAGGGCAGCTAGTTGGTGCAGTGTATAAAGCACTAGCCTTGGATTTAGGAGGACCTGAGTTCAAATCCAGCCTCAGACACTTGACACTTAACTAGCTGTGTAACCCTGGGCAAGTCACTTAACCCTCATTGCCCTGCAAAAAAAAAAAGAACCTGAAAGAGGAAGACAATAGTAGGTGGGAAGACTGGAAACAGTCTCTTATACAAGATGGGATTGGGGCTGTTTTGAAGGAAACGGGGAAGCTAGAAGTTGGAACTGAGGAGGGGAAGTATTCCAACCTTGGAGGTTAGCCAGAGCAAATGCATGGAGTTGGAGGATGGTGAGTTATGTGTAAGGAACATTAAGGAGGCCAGTGTTATTGGATTATACAGTGTACAGAAGGGAATAAAGTATAATTATGGGAAGGTAACAAGAAGTTAGTTTGTGAAGGGCTTCAAATACCAAACAGGTAATAGCTAGAGTTTTGAATAGAGGAATGATATGGCAGGATTTAGGAAGATCATTCTAGCATCTGAGTGGTAGATGGACTAGAGTAGGGAGGCACTTTTGAGGTAGGGAGACCAATCAGAAGGCCATTGTCATAGTTCAGACATAAGGAAATGAAGCTCTGCCCCAGGATAGTGGCAGTGTCAAAGAGAGAAGGAGGAATATACAAGTAAGGTTGGAAATGTAGAAATGGAAAGATTTGGCAACACACTGAATAATGGAGATGGTGGGGAGAAATGAAGGATAGAGACAGAGGTGGTGAGTTAGGGGGACTAGGATATTACTCAAATTGTCCAAATGGCAATTGGTGATGCAAGACTGAAGCTCAGGATAGAGGTTAAGACTGGATTTATAGAAATAGTAATTAACTCCATAGATATGATAATAAATGAGGAGATCACCAAGAGAGACAGTATAGAGTTAAAAGAAGAGGAGGGCTCAGAAAAGAATAGTGTCAAGCCTACAGAGGTCAGAGTATTCAGAAAGAGACACTATCAAGAGTGTAATCTTCTTTCATCCTATCACTCTTCAAAAGGTATTTGCTTCTGTCTGTCCCCTCCCCCACTCTGCCCTTCCTTCTTTTGCTCCTCTCTCTTTATCCCCTTCCCTTCCTATTTTCCTGCAGGTTTAGAGAGATTACTCCACCCAATTGAGTGTGTACATTATTCCCTCCTTGAGCCAATTCTCATGAGATTGAGGTCTTTGAGCCAATTCTGATGAGTGTTAGGCTCATTTACTGGCCAGATTAAATAGATTACTCCACCCAATTGGGTGTGTGTGTTAGTCCCTCCTTGAGACAGCTCTGATGAGTTTAAGGTCTTTGAGCCTTTTCTGATGAGTGTAAAATTCATTTTCTGCCCTGCTCCTCTCCCATTTCTTCCCCCACTCCATAAGCCTTTTCCTGTTTCTTTCATGTAGGGTTTCACCTCTGCCGTTCCCCCTCCTGCAGTGCATTCCCTTCACCCCTCACTTTAACCCTAAAAATGTCCTCACCTAGCTATGTGATGCATTGGACAAAGCATCACCCCTGGACCCAGGGGGATCCCAGCCAAAACCAGGCCTCAGACACAAGACAGTCACCCACTGTTATGTCCCTCAGCTCCAATTTTTTATGGTTCTCTAGGGTCTTGTATTTGAAAGTCAAATTTGCCATTCAGTTCAGGTCTTTTCATCACAGATATCTGAAAGTCTTCTTTTTCATTAAAGTCCCATTTTTTTTTCTGCTGAAAGATTATGCTGAGTTTTGCTGGGTAGGTGATTCTTGGTTGTAATCCCATTTCCTTTGCCCTCTGCAATATCATATTCCATGCCCTCTGATCCTTTAATATAGAAGCTGCTAGATCCTGTGCTATCCTAACTGGGGCTCCACAGTACTTGAATTCTTTCTTTTTGGCAGCTTGCAATATTTTCTCCTTGACCTGAGAGCTCTGGAATTTGGCTATAATATTCCTAGGAGTTTTCCTTTTGGAATCTCTTTCTGGAGGCGATTGGTGGATTCTTTCAATTTCTATTTGAGCTTCTGATTCTAGAATTTCAGGGCATTTTTTCCTGAGAATATCTTGGAAGATGGTGTCTAAGCTCTTTCCTTGATCATAGTTTTCAGGTAGACCAATAATTTTCAAATTATCTCTCCTGGACCTTTTTTCTAGGTCAGCAGTTTTTCCCCAGAAGATATTTCACATTGCCCTCTATTTTTTTATTCATTTGTATTTGCTTTATTGTGTCTTGGTTTCTCATAAAGTCACTGGATTCCATTTGTTCAATCCTCATTCTTAGGCAATTATTTTCATCAGAGAGCTTTTGTACCTCCTTTTCTATTTGGCCAATTTGACTTTTCAAGCTGTTAACTTTTTTCTCAAGTCTTTCCTGCATCACCCTCATTTCTCTTTCCATTTTTTCCTCTACCTCTCTAACTTTATCTTCAAAGTCCTTTTTGAGCACCTCTATGGCCTGAGACCAATTCATATTTTTCTTGGAAGCTTTAGATATAGGGGCCCTGATGTTGACATCTTTCTCTGAGGGTGCCCCTTGGTCTTCCTTGTTACTGAAAAAAACTTTCTATGGTCCTAACCTTTCTCTGCCTGCTAATCTTGCCTTTCTTTTACTAGACTTTTAGCTCCTTAAAGTGGGGACACTCTTTCCAGGCTGCAGTATCCCAAGCTTAAGAAGTCCCAGGTGGTATGATTTAAGGAGGATCAGGTTCTTCACTCACCTGGTCTGTTCCCTGTCCTAGATGACCCCAGACCAACTTGCTAATCAACCAGCTTTGTGTATTGTGGTTGTTAGCTCTGACTAGTCTGTGCCCCTCCCCCACCTGGGCCACTGCTACTCAAGCCTACTTCCTGGTTCTCAGCAGGGGTGTAAAACCCAAGTTCTGCCTCTACTCCAGCATAGACCCCTGTAGTCTCTCCCCTGCCCAGGGCTCAGCCCACTCCCCAGACTGTGAGCTTAGTTCCAGACTACACTGGTGCTTCAGCTGATTCAGAGGCTCTGGGGGTCTCCTTCTCTGGTGAGACCTTCTTGGAACTGGATCTGTGTCAGGGTGACTGTGGGGTTGGGCTGGACTCCTGTATCAGCACAGCAATTCTCTCCTTCTGACCTTCCAAGCTGTTCTTGGTTAGAAGATGATTTCAGCACATTCTTCTCTGAGTTTTGCTGCTGCAGCATTTTCCTATGGCATAACTTGGATGTTTTTTGGAACAATTGTGTCATGAGTTTGAGAGCTCATAGTCTTTCCTCTGCCATCTTGGCTCCACCCTGGAAGTCGAGGTGTCACTTGTATATAATATTCAGGCATGAAGGGAAGGAAAAATATAGGAATAGAACAATGGGGGGTAGGGTTGAGTTTTTTTCAAGTATGGGAAAGATGAGCATATTTGTAGGCATCTGGAAAAAACCAACATAAAGGGAAAGAATTAAGTTAAGAGAAGTGTGTGTGTGTGTGTGTGTGTGGGAAGCAGGGACAACTGGTGGTAGTGGAGATGTGATTGAAGGCATGTGGAGAGGTATTGGCTTAGAAACGTGAAAGGTCACTTAATGGGAGACAGGGTTGAAGGAGGAGACAGTGGATGGTGACATCTGAATGGTATGAGGCAGGGCAAGGGAGAAAAGGGAGCTCTTCGCAAATTATTTCTTTTTTTTTTCAGTGGGACAGGAGTTGACATCATTGGCTAAGATGGTAGGAGACTGGAAGAATGACAAGCAAGTTTGCAACATCTGTTGTGGAGTATAAGATGGTGAATTAATTAGGGAGTAATAGAGTATTGACCTTTTTAGTCATTGGCATAGTCAGTGTAGGATTGTGACTTCCTCTAGCACTGTTCAGCAGCATAGGTGATGAAAGTGCTTTGCAAACAACATGTCTATAAGGTAGGCTAGGTAAAGAAAGGTAAAGAAGCTGAGACTGAAAGAAGGCAAATAACCTTTCCCAAGTGACCCAGTAAGCAGAACACCCTCAGATTTGAATACAGATCCTAGTCCAGTATTCAATCCAACAAGCATGGATTAAGTACCCACCGTATGCCAGACACCGTGCTAGAAGCTGTATCCCCATCAATAGAGGCCAGATGGTACCTGCCTTTAATGAATCTGTATCCTCCAGGGGTGGAAACAATATGATCATAGAAAAAATAAACAAAATATATGCAGAATAATTAACAAATAATTTAAGAAGTGGGAGAAACAGGGCCAGAGTAAGGGCTGAGAGTTAGAAGGAGGGACAGTGGTCTCTTTTAGTAGGTAGTACTTGAGCTGAGACTGTTCCTAGAAGGGAAAGGAGAAGAGGACCCAGGTTTTGGGGTGGGGGTTGGGTGGGAGTCCAGGAAGGAGTGGGGGAGGAGCCTGTGTGATGCACAGAGGTGGGAGATGGAATGAAAGCCCTGTATAGGGAGCATTAAATAAGCCACTTTGGCCAGAACACAGGCTGAGTAAGGGGTGAGAAGGGTGGATCATGAAATTGTTCTAGGAAGATGGATTGGAGCCCTGCGCCCCAAGTCATCTGTGGCGGGACCTTGCCTTATGGTGCTTTTGGCAGGGGGCTGAGCCCTTAGACTTTCTTCTATGGCACTGACTTGAGTGATATACTCAGCCTTTTCTGGAAAGACCCATGGTATTTATTTCTCTCCCCCTCCCTATTCTCTTCCCTAGGTCATGATGGAGACCTTCAACGTTCCTTCTCTGCACATTGGCAACCAGGCAGAACTTGCTTTATTTGGCTCTGGCCTCTTGACTGGCATGGTATTAGAATGTGGGGCAAGCCTCACCCAAATCACACCCATCCTCAGAGGCCAACGGATCTCTAAGCGTACAGCAGTCTGTGAGTTTGGTGGGCTAGATATCAGCTCATTATTGTACAAGTCTTTGCTCAACCAAGATGCAGAAATGAAACACTTGTCTCAGAGGGAAGCAATGGAAGACCTCAAAGAGAAGTTATGTTATGTGAGCAAAATATCTGATCAAAATGAATTTTCTAGTGACTTGACTTCTATGAAGAAGAAGGTCTCTGTCCTTCCTGATGGGACTGTTGTGTCTCTTACTGAAAAACATCTTACTTACCCTGATGTTCTCTTCAACCCTTCACAGTTTGGCTTACCAGGAGAAAAATTAGGTGATCAAGTTATTAACACAGCCTTATCATGTGGTTGGAATTTCAAATACATCCTTTCTCATGTAGTTCTCTCTGGGGGCAGCACCCTTTTTGATGGCTACCCAGAGCGCCTTTTCTGGGAGTTGCGTAACACTAGACGTGGCTTGTGGCCAAGCAATGTGATAGCCCTGCCAAATCGGATCGACCTCCCCTGGATAGGGGGCTCCATGTTGTCTTGCCTGTCAACCTACAAGTCCTGCTGTATAACAAGAGAAAAATACAATGAGATGGGGGCAGGTGCAGCTCTACATATACTCCCATAGGTACTTTTCCACCAAGATTTCCACAAGAGGAACCATTTAAGCTATAATGACTGCTGGGGTGTAGACAGCCCTTGGTTCTTGAGGGAAGTCTCATTTTCTCGGGTTATAACTTTTGGCTCATGGATTGGCTCTAGGGTTCCATCCCTGGGGTTTACTTTTTACTTTTTTTCCTCCCTGCTGGCTCTATTTATGGCCTGAAATTTTGGCTGATAATGGGACTTGATTTAGAAATTCAGGAAGAGATGTTTCTCAAGTGTTGGTTAGGAAAGCTAGATCAGAATCCAAGAACTGTGAGATTTCAAGGTTTAGTTCACATCCTATTTGGAAAATTCACTTTGGGGTGCTATGAAGAGGATAGAGCAGGAAAAAGCTCAACACCGCCCCCCCTCCTCCCGCCATGGATGCCCTCTTGGGGAGGGAGCAATTCTTGTCTCCTCCCAAAATGAGGCTGCTACATCTTTTGGTAAGGATATGAGGATGGAGAGAGAATGTATCTCATTTCTTGGAAGGTTCAGGGAGGTTGGGCTCTCTAGAGAACCTCATCCCTTTCCTGAAAGTCAATGAGTTGGTCCATCTTCCTTTACTCTCCACTCCTTTTATTTAATCCCTTCAGAGCATAGATATGTGAGTATTCAGCCCTCCACATCAAACCTAAACCAACCCTTTTCAGATGCTTTTTATGCCTTAGCCTGACAGACTCTGGTAAGTCTTGGGGAAAAGGAGGAGAGTATTTTGAGATTCCTCTCTCTCCCTCTGTGGGGTGTGTGTGTGTGTGTGTGTGTGTGTGTGTGTGTAGGGGTTGAAGGTATAGGGAGGAACATCATTGTGTCTTTAACCATGGGCTTAGAGTGTATGCTTATTGATTCTGAGGGTTCTGGGGACCATCTCTTATGCTGTGGAACTGGCCTTGCCCAGCCCCCAAGGGGGAGCTGTCCAGTTTTGAAGTGTCTTCTTTTAGTTATACATGAAAACCCAATCAAAGTGGAAGCATTGTGATGGCCTCTCAAGTGGTGATGGGGGAAGGTAGGGAATAGGCAGAAAGAGCTACCTGGGAGAAGGAGGAGTCTGTGATGGTGGCAGGGGGTAGGGAGGGATGCCAGCCTGGAGAAATTTCAGATGAAGGAGAAGAAAGATAGCAGACAAGAAAAGATAAGAAAAAAAAAAGACAAGAAAGATAGCATATAGAAGAAAGATAGTCTAGGAATCCTGGATTCTCCTGTAGGGATGGGGTCAACAGGGCAATTCCCTCCCTCCTTCAACTTCTCAGTGGACTCAGGCACAATCCTGTTGTCCCCTGCAGATGACATCTAGGAGATTGCTCAGTACTGGACACCACACTTTACACAGGAGGCTGACTCAGAGGAGGGCAAGCTGGGGAACACTAATAACTGTCACTTGTATGATGTGTGAAAGCCTTTAGAAGGCACTTTGATTTTTTGTTCAACCTTGTGAGAGAGGTACTATAAGTGGTCTTATCACCTTTTTATAAGTGGGGAAACTGAGATTCTAATAACTTACTAGTAATGCCATAGCTTGAGTATTGAGGATTTATTTGAACCTGGACATTTGGGGGCCATGCAATACAAATATATTTTGATGGAACTGAGAACAATTTATCTGGGGAAGGAAAAGTTTAAGGAGGGATACCTATAGATGTGGGGTTAGTCTCATTCATCACCTCTAGTATTCTGAGCTAGAAGAAATGAGTGTATAAATTGTTTGACTTCCTCTTGAGATAAGGAAAACATTTCTGACCCCTGGAGTTGTCCTGTAAGGGAAAGGACTTCATCAGGACTGGAGGAATTCCTCTACTTAGAAAGTTTTAGGGGAAATCTGCTCAGATGGGGATGAATGAACATTTTTCACAGTGAAAACCAGAGCTGGGAACATCTAAACAGTCTTCTGAAACAACCTATATCTGAGCAGAACAGGAGAACAGGCTAGGGGTACTTTATTAGATTTCATCAGTTCTCCTTCCCCTCTTCTTCCCCTTCTTGGGCCTAGTATCCTATACTCAGGATCAGAGAGTAGACATCTGGGAATAGGAGGTGTTCTTTCATGGTATAATATAGTGGGAAGCCCTCAGTACACCTGCATGAACCATAATTTTATGGGAGACCAAGGTTCCTCACTCATGCCTAAAGAATCAGGATTCTTTCCCCACATCTGATCCCCTGTGTCTCTAATTCTAGGCTTTCTTCGTTCCCTGAAACTCTCAGCTCATCAAAGGAATTAATGAATGAAGAATTCAGTATGTGTTTGTGCAATGCATTCTGGTAAGGGTTATAAATAGAATAGTAGGACAGACCCTGCTCTACAGGAGGAGCTGGGAATGATTAGGGTAGAAAAAGGGAAGGCCTAGGAAGGGACATAATTAGTTTGATGAGTCCTCATATTAAAGAAGGATTAGGCTTATTTTGAGGCTCCAGGGTTTTGAACTAGAAGAATTGAGTTTACAAACAACTTGATTTTTATTTGGTATAAGAAAAAAAAATCTTCCTAAGCCCTGGAGCCAGAGATATTCTGATAGAAGATTAACATCTGAATCTTAGAAAAAAATGGATGTGCAATATACTTTTATGTTTAATCTGCATTATTGAGATTTCCTCTATTACTTTTTTAAAGCCAAGCTAATCAACACAACAGAAAAATCAAGCCCTCATTTGAAGCATTTGCTGATTTCCATAGGATAAATGCTTACACTGAAAATTTAACAATACTCTCTTGAGTAGGCACAAGCTGGCTCCAGCACACCTCTACCTAGAATTGTTCTGTGGCAGTGAGACCTTCCTCAATGGAGAATGAAGCTAGGTGTCACAGTGAATAAAGGATAGGCCTTGAGTTGACCCAAGTTCAAATCTAGTCTCAGATATTCACTGGCTGTGTGATCCAGGACAAGTCAGTTGGCTTCTATTTGGCTTGGTTTCTTCAACTGTAAAGTGGGAATAATAATAGCATCTATCTCCCAGGGTTGTTGTGAGTATAATATGATATATTTGTAAAATACTTAGTGCAGTGCCTGGTTAATAATGATAATGATGATCATGATGATAATCATAGGTGGTGATTGCTGATAACTATTATTATATTACTTTCAGAATGTATACCAACTAGATGGATGGTCTCTAAGTTGAACTGAGCTTAAGGAAAGGGGTGTGATCTTGAAAAAGCTGTGATGGACAAATCTTTGTCCCGAAAATTGGGAAACCCAGACAGTAACTATTGAACCAATTTCCTCTGTGGCCAGAGTCAAAGGACTACCCTCAGTCACTTAGCTTCTTATAATCATTACCATCCTATTACCATCCATTGCCAGGTTTGATCCGATTATCCCAGTGGTTAGAATCTGATGCTGAATACAAACAAATTAGAGAAGGCAGAAATCCTTTATTGTAATGTACCAAGTACTGGGCTAAGTGGGTTGAAGGTCTATGTTGGGAGACCTTATAGACCCACTTTGCTTCTGAGGTGGATCTGTGTACATGAGATGCTATACGTAGGAGACCACAGGATTTTGTGGACAATCATTGAGACAAACCAGTTTCCACTTAGTCCAGTGGTCATGACACTGGCCTTTCCTTTTTCTTGCTTCCCCACACCTATGTTACATCAAAATTCTAGAGGAAATTGGCACCTGGGGCTGGCTCACTATGTGACTATGTGCCCACTATGTGGGCAAACTTAATTCCCTATCCATTCCCTTACCTTTAAAAAAGGGGGCTGCCACTTTGGGTAGAACTTGGGCTGGTAACATGGAAACACATCTAGCCAAATTGGTTATTCTCTAACAGAGAAGAATAGGATATTAGTGGGAGAAGGTTCCTTAGAGCCATGGATTCAATCCACTACCTCTTCTAGAGGAGGAAACAGACATTGAGAGAATAAGAGAGATGTCCAAGGTCACATGGGTGAGAGTAGCAGAGTCAGAATTCCATTCTAAATCTACTGGCTTCCAAGCCTAGTGTTCTATCCCAGAAGGCTTCATGTGAAATTGCTAAAGGATGGTTTAAAAAAACAAAAACAAAAACAAAAACAAAAAAACCAAAAAGGATGGTTTGGGAAAAAAATCTTCTCTCCCTCTTCCACTTTCAGTTCTGGTGTTTTCCTAAACTCCAAGTGCTTCCCATTTGCTGAGGATTCTTCTGTTTGTTATCCTTCAAAGTTCCAGGTCACACCCACGGTATCTGCTTCTACAGACACCCTCCTCTTCCCTCATTGGCTCCACCTTTATCTTCCTGATGGAAGAGGTTTCTATGGTTATTGACATTGGCAGTGACTGTTGCAGAGCTGGCCCAGGAGGAAAAAACCAACCAATAGTAGCAGTTCCTGAAGTCATCGGCTACCAGCCCTACCCAGAGGACCCAGGACCAAGTAATCCCCCAAAAAGGAAAATTGTAGGTTTAATTAACCTCCCCCTACTCAGGACTCTAGCTGTTGAGTTTCCTGTGCAACGAGGACAAATCACAAACTGGAATGCCATGGAGACTATTCTGAAATATAGCTATGATCTCCTTGGATTCAAGACTGGGGACCATCCTGTGCTGGTAACAGGATTTCAAGCAAATCCTGTGATTCAGCGGAAGAAGTTGTTGGAGGTAAGATGGTATCTTCTTCATATGATTCTTCTTCCCTTTCTTTCCTTGCATTGCTGAGGGCTGCCAATTTAGCCCTATAGCTAAAATATAGTCTTCCCAGAGCTGTGACTAGGCCTCTAGTCAGAAATGATCTTGGGAAAAACACAGTATGGCACTTCTTTACTCTACCTTGCCTAGGAGCAGCTGTCCTTATGATGCTGAGAGCATGGGCCAAGAAAGCAAGGTCATTGAGTGAGGATGAGGTTGACTATCGAGTGGATAGAAGAAGCTTGGGGGTTTCTGGCAGAGAGCAGGGACAAGTCAACTCAACAGATGTATTTCATTGTCTCTCATTTTTCTACTAGTCATTTCCCTTTCATTAGACCCTCCTCTTTGAACTCTTCCTCCCAACAGTGAAAATCATTGAAAGAAAACTAGTTGATTCAGTGACAGTGTCTAATGGCATATGTTACATTTAACCTCCCTATTCCCTCACCCTGAGAGGAGGCAGGTGTATTCCCTTATTATGGGTTTGGGTCAGAACTTCTTCCTTTGAAGATATCAGGATCTAACAACCTTTGCAGTTGTCATCACTTCCATTATTCAGCAAGCAAGAAGAGTCTATCCTATGCCCAGCATCATGGATACCACCATGGAGACAACCAGATCCTGTCTTCAGGGAGCTCACAATGGAATGGAAGGGAAGACCTGTATACAAACTACAATGCACAGAGGAGGGAGGTGTGAAGACAGATCTAGGAAAGGGCTCTGACTGATTTGACAACAACTTGTAGGGATATTGAAGATGAAGAAAAGGAGAATGGTCAGGAAAAGTTTCCTGGGATAGAATAGTATCTGAGTTGGCCATTGGAGGAAGGGAGGGACTTCTTGGATCACTTCACCTGGACCTTTTCCTCTTCTCTACAATAAGGAAATTGGATCAATATAGCTCTTCCATATTCCCTCCTATTTTCTTCTCTGGTCCTTTGAATATAGGAAGAGTGTGAGATCTTGTCAGTATGAAATTCCCTCCATCTCTAATGCAGATCACAACTTATTTTTTGTATGTAATTTCTGCCTGTCTCAGACCAACTCCTTCATAGTCAAATGGCTTGTTTGGGGTCACTAAGCTAGTTGGTATCATAAGTAGAGTTTGAATTTAGGCCCTAAAATTGGTCTTCTACCCTACAAGTCTCTGCCCTATTTTTGATACACTGAAGAGGATTGCCATTGAATGTGATGTGGTAAGCAGGACTCCCAGAGCTAGCTTGGAAATGCCCTTTGGAAGACAGAAGTGAAAATAATGCTAATGAGGGGGCAGCTAGGTGGCACAATGGATAAAGCACTGGCCCTTGATTCAGGAGGACCTGAGTTCAAATACAGCCTCAGACACTTGACACTTACTAGCTGTGTGACCCTGGGCAAGTCACTTAACCCCTATTGCCCTGCAAAAAATAAGAAAAAGAAAATAATGCTAATGTCTCTTTATTTTTTTCAGCAACAAACATTTATTTTATTTTCCAGTTACATGTAAGGGTACTTTTCAACATTCATTTTCATAAGATTTAGAGTTCCAAATTTTTCTCCCTTCCTCCCTCCCTTTCCTCCCCCCCCCCACAAGATCGCAACCAGGTTATATATGTACAATCCACAAGTGTTCTTTTTATCAGTTCTTTCTATAGGGGTGCATAGTAAGCTTCCTCATTAGTTCCTTGGGATTGTCTTGGATCATTGCACTGCTGAGAGTAGTTAAGTCATTCACAATTGCTCATTGAACAATACTGCTGTCACTACACACAATGTCCTCCCAGCTCTGCTCACTTCACTATACATCGATGTTCATTAGTCTTTCTAGGTTTTTCTGGGATCATCCTGTTTGTCATTTCCTATAGCACAAGACCATTCCCCTACAATCATATAACACAGCTTTTTACATCATTCCTCAATTGATGGACATTCCCTTGATTCTCAATTCTTAGCCAAGAGTTGCTATAAATATTTTTTGTACAAGTTTTTCCCCTTTTCTCTTTTGCACGATTACTATTGTTAACTGTTTCCTATTCCCTTCCCCATGATATTTATTCTATTATCCATCTTCTTTCATCCTATCACTCTTCAAAAGGGATTTGCTTCTGTCTGTCCCCTCCCCCTCTCTGCCCTTCCTTCCTGCAGGGTTAGAGAGATTACTACACCCAATTGAGTGTGTATATTATTCCCTCCTTGAGCCAATTCTCATGAGATTGAGGTCTTTGAGCCAATTCTGATGAGTGTTAGGCTCATTTACTGCCCAGATTAAACAGATTACTCCACCCAGTTGGGTGTGTGTGTTAGTCCCTCCTTGAGGCAGCTCTGATGAGTTTAAGGTCTTTGATCCTTTTCTGATGAGTGTAAAATTCATTTACTGCCCTGCTCCTCTTCCATCTTTTCCCCTACTCCATAAGCCTTTTCCTGTTACTTTCATGTAGGTTTTCACTTTTGCCCTTCCCCCTCCCCCAGTGAATTCCCTTCACCCCTCAGTTTAACCCTAAAGATGTCATCACGGGGGCAGCTAGGTGGTGCAGTGAATAAAGCACCGGTCCTGGGTTCAGGAGAACCTGGGTTCAAATCCAGCCTCAGATACTAGACACTAGCTGTGTGACCCTGGGAAAGTCACTTAACCCTCATTGCTCTGCAAAAATAAATAAATTAAATAAATTAAAAAGAAAAAAGATGTCATCACCTACCTAAGTGACACAGTGGATGAAGCATCATCCCTGGACTCGGAGGGGGGGGATCCTAGCCAAAAACCAGCCTCGGACTCAAGATAGTTCCCCACTGTATGACGCCAGGTATGTCCCCCAGCTCCAATTTTTTTGTGGTTCTCTAAGGTCTTGTTTTTGAAAGTCAAATTTGCCATTTAGTTCAGGTCTTTTCATCACAAATATCTGAAAGTCTTCTTTTTCATTAAAGTCCCCTTTTTCACTAAAAGATAATGATGAGTTTTGTTGGATAGGTGATTCTTGGTTGTAATCCCATTTCCTTTGCCCTTTGGAATATCATATTCCATGCCCTCCAGTCCTTTAATGTAGAAGCTGCTAGATCTTGTGCTATCCTAACTGGGGCTCCACAGTTTTCTTTTGGACAGCTTCAATATTTTCTCCTTGACCTGAGAACTCTGGAATTTGGCTATGATATTCCTAGGAGTTTTCCTTTTGGGATCTCTTTCTGGAGGTGATTGGTGGATTCTTTCAATTTCTATTTTAGCTTCTGCTTCTAGAATTTCAGGGCAATTTTTCCCAAGAATATCTTGGAAGATGATGTGTAAGCTCTTTCCTTGATCATGGTTTTCAGGTAGACCAATAATTTTCAAATTATCTCTCCTGGACCTATTTTCCAGGTCAGCAGTTTTTCCCAGAAGATATTTCTCTATTTTTTTATTCATTTGGATTTGCTTTACTGTGTCTTGGTTTCTCATAAAATCACTAGATTCCATTTGTTCAATCCTCAATCTTAGGCAATTATTTTCATCAGAGAGCTTTTGTACCTTCTTTTCCATTTGGCCAATTTGACTTTTCAAGCTGTTAACTTTTTTCTCATGTCTTTCCTGCATCACCCTCATTTCTCTTTCCATTTTTTCCTCTACCTCTCTAACTTTATCTTCAAAGTCCTTTTTTAGCACCTGTATAGCCTGAGACCAATTAGTATTTTTCTTGGAAGCTTTAGATACAGGGGCCCTGATGTTGACATCTTCCTCTGAGGGTGCCCCTTGGTCTTCCTTGTTACTGAAGAAACTTTCTATGGTCCTCATTTTTCTCTGTTGGCTCATCTTGCCTTTCTTTTACTTGGATTTTAGCTCCTCAAAGTGGGGCACTGTTTCTAGGCTGCAGTATCCCAAGCTTAAGAAGTCCCAGGTGGTATGATTTAAGGAGAATCAGGTTCTTCACTTGCCTGGCCTGTTCCCTGGTCCTTAGTTGACCTCAGACCAACTTGCTAATCAACCAGCTTTGTGTGTTGTGGTTGTTAGCTCTGACGAGCCTGTGCCCCTCCCCCACCTGGGCCATTGCTACTCGAGCCTACCACCTGTTTCTCAGCAGGGGTGTAAAATCCAAGTTCTGCCTTAGCACCAGCATAGAGCCCTATAGTCTTCCCCCCTGACCAGGGCTCAGCCCTCTCACCAGACTGTGAGCTTAGTTCCAGACAACACTGGTGCTTCAGCTGATTCAGAGGCTCTGGGGGTCTACTTTTCTGGTGAGGCCTTCCTGGGACTGGATCTGTGTCAGGGTGACTGTGGTGTTGGGCTGGACTCCCGTATCAGCACAGCAGTTCTCTCCTTCCGACCTTCCAAACTGTTTTTGGTTAGAAGATGATTTCAGCACATTCTTCTGTGAGTTTTGCTGCTCCAGGGATTTTCCTATGGCATTATTTGGATGTTTTTTGGAGTGATTGTGTCATGAGTTCGGGAGCTCACTGCCTTTCCTCCACCATCTTGGCTCCGCCCCAGAAGTCTGCTAATGTCTCTTTTATGGGGAATCCATTTTCTATCTCTTGGACTCAAAGTCAGAGGACCTGGACTCAAATCCTTTCCCCACCCCCACTTTGGTAACTTGCTACCTTTATGACCCTTCACCTCACCTTTCTGTCAAGTTGTGAAAAAAAAACAGACAGAATAACTTTAAAAAGATGAACTAACAAATAAAATTATACTTCAATCTGTATTCAAATACCATCAGTTCTTTCTCTGCTGATGGTTTGCATTTTTCATACATCCTTCTGATATCATCCTGCTCATCATTTCTTTCAGTTACTATTGCTAACTGTATTACCCTCCATCCTATTCCCTCCCCTTGAAATTTACTCCATTTTGTATCTTCTTTCACCCTATCCCTCCTCAAAAGTGTTTTGCTTTTTACTTCCCCCTGCCCCTATCTTCCCTCCCTTCCTTCACCTCTTCCCCCTCCTTTCCCCCTTCCCCTCCCACTTTCCCTCAGGGAAAAATATATTACTATACCCACTTGAGTGTTTATGTTATTCCCTCTTTGAACCAATTCTGATGAAAGTAAGGCCCACTCACTCCTCACTCCTTCCCCATTTCCCCCTCTGCTCCATAAGCTTTTTCTTGTTTCTTATATGTGAGCTTTTTTACACCCTTCCTCTTCTCCCTTTCCCTTTCTTCCAGTTCATTTCTCTTATCCCTTAACTTTATTTTAAAGATGTCATCATGGGTCTGCTAGGTGATAAAGTGGACAAAGTACCAGCTCTGGATTTAGGAGGCCCCGAGCCCAAATCCAGCCCCATTCATAAGTCACCCCATCCTGTCTGCCCCACAAAAAACATGGACAGCACCTCACCTTTTTGAACCTTCTCTGGATTTTACTTCTCTCACCTTCAAAATAGGGCTTTTGAATTGAGTAATCTCTAACATCTTTCCCAGATCTTAATTAATAAATATCCCAAATTATTTTAAAGTTAGTATAGTTATAAAACATGTTCATATTTTGATTCTTGGGTGATTCAACTTGAACCATTGGTGAAGTTGATTGTTCATCAGTCAGAAAGCACTTATTAAGTGCTTGTTGTATGCCAACATTGTACTAGGGGATAGGATTACAAAGTATGGATGGTAATTTGGGTTCTTTGGGCGCTTACATTGTCTCCAGGGAGACATGCACACATAAATAGGTACAGAATAAAGACAAGATGGTTAAAAAGGGAGACCCTCATAGTTGGGGAGGGAGAGAGAATGAGAGAAGGTTTCATAGAGAAGGGTGTGTGAGCTGCATCTCAAAAGAAGAGGGATATTTTTTGGTGTTTTGTTTTTGTTTTTGTTTTTTGGTGAGGCAATTGGGATTAAGTGACTTGCCCAGGGTCACACAGCTAGTAAGTGTCAAGTGTCTGAGGCCAGATTTGAACTCAGGTCCTCCTGAATCCAGGGTTGGTGCTTTATCCACTGCAAAACCTAGCTGCCCCAAGAGGGATATTTTTTGAGGTAGAGGAGAAGAGAGAGTACATTCCAAGCATGAGGCACAGCCAGTGCAAAGGCATGGAGATTGGAAATAGAAATTTGTCTTGAGGAATAAAGAAAAGATCATATTAACTGGATCACAGAGTGCAGAAAGGGGAGTAATGGGTAGTGAGGCTGGAAAGATAGATTGACTCTAAAGTTCCCAACAAAGGCAATTTATATTCTCCTACAGGCAAAAGGAAATCACTGAAGGGACTCCCATGTATAAGGGAGTGACATGGTCAGATTTGGGTTTAAGCAAAAACTCTTTGGAAGCTGAGTGGAGGGTGGATTAGACTGGATAGAGATTTGAGGCAAGGAGACCAATTAGGAGACTTCAGGGGCCTGATTGTGGCCATGTGACTGAGAGATGTTATAGATGTCCATATGATAAGTTTAGGCAAATGATTGGCTATATAGGGTGAGGGAGACAGAGGAGATAAGAATAATGCTAAGGTTAGTAATTTGGGACACTGGAAGAATAGTGATACCATTGACAGAAACGGGGAAGTTTGGTAGAAAAGAGGATCTTTAGGGGAAAGATAATGAATGAGCTCTCTTTGAGACAGTTGAATTTCACTCACACACACACACACACACACACACACACACACACACACACACACACACACACACATATATATATATATATATATATATATATATATATATATATATATATATGGGACTTCCAATTTGAAATGTCCAAGGAGGGGGTGAACTGGAGCTCAGGAGAGAGACTGAGGCTGGATATATACATCTGGGAATCATCTGCATGGAGATGATAGTTAAACTCATGGGAGCTGATGAGGTCACCAAGTAAGAGAGTATAGAGAAAGAAGAGGAAGCCAAGGACAGGACCTTGGACAACACTCAAAGGGGGTATGGTACGATGGTGATTTAGCAAAGGAGACTGATCACTGAGGGTTCTATCAAGTCTATTAAGTAAAAGTGTCAGTATCAAGTGTCAGGTCTATCAAGTAAAAAGGGGGTCATCAGAGAGGAGCATGATGAAAACCCAGAGAGACAAGCATCCAGAAGGAGAGAGAGAGAGCATTTCCATAGTTCTTTAAGAGGGGAGGGGAAGGGAGTCTTTTGCAAAAAAGCCTGAGGTACATTGTGGTACATTTATTCCCATTTTACAGATGGAATAAAAGCTGAGGGAAGGCAAGTAATCTTTCCTTGACCACACATAATTAGTAAATGTTACAGCTGGGAACTGAATCCAGATTCTTTGTAAGGCCAGGACTCGATTTCAATTTTTTTTTTTTTGTGGGGAAATTGGGGTTAAGTGACTTGCCCAGGGTCACACAGCTAGTAAGTGTCAAGTGTCTGAGGCTGGATTTGAACTCAGGTACTCCTGAATCCAGGGCCAGTGCTTTATCCACTGCGCCACCTAGCTGCCCCCTCAATTTCAATTTTAACACTTTTATCAAACTCTACCTAGGGGCTAGATATTGGTCTAGGGACTGGGGATGCAAAGACAACCTTCTTTATCAAGGAGCTTCCATTTTCCTTAGTTGGGATAGGGGAAGAAATATACACATACGATATGTCCATACACACTTAGAGACATGCATATAAACATATATGCAAACATGCATGTGTGTGCACATATTCGTGTGTGTATGTATATATGTGGTCTGGCTAAACTTGCCAGCAGGCTCAGATTCTGAAAGGAAGGAGGGACATCTGGAAGTGCTGACCACCATCATGATTTATTACCCTTGCAAGAGGAATGGCAGGAATAGGATCAATTTGGCAGTCCTGTCTAGTGGCTCACTGAGGTACACATACAGGCATGTCAGCAGTAATTAAGGGTAGGGGATGGGATGCTGGTCTATGTAGGGGGACAGAGAACTCATTCCCACTAAGTTGCAAGGAATCTTCTTCCCATGCATCATCAGCATTGGGCCTTTTCCAGGTGAAGAGCAGCCATTTGCTGTTGGAGCCTGGGAGTTTTAATCCATCACAGGGGCTTATCAAGAGAGGAGCAGCCCCCGAGTTCCCACTGATGGGTTTTTCAAATGATGCCAACATTCTTGCTGGACCCCTTATCTCTAGGGGTGAGGGTCCAGAAGTCTAAGGCTTGCTTCCTGCTCAATGTGTGTATGTGTATGGTGTGCCCAGTCTTGGTGTACATATGGACACACGTGTATGTGCCTAAAAAACTATACTAAGACTTGTGGAACACCCTGTCTATTATACTTATATAAAAACACAAATACATATGTGTATATATATACATAGACCCATATATATATGTAAACATACAGATACAAAATTAATATCAAGCAATTTCTTGCTGATAGCATCAACAGCTTGGAGGATCAGGAAAGGTCTCATTAGAATTGATCCTTAAAGAAAACTTGAGGCTCCAAGAAAAGACGGGAGTTGATTCCAGGCAAGGGGAAAGGATGGGATGTCACCTTAGGGAAACTTGAAGCTGAGCAGTTTAATAGGAAAGACAAGTATGTGACAGTAAATAATTTAGGGTTAGACTGGAAGGATGATAAAAGCCAGGAAGGAAGGGATTTCCCTTCAGTCAGGTGGGGGGTGGGCCACTCTATCTTGTGGTACTTTTTGTAGTGGCTTGAGCCTCTGAACTCTGTTCTGTGGCAGGGACTCTTAGGGATGGCAGTCAGTTTGTCAGTCAAACAAGCATTTATTAAGAACTAAGGATGTAAAAAAAAAAAACGAAAGAAAAAAACAACTAGGGATGTTCCAGGCTGATCAGGCACAAAGAAAGGCAAAATCCCCTTAGAGTCCTGCCCTCAGGGAGCTCCCAGTCTACTTGGTGGGGGTGGGGTGGGGATTTGCTCAGTTCTTTCTCAGACCCATGACGAGTTTTTTTTTTTTTCCTTTATCCAGGTGATGATGGAATCTTTTAACGTCCCATCTCTGTATATTGGCAACCAGGCTGAGCTTTGTCTTTTTGGCTCTGGCTTTTTGACTGGTTTGATCCTACACTCTGGGTCTGGTGTCACCTCCATAACACCTGTTTGCAATGGCAGAATTAAATATTTAACCAACAAGATGTTTGAGATGGCTGGGCTAGATATCAGTTTATTAATATACAAGACTCTGTTTAATGCAAACATGAACATGTCCAGCCTATCCCAGCGGTATGATATGGACGCACTTAAGGAGAAGTTCTGTTACGTAAGCAGACATCCTAATCAGAAAGGACCTGCTGTTAATTGGGTGTCCAGTGCCCCTGAAGTGACTGTCCTCCCTGATGGGAGAGTCATCACCCTGCCTAAGGAATTGTTTACCTATCCTGATATATTCTTCACAACCACCCAACATGATTTGCCACATTTAGATCTAAGCACAGAAATTATTGAGACAATCAAAACGTGTGATTCAGAGGAGCAGGCAACGTTATTCTCTCATGTGGTCCTTTCTGGGGGCAATACCCTCTTTTCTGGCTTCCCAGAGCGCCTTTTCTGTGAGCTGAATACCACCAGACCCCACTGGTCCCCAGCTGAGGTGGTGTCCCGGCCAAATCGGATGTACCTCCCGTGGGTGGGAGGATCCATCTTGTCCTGCCTGTCAACCTTCAACTCTCAGTGCTTGACCAACAAGGAATACCAAGAAGTAGGGCAATAGTGACCTTTTAGGGAAGAGGTAATTGGAAGAATTTCCCATCATGGGGATAGATTGATGGGCAATGGCAGTCGGGCATAGGAAAAACTTGGTTCTTGAAGAAAGCATCTTTTACGGTTATAACATTAGGGACTGGGGGAACTTGCTGTATTCTAGGGTTCCAGACCCTGGGGCTCCTTTTATTCTCTGGCATTGGGTGATATCATGATAGGTTGTCTTACAATGGATTTCTGGTTTAGGGATACAGGAAAGAATGTTGCAGGAGAATAGTAGTGAGTAGTAGCTCCTCCAAGCTTCCTTATCTGGGGGTATAAGGGATAGAGCTGGGATTAAACACAATTGCTACTAGATAATTTAGGTCTGGTCCTCCCCACACCCAGGCTGCATCCTGGCTTCAGTGTGAGTCTTTAGGTGTTCCGTTGGGGGCTGGTACTTCCAATCTTCACCCAAAATGGGGCTACTACCCTGACTTGGAAGGTTTGGGGTGGCTGGACTTTGCAGAGAACTTCATCCCTTTTCTGAGGCAGGATCTTGGCTCATCTTCCTGCACCCTTTTTTTTTCTTTCCTGAATCCTTTCAGGGAATAAGCATGTAGATGTCCACCTACTACAGCAAGTCCTCCTTAGGCAAAACTAACTTTTTTCAAATGTTTGTCAGAGCCTCAGTCTGGCAGACTGTGGTCAGTCTGCAGAAGGACATGTTCTTTTGGGATGCACTGTTTGGATTATGTGTGCCCATATGGAGGTGGGGAGGATGATTGGCACCTTCATAGCCAAGGGATTACAGTAGAAATTTGCTGTCTGGTCTGAGGAGGAAGTTTGGGCTTGAGTTGCCAATACTTGGAGCCCTCCCCTATTGCCTGGGGAGAGATTGATTGTTCTGAGGCCTCAGCTCTGTGCTGTGGGACTGGCAATATCCTGCACATAGCCCTTGACCAGCCTTCACAGAGGAGCTGTCCAGTTCTGAAATGCCTCTTTTAACTGTACATGAAACCCCAATAAACTTGAAAGCATTGTGATGATGGCTTAGGTGGTGAGGAAGGGGAAAGCGGGGAGTACTTACAGAATGCCTCCTGGGAGAGGGAGGTGCTTATGATGGTGGTGGTGGGGTGCCAGCTCTGGAGCACAAGGAATGGTACAGGAGGAGAGATGACAGGCTTTTGGGCATCTGAGAATCCCATGCCTGTACACAACTCTACACAGTTTTCCTTTCACACAGATTTGATCATGCCACTTTTCTATTGAAATAAAACACAAACAAAACCAAAACCAAACAAGATAAAACTATGGTACCTAATGTCAACCAAATTCAAAGTTTCTTGCTGGGTAGGTGGTTACAACACATTCCTGAAAAAGAAACTCATTGACTGTTTATTCAACAAGTATTTATTGAGCTTCAAGTTCTCCAAAGAGGGATAAGTGACCCACTTTAGGATAATTCTCTCAGGCTTAGAAATTTTTTTTCTGACACCAAACTTAAAATCCTCTTCACTGCAGTGTCCACACCTTTCTCCCAGTTCCACCCTCTGTGGCCAAGCAGAACAAAACTAATCCCTCAGAATAGTTTCAAAGCCAGAACTTCAAAACTTTTGAAGAGTTATTCCCCTCCCTCCTCTTTTTCTCTCCTGGATGAACAGCACTTATTCAATTAAAAAGCAATTATTAAGTACCTACCACATTTCAGACACTGGAGATACAACTACCAAAGGAAGAAAAGATAAGAATAGAAATAATCTGTGATCTCTGAGAGCTTACATTTTATTGGAGGTGCAAAATCAATCTGAGGGAGAGCTTTAGCAGTCAGGGGAGGGAATCAGAAAAGGCGTCAGGGAGAAGCTGATGTGTGAGCTGAAGGAAAAGAGGAAGTCCATGAAATAGAGCTGAGGAGGGAATTCATTGCTGGCCTGTGTAATGGTCAGTTCAAAAGCAGGGAGGAAGAAAATGGAGCATTGTGTATGAAGAACAGAGATAAAGGCAATTTGATCGAACCATATAGTGCACGAAGGGTGGGTAATATATAAATCAAGTTGGGAAGAGAGACTGGGGCTGGGTTTTAAAAGTCTTTAGGAGCCAGAAGATTTTCTATATTTTCTGAAGGCAACATTGGGCCACTTGTGTTGAGTAGGATGGTGACATGGAAGGGAAGTCACTTGGGCACCTGTGTGGGGGATGAATTAGAGAGGGGAAAAATGACTTAGGGAGATCAAGCAAGAGGCTATTGCAGTAATGTAGGTAAGAGATGATGAGGACCTGAATGAACTAGGGTGGGGTCTGAGTGAATGGAGAGAATGGGATTGGAAAAAAAAATGTTGTAAAAGTAGAAATGATAAGATTTGGCAGCTAATTAGCTGTGTTGCCTGAAGGAGAGTGAACAGCGGAAGGTTATGAACCTGGAAGAATAGTGATGCCTTTGATAGTAATAAGTAAGGTTTGAAAAGGAATGGGTTTGAGGAGAAGGATGTGTTCCCTTTTAGACATGTTGAGTTTGAGATGGGTCTTGGGCATCCATTTTGAAAAGTTCAGCAGACCTAGGGGATGCAGAGCTGGAGCTCAGGAGAAAGACTGGTGTTAGATATATAGATCTGGGCATTATCTACACAGATAGTTAAGCCCATGAGAGTTTGAGGTGCCCAGGTGAGAGAGTCAGTAGGTTAGTCACTGAGCTTTTGTCAAGAAGTTACCACATGCCAGGCACTGTACTAAGTGATGGGACCTACCCTCAAAGAGCATACATTCTGATTGCCAGGAGAGGAGAAATAGCCTGCAACTAAAGAGGTACATACAAGATATATACAGATATGTGTATATATACATACATACACATGTATGTCTGTTTCTCTGTGTCTCTGTCTATCTCTATCTCTCTGTATATCTCAATTGCTCCAGAGGAGGTCCAAGGAACAGTCTTGAGCATAGTCACTGATAACATGATCTAGGTAATAATTTGCCCAAGGAAACTGTAAAGGGCTAGTTAGGCAGGCAGAAGGAGAACTCCTGAAAGTAGTATAATAAAAACCCAGCAAGCAGAGAATATTTAAGAAGAGAGAGGTCAATAGAGTACTGAGGAAATCTCCCCCTTCCCCCTCCCCACAAATTTGGCAATTAAGAGAACTTGATAACTTTGGAGAGGGCAATTTCAATTGAGTTTTGAGATTGGGAGCCGTATTACAAAGGGTTGAGGACTGAGCTTAGAAGAAGTCGAAGCAGCAAGTGTTGATAGCTTTTTTTTTTTTTTAGAATTTTGTCTAAGAATGGTTGGAGAGGTGATAGTTTGTGGGGATGATAGGATTGAATGAAGGGTTTTGTTTAACAGAGAGATTCCAGCATGTTGGAAGGCAGTATTGGAAGAACCAATAGATAGGGAGAGAAGAACATTTATTATATATCTGCTATGTGCTAGACACTTTGCTAAGAACTTGATCAATATCTCATTTACTCCTCACCATTACCCTATGAGGCCCAGTGGCCCCCTATTACCTCCAGGATCAAATGGAAAATCTTCTGTTCAGCTTTGAAGTCCTATCACAACCTTGTTCCTACCTGCCTTCCCAGTATTATCATCCCTTACTTCTCTCTATGTACTCTATGGTCCACCCACTGGCTTTTTTTCTTGTTCTTTGAGCACAATGCTCCATCTTCAGAATGTACTTTTTTTTTTTTAACTGGCTGCCCCCCAGAGCCTGGAATAGTTTGTTCCTGGCTTTCCTTAAGACTCACCTCAAGTGCCACCTTCTCCAAGAAGCCTTTTAGGTTCCTTCCCCCCAAACCTAGTGCCTTCTCTCAGAAATTATTCTTCTGTTTACCCTCTATACATCTTCTTATTGTTCATCCTTCATTTTCTTTCTTTCTTTCTTTTTTGAGGCAATTGGGATTAAGTGGCTTGCCCAGGGTCACACAGCTAGTAAGTGTTAAGTGTCTGAGGCTGGGTTTGAACTTAGGTCCTCCTTAATCCAGGGTTGGTGCTCTATCCACTGCATCACCTAACTGCCTCCATCCTTCATTTTCAAAGAGGACCAATGACATCACAATGTTGGGGTTAGGGTACAGTGTGTTCAGCTATGGCTGATCAGCCCAGTACGAGCTCAGAAGGCTCTTCCACAGGTCAGGCACAAATAGACTTTATGAATATTTGGAGTGGAGATGGCTCTAAATTTGCACATCTCACATTTCTTTTGAGCTCCTTCAATTATTCTTTGCCCATAGAGAGCACAGCACCTTCTTTGATGTGGACATTCCATGCTGGATGGCCCTGTGCCAGGCTCCCAATTGATTCCAAAGTTTTTCAGAGACCTTGAGAATGTCCTTGGATCGCTTCTTCTGACCTCCATGTGAGCACTTACCTTGTGCGAGTATATACACCCTTGTATATTTGAGGTAGTTTGCATGTTATCTCCACTGTTAGACTGTAAGCACCTTGAGGGCAGGGACTATATATGTTTTATCTCTTTTTCAGGGTTCCTGGCACTTAGCACAGTGCCTGGCACACATTACACACTTATTAAATGTGTGCTACATAACTAAATGTCATACTAAGTGTATCCCCTCTACTCTGGAGGGAGACAATAGAATAGCCTATGCTTTAATACTTCCTAAAGCCTTTCTAGATTGCTATAATGCAGGGCATCTTAAACTTTTTCCACTCATGACCCCTTTTTTCCTGAGAAATTTTTACACAACCCCAGGTATATAGGTATATAAAATAGGTATATATGACCTTTTCTATTGCCAAAATTTTTGTTACTCCCACATTGTTACACAACCCCATATGGGGTCAAGACCCACAGTTTAAGAAGCTTTGCTATAATGTATGGTGTGTTGGACTCTGAATCAGAAAGATCTGGGTTCAAGCCCTGTTTTTAATGCTAATTGTGAGAGAGACTCATCTGCATGAGTTCAAATCTGGCCTCAGACACTAGCTATGTGATTCTGGACAAGTCAATTAGCCCTGTTTGCCTCAGTTTCCTCATCTATAAAATGAGCTATAGAAGGAAATGGCAATCCACTCCAGTGTCACGAAGAGATGGACATGACTGAAAAATGACTCAACAGTGAGATCCTAATCAAGTCACTTAACTTCCCTGAGTATCAAGACTTAGCAGTTGAGTTACAAAAAACTTAATTGATTGATGTGGGTAGAGAGAGTGGAGCTGTCCTCACCAATCTTCCAGCGTCTCCTGAACCACTCTTGGGAGATGAATGTGCAAAGATTAGGGCCTATTTCCCAGATGAAAAAGCTGAGGTTTAGAAAGATTGTGATAGGCTTAGCTTAGAAGTGCCTGAGTGAGCTCAAATCCAAACTTAGACCTGTTGACTTCATGTTCAGGACAAAATAACAAGCCAGATGTGGACTGAGGCTGGGATTTCTTCCTAGACCTTTCCTCATCTTCTCTTCATTGCCCCCTTCCCCTTTTGAGCTCCGAGGAAATGCAATCAGAAGAACACCCTCTCATTTATTCAGAAGATGCTTAAGCATCTAACTGCCTGATGTATAATTATGAACTTTTATTTCTTACCTCCCACCCCCCCAAAAAACCCTAAACATCTTTTACAAACTTCCTCACCAAGTAACATCTCTTTCTCCCCTCTGCCGCTCCAATTAAAAAATAAAAATAGAAGCTTAGTATTGCTTTTTCTGGGCCCATCAAGTTAGCAGAGATCTGACAGCAGGCCAGGGCCAGCAGGGTGGAGAGCGGTGCCCAGAAGATGCCCAGCAGCCTGGCAGCTGAACAAAGCCAGAGCTGGCTCATCTTCTACGCAGGGGCCCCAGCTTCCTGCCGGGGTCAGCCAGGTGCAGGGGGGAGGAGAGGACTTGGCAGGCAAGATGGGGGCTCATGGCTCTGCCCGCCTGCCGCCCAGGGCCTGGGGCAAATTGGTGCCCGCTGGGGGATGGGGGGCTGCACTTGGCTTTCTTCGAATTCTAGGCCCAGGTGGTCAGGCGGGAAGCCACAGAGGAAATATGTTCCAGCTGATCCTGTGAAGAAAGCCGACATCTTGTTGTGCCTTTATTTGTATTTCTCTACCCAGCTTCTTCCCATCCTGTCCCCAAATGACCAACTGCTTGGGGAAAAACCATGGTTACTTAATATGGTTTTCTGTAATGTACCTTGCAACAATAGAGCTGTAAATGCTCTGAATATTACATTAGGGAAAACCTTAGAACTCAGGCTGTCAGCTGGGAGGGGCCTTAGAACCCAGGATGTCAGAGCTGGGAGGGCCCTTATGACACAGGGGGTCAGATCTGGGAGGGCCCTTATGACACAGGGGGTCAGATCTGGGAGGTCCCTTAGAACACAGGAGGTCAGAGCTAGGAGGGCCCTTATGACACAGGGGGTCAGATCTGGGTGGGCCCTTAGAACACAGGAGGTCAGAGCTGGGAGGTCTAGTGTGTCAATGGCGAAGGACGACATTTGCACTGTTCATCAGGGTTGGTCCTTCCCAAGACTCAGCTCCCATTGAGAGGGGCTCCTGAAGCATGAGTTACCCACCAGGGATAAGAAGGGATCTAACCAAAGTCCCCAAATTTAATAACCAAAATCTCCCTTCAAGGGTTTATGGTCTTTTTAAATGAGATAAGTTCATCCCAACTGCTCCAACACCTTGTTCTCAGAGAAGAGTCAAAGGGTAAAACCCCAAATTCTCTGTTATGGAAGAGCTGAGATTTTCCCCAAGCAGAAAATTGATCCTTTGAAGTAGCTAAACCGTTCTTTGTTTGTAAAGAGAAGGGGGTGTATTCATTGACTTATTATATAATGGGGCTGGGGGAGACTGGCCTGTGAGGGCCCAGGGCCTTGAAGAATGCACAGACATTCTTGGTCTGCTGCCAGGCCAGCAATATCCGATGCTGTTTTCATCAGTGATGACTTGAGGGTTGTACTATGGAAATTCAGATCCAGAAGGACCTGGAATTCAGGAGGCATTCTAGAACCACATTTGTATAAAAGAGGATCAATGTTCCCCTCCCTTGACTCTCTTGGTTCCGTTCCTTCCTGGCGGTAAAGCAACAATGACTGTGAGCCCACTGAGTCACCCCCAAATCCGACCTGGTCTCCACGTATCTGAGCACATGAGGCCTATTTCTTTTGTGACTATTCTTTTCTGATCTCACCCAGCTACAAGTTTGAGAGCTTTGAAATGGAAGAAGCACCAGCACAGGTACCCTTAATAACCAGTGTCCATAGCAGAAGCCACCAGAGCCCCAGGCCCTGTTAGATGAAGAATGTGGCATAAAATGAATGTTAAGATTTCTTGTAGCTTTGGCTTTCCATACTCTAAGCCTCCTTCCAGCTTTAATGTTTTATGTGTCAACAATCCTACAAAATTTTTGATGTCATGTTTTTATGCTGCCTTTACTTCCCATGTCATTCACCCCTTCTCCCTCAGTCTGGGTCCTTCTATTTTAAAAAAGAGTTTTAAAAAATGGAAAAAAAATTAGGATAAGTAGCACATCACCCAAGTTTGTCCTTGTAGGCAGTGTTTCGTACCCATAGCTGCTCTGCTATTTTTAAAAAGAAGGGGGAGAAGGTACAGTCAGAGCTTTTTTTTTTTTTTTGGTGAGGCAATTGGGATTAAGTGACATGCCCAGGGTCACACAGCTAGTAAATGTTAAGTGTCTGAGGCTGGATTTGAACTCAGGTCCTCCTGAATCCAGAGCCAGGGCTCTATCCACTGTGCTACCTAGCTGCCCCCAGAGCTTTTCTTTAGGGTTAAGTATTATCATTATAAGTTTACATCATTTAGGTTTGATTTTTTAAAATAGTGATTGTTCTTTGTATCTACATTGGGGTGATTGTAAATATTACCTTTTTTTTTTTGTTCTGCTGACTTGATTCTGACTCGGTTTATATGGGACTTCTAATACATAGAAATATTTTATCTTCACAGGTCCCTGACACCCTCTGTTCTAAGTCCCTTCCCAGTTCTGACATCCTGTGTTCCAAGGGCCCTCCCAGCTCTGACATCCTGTGTTCCAAGGGCCCTCCCAGCTCTGACATTCTGTCTAGGCTCTGACATCCTATGCTCCAAAGCACCTGTTGATTTTATTCTGTTTTGAACCCATGTGCTGGGGAGGGCTGCCTGGGGTATCAGATGGTGGGCCCTTATCCCCATGTTAGTACCCAAACCAGGGTTTATGAGATGTTGAACTCTTGAGGGATCTGCTATTGCTAGAAGAATCTGGCTGGTGGAGGAGGGGTGCTCATAATCCACATTTACTTTCTCCAAGGTCTCTATTATAAATTCCTTAATTCTACCAGTCACAATATAGCACATGCTGAAGACTGCAGCTTCCACCTGGGAGCTGAAGGCCCGGGACTGCTCTTACTGTCTTTTATCACCACTAATAAAGGCTCAGCAGCTAGAATTCAATAGTTCTGGGTAGGGTTGGATTTTTTTGTTTGTTTGTTAGTGTGCTTCCCTCCTCCTTTCCATCTTCATTCACCGTGGAATATGTTTGTTATTCTAAGATTGGGGAAAGACCGAGGGATAGGGAGGAAAAGAACCTACTGGGATAGATCAGTCAATCAACAAGCATTCATTAGACACCTCCAGTGGGTCAGGCCCTATTCTAAGTGCTAGGCCACAAAGAGAAAACCGAGTCAGCCCTTTCCCTCAGGGAGATCTTGTGATGCAGTGGAAAGAATACTGGATTGAGAATCAGGCCCCTCAGTTCTAGTCACTGTGTGACATTAGGCAAGTCACCTAAACCTCAGTTTCCCTATCAATATAAAATGAGGGTACTGGACTCAGTAATCTTCAAGGTTCCTTCCATGTCTAGGTCCTAAGAGCCCTTCTAGCTGACAGTCTAATGTCCTAAATGTTTAGAGTAGCTTAAAATCTCAGCAACTTCAAAGAAGGAAATCTTTTTAAGGAAGTGAAAACCTCTTCAAAGCCCCCTGTTCCCCACCCCCCCAAACAGGCAAACTCAATAATTCTCCCTGAAAGAGAGAAGGGGGGAAAACTGCCGACGTAGTTCTCAACTCCTCCTCGGCCAAGATTTACTGAGGAGAGTGGGAGTGCGGTCTCGCATTACTGAGCCTTCATTACTTTTACAAAATATGTTCTGGTGGGTTCACCAGTGGCTATAAAGCCCCGCCGTAAATAATTAAACTCCACTTGTCAGGCAAAGAGTGGGGGAAACAATGAGGTAGAGAAAGAGGATTTGACTGGGAGGTGGGGGACCTAGCCTCTATTCCATTCTCAGCTGATAATTGGTTGTGTAACCTTGGGGAGCTCACTTGGCTTCCTGGGTATGAGTATCCTCAATGGTCAAAGGAAGGAGGTGACTCTAAAGCCCCTCCCAGCTCTGACATTCTATATTTAATACTCCTCCCAGCTCTGCCATCCTGTGTTCCAAGGGCCCTCCCAGCTCTGCCATCCTGTGTTCCAAGGGCCCTCCCAGTTCTGACAGTATGGGATCTAAGGGTCCTCCCACCTCTGCCATCCTATGTTCTAAGGCCCCATCCCAGCTCTGCCATCGTGTGCTCTAAGGACCTTCCCAGCTTTGACATTCTTTGTTCTAAGATCCCTTCCAGCTCTGATATCCTGTGTTCTAAGGCCCCTCCCAGCTCTGACATTCTATATTTAATATTCCTCCCAGCTCTGCCATCCTGTGTTTTAATATTCCTCCTGCCTCTGCCATCCTATGCTCTAAGGTAGCTCCTAGCTCTGACCCTCTTTGATGTAATGTCCATCTCAACTGAATGAATACAAAAGGATATATTAAGCACTGGGTCTAAAAGATGGTCCTGTCAAAGAGCCCACATTGAATTAGGAAAGATAACCCATATAAAAGAATGCAGGGCTGATGGGAAGACCTCAAAGTCCTAAAGTTCAGTGAAAGCCCAGATGGACAGGCCCACAGGACATCAGGTCCATCAGCAGGTCAGACGACAGTGCCCTGGGGTCTGCAGGACGGTTGGAGGGCAGATTATGAGGCCTGATGGGTGATTCCCCATCTCACTTAAAGGCTCATCCTAATGCTGTGAACAGACATATTGTTCTTCCTTAGAGGAAGTCTAGATGGAGACTGAGGGATGCTTAAAGGAAAGGCAAAGGGGTAGGGTGTTCCATGAGAGGTCCTCTCCTCCCAGCTGCCTCATGGGGTCTGGGGTGGTTCCTTCCACTTTTGACATTCTATGTAGTTCCCTCCCAGCTCTGACAATTTATAGTGCTACCCCAGCTTATTTCTTATTGGCTTGGCATATTCTCATGGAAGATAGAATTGCTGCATGGTAGAGCAATTTGAGACATGCAGACTAATCCTTCCATTTTACAGATGAGAAAACTGACTCAGAAAAGAGAAATAAGTTGTCCCAGGTTCCTGGCTCATTGGTTGAGCTGGGCCTAGCACCAAGATCTCTTGTTCCTACTATATAGTCTCTTGCTATTCCAGTATTGACTTCTTACATTGCTGTGTGCATATTCTAGGACCTTGGGTGTGGGAGAGTAAAGATATGATGTAGATGGAGTGGTGTAAAAATGAAAAAGCTCAGATAATCCCTACCCTCGTGGATCTTACAGTCTAGTTTGGTGACTAGGAAATAGAATGTCTGAGATGGAAGAAACTGAAGAAAAGGAATGCCAGAGCTGGAGCCGGGAGGGAACTTAGAACACAGCATGGCAGAGCTGGGAGAGCCCTTAGAACACAGAATGTCAGAGCAGGGAGGGCCCTTAGAACACAGAATGTCAGAGCTGGGAGGGTCTTAAAATAGAGAAGGTCAAGGGATAGAACCAGGTAACTTGAGGTAGCTGGATTCTACTTCCTTGGTTCCTAGCTGCTCTCTAAAATCCTAGAAGGAGTATGTTTGTCTAGGTGGTATATATGTGTAGTTGGCATATATGAGTAAATGATGCTCCTTCCTCTCTCTGTCTCTCCCTCTCTCCCCCCTTCTTTCCCCCCCTTCTCCCCTCCTCATCTTCTCTGTATATATGAGTAAATGATGCTCCTTTCTCTCTCTCTCTCTCTCTCTCTCTCTCTCTCTCTCTCTCTCTCTCTCTCTCTCTCTCTCTCTCTCTCCCTCTCTCTCTCCCCCTCTCTCTCCCCCTCTCTCCCTCTGATTGTTACTGCACATTGTCACATCGCATATTACAAAGGAAGCTTTGTGCTTCCAGTCCATTAGCAGCCCTGACAGAAGTCTCAAAGAGACGAGCCTTCTACCTGCTCAGCTCTCTGGTTATAAGGGCTGCATACTCTTTGGCCTGTGACTTCACTGCCTTGAAGGAATGGGATTCCTCAAAGGCTGGAGACCTTGTTTCCTGGGACTTCCAGGAGGGGATCCTGCCTGTGGACTCTCCCTGGACCCTGAAGCCTGGAATGTTACACCATGGCCTGTCCTCTTGGGATTATGGTCAAACACTTTGTGTGTGTGTGTGTGTGTGTGTGTGTGTGTTCTTCTGGGTCTTGACTGGGCCCTTGACTCCCCATCCTTTTGGGGCTCATGTTCTCTTTCTCCTTTTATCTCTGGTCCTCTCCTCCCAATCTCTTTCTTCAGGTCCTCTTCCTCTATTTCTCTTTCCCTCTTTCCTTTTTTCCTCCCTCTCCTGGCTTTCCTCTCTGTTGCTTCTCCTTTCTCTCCCCCATTCTCTTTCTCTGTCTCTGCCTGTGCCTGTACCCCTGTCTCTGACACTTCTATTTCTGTCAGATGGCACAGTGGATAGAGCACCTTTATTTAGGAAGACCTGATTTTATATATCCTACATAAGACCCTAGCTAGCTGTGAAACCCTAAGTCACTTAACCTCTGGTTACTTCAGTTTCCTCAAATATAAAATGTGGATATTAATAGCATCTTACCTCCCAAGATTGTTGTGAGGATCAAATGAGATAACATCTGTGAAGCTCTTAGCACAGTGCCTGACACATAATAGGTGTTTAATATGTTTTCCCTCCTTCCTTCCTTCCTTCCTTCCTTCCTTCCTTCCTTCCTTCCTTCCTTCCTTCCTTCCTTCCTCCCTCCTTCTTTCCCCTATTCTTGTCCTTCCTTCCTTTTTTCCTTTTCTCCCACTCTCCTTATCTTCCTTTTCCTATCTCTGCATCTCCTCTTTTCTCCCCATTCTTCCCCCACCTCTTTCTCTCCCCTCCATCCATCTATCAGTACTTTCTCTGCATCTCTGTTCCCACTTCCCTTCTCTGCTCCCTCCATCCCGGTCCCAACCCCAGCCCTGAAAGGGCTGTTGCCGCCTTGTCCCTTGTTAAGTTCCTGAGTGGGAGGGAGCCTGCTTGTGACTTTGTGCTCCTCACATGCTCCAGGCTTATTTATAGGTGGTTGTAGGTGTGGTGCTGGGAGGGCTGGGGAGCCGGGGAGCCAGGCATAAGTGTGCACATCTCCCATCTCTTTGCTTAGGAGAGGAAGACACCTTTGTGTTATGTCATAATGAGAGCTCACCTTGGGTGTGGGGTGTGTTCAGCCAACAAGCAGGAGAAGGAGAAGGGGAAGGGGCAAAAAAACCCAACAACACAGCTTCAGGGTTAGAATGAGTGCTGCCCAAATCTGGTTGGGTGGCATCCCAAGAGAATCTCCCTAAAAACTAGAATTCTGAAGCCTAGGACAGCTATTAGGTACTGAAGGCAGATAATTGTGACCTTTAGAAATGGGAAGGCCCAAATTAATTGGGGTGCACAATTTTAACAAAAATATAATTGTGATGTAAGAAGTGACAGTTATGAAGATTTCAGAGAATGAACATTTATAGAACACCTACTATTTTTCAGATATTCATTGATTTTCACAACAACTCTTTGAGTTAGGTGCAGTTATTATTATCTACATTTTCCATCTGATCGATTGGAGGGAGTGGGGATGGTGGGGGCAATGTATAAGAAGGCTGGAAAGGGAGGAAGGGGCCAGATTATGGAAGGCTTTAAAAGCCAAACAGAAGGTTTTATATTTGATCCTGGAGATAATAGGGAGCCACCAAAATTTATTGAATGGGGGTGGGGAGAGGGTATAGTCAGACCTGCCCTTTAGAAGGATCAATTTGACAGCTGAGTAGAAGATAGGCTGGAATGAGAAGAGACATTTGACAGAGAGGAAGGCCAATCAGCAGGTATAGCCCAGTCTTGAGGTGATGAGAGCCTGTACTAGGGTGGTGGCAGTGTCAAGCATGGGGATAGGAACAGGGAGGCAAAGGCACTCAGGAAATAGTCCCTGCCCTCAAGGAGCTTACATTCTGTCCACCATGGCTTACAAAAAACATAAACAGAAAGATCAATGAAATAGAACTGAATATGGTGTAATTAATTATAAGCAAGGGAAGCTAAGAGAGTTGAGGAAAAAGCATATTTCACCCTTAAGTTTTAGAGCTAAAGGAATATAGGTATGGAATTTTACATATATTGTCAGATGAGGTCCATGTGTTTATTCATTTTACTGAATTGTTTAGTTATTTTTTTTTATTAAAAAATATTGTGGGGGCAGCTAGGTGGCAAAGCGGATAAAACACTGGCCCTGGATTCAGGAGGACCTGACTTCAAATCTGACCTCAGACACTTGACACTTACTAGCTATGTGACCCTGGGCAAGTCACTTAACCCCCATTGCCCTCCCCTCCCAAATTATTGTAAGGGAAAACTTACTGGTTAGGGGAGTAGAGACATGATATTTAGAAATTAATGTTATATAAAAACAGAAAACATTAATAAAAGATTAAAAAAACGATGGGATCCTGCCTCATTTTCTAGCATATACTCAAGTCCTGGGAATGAGTGGGAACATCCTCATGCTCCTAGTTCTTAAAACCTTCCACAGTTTGCTTTGCTGCAAAAGGGGATAATAACAATGCCCTCCCCATGTCACAGGATTGCTTCAATGGAAACACTTTATAAAGCTTAAAATGCTGTAGAAATGGGATTTGTTATATCAGAGGTATACTTGGGTGGATGACTGAAGCCTTGCCCTAGGACACTGATGATTAGAGTGTGCAAAAATTTAAATAAAAGGTTTAAAAAGAGAGTTTCAAATTCAAAGAGTCTCTCTCCAAAGACAAGCCCATGTGCTGAGGTCTCTTCCCCTCAGGGTGATTTAGAGGGATGCTTGGTGCCACTTTCCCCAAGTACCATTTTGTGCCTGTGCCCCTGGAGTCAGAATTGCTTGTCATAGCCCCATCTTATAGAACTACGGATGTTCCAAGTCAAAAGATCAGGATTTGTGGAGAAAGGTACAGATAATTAAAAATATGAGATAATTAATTTTTTTTTAAAAAAGATCCTTTTGTTGATTATTTTGAGAGATTTTTCCTTTCTTTATTAGAAATAATTTTTTTTCCTGCTGGTGATAGAAATAAATTTATAGCAGTAAGAAGTGATCAGACTGGTCTGAGATTTACAAAATTGTCAGGGAAAATTCACTTTGGGGCAGATGTAGAGGTGACTATGATGCAGATGGGGAATTAATTTCTTTTCTTCCTTGTCCTTGTCCTTCCCCACCCATCCTTTTCTTTCTCTTCCTCTTCTTTATTGTCCTTCTCCTCCTTTCCCTCTTCTTCCTTTCCCTCTTCTTCCTTTCCTCCTTTTCTTCCTCCTCTTCCTCCTCTTCCTTCTCCTCTTTCTTTTTCTTTTCTTCCTTCTCCTCTTCTTTCTCCTACTTTTTCTTCCTCCTTTTCCTTCTCTTCCTCCTCCTTCTACTCTTCTTCTTTCTCCTCCTTCTTCTCCTCCTCTTCCTCTTTCTCTTCCTTTTCTTCCTCTTCTTCCTCCTTCTCCTCTTCCTTTCCATAGCATTATACCCAGAGTAGGTGCTTTATAAACATCTTTTGAACGAATGAATGAATGAAAGAAAGAAAGGCAAAAGGATTGGATGGGGGGGGATAGGAGTAGGTGTGTTATGGAATAACAGGGAAAGTACCAATTCCTTGAAATTCCAAATAAGAAGATATCAAGAGGGATCCCTTGGGTGGGTTTCCAGTCTCCCAGCTGCCTTATCTATTTAAAGTTTTGAGTTCCAAATTTCGATCCCTCTCTCATTCCCTCCCTCCCTTCCCTTCCCCCTCCCCAAGGTTGCAAGCAATCAGTTTAGGTTATACATGTGCAATTATGTAAAACCATACCATATTAGTCATTTTACATGAAAAGACTCAAGTAAAAAAAAGTGCAAAATACCATGCTTCAGTCTGTGCTCAGTCAGTGTCAGTTCTTTCTCTGGAGGCAGATAGTATGCTTTATCATTAGTCCTTTGGGATTGTCTTGGATCATTTTATTGCTGAGAGTAGTTGAATCATTCACAATTGCTCATAGAGCAATAATGCTGTCACTGTGCACAATGTTATCCTGATTTTGCTCACTTCACTATACATCAGTTCATATGAGTCTTTCCAGGTTTTTCTGAAATCATCCTGCTTATCATTTCTTATAGCACAATAATATTCTATTACAATCATTTACCACAGCTTGTTCAGTCATTCCCCAATTGATGGATATTCCTTCGATTTCCAATTCTTAGTCACTACAAAGAGTTGCTATAAATTTTTTTTGTACAATGTTTCCCCTTTTCTCTCTTTTTCACAGTTACTATTGTTAAATGTTTCCCTCCATCCTATTCCCTTCCCCATGATATTTACTCTATTATCTATCTTATTTCACCCTATCCTTCCTCAAAAGGGATTTGCTTCCAACTTCCCCCTCCCCCAATCTGCCATCCCTCCTTATCCCCTTCCCCTCCTACTTTCCTGCAGGGTTAGATAGATTACTCCACTCAATTGAGTGTGTATGTTAATCCCTCCTTGAGCCAACTCTGATGAGATTAAGGTCTTTGATCTTATTCTGATGAGTGCAAGGTTCATTTACTGCCCTGCTCCTCCCCCATCTCTCCCCCCACTCCATAAACTCTTTCCTGTTTCTTCCATGTGGGACTTAACCCCTCAATTTTACCCTAAAGATGCCATCATGGGGCAGCTAGGTTACACGTGGACAAAGCATCCACCTTAGACCCAGGAGGACTTGAGCCCAAATCTAGCCTCAGACACAAGGCACTTACCCACTGCATGATCCCAGGCATGTCACCCGACTCCAACCACCCCACAAAAAAAGATAAAAAATAAATACTTTACAGATATCATTCCTTGATAATCAATTCCCACCTGTGCCCTCTGACTAAATTTATTTCTATCATCTGCCCTAATACTGAGAAAGTTCTTATGAGTTAGATTTATCATCTTCCCATGTAGGAATGTAAACAGTTTAACCTTTTAACATCCCTCCTAACTTCTTTTTCATGTTTACATTTTTATGCTTCTCTAAGGTCTTGTATTTGAAAGTCAAATTTTCTATTCAGTTCAGGTCTTTTCATAATGAATACCTGAAAGCCCTATTTTTCATTGAAGTACCATTTTTTTCCAATGAAAGATTATGCTCAGTTTTGCTGGATAGGTGATTCTTGGTTGTAATCCCAATTCCGTTGCCCTCTGGAATATTTTATTCCATGTCCTCCTATCCTTTAATGTAGAAGCTGCTAAATCTTGTGCTATCCTGACTGTGGCTCCACAGTACTTGAAGTGTTTCTTTCTGGCTGCTTGCAATATTTTCTCCTTGACTTGGGAGTTCTGGAATTTGGATATAATATTCCTGGGAGTTTTAATTTTTGGATCTCTTTCAGGAGGTGATTGGTGAATTCTTTCAATTTCTATTTTTACCTTCTGCTTCTAGAATATCAGGGCAATTTTCCTTGATAATTTCCTGGAAGATGATGTCTAAGCTCTTTCCTTGATAGTGGTTTTCAGGTTTTCCAATATTTTCCAAATTATCTCTCCTGGATCTATTTTCCAGATCAGTTGTTTTTCCAAGGAGATATTTCATATTGCTCTCTATTTTTTTTTATTCATTTGGATTTGCTTTATTTTGTCTTTATTTCTCATAAAAATCATTAGCTTCTATTTGCTCAATCCTAATTTTTAAGCAATGATTTTCTTCAGAGAGCTTTTGTACCTCCTTTTCCATTTGGCCAATTTGGCTTTTCAAGCTTTTGACTTTTTTTTTCATGACCCTCCTGCTTCACTCTCATTTCTCTTTCCATTTTTCCTCTACCTCTCTTACTTTCTCTTCAAAGTCCTTTTTGAGTGCCTATATGGACTGAGACCAATTCATATTTTTTCTTGGAAGCTTTGGATGTAGGAGCCCTGACATTGCTATCTTCTTTTGAGGGTATACCTTGATCTTCGTTGTCACTAAGGAAACTTTCTATGGTCCTCACCTTTCTCTATCTGCTCATCTTGTCTATCTTTTACTTGACTTTTAACTCCTTAAAGTGGGGCACTGTTTCCAGGCTGCAGTGTCCCAAGCTTCAGGGGATCTCAGGTGGTATGATATAAGGAGGGACAGGTTCTTCAGTCACCTGGTCTGTTCCCCAGGTCCATAGATAACCCCAGGTCAACTTGCTAATTAGCCAGACAGCAAAACATTGTGTGCTGTGGTTGTTAGCTCTAATAAGCCTGGGCCGGTCCCCTACCTGGGCCACCACCACTCAAGCCTACTTCCTGGTTGGTTCCCAGCAGGGGAGAAAAACTCAAGTTCCACCTCAGCACCAGCAGAGACCCCTGTAATCTTCCCCGGGCCAACCTGTCAGCCCTCTCACCAGACTGTGAGCTTAGTTCTAGAGAACACTGGTGCGCAGATGATTCGAAGGTTCCAGGGGTGTCTTTCCCTGGTTTGGCCTGCCTGGGACTGGATCTGTGTCAATGTGACCTTGGGATTGGGCTCCATTCCTGGTCTGGCACAGCAGTCTCCTCCTGCCAACCTTGTAAGCTGTCTCTGGCTGGAAAATGATCTTGGCCTGTTCTTTTGTGGGTTTTGCTGCTCCAGGAATTGTCCTATGACATTATTTGGAGGTTTTTTGGAGCAATTGTGTCATGAGTTCGGGGAGCTTATTGCCTTTCCTCCACCATCTCAGCTGCCTTATCTCAGTGAATTAATTAGACATTGCTCTATACTGTGGCAGCACCTTGAGACAGGAAATTGGGCTCCAAGAAACAGAATATTGGGCAGGGGATGCTGGAGGGGTCTGTTTAACTTGTTCTCTCCAGTGTTATACATTGAGCACTTAGGGCCAGATGCCTTAGAACCTAGCTTCTTAAACTGTAGGTTGCAACAGGTCATGTAACTGAATGTGGGGGGTTGCAAAAATTTGTCAACAGTAAAAGGCTATATAAACCTATTTTGTATACCCATATACTCAAGGTTGCATAAAAATTTCTCTAATGAAAAGGGGTCATGAGTGCAAAAAGTTTAAGAAGCCCTGCCTTAGAATAAAGCTCACCAGAGCCAGAGGAAGTCTTAGAACAGAGAGTATGAGAGCTAGAAGGAACTATAGGCCACAGAAGGTTAGAAATGTGAGAGACACTAGAATATAGAATATCAGAGTTGGGAGGAATCTCAGAACATAGAGTATTTGCCTGAGAAGAGTCCTTAGAACAGAGAATGTCAGAACTGGGAAGGACACTGGAACCTACAACACCAAAACTGGGAAGGACACTAAAATCTAGAATGTCAGAACTGGGAAGGACACTGGAACATAGAATGTCAGAACTGGGAAGGTGCTTAGAATATTAAATGTTAGGGCTGAACAGGACATGGGACAAGTGACCTTAGAGTATACAGTGGAAGACTTTATAATGGATCTTAGGTCATAGACTATGAGAGCTGCAAGAGACCTTGAAATACAAAAGTATCAGAGTTGGAAAGGGCCTTACAACATAGACTGAGAGAGCTGGGAGGGACCTCCGAGATCATTTAGTCTAATACACTTGTTGTACAGATGAAGAAACTGAGATCTGAAGAGGAAAACTGAAAGTCACACAGGTAGAGGTGTCAGGACTAGAACCAGGTATACAGGATTCCTGCTAATATCACAAATTGCCACTGAGTGCCTCAGATCCTGGAAGGATGGACATGGGAAGGTCCCAATTAACAAAATTTATAGGAGTGGAAGACAAGTAATCCTGACCCCTGAGGAGGGAGGAGGGTAAAGAGAGCTAGGCCCAGAGGCCAGTTATTAAAGATCACAGATATGGAGCCCCAAGGAATCTTAGAAATGAGCTGGTCTAAGCCCTGAATTTAATTTAGTTTAGTTTAATTTTTATTTTAAAAATCCTCTGTTATTATGAACTTAACAAACAAGAAATGAAAATTTAAATGACTAAGAATAGAAAAAAGGATTGCATATGAAACTAATGTTGCTTGCAATTAAAAATTATATTAAATTTAACACATTAATAAAAAAAATTCAAAAAACCTTTCCTACTTGTTTGTGTCCCCTTCTAAATCTCTTTCTCTCCATTACTTTTCAGTGTTTCTTTGTTGTTTCTTCCTTTCCCTTTCCCTTTCCCTTTCCCTTTCCCTTTCCCTTTCCCTTTCCCTTTCCCTTTCCCTTTCCCTTTCCCTTTCCCTTTCCCTTTCCCTTTCCTTTTCCCTTTTCCCTTTTCCCTTTTCCCTTTTCCCTTTTCCCTTTTCCCTTTTCCCTTTTCCCTTTTCCCTTTCCTTTCCTTTCCTTTCCTTTCCTTTCCTTTCCTTTCCTTTCCTTTCCTTTCCTTTCCTTTCCTTTCCTTTCCTTTCCTTTCCTTTCCTTTCCTTTCCTTTCCTTTCCTTTCCTTTCCCCCTCCCTCTCTCCCTCCTTTCTTTCTTTTCTTCCTTCCTTCCTTCCTTCCTTCCTTCCTTCCTTCCTTCCTTCCTTCCTTCCTTCCTTCCTTCCTTCCTTCCTTCCTTCCTTCCTTCCTTCCTTCCTTGACTTACCAGTACCTCCTCCCATAAAATAGAAGCCCCCCCTCTCATAAAAAGTATGGGGCATGAGTAATGCATAGAGAAGCAGCCTCAGAGTTGGGAAATCCTGGACTCCAGTCTTGCTTCTGACCTCTATTGGCTGTGTGACCTTGGAGAAGACTAGATGTCCTCTAAGGGCTCCTTCTCATCTAGATCCATGATCTTCAGTAAAACAGATCAGTAAATGGGCTGGGCCTGAAGATGCACGTCCCATTTTGTACTTGTCTCTGAACAACTGTCTGCTAAGATGTGCTGGGGCTTCATTTTCCCATGGAGGAAGCTGGGGTCAGGAGAGGGAACCTGCCTTCCCCCGGGTCACACAGTTCCCACATGTGACGGCTCAGACTTGGACCCAGGATCCTCTGTCTCCAAACCTGGGCCTCATTCTACATCACTGTGCTGGAGAAGGAGAGGTACCTGTCCTGGCTTAGAGTCCTAGAGAGATGTGAGCAACTGGGGTGCAGCCGAGCCCCCAAATGGGAAGGGTGGCATGTGTGTCTTGCAGATGAGGCAACAGAATTAGACATAAAATTAGAGCCCGAACCGCCCCAGCCAGGCCTGAGCCCCCAGCCCTCTCCCAGCGCAGATGGTGCAATTAGAGGGGAAGGCCAGATTTGATGTGGAAGATTATGCCACTCGAGGAGAGTAAACAGTTCTGCAGGGGGCCTTTTCTCTATTTTAAAAGCAGCCGGCAGCATATAATTCTTCCAAGTAAATTGTACACTTCTGTACTTAGGGTGGTTACGCTATCCACGGAAGGTGCTCATATGTGGAAATTAGACTGGTGCTGGGCTGTTGGGTTAGCAGCCTCCTGTATGGGGCCTTTGTGGGGACTCTTTTCAGGGACTCTGGAGGAGGGGGGGGCCTCTTCTGCAGCAGCTCTCTGCCTCCCCTTCCTCCTTTGCTTGGCGATGGAAGAGGGGGAGGTGGTGTGTCTGGGATGGAGTCTCTTTTCTCCTTCCTTTTTTTTTCTGCAGAGTTATCAATAGCAGCTCCCACAGTAGAACAGTGAAGCCTAAGGTTAGAACAGATGACTTGGAGTCTAAGATTCACCAGGTCACAGATCTCCAGCTGGAAGGGACTTCAGAGGTCAATGAGTTCAACGTTCTCATTTTTTACAGAGGAGGAAACAGACCCAGAGCAAGTGAAGAGACTTGCCCAAGGTAAGGCAGGTAGTAAAACTTTTCTTTCTTCTTTCTTTCTTTTTTTCTTTTTGATGAGGCAATTGGGGTTAAGTGACTTGCCCAGGGTCACACAGCTAGTAAGTGTCAAGTGTCTGAGGTTGGATTTGAACTCAGGTCCTTCTGAATCCAGGGCCGGTGCTTTATCCACTGTACCACCTAGCTGTCCCTAATGCTAACATTTTTTGATCCTATTCCACAGCTTTGTAAGGCAAAG
Organism: Dromiciops gliroides; assembly: GCF_019393635.1. NCBI lineage: Eukaryota > Metazoa > Chordata > Mammalia > Microbiotheria > Microbiotheriidae > Dromiciops > Dromiciops gliroides. The sequence continues at coordinate 616,766,018 of NC_057863.1, read as the reverse complement.
ACACTGCTTGTAATCAATGAATCCATAAGCATTTATACACACATGGGTATCCGTCTCCTTCTCCCCATCCCTCCCTCCTTCCCTCCCTCTCCCTTTCTCCCTCTCTCTCTCCCTCCCTCTCTCCCTCCCTCCCTCCCCCCCTCTCTCCCTCTCCCTCCCTCTCCCTCCCTCTCCCTCTCCCTCTCCCTCTCCCTCTCCTTCTCCCTCTCTCCAGAAACAGACAGATACATAGAGAAACAGAAACTAGAAGACCAGAGGCAGTGTAGCATATTACATTGAGTGTTGGACTTGTTGCTAGAAAGATCTGGGTTCAAATCTTGCCTTTCTCTTGTATTAGTTGTGTGCCTCTGTATAATATATATGTTTATGTACATACATGTAGGCATGTGTTCAGTCATTTTCAGTCATGTCTGACTGTAATCCTATTTGGGGTTTTCTTGGCAGAGATACTGGAGTGGTTTGCCTTTTCCTTCTCTAGCTCATTTTACAGATGCAGAAACTGAGGCAGAGTTAAGTGACTTGCCCAGGGTTGTCTGAGGCCAGATTTGAACTCATGAAGATGAGTTTTTCCTGACACCAGGTATGAGACTCTATGTACTGTGTGACTTAGCTGCCCACATATAAACACATACATATATATGTATTGGCTGGGTGTACTTGTACACACAATGTATGTATATATCTACATATCTATGTATGTATATCTAGATAGGTTGACAGATATCCACACACCTATATAGACTCATCTAGCAGTAATGCTCCATTAGGACATGAACTTGGTGAGACTAATGTTATGTAGAAACTATGTTAAGTTTGAGCCTTTTTCTTCCCAGAGGCCTAGGTAGTAGAGAGGAGAGACTGTGTCCTTAAAGTTTGGGGAAGAAATGTTTGTACTTCTGTTGTTGATCCATCTTCAAGGTAAATATCATTTTGGAAAAAGTAAATTAATGTTAATTGCATAAAATTGCAATTAACAGTTGCATTGTTAATTGAATTGGGGTGCTAACCGTTGGTGGCTAATAGTTGGGAAATACAACAGAAAGGGAACTCAGAGCCAATAGCATCAGAGAAGAGATGCCCTCAGTCTCTGGGTTACCCTTTGAATCTTTCTTTTCTTTTTCTTTTTTTTGGTGGGGCAATGGGGGTTAAGTGACTTCCTCAAGGTCACACAGCTAGTGTCAAGTGTTTGAAGCTGGATTTGAACTCAGGTATTCCTGAATTTAGGGCTGGTGCTTTATCCACTGTGCCACCTAGCTGCCCCACCCCTTCGATCTTAAGAGGGAAATACAGCCAGCCTTAGTCTGGGAGAATGGGAGCAGAAAATCTTCACTACCCTAGATATTATTATTTGTTTTGCTGTTGTTTTAAGGAACTTCAATCTGCCTATGTGCAGGCAGATTGGAGTGAAAAAGCCTTCCTAGAGAGTGAATAGAGGTCCATAGCCCTATGCAAGAGGTGGGAGGCATGAAATGTTGGTGGTCACTGACCTACATGGGTATAATGTTGAGATGCAAAGGAAGACCTCATGTAGATTTCAGGAAGACCCTGAACTGAGAATCCAAGAGGTGGAGGTGAGGCTAGAGAGCACTTTAGGCACAGAGGAATGACCTGAGCAAAGGTTTGGAGGTGGGACATGGCAGGTTGTGTTGCTTGTAGGAGGACAAGGAAGACAGTTGGCTGGAGCCCAACATACATGAGGGCAGTATATGTGTTTATGGGTGTTTTTATTTATTTATTTTTTGCATTTAGGGACTACTCTGCCAGAAATAATTTGATTTGCTGTTGCTATTCCTCATTTAAGTCAAGTCTGACTTTTCATGACCTCATTGGGGTTTCCTTGACAAAGATACTGGAGTGACTTGCCATTTCCTTCTCCATTATTTAATTTATCATTATTCAAATATCGAAGAATTTTTCATCTAGAGAAAATCCAAACTACAATAGTCTCATTAAGCCCTCAGACATGACTCTCTACCACAAAATGATGTAAGGTAACATTTACAGGGTTATTGATCTAGGAAAATATCATTTATAGGTGTTTGTGAGCGTGGGTCCCTTTCTTTGTCCACATGTACACTCATGTGTGTGTGTGTAGCTCTTCCAGAGGCAAGCAGTCACTGATCGAGCTTCACCCAGAGGACTTGCTAACCCCATTGCCAGGGGGAGAAATGTAACCCAAGGGCTGTTCCCCTGAACAGCTTTTCTCCTCCACTCCCCCACCCCGCTCCCGCCCTCCATGTCCTCCCCAACAAAGGTGCCTTTCCACCTACAGTCTCCAAGCCAAGACCCAGGGTGATTCCATCTGGTCTCCTAAGCTTGCTTGGCTCTGGATTCTAACCCTGCTTGCACTCACTATAATCTCCCTTCCCCATTTCTGGCTCAGCCCCACTTTGTTCCTATCCCCTGTGTCTTCAGAAGCTTGCCTTCATGGGGGGAGGGAGTGGATCCTGACCTAGCGCCTCCTAGGAAACACGATCAGGATGGTGGCTGGGCTGTGGATCCCAGCCCACATGCACAGGGCAAAGTGTTTTTCTTGAGCACCTTGGAAAATATGAAGCAATTTACACAGAGGCAAGAAAATGCAATGCATGTAATAAGTGCATATAAATAAATGAGGAATTTCTGGTGCCTTGGCAGTGGCTCCATCCTGGGAACAGGGGCTTACTGATGGGGTGGTTAAATATGGATCAGTGAAGCTGGGGGAGGGTGTCAATAAATTGCATCTGCAAGGGGAAGGGCCATGATGGGGAAGATGCTGAAAAAAGGCTGTTCAATAATGGTTAAAATAACTGAGGATTCTCTAAGTATAGATGTAAAGCTGGGAGGGGCTTCAGAGTTTGACTGGTCCAACTTAATCATTTTTACAGATGTGGAAACTGTGGCCCAAAGAGATGAAGTGACTTTCTTGAGATCACATAAAGAAATAAGTAACCAAGGCAGGATTCAAACCCAGTTCTCTCACTTCAAATATAGTGTTCCAGAGAGGGGGATTTTTAGCTTTTAGAGGAGAGAATTTGGGGGAGGCAAAGGTAGCTGCCTTTAAGGGTCTAAAGTTCTTTCCTGTGAAAGATGAATTAGATTGATTCTGTTTGGCCCCAGAGAACCAGAGTAATAGGGAGTTGCAAGAGGACAGATTTGGGTTTAATATGAGGAAAACCAGCTTAACAATTTGGCTATATAAAAGTGGGATGGGTTGTGTAGGGGAAGAAGTGGGTTTCACTTCACTGGAGGTATTCAAACAGAGGCTAGATTCCCAATCAGGTGTGGGTTGAACTCGGTACCATCTAGAGTTCCTTCCATTTCTGAGACTTCAAGATGCTGGGAAATCTCCCAGCATGGAAAAAGGAGGGACCTCCTCCCCAAATTAGGCCTTACTCCCTGGAGTGGGAATAAAATTCTTGGCTTCAACCTGTGACATCCTTGGAGTCAGCCTCAAAAAGTGACTTCTTCTTTTCTCTTCCTTTCCTCTTTCCAAAATGGCAAGAGCAGCAGGGAACCCTCAGTTTCTCTTTTCTTCTTGTTTGGAACACCCTCTCTCCCTCACCTCTCCAAATCTTACCCATCCATCAGCACCCAGATAAAATCCTAACTTTCCCAGGGTTCTTCCTTGACATTCTCTCTCTCTCTTTCTCTCCTTTGACCAGTCATAGCCTCCCAATTTGTAATACTCAGTCAGTTCTTGAAATAGCCTGAATTATGTTTTGTTATCTAGCTGCTTAATGAGTAGAGAAATAGAGAATGTTAGATTGGGTTGGAAGGGATTTTAGATGATGTCAGAGTAGAAGGGACCTTGGAATTTGGAAAAGGAAATCTAGGAGGGACCTTAAAACACAAAGTATTTAGAATCACAGAAATGCAGAGTTGGAAGGGATTTCAGTGACTATGGAGTCTAACCCATAACCAGAATGAAAACTCCATTATAAAATCTCTAACAAGTGGTCACACAGTCACTGCTTGAAGCAATGAGGGAGACCCCACTACTTTCTTGGGGTAACCCATCCTAGCTTTGGGCAGCTTTAACTGTCAGATTTTCTTGAGATCAAACCTAAATTGTCTTCTTTGCTCATTGTAAACTTGATGTCCAACAAAACTCCAAGGTCATTTTCAGGCACACTGTTGTCTCACCAAACCTCCCTCCTACCCCAACCTTGTAGTTATGAAGTTGATTTTTTAAAAATATTCATTTTTTGTTTTAGTTTGTTTTTAATTTTAAAAATGAATTCTTTAAAATGAAGATTCACTTTCTCTTCCTTTCTCTCCATTGATAAAGCAATAAAATAAAATAAAATCCCCAGTTGCAAATACTTTGTACTCGTTCTTTGTTATTTTTAAAATCAGCCCAAATCTACCTTTTCTGTCTCCTACATGACCCCCTCCTAACTGAAAAAGAAAGACAAATATAACTCCTGTTACAAATACGTACAATCAAGCAAAATAAATTTATGTATTGGCTTTGTTCAAAAAATTTAAACATTCTCATTCTTCATTTAGTCATTCACCTCATATGTCCTCTGAAAATCATAGTTGGTAGTTATAGTGATCAGTTTCTAAGTTTTTCAAAATTATTTGTCTTTATATTATTGTTACTATACAAATTGTTCTCCTAACTGCTTATTTCATTCTGCATCAGTTCATGCAAGTTTCCCTAGGTTTCTCTGAGTGATGCCCTTCATCATTTCTTACAGCAAAATAGTATTTTGTCACATTTATATACTATAACTTATTTGTCTGTTTTCTAATTTATGGGTACTCTCTTGGTTTTCATCCTTTGCCACTGCAAAAAAGAGCTATGAATATGTCTGTATATCCTTATTTAGAGTTTGTTTTGCTAAAGACAAATTCCCCCTCTTAATTTACCTTCTAATTCCTTTTCTTCTTTCTCCCCTTTCCCTCCTATTACCCAGTTCATTGAAATGTATTTCTGTACAGCGTGCTCTCTCTCTCTCTCTCTCTCTGTATTCTTTCCTCCTTTGACCAGTTCAGGTGAGGACAAGGTTAGAATGTCAGCCACTCCCCCTACTACTGTTATTATTTTTGTCAATTAAAAATTTTTATTTTAAACTTCAATACAAAACAAGAAATGGAAAAAATGTCATGTACTCAGCAGAACATAAGTGAAGATTCAATATAAAATAATAAATTTCCATTTGAAGAAAACCTATATAATAAATACTACACATTGTTTTCAAAGCTACCCAACTTGTCTTTTTTTCCTTGTAGGTTTTCTTTTGTTTTCTGCTGTGCAATTTTTATTTTATTTTCTTCCCTCCTTCCTCCCTTTCCCTCCCCTCCCCTAAAGAAGGATATGTGTGTGTGTGTCTATGTCTATCTGTGCTTAATTATATACATATACATAGATATTTATAAACATACACATATATACACAGTCATACACATATATGTAAGGCTTTGCTATACTTATTTCTACTTGTCATATGTTTTTCTGACAGTGTATAGCGTCTTCCTTCACAAGTCCAAGTTTTTCATCTTTTTCTAAATCAATCAGCTCATCATTTCCTACACCACAACAATACTCCAACTCAATCCCATCTTGAGAGATTGTCTATGAAAGATTCCCCCCTCCCTGCCCCAATTTTCTACATTCCTTCTATTCTTGGCTACATAGGTTTTATTTGTATTTTTTTAATTTTTAAATTGTTTCTTGAGCCTTAGCATTTTTCATTTATTTAGAATTTTCCCCACCTTACATGTAAAAACAAACTGTAACATCGATTTTTAAAACTGTGTTCCAAATTCTCTTCCTTCCTCCCCATCCCCCCTTAAGAATCCAAGCAATTCAACATAAGTTATATGTGTACAGTCATGCAAAACATAGCAGACAAAAAAAATCTTTAGAAAAGGAACTAACAACAAAATATACTTCCATCTGTATTCAAATACCATCAGTTCTTTCTCTGTAGATGGATTGCATTTTTCATAAGTCCTTCAGAGATGTCTTGGATCATTGCATTGCTGAAAATAGCTAAGTCATTCACAGCAGATCATCTTACAATATTGCTGTTATTTTGTATATAGTACATTTCACTTTGCATCAGTTCATGTAAGTCTTTCCAGGTTTTTCTGGTAGCATCCTGCTCATCTTTTTTTATAGTAAACTACATTTATATAGTACTTTAAAGGGAGATTTCCTTGCAAAACACCCATGAGGTTGATTATTGCAACAACAATAATAGCTAACATTTATATAGTACCTTATGCCTGACAAAGAATTTTCTTCATAATAGCCCAGCAAAGTACAATCATCATTCTCATCCTCATCTTATGTTGCTCTTGCCTCTGCTTCAAATGTTTTTCCCAGTTACTATTGCTAATTGTGTTTCCCTCCATTCTATTTTCTTTCTTTTTACACTTTCCCTCCTCAAAAGTGATTTGCTTCTGACTGCCCCTCCCCCGATCTGCCCTCCTTTCCTTCACCCCTCCCCCATTATCCCCATCCTCTCCCACTTTCCAGCAGGCCAAGATATGTTACTATACCCACTTCAGTGTGTATGTTATTCCCTCTCTGAGCCAGTTCTGATGAGAGTAAGGCTCATTCACTCCTCCGCTCCTCCCCTATCTTCTCCTCCACTCATAAGCTTTTTCTTGCTTCTTTTATGTGAGATACTTTACTCCATTCTACCTCTCCCATTCCCTTTCTACTAGTGCAATTCTCTCACCCCTTAATTTTATTTTAAAGATGTCATTATGGGGCAGCTAGGTGACACAGTGGACAATGCACCTGCTCTGGACCCAGGAGGTCCCAAGCTCAAATCTGACCTCAAATAATCAGATAGATTATTTTTTCTAACTCAGTAAGATACATTTTAAGTAGTTTAATTATGATAGCATTGAATAACTAGCTTAGGTAAAATTGTCATTTTAAAATTATATTGGTTTTACCTACCCATGAACAATAAATATATAATTTAAATTATTTAGATCTGGTTTTATTTGTATAAAAATGTTTTATGTTTATGTTCATGTAGTTCCTCTGTCTGTTTTGGCAGGTATACTCTCTGGTATTTTATACTGTCTAGTTATTTCAAAAGATCTAAAACAAGATAGAATAATATTGCTGACACAGTGTAGTTTCCATATTTTTCTCTTTTTATTAAATCAATTTTAGTGTTAACTTTGTCTGAGATTATGATTGCTACCCCTGATTTTTTACATAATAAATTCTATTCCTGCCCTTTATTTTATCTTTGTGTGTATCTCTCATTTTTATAGTGTTTCCTGAAAGCAACATATTGTTGAATTCAATATTTTAATCTGCTGTTTCTGTTTTATCCCTCCCACTCTTTAATCTTGTTTGTATAAACTTCCACTTGCATATACCAACTATGTAAAATAGTTTCCTCTAATCTTCCTTTTCCTTTCCTCTCCTGGTATAGTCCTCTTCCTCTCCCTCTCCATTCTTCTTATAAGGTCATCAAAACATAACATAACCACTCCCAGACCTTCAGTCTAATTAGACTCCTTCTGTTGATGATGACTCCTGTGTTTGCATTTCAAAGCTTTAGGAAGCTTGGGTCTTTTCATCAGGAATGCTTAGAAGATCTCTATTTCATTAAAGACCTTCCCCCTGTAGGATTATACTCAGTTTTACTACACAATTTATTATTGACTGTAAGCCTTTATCCTTCACCTTCTGGAATATCATATTCCAATCTTTCTGCTCTTTTATAGTGGTGGTTGCCAAATCACGTGTGATCCTGACGGTGACTCCTCAGAGTTTGAATTCTTTCTTTCTGGCTGCTTGCAGTATTTTTTTTTCTTTGACCTGGAAGTTCTGGATTTTGGCTATAACATTCGTGAAAGTTGTCATTTTAGGGTTTCTTTCAGGAGGTGAAGGGCGGATTTTTTTCTCATTTCTCATTTGCCCTCTGGTTCTAAGAGGTCTGGGAAGTTTTCCTGTAGATTTCTTGAAATATAAAGTCTAAGCTCTGTTTTTGGTTACACTTTTCAGGTAGGCCAATGATTTAAAAATTTTTTTTCCTTTGTATCCATTTTCTAGGTCAGTTGTTTTTGCTATGAGACACCTCACATATACTTCTATTTTCCCAGTCCTTTGATTTTGTTTTTTTTAAAAAAAATATTTATTTAAAGTTTTGAGTTCCAAATTCTATCTTTCTCTCATTCCCTCTCTCCCTACCCTCCCCCCTCCCAAAGGTTGCAAGCAATCATTATAGGTTATACATGTGCAATTATGTAAAACATTACCATATTAGTCATTTTACATAAAAAGACTCAAGTAAAAAGAAGAGAGAATGCAAAATAGCATGATTCAGTCTGTTCAATCAATGTCAGTTCTTTCTCTGGAGGTAGATAGTATGCTTCATCATAAGTCCTTTGGGATTGTCATTCATAATTGCTCATAGATTGATAATGCTGTTTCTATGCACAATATTCTCCTGGTTCTGCTCACTTCACTATACATCATTTCATGTGAGTCTTTTCAGGTTTTTCTGAAATCATCTTGCTTGTCATTTCTTATGGCACAATAATATTCCATTACAATCATATACCACAGCTCGTTCAGTCATTCCCCAATTGATGGACACTGATGGGCTCCACTTCTGCCCCAGCCCAGCAGCCCCCTCATGCTGGCCTTCTAAGCCATCTTTGGCTGCAAAATAATCTCAGTCCTTTGGTGGGTTCCACTGATCCAGGAATTGCCCTATGGCATTATTTGCAGGTTTTGGGCTTGATCATGTTGGGAGGTCTGAGAGGGTACTCAGACTTGATTTTTAAGATATAGAAGTAGTATTGACTTTGTTTTAACGTTTCTTGTTGTCTATTGAAATTATTGGTTTTTATTTGGTCTGTTCTAATTTTCAGGAAGTTTGTTATTTGGGCAAAATTTTGTGCCTCTTATATCCTGCTATTAATTTCCTCTCTATTTTTTCCATAGCTCTTATTTCTTTTTTTCAACTTTTCCCTCTTGTGCTTTCATTTCATTTGTTTAAAAACATTTTTCACTTCTTTAAAAAAATCTTGCTTCTTTTTCAAAAATTCTAATTGAATTTGTGCCCACGTTGTATTTTTTGAGGTTTCACTTATAGATGTTTTGGGGTCATTCTTTTCTTCTGGGTTTGTATCTTGAATGTCCTTGCTACCATAATAGCTTTGTATTGTGGGATTCCTTTTTTATTTGCTCATTCTTCCAGCCTATTTCCCAACTTTGGACTTGAAATTAAGGGAAGACTTTGTGAATTTTTGGAGGGAAGTTTGTGCTGGTCCTGTTTTTGCTTCCCTGGGTATTAAGTGTTGCATTATTCTAACATCTCAAGGACAGATCAACATAGAGACCTGAAAACTTTCAGTACTCCTTAAGTTGTATGATTCAAGGCAAAGCCTGTTTGTTGCCTCTCTGGTCTGAGTTCTCTAAATTCCTCACATGAGTTTAAATCTGAGCAATGGATTTGTGGTCTCATCCTGTTTGGAGTTTCAGTAGACTATTGCTGGATTTAGCTACTATAAGTCATCTGGAAAGTCTTGCTGGTTCAGAATGACAGAACTATAGGCTTCCCTTTTGTCTGAGATTCCTGCCCTGGTTATTCCACTTCAGGCTTTAGATTGGGCTAGCAATAGGAACTGAGACCTTGTTCTTCTCCTGATATCTGGGAGTCACACAGCTGCTGCTCACTTCAGAACTGTTCCTTGCTCAGTACACAATTTAGGACCCATAGCTGTTTCTCACCCTGGATAGTTTCTGCTTCCCTATGTTGACCTGGGCTGGAAAAAATGACTCACTGTGATTTTTTAAATTGAATTTCCTGAACAGATTTTTCTCTGAACTATTTTATAGATATGTTTAGAGAATTTTTTTCTGGATGGGAGGGGCTGAGCAGAGTGCTCAGTACTTTCTGCTATTTTGTCATCTTTGGCTCCACCTCTAACATTAATTCTTAGTGAATTTCATCTTATTAGATTCAGTCACATGTCCTAGACTATCAGGGTCTTTTTGATTCCTGTCATTTATTCTGTTAATGTTCCTTCCTAGATTTGTGTCATGTGCAAATCTGCTAAGCAATATACCTGTGACTTTATCCAAATCATTGATAAAGATGCTAAATTATGCAGAGCCAGGCACAGGTCTCTGAGGCAGAGACAACCAGCAGACTTCACCTAGAACCATTAATGACTAGTCTTGGGGTTCAGTCATGCAACCAGTTCTAAATCTATCTATTTGTAGTATCATCCCATCTATTTCACTTTCTTTTTTCATAAGAGTAGCATGAGATCCTTAATCAAACATATTGCTTAAATCTTAGTCTATCTGTAACATTCTCCTTGACTGCTGATTTAATAACTCAACCAAAGAAATAAGTCTGGCTTTACTTGTTCTTTATAAATCCATTCTGAATCTACATAAATTGTAACTTCCCTTTCTCAATGTTTACTATGATGATACATTCTTGAATTTTCTTAGGAATCAGAGTTAAGCTCTACCCTTAAAAAAAAAAAAAAAACAACGGAGACAACAGTTGCCCTTCTTCAGGCCTGAGATACCTCAAATAGCTTTTAAATATTTTCCACAATGGCTCAGCAATCACATCTGCCAGTTCTTTCAGGGCCCAAGGAAGGAACCCATCTGGGGCAAATGACTTGAATACATTGAGGATGACCCAGGCCTTTCTTACTGTCTCCTTACTTATCTTGGGTACCAACTCTTTGTCGGCTACTTCCATTCCATCATTTTCAAGGCAAAGGTTATTCCCCTTGGCAGAATGAATAGAAGCAAGACAAAAATCCAGCAGCTTTTTTCTCTGTTGATAGTTATCATCTTCGCTTCACCTCCAAGCAGTGATCGCTTCCCTTCTTTGATACTTTTCTTTGCTACCTGTCCTGGTTGGGGGCTGCCTCTCTTGGGCAGCCATTTCAGAAGACCTCTACTTGACTCCACTCACTCAATCAATCAACAAGCATTTAATAAGCACTTAGGTGCCCGGGACTGTGCTAAGTGCTGGGATATAAATTCAGAAAGAAAGACAAAAACAGCCCCTGACTTCTTCTGAGGGGGGAGGCAGCATGTCAATAACTAGGTATGTACAGACGTATACACAATATATAGATGTTAATTGGAGAGGAGAAGGCATTAACATTTGGGGAATAGGAGAGGCCTCTAGTAATAGGTGGAAAATCAGAGGCAGAGGGAAGGGGACAGAGCATTCTCTACTCTACTACCACCTCCTCATTCTCAACCATCTTGTTGCCCTGTTGAGCCTTGGGTCAATGGGTCACTGCTGTCCTAGTTTGTGTCTGTCTCTGCTGGATTTCAGGAAGGCATCAGTGGCCATGTCTGACTACACTCCCTACTTTCCAGTCAAGTCCTCATCCCCAATCTCCTTTCCATTGTGTCCCTACCCTTTCCTCCCCTTGACCCCATACCAGTTCTGGAATCACATGCCATGACTAAACCAACTATGCCACTATTCCTGAAAACGGTGTATCAATCTACCCCATCACAGCCTTACTCCCCATCCCTGTAACTTCTTGTTCTCACCCTCATTATAATGTAAACTTTGGGGCAGGGACTGTTTTCGCTTTTGTGTAGTGCAAATATTGGGGCTCAGTATCCTAACCCACATTTATACTCCTAGATTGGGTTTCTGGAGTGGTGGCTACTGCTCCCCTCAGAATGATAGAGCTTTTTTAAAAAAAAAGCTAGAATTTACATTGTTGGTGGAGTTGTGAACTGATCCAGCCATTCTGGAGAGCATTTTGGAACTATGTCCAAAGGGCTATGGGACTGTGCATATCCTTTGACCCAGTAATACCACTACTAGGTCTGTATCCCATAGAGATCATCAAAAGGGGAAAAGGACCCACATGTACAAAAATATTTATAGCAGCTCTCTTTGTGGTGGCAAAGAACTTGAAATCAAGGGAATGCCCATCAATTGGGGAATGTCTGAACAAGTTGTGGCATATGAATGTAATGGAATATTATTGTGCTGTAAGAAATGATGAGCAGGCAGATTTCAGAAAAACCTGGAAAGACTGAAGTGGCCTGATGATGAGTGAAGTGAGCAGAACCAGGAGAACACAGTACACAGTAACAGCAACATTGTGTGATGATCAGCTATGATAGACTTAATTCTTCTCAATGATCCAAGACAACTCCAAAGAACTCATAATGACAAATGTTCTCCACATCCAGAAAAAAGAACTGTGGATTCGGAATGCAGATTGAACCATGCAATTTCTACTTTTTTTTTCTTTTTAAGATTTTTCCCTTTTGCTCTGATTCTTCTTTCACAACATGACTAATGCAGAAATAGGTTTACTGTGATTGTACATATATATGTATATGTGTGTATATATATAAACACATATATACATAACATACACACATATATTAATAATCATCAATTGGCTTTTACAAAGGGATATTTATTGGGAAGGTATAGCAAGAACTGAAGTACACATGTAAAATGATTACTATAAAATATTCCCTTACTTCAATCAGGGTGGAAGGGGGTGGTGTGTGTGTGTGTGTGTGTGGTGATATACTTCCTGACTGTGAGAACCCTTTTCTCTCTTGCTGGGCTCCCCACCGATTTCACTTTGGGGCATAGCAGATCCAGTGAACAAGGTGCTCCCTCCTTCGAGTGGACTTGCTTCTTGCTCCCTTGATTACAGTCTATGGTGTCTTGGCTTCCAGGTCTATTCACCGCTCAAGCAGCTCAAGTGGGCTGTTTCTCAGGGTCAGCTCTTCATCATACTTGGCTGTTGCCACCAGCTATGGCTGCTCAGGGGACCCTGGAGGGTTCCTTGGACCTTTCGAAGGTCATATGGTTGCAACCTGGTGATTTATCTCTGATGTTGGTCAGGATGGAGATAAGGAGAGAACACACACACTCACTCACTCACTCACTCACCCACCCCCAATGCAGAAGTACCAGGCATTCATGGACACATGGTGGATGGATGAGGAGATCGCATAACTGCTTCCAGTATAACTTTTCCCACTCCCGGGAGCCCACAGCCTTTCTTCCTCCTCACTTGAAAGCCACCAGAGAATAGAAAGTACATATGTTTAAACCTTTGAATGAATGCTCAGTTTTGGCTCATCTGCCAATTAAAGGCTTTTTATCACTGAACCAACAGGAAAGAGCCAGAGGACCCCTGCAGGAGGCTGATCCAGCGCGCATCTCCGGAAGTCGCCTCACCGAGTTTGGCTGGCACCAAGCAGAGCAAATTATGCATGATCTAAGGACTGACCCTTCATTAGCTGCTTCCCTCATTACATTAGGATTGGTATCCCTGGAGCTTTGCTCAGTGCTGAGAACAGAGCAAGTGAATAATGAATGTATTTTTGTTCATTCGCAGGATCCTACCCTTCCTTGAAACCATTTGAATTGTTTTCTCAAAATTTGGGTGCATGTAACGCTATACCCAACTTTACTCTTCTTCTCTAATGTTAATACTCGAAATGGGCTTGGTAGGAACTGGGCAGTCAACTCTACATGTGACTAAAGTTGGGAGGGAAGAGTGTGGTGGTAGTGGAAAAAGGACCGTCAGGGGTCCTGGGTTCAAATTCTGACTCTGCCACTAATTGAACAAAGGCAAAATACTTGAACAATCTATGCCTGTTTCCTCCCCTATAATATGTGAATTCTACCTCGCAAGGGTTGCTGTAAAGGAAGCCTTTTAGAAAACTTAGAATACTATATATATGGGAGTTACATTCATGGAAAGGAATAAGAACATTGAATGCCAGAGCTGGGAGGGACCTTAGAACACAGAATGTCAGAGCTGGGCTGGGACATTATAACACAGAATATCAGAGCTGGGAGGGCTCTTGGAACCCAGAATATCAGAAGTGGGAGGGCCCTTAGAACAGAAATTTTTTCAAAGAGATGAATCTTACATTTTAAAAGGTCAGAGGAGCTTGGCTATGCGATATGATGGAATAATAATAATTTATATCACTCTTTAAGGTCTGAAAAGTTCTTTATAAACTTAAAGTTATCTCAATGATCATGGAGTTCCATCAGTGTCCTCCAACCTGACTGTTCCTGGCTCCCAGGTCAGGGAAAGTCTTTTCTCCCTAACTAGATACTAAACTGCATAAAGCTAGAAACTCTGTCTTACCCTTCTTTCTAATCCCCAATAATGCTTGGCACAGGTTGTTGCACAAAGAAAAGACTCAATCAAGAGACTGACCCTGTGACTTTGGACAAGTCTCTGCCCCTCTGAGGGCGTCAGTTTCCTATTCTGTAATATGAAGTAACCGGTGATCTTTAACTTCCCATTTACCTTCAGAATTGTATGATTCTGTGACAGAAGCCAGTGGGACCCGTCCCAGAGATGCTGCTATGGGTGTAGGGGGGTGGGGTCTAGCCTGTCTCTGGTCCCTTGCTGGCTGACTTTGGGCCTTGTGCCTTTCCTCTCTGCTCTATCATCTCCTGCTCCCTTGTTCCCTACTCCCTGACCTCTCTGCATCATCAGGAGCTGAAGAAAGTTTTCCTTTGAATCCCAAAGTGACTTGGAAGCACGTGAGAATGAAGTGTCTCCTGCATAAGTGTTTAATTATCCTATTATAGGACAGTTACTGGGCCCTGGGATTTTAATAATTATTAATATCGTATTAAACAATGAATTATCATGAACAATTAAAATTAATTACATTTCCTAGAGTTAATTAAATTATTCTTTTAATGGGCCAAGTGACTGTTCAGCCATAAAAATTCAGGACCCAGCCCTGGGAAAGCCCGTGAAAAATTGTAGCGTGAATGGGATGAGGTGAGTCAGTTTGCCCATCTTTGGGAGGAGCTGGGGGAGTAGAATTGGTGCCTGGAAATCCAGGGGAGTTCTGAGGCTGGTTTGAAAACCATAGCGACCCGTCTGAAGCCTCTCCTTCCTTCAAGGACTAGCTCAAAGCTCCTTCCTCCAGGGAGCCTTCCGTGATGACCTCAGCCTTGGTAGCAAGAGTACTCAGTGGCATGTAGAACATTTGGTGAGCCAGAGTGGTTGATGCAGCTAGCTGGTGCAGTGGATAGAATGCTAGGCCTGGAGTTAGGAAGACCTGAGTTAAAATCCAGCCCTGTGACCCTGGACAAGTCACTTAACCCCGTTTGCCTCAGTTTCTTCATCTGTAAAATGAGGTGGAGAAAGAAATGGCAAACCACTCCAGTTTCTTTGCTAAGAAAACCAAAGTGAGGTCACAGAGAATGGGACATGACTGAAAATGACTGAACATCAACATCGTAGTGGGTGCTGGAGAGGTGGCCCACTGTGGCTGGGAAGCACAGGGCGGCAAATCTAGGGTATTTGATGTGAAGGTGGCATGTCGGGGGCCTTGGGTTTTTCCTCTGGTGGGGGTGCTCTCTGGTGCCTGGTGTTCTGGGGATGTGGCCTGGGCTGCTCCCGGTGTGTACCAGCGGGGAAGAAGCCCCAATGGGGCTGTGGTCAGACTCCATCTACAATTCCCTATTTGTGTTCACAGTCAGAACCACAGAACTTAGTGATGTGAGGGATCTCAGCAGACCTCTATTCTGACACATCCATGAATCACATCTCTGCTCAGTTGTACCAATGGGTTTCTAGCTCCTCCCTCCTCAAGGAGGGGGCTTGGGGAACACAGGGGCAGGCTAACACAAGGCCACAGAGGGCATGGGAAGCACAAGCAATGCCTGCCTGCTGCCAAGGGAGGACTTCAACCCTTCCCTTCTCTGCCCACTCTGCTGGGGCCCCACATGGTGGGTCTACCTGCTTCAAGTCTCTTCCTGCTCCCCATCCTCCTTTCAGACCTTCCTAAAGAGGTCCGACTGGGGCAGCTAGGTGGCACAGTGGATAAAGCACCATCCCTGGATTCAGGAAGACCTGAGTTCAAATCCATCCTCAGACACTTGACACTTACTAGCTGTGTGACCCTGGGCAAGTCACTTAACCCCCATTGCCCTGCCAAAAAGAAAAAAAAAGAGGTCCGACCATGCCACTCCCCTCACCCCCCAGTTCATTAAGCAACAGCAGGGACCTAGTATCAGGTAGAAAATCTTCCACCTGCCCTTTAAAGCCCTTCCCAACCCAGCCCCCTCTTCCCTCTCTTCCAAGCACTCTACCACCCAGCCATGCTGGTGTCATTGCTGTTCCTCCATTGCTGTTCTGACTCTACCTTTGTCCTGGCTGCCCCCCCCTCCCCCAGCCTGGAATGCTCTCCCTCCCCACCTCTGCTACTGACTTCCTTCAAGATTCTGCTCCAATGCCACCTTCTGCAGGAGGCCTTGGCTGTCCCCTCCTCCTCTGTCCCATTCCCATTGTGTGTAGCTCGTATGGCTCACATGGACACGGTTTGCAGGTTTGCTTCCCCATTAGACTATAAGCTCCCCGAGGGAAGGGACTGTTTTGACCTTTCTTTGTATCCATAGCGCTTAGCATAGTGCCTGGCACATAGTAAGCCCTGAATAGGAAATAAACATCTGTCTAGCACCTGCTATGTGTTAAGTGCTTTACAAATATTATTATCTCATTGGATCCTCACAGCAACCTGAGCGGTAGGTATTATTATTGTCCCATTTTACACTCGAGGAAACTGAGGCAAACAGAGGTGAAGTGACCGACTCTGGGGTCACACAATCTGAGGCTGGATTTGAACTCAGGTCTTTCTCACTCCTGGCCCAGTGCTCTACCCACTGGGTCATCTTGTTGCCACCGATGCTTGTTGACTGACTGACTGTAAGTTACTAGAGAGAAAGGAGTAGATCATTTTTCTTTTGATTATTGTGACTCAAATGGACGAATGAAGATGACATTGGATTGGAGCCAAGAGGATCTGAGTTTTGAATCTTGGCTCTGTTGCTTCATTGTACAAATCACTTGACCTCTCTGGGCATCTGTTCCTTCATCTGTAAATGGAAAGGGTTGGACAGTTTCAGGAAAGGGGATACCTGCCCCCCACCTCCTGACAGAGAGGTGGTAGACTCAGGGTGAAGAATGAGGCATACATTTCCAAATGTGAACAAAGAGGGAATTTACTTTGGATATTTGTTACTTGTTTTTTTTCCTTTTCTGGGTTTAATTGTGGTTGAGAAAGAGGAGATGGGAAGGAAAGAAAGAAACACTTGCTTAAAGAAGAAAATACAATTTAAAAATGAAGGCACAGGACTAGATGACCTCTAAGTCTCCTTTTAGCTCAAAATCTTCTGATCCATGTTGTTGTTATTCTCTGAAGATCTGTCACAGTAGGCCTCTGAGGGGATACCTGAGAAAATGGCACCAGGATTTAAAATCTGTATGAGACAATGTCTAAAGCAAATAACCCAGGACTGGCTTCACAGGGTCTCCAGGGGGGGTGTCTCCAGGGGGCAGGTCACGTTCTTGAGGGAGGGCGGCCTCATGACATGCTCTGTTCTCAGGGGCTCACCCAACCTCATAGAGAGGCACTAACCAATCACTTTGCTTTGTCTGTTTTAAGTTTCTACTGATAAAACCCAAGACATTAACCCCAATTGTCTTTGGGTTTGGAGAAGCTCAAGTTGTGTTTGCAAAGTGCTTTGGAATTCTTGGTCTGAAAGGGACTGCTACTCAAACATACTTCTCTAGGGGGTTTTCACTAAGCCTCATTGGAGCCTGCTGTGTGGGATGATAGATGATAGTCAAAGGTACCGCATGAATAGAATTAGAGAATGTTGGGACATAGAGGGTTAGAGCAAGAAGCAACCCAAGAATACAATATTAGGGCATATGATGTCACAGATGCCAGAGGAAGCCTGGAATGTCAGAGACGGCCCTTAGAACATAGAAAATCTGTTTGGGGAAGGCCCTTAGAACACAGAATGTCAGAGCTGGGAGGGTCCTTAGAACACAGGATGTCAGAGCTGGGAGGGGGCCTAGAACAATCAGTATTAGGATTGGGAGAGACTGTAGGGCATGGGATCTTAGAATCTAGAATGCTAAGGTTAGAAGCCACTTTAGAGACTGTCATATCCAAGCTTTCATTTTCTGGATGAGTAAAGTGAGGCCAAGGCACGGGCAGTGTATGGCTTGTCCAGTGACAGAGCCAGATCCCAGGTGTTTGCACTTTTTAGTTCATTGCTAGTAAGCTAAATAATGATACACTAGCAGTACAGCTACTTTATTAGACTGATAGTTTAGCTGTTCCTAAGCACTTCTGAAAGGATCACAGGATCCGGGATTCAGAGCTGGAAAATACCTCAGAAGCCCCAGAGTTCTACCCCTTCATTTTGAATATGAGGAAATTCAGTCCAAGAGAACAGACAGTGATTTTTCCAGGGTGATGCAGCAAGGAAGTGGCTGTGGTGGGATTTGAAGCCTAAGCCTCAGCTATGAAGTAAACAAATGTGGTCACTCCTTTGTTTCTTCTTTTTTTTTTCGTGAGGCAATTGGGGTCAAGTGACTTGCCTAGGGTCATACAGCTAGTAAGTGTTAAGTGTCTGAGGCCGGATTTGAACTCAGGTCCTCCTGAGTCCAGAGCTGGTATTCTATCCACTACACCACCTAGCTGCCCCTACCTTGTTTCTTAATTAAGTGATTCTCCATTTTTTCAAGGATAAAAGACTAAATCCCTAGCCTGGCATTCAAGGCCCTTCTGCCTCTGTTTTCAACCTCATTTTCTGCCACTCCCCTTCATTAACTCCATAGTCTAGCTGAATTGGACTACTGAACTTGACCTTGATTTCCTGCCCCAGTCCATCCCCACTAGCCATATCCTGTGCCTGAAATTCTCATTTATGTTTCCCAGATATTTTGTCAGCTTTCAAGTCTCTTCTTAGTTGTTCCTGCCCTTTTGGGTTCTCTCTTCATCTCCCTCTTCAATTGTCTTCCCACTCTACTAAATTTGGGATGGATTCTGTGAAATGCAAGCTCTGTAAAGGCAAGGGACTGCTTTGTTTTCTTCTGTGTATCCCAGGCTGCCTAATCCTATGCTTATCAATAGACAAATATGGTTGAATTGAATTGGTCAAGGGCATGCGAATGACCTTCATACATTTTCCTAGTAGGGGTGTCTGAAGCTCAGACACTTTGAGCAACCTCTCCAAGGTCACATAGCCACAGGGCATCTGGGGAAGAAATTAGCTCAGGGTCTGTGAAGGGAAGTGAGAGACCCGGTCCAGCTGGTCATTTTCAAAGACTGGGAAGGAGCAGAAGTGATATGAAGTCCTGAACATAGCCCTCAGGCACGGCTTCCTTTGGCTGGGGGAGAACATCCTACTTTGCTTCTTCTCTTCGATTTGGCCCTTTCCCCTGGGTGTGTATG